>NC_080417.1:4161010-4842439 GCF_029873635.1 Malania oleifera
GTGATGACCCGATTGTAGCTGAGAATTGGGTCCAGGATACCGAAGAAACATTGGCAATGCTTCCCTGTACGGATGAGCAAAAGGTAGCTTTTGCCACATTCATGTTGATAGGGGAGGCGAAGCGCTGGTGGAGAGCAGCGCATCTAATAGAGGAGCAGAGGCCGGTTCCAGTTCTAGTGACGTGGGACCGATTCAAAGATTTTTTCTTCGAGCGGTATTTCCCGGCTATCGTTCAGAGTGCAAAGGCAGCAGAGTTTCTGCATTTGGTACAGGGGCAGATGACTATATCCCAGTACGCGGCTCAGTTTGTCGAGTTGTCGCGTTTTGCTCCACATCTGGCACCTGATGAAGAGAAAAAGGTGAGAAAGTTTGAACAAGGACTGAGGCAGAATCTGTTTAAGCAAGTAATTGGTTTCAGGGCTCAGACATTTGCAAAGGTTGTAGACAGAACTGCGATTATTGAGAGTGGCATTTAGAGGGGGTGTAGCAGCTCAAAATTAGAGGGAGAAGCCTGCGCCTCAGGGTTTTCAGGCTGGCACCAGTAGGGGTCCATGGAGAGGAGGTCGTGATAGGGGAGACCAGAGGTAGATGGCAAGACCTCGTGGGAACCAAGGTGCACCGACGTACCCGGTGTGTCAGACATGCGGGAGACATCAATTGGGAGAGTGCCGGGTAGGCAGATGTGTATGTTATCGCTATGGGAGACTCGGTCACATGATACGTGAGTGCCCAGGTTAGCAGGACCAGGTCCCAGCTCCCAAACCCTATCAGGGAGGACATCAGGCAGCTCAGAGAGGATACCAGGCGCCTCGTGGTGGCCAGCAGAGGAATGTGGCCCCAGCGCAAGTATACGCTTTGACGCCAGGTGATGCAGAGGCTACTACGAATGTGGTGACAGGTACATTTACTGTTCTATCATACCCAATTACTGTTCTTTTTTACTCTGGTGCTACTCATTCTTTCATTTCTACATCTTATGTTAAATTATCTGAGAGTGAGACCCAGTCATTAGATATAACGTTGTCGGTAGCTACACCATCAGGATCAGTGATAAGATGTCAGAGGGTACTTAGGGGCTATCCGATAGAAATTCAGGGGAAAGTACTACTAGAAGATCTTATTGTGTTTGACATGTGTGGGTTCGATATAATACTGGGTATGGACTGGTTGGCTGTCAATCATGCCAGCATCGATTGTTTCCAAAAAGAAGTAATTTTCAGACCTCCTGGAGAGTAGGAATTCAGATTCGTTGGTTCACGGGTATGTGCTCCAACGCAGTTAGTATCCGCCGTGCAGGCGAGTAGATTACTCCTAGACGGAGGTTAGGGGTTTATAGCATTGGTGAAAGAAGTATCCGAAAATGAATTGAAGATTCACAGCACTCCAGTAGTACTAGAATTTCTAGACATTTTTCTAAAGGAGCTACCAGGTTGCCTCATGTGCACGAGGTAGATTTTCCTATAGATTTACCTCCAAGGACTACGCCGATCTCTAAGGTCTCGTATCGTATGGCTCCAGCCAAATTTGGAGAATTAAAGGAACAGTTGCAAGACTTATTGAACAAGGGGTTTATATGACCTAGTGTATCGCCGTGAGGAGCTCCAGTGTTGTTCGTAAAGAAGAAAGACAGGTCCATGAGGATGTGCATTGATTATAGGGAGATAAACAAAGTTACTATTAAGAATAAATATCTTCTACCCCGTATATACGATTTGTTTGATCAGCTCTAGGGTACACGGGTATATTCCAAGATTGACCTCAGATCCGGGTATCATCAAGTGAGAGTAAAAGCGGAGGACGTCGCGAAGACAGCCTTCAGTACCAGGTATGGGCACTATGAATTTCTCGTTATGCCGTTTGGTTTGACGAATGCCCCAACCGTGTTCATGGACTTGATGAACAGAGTTTTCCACTAGTATCTAGATCAGTTTGTGGTAGTTTTCATTGATTATATACTGGTGTACTCGAGGAGTTTTAAGGATCATGAGGTGCATTTGAGGCAGGTGCTGCAAACACTTAAAGAGGATAAGCTTTATGCTAAGTTTAGCAAGTGTGAGTTCTGGCTTGAGAATGTGGCATTTTTAGGCCATGTGATATCAGGAGACGGTATAGAAGTGGATCCTAGAAAGATTGATGCAGTGGTGAGTTGGGCGAGGTCGAGGAATGTGCAGGAAGTCAGGAGTTTCTTAGGACTGGCCGGTTATTACCGTCATTTTGTTGAGGGGTTTTCAGTTTTGTCAGGGCCTCTCATGCAGCTGACTAGGAAAAATGTCAGATTTTTTTGGGATGAAGAATATGAGCAGAGTTTCCAGGAATTAAAGTAGCGGCTCGTCACTGTACTAGTACTGATGATTCCATCAGGAGGTGATGGTTATATTATCTACAGTGACGCGTCTTTGAAAGAGCTGGGTTGTGTGCTGATGTAGCATGGTAGGGTGGTCGCATATGTGTCTCGACAATTGAAAGAGTATGAAAAGAACTACCCTACTCACAATCTATAAATGGCTGCGGTTGTACATGCATTGAAGATCTAGAGGCATTACTTATATGGTGAGAGGTGTGAGATATTCTCTAATCATAAAAGCCTTAAGTATTTTTTTACACAGAAAGAGTTGAATATGCGGTAAAGGAGGTGGTTGGAGCTTATTAAGGATTACAACTGTACCATCAGTTACCACCCATGTAAAGAAAATGTGGTAGTCGATGCACTGAGCCATAAATCAGGAGACACAGCACAACTAGCTGCAGTAGTTCAGCATCCGATTCTGATGGACTTAGAGAGACTCGGTGTGGAATTAGTGGAGGATGATCCCTAGACGCTTATTTCCAATTTCGTTGTACAGCCCACGTTATATGAAAAGATTAAAGATGTTCAAAGAAATGATCTAGAGTTAGTGGAGGTGGTTGCTAAAGTACAGGATGGCAAGGAGAAGAGTTCAACATTTCTGATGATAAGGCTCTGAGATTTCGCACCTGATTGTGTGTGCCTACAGATGATAGTATCAAGAGGGCGATTTTAGAGGAAGCACACAGATCTCTATACACTGTTCATCTTGGCAGTACGAAAATGTATAAGGATCTATGAGATTATTTCTAGTGGAGTGGCATGAAGAGAGAAATAGCATCATTTGTGCAGTAGTGTTTGACGTGCCAACAGGTTAAGGCTGAGCACCAGAAACTGGCTGGTCAGTTGCAGTCATTATTCATTCTCGAGTGGAAGTAGGACCATGTATCCATGGATTTTGTTACTGGGCTGTCACCAGCGTCGCATGGTCAGAATGCTATTTGGGTGGTAGTTGATAGATTGACGAACACAGCACACTTCCTACCTATTAAGATTAGCTACCCTATGAACAAGTTAGTAGAGATTTACATACAAGAGATTGTTCGACCCCATGGAGTGTCGGTGCCCATAGTCTCGGACCGTGATCCACGTTTTACATCATGATTCTGGAGGAGTTTGCAGGAGGCATTAGGGACTCAGCTCGCAATCAGCATAGCTTTCCACCCTCAGACCGATGGTCAGACTGAGAGAACAATCCAGGTATTAGAAGATAAGCTTCGTGCCTGTGTGCTAGACTTTGGAGATAGCTAGATTCAGTTTTTGCCGTTAGTTGAATTTGCTTATAATAACAGTTATCAGACTAGCATCGGCATGGCACCCTATGAGGCATTATATGGTAGGAGATATAGATCTCCTCTTTTCTGGGATGAAGTAGGTGAAAAGCGAGTATTGGGTTCAGAGATAATTCAGCAAGTATGTGATAAAGTCTGACTTATTCGTGATAAGATCAGTGCAGTGCAGAGTCGGCAAAAAAGCTATGCGGATACTCGCCCCTGAGAACTGCAATTTGAAGTGGGTGATCATGTATTTTTGAGAATAACTCCAATAAAGGGGATCTTGAGATTTGGGAAGAAGGGTAAGTTGAGCCCTAGGTTTATTGGCACTTTTGAGATACTTGAGAGGATTGGATTAGTAGCCTATCGGTTAGCTTTACCGCCATCTTTATTTCGAGTTCATGACGTATTTCATGTTTCCATGTTAAGGAAATAAGTCCCAGATCCTTCCCATATCATCAGCCATGCAGAACTGGAAGTCAGTGAGGCTTTAGCATATGAAGAAGTTTTAGAAAGAACAAGAATTGCGCAACAAGAAGATACCACTAGTAAAAGTTCTATGGAGAAACCACGCGATTGAAGAAGCCTCATGGGAGCTTGAAGATGAAATCAGACGGAAATATCCCCATTTATTTGATGAATCATAGTATTGATGTATATACTAAGATGGTAATTTTATTTTATTGAGTCTAGTGTAATTATAATATAGAGTATAGGTTAGGTAGTATTTTGGTTTTGGGGGAAATTTTCTTTTATGGTTGTAATCTCCCAAAACTACCCATGTAACCACGGTATTCCTCCGCCTTTAGTGAGGGCAAGTAATAAAATAAGTAGACCATTTTGCCTTATGAGATGATAAAAGGGAATACAGACAGTAAATTTCGAGGACGAAATTTTATAACGAGGGGAGAATGTAGTGACCAGAAGAATAATATTATTTTAATAATAAAGATGGAGGAAAATGGAAACAGGAACAGAAGGAGGCAGTAGACTTTGTCGACGACATTGCATTTTGAAGATAATAATAATAATAATAATAATAATAATAATAATAATAATAATAATAATAATAATAATAATAATTTCAAGGAATTTCCAGGACTCGTCAACGAATACAAGGGTTCGTTGACGAGTGCATATGGAAATTCATCAACAAATACAAGGTTTCGTCGACGAAGGTTTTCAAGACCTCGTCGACGAAGGCAAGATTTTGTCGACGAGAAAATACCGAGCGCAGGATTTGGGCTACTCTAAATTTCATTGACGAAGGGTAAGGTTCGTCGACGAATTTACTGAAGGACTCGTCGATGAAATGACGTGGCTCGTCGATGAATCCTGTAGTATAAATAGTGCTAAAACCCATTTTTCACATAATTTCAGCGCCGTTTTTCTTTTCTCTCTCTCTCTCTCTCTCTATTCTACGACTCCTCCCTCTTCTCTCTTCGATTCTAGCCCCGTTAGTTGCCTGGATCGACAATCTGAAGCCACCATGACACTCTTGGCAAAGTTCTCTGCAAGTCTGGCGGAGCGGATCGTTGGTGAAATGAAGTTGGATTTCATCCCAAATTCAGGGTAAGACTTTTTAATCTGTTTTTGGTCTTATGCCAGTTATAGGAAATAATATAGGCAAAGAAATACTGATATTTTGTTCTGAAAAACGTTGTTTTCGGGGTGTTATGTAGGAGGCCCTACGGGTGTTAGGCCAGTATACCATAGGGGCTTTCCAGTAGTCAGGTAAGGGAAATATGCTATGCTAGGTATTTTTCAAATATGATACAATTTATTAAATTATGAATATTATGTATTAAAGTATGGCGTGGCTTGAGAATATGAGTATAGTACGGAGATATCTTTTACGAACTTAAGTATCATGATTTAACGAATTTCAGTACCATGATTATATGAATCTCAGTACCATGATTATACGAATTTCAATATTATGATTATGCAGTTCTCAGTGTTATGAATATACAGTTCTCAGTACTATGACATATGGATTACAGTTACAGTTTATTCAGTATCATGGTAATTACGGTTATTTCAGAATCATGGTAAATCAGATAGCTGTATATAGAAATATATTAGATAGTATTAGACCCTATTGGACTATGTAGTTATAGAGCACCGTACCGTTGCTACAGATATTATGTTATGTTATGAGTGCAACCACCTATTTAGATAATACGTAATAGTAAGTCGATCACCAAGGCCTTTGACGTGGACAGGCTCCCCATCAGATATGGGTTGAGGTGGGTAGATCAGACCGATGGAGTATAGTGATTTACCTTGGTCGGCTAGCCAGTGTCGATCCCACCTACTGGCCACACAACCCTGTCATGAGGGGTTAAATCATGACACACAGTTATCCACAGGGAAAGTTTTCAGTTACTATTACGTATATACAGATTTACAGAAACAGGGAACATATTTATGTACACTAGAAGTATTTTGAATAGTAACTTATAATACTGTTATGTTAAGCAACATGGAAAGGGTGGTGTATTTTATTACTTGTACTATACTTACGTATCCAATTATACATGATTATATGAAAACAGATTTTCATAATACTGTAGTTCATTTGTCACACACTAGTAATAGCATATTTCGTCTTACTGAGCGTTGGCTCATTCCAGTATTGAATCATTTTTCAGGTGATCCAGGTAGGCGAGTAGACCAGACTCGCAGATAGAGGGGCTTCAGTAGTGCCCTGTCAAGTGAAGTGAGTATTGTGGAGGATTTTTGTATATTCCAGTATAGTTGAGGGTATTTTGGGAAATAGATATATGTGTATATTTCGGGGAAACATGTTAGTACTCTGGTATTGGTATTATATATATTTTTTCATATGGTTATGTCTTTGTGATTTCTTCTTCTCGCTGCTTAAGCTAATGATTGGGTTTACTCCCAGAATGGTATCAGAGCATATTATATGTCATAGTATAATATATATATGGAAATTAAGTAGGTTATTACACTTTTCCACAAAACACATCATTCAATTCATCATCTCATTCCACACTTATTTGGGTAAACAAATAATCTCATAACAGATAATTCGAAAATACAGTTTAACATAATCAAAGGTACTGTCATCTCTATATTACAATTTAACCAAATATATAGTTTTTCAACAAAAACGGAGATGATACCCAAAACCCCCAATTTTCCCAAAAACCATAAAACCCAAAAATCCTATAATTTCACTCGATAGATTTTCCCAAATAAGTAACCAAAATATCCGTAGAATCGTAAATCATAGTTTTACTTATTCATATTACAAAAGTAACTAATATAAACAGAAACCCCTTACCTTTCTTTAGAAACCAAAACACGAACTAAATGGCTCCAAAACAACGAATCGAGTTCCCAAAACCTAAAAATCGAAGAACAACACATCAATACAATCCTACCTTCTACAGATCTGCCGAACCAAAAGTGAAATCAGACCTTTACCTCAATTTTGGGATAAAACTCGAAAATCCTCAAAATGAAGATTCGATCCGTTATAACCGTAGAGATTCCTCCCCTGATCCACGTAGTAATGTCGGATCATTGATTCGAGTAACAGATAGCCCAAATCTTAGAGAGAGAGAATTTTGGTTTCTTCTCCATTAAGCAATGAAATAAATATTTATAACTTAGTTGACCCGACCAACCTCGTCGATGAGACGGTGTCCTCATTGATGGGCATAAGAAGGGAGTTTGCCGACAACAGAGTTGGCCTCGTCGACGAGCTTGAGATTTCGGAATTCCCAAAATCTCTCAGTACTCACTTGTCGATGAACCTCTAAATCTCATCACCAAACTGTAAAAGGGACTTCGTCAACGAGAGAAGGAGCCTCGTCGACGAGCCCTGCTGATTTTCCCTTTTTAAATTTCCTTCCCTTTTCTTATTTATTTAATTAAAAATTCTCGAGTTGGGTTCTTACAAATTATGTGGACCCCATATATTCCACTTGACCCATCGAGGAGGAGGAAGTAGTCCTTAAACTTTTTATATTGAATGTTAATCATGTTAGGTGGTCTTGGGTCTTGTCAACCCCAAAAGCTAGCTCATAGGGTGAGGCTTTCCCTCACATTTAATAACTGACCACCAAGCCCCTTCCACAATCGATGTGGGACAACCCACAACAATCTCTTCCTCATACATCGGGCTCCAAACTCCTCACGAATTGGGCTCACCAAATTGGCAGCACCATATGCCCAGCATCCCAAGGAGAAATCATGGACTCTGATACCAGTGTTAAGTGTCTTGAGTCTTCTCAACCCCAAAAGTTAGCTCATAGGGTGAGACTTTCCCTCACATTTAATAACTGATCACCAAACCACTTCCACAACAGATGTGGGACAACCCCCAACAAATCAAACTAATTAATATTCTAGTTTAATTAATTGATTGTGTAGAAATTTTGATTTTTCTACATTTTTTGTAAATGAAACTTAATGAGACTGTAATTTAATATAATTTTATAAAATTTAACAGTCATAATAAAATTACCTTATTTTTTAGAAGGGTTTTGAGTAATTTCTCAAAATAAATGAAATAAATAAAGTAATTTCTTCATAATGATTATAATTAGAAACGACATCGTTTTTGTCGTTGAATCTTGTCCCCCTTCAATAGAAAATATACCCCACCATGGACACAGCATGGCACCATCAAACTTCGAATCTCGTCAATTCCAATCTCATTACTTCTCTAAAATTTTATCCTGCTTGCAGCTCAATCCCACTTTCTGCCGAACAAAGAAAAGTAAATCCCCATTTGTATAAAGACATAGCTCCGACCCACTTCAATATTCTCCGATTAAGGAGAAAGGGTTGAGGAAGAATGAATTCCTATGATCGGATCAGCCGTGTTTGTACCTTTTTGGTCGCCGGCGGCTGCTCTGAATAATGGACGTGGGCAAGGAGACGCTTTAACCTTTTCCTCTCTCTTCTTTTATTCACTTACTGTTGATGACTGATGCTTACTTCAAATGAAAGGGAGACTTATGGAGGGAAAACTTTTTTGAGGTCGTGACCAAGTGCCGGTGGGTTCCTGAGATTTATGCTCGCTCTGGTAATTTTGATGGTTCTGTGTGTACTTAATAAATGAATGAAATATCTACCTGCTATTTTGTTTGTTTCTTTGGATTTTTGTAAGTGTTAATCCCCTCTTCTCAACTCTTCTTCTTCTTCTTCTTCTTGCACACCCATAATAAATTTGATGTTTTTAGTATCAACAACTTCAGGAATTCAGGCACGGAAGATTCTGGGCAAAATGTGATTTGATGATGCCATCTTCGTTTGCTTGCAGGTTATCCATAATATGTTTGTGGCTGGTATTTGAACATGGTATTTTTCAGTCAGAGCGTCAGGTATGATTTGTCTATTTCTCCTCACTGTGGAATCCAAGAGAGGAGGGCATTTTCAATTCCTGGGCATCTTAATTAGTTATTTTTTAGATTTCTTTTTTTCCTTCTTAGATTACATATGGTGCTTACCTTGTCATGGATCAATTTTGGTTCCAAAGAATGCTGCTTATGTTGTTCTTTAACTATGACGGAATATTGGATTATTTGTTGGCTATGTGTGTGGCTTCATCTTGAGAAGAGTTCAAAATACAATGCCCTACTCAAATAATTTAGATACTTTTACTCATGGTTTGCTTCACATTGGAAGTAATTTTTCTTTGCTTAATGGTTGCTGCTCAACATAATTGTCCAAAGACCTCTGCAAGAACACCTGTTAACCCAAAATCTTCCATCAAATGCAGTTTCAATGATACGATCATGGGATTTATTTTTCGATTTTCTGTTGAACAGCTATCATTTTTTCCTATGTGAAGTCCGTACGTTTATTAGAAACTGATCTAAGCAATATCCAGAAAAGAAAAATCCTAAGCAACAATACTCATGTTAGCATGAGTAAATGGTTTGTTTTGAGCAGATCTAATGGTAACTGACTGATTAGTCTCTAGTTTTTCCCTCTGCTATTTGTAGAGTTAAATGGAGCTAGGGTTAAACTGGAGTTTCTTTAGTATAGGTTCTTGGGTAGGTTAGTCACCATGTAATACATTATGAACAGATTAACACTATCTAGTTGCATCAACAATGATAGAACATTACAGAGAGAGAAGAAGAATTAGTTTGACAAGAAGTAACTGATTTTAATTCAAGATAAGAAAAAACATCAAATGCTTACGTTGCATTCATTATTTATGGGCGCAGCTATAGTTTAACAACTCAATCTCTTGTCCTCATTCCTTTCTTTGGTTTGTTTCCTATTTCAATCAGATTTATCGCAGTTGTGTTGGTTGTAGCTTATTCACTTCATGTTTAACGATTTGCCAGTTGGAAATCCATGGAATTTCTTTGGAATCCTTCGTAGTAATTTAAAATGTGAGTAAAATAAGTGAGTTTTGAAGGTATTTATGTTAAACAAAGTGTGCATTATGTATAGGTGATAGGCCTAGTTTTGATGGTGGCAGCTGCAGTAGTGGAGATAAGGGTGGTATGGTGGTGCAAGGTTAAACGGCTAAATCACAGTATCTGGTGGTGGCAGCAGAGATGAAATTGTAGAGTGCTTGATGACGGCAATGATGGTCCTAACATTGATAGTGGTAATTGTAATGTATATGGTGCAATCAGTGATTGTATTGTCTATGGTCATGCAGTGACATTAGCTATGTTGACATTAAACATATGGTGGTGGTGATTCTATTCTTATTGGTGATACTGTTGATGATGGCAGCTGTGTAATGGAAATGGTGCTCTGTGGGTGATGATAGGCTGGTAACCAATGGTCGTGCTGGTCATTGTAGTTATGGATATTTTTTTTTTCTTTTCCTGTCTTTTTCAAGGCAAGGAAAACTCTTTCAAGATGCCACCAATTAGTGATTCAACAATTGATCCGTACTTAACAACCAAAATGAAGTTAATGTGAGTTGTGATCCCTTGTGGAAGGATAGCTGGCTGGAAGAACAAAGCAAATCTTAGACTGGATGATAACTCTGCATGAGTTTTCCTGCAAAAGTAGAAATGCTTGGGTTAAAAAGTTAGGGATGTTGATGAATTTTCCTGCAAGAAGTATGATTTATAGAATATGGAAAAGGAGGGAAGTTGAGTACACCTTAATTCTACTTGCATACATAAATATGTGTCTTGACCATAATTACGTGTCTATCTAGCTTCTGATGAGTGAGCCAGACATGATTTTTCCGTCAATCGTCTCATGGTTTTTAACTTCCACTTCCACTCCTCATAGCTTCACCAGCTTATGCCTCATCAGACACCACATCTTGAGCGACTTATACGAGTTTACCACACCATATTTTACTTCACATGCACGACCATGGTGCACAATATAATGCAGCATGTGTCTTGGTTAGATCATATTTTGGCTATAATCTTGTTTTGTCTCTAGACTTGCCTTCAGGGAAACTATCCCCCAGAAAATCCCCACAATGTAGTCTCTGGCTCCTAGGATGGAATGTATTGTCAGTATCACTACATGTGTTAAGTTGTCCATTGGCTCTGATATCATCCTTGGATTGGTATTAAGCATCCAATCGTTCTCACCCAGATTGATTGTTGAATGTGAACTAGATTCAGTAAATAATAGTTATTGGCTAGCCTGTCATTCTTAAAAATCTTAGATTGTCTAGCGAATAATATTGTTAGTTTATTTTAATTTACCATTGCAGTTTATTGTATAGGTGCCTTTGTATGTACATAAATTTTTGCTACTGTTACAGAGAATTGACTTATTCTTTACCTTGGAGGTTTAAGTCCTAGGCTGTCCAAAATGTAAGCAATACAGCTGTCCAAAGTCCTGGACCTTGGTTAGAAAATATTTTTAAGTACCATGGAAGCATCCTCTCCTGATATGGGGGTAAGGCTACATTTTGTCTGTCCTAAACTCCTGATATGGTGTGGAGCCTTGTACTCTAGGTATTGCTCAGCTCTGTGGAGCCGACTAGTCTTCCGTATCACTCCCTTCTCTATTTCAAAAAAAAAAAAAAGGGAGAAGAAGGAGAAGAAGAAAGACTGGTGGAAGCATGAAGAGCTGTCGCTCAACTGCTTCGTGTATTGCAGAAGTTGCATTGCCCAAAAGGGGCATGCTGCAAAGCTGAGGTTAGTGATAAGTGTAGGAGGCGTGCCTGAAGGGGAGTGGCATCAGTGTGGTTCTAGTTGCCCTTGCTAGATTGAGATTTGCAGGGTGGCAGGGACATCGACTGCCTCGGGGAGCTCTAGAAAGATCACAGCTTTTGCTAGGCACTTGCATTTTTTTTTTAGCTTAGGCTGCATGTCTTATCCATCCTAGACATCCGATATGATGTGGAGCCTTGTACACTAGGTGTTGCACTTTAAAATGTGCCAGATGCCCTGTTCTAGAGACTATTTGCTATTTTGTTTCAAATTCTGGATTATGACTTCAAAGATCATATCACCCTTAGTGCTTCAACGTGCTTGATTATATGAAGGGTGCATAACTTAATGGAGGGAGATGTTTTTATGTATACTTTTCTGAACACTCCTTTGAAAAAGAAGCCATTTGGTGAGTTCTCTGTTTATGAACCTACTTGTTCTGCTTGCTAATCAAACCCAGTGCCTCACCTAATGAAAACTTCAGTGAAATGATTTTATAGTCCAGAGCCGTAAATCCTTCTATGGCATATCTTGTCAAATAGTTCCTTTTCTCATACTCGTTAAAACAAAAGTTGACACCAATAGCTCCTCTCCTTTTAGCATATCTTGCCGAATTGTTCTTCCTTTAACCTTTATTATGGTGTCAAAATATGTTTTCCTTGATGAAAATTGTCCACCATCAGAGCATTATTGTTCAGAAAATTCTTAGGCATCCAACTTTTTAACCAATATTTTGTAGCCCAATTAATGTGGTAGCATCCCCACTGCATTTTTTCCTAGAAAAGAGTGCTTTGAGTCAATTGTGCGCACAGGGAGTAAGCATAACTCTCGAAACTCTGCACTTTTCTTTCACCCTTATTTTCTTCCTAGCAGGCTAGAGTTTTGTTTGTGCAATTGGCAAAACAAAAGAATGAACGGCTTGGAAGCTGGATACAACCTTGAGCATGCACCGAAAGTTAATCTCTTGTTTCTCAAAACTCTTCTTTCTTTCATTTGAGATGGTCCCACTTGCAAGAAGATTGATTATGGCTATAAGGAGGTTATTGGTGGCATGAGGAATGCTAGGAGCAGGCTTCATATATGTGATGTATGGCAAGTTTTCGGCAGAGCACACTTTGGAAAGGATGCCTATTTTCTTGTTGACCTCTTCCATTTGGCTTCCTCATGCAAAAAAAGGCACGTTGAGTTCAGTAGGCATGGTAGATTTTGTTCCTTAGTCTTTTTTAAGCGTGGCAAAATATCTACAGGTATCCTTTAGAGGGGAATCAAGCCATACCAATAGAGTTACAAATGTCATCACATTTATCACAATGGTGACTAAAGCAAAGTGGCTCAGAGCTGCACTTTATTTGACAGAGGAGAGGGGGCGGAACAAGAATGGTGAGTGAAGGCCAATACCAATATGTGATGTCACAGTAATGTCACCCAATTCTCAAGAACATGTATTATTCTTGGGATTTTTTTATTTTTTTTTTCTTTTTCGGTTTGCCCCATTGCTATCCATTGGTAGGTGGCTATCCCAATCCAATTAGTCATGGGGGCTGACTAAGTTCTCTCAGCTCTCATTTGTCTTTTTGTTGAATACTGCCATTATATACCTTGACATGTATGTATTTATATATACTCATGGGGACAGGGAAGTTTCAAAGATGCGACTTTGTCCGTTGGCAATGGAATTTTTGTTGAACTTATGTTGACCAAATAAAATAAAAATGGCAAATTGTTAATGTCTCCGTGTGCGCTACTTCAGCTTTGCGTATATCTCTTATGTTATTCCAAGTGCAGATGTTTACAAGCTTCTAGCTTCTTTTGATGCAAAATTGGGATATACGAATATTTTCCTCTCTCTCTCTCTCTCTCTTCATTACCTATTTCGAAAACTTTTTTAAAACCCTCAGTAATGAAGCTGTATGCTTGCTTTTATGTCTTTCATTGGAAGCTTCCTTTAAAAGAAAGGAAAGTGGGTGGATAAAAATGGGCCACAAGGTTTAAGCTTTTTTCCATGTGAAGGGGGGGGGGGGGGTGTTGAGGTGGCCCCTTCATCGGCCGTCGCCCTCACTGCACGGGCATTCAGTTTTGTGGTTTGATGTTTTATTTATTTGCGGGAAAGAATGAGTTGGCTTCTGAATTATTCCAAGGGGATATGGCCAACGAACGCATTGGTTTAATCAGGAGGAACATTTCCATTTCCAAAATGATTTATTCACCATGAAAGGGTTTTGTTTTTTAAGCCATGAAAGCACAAGAGGATACGGCACTGAGCCCCAACCTAGTCCTTTTGATTCCTGTAAAAAGCCAGTTTCCTCTTTTATAAATCAGTATGGTGAAATTGCATTTCCTCATCTGATAGGTGGGGGGAGGGAGGGGGAATTGAATTTGCCTGTCAATTTGGCATTATATCATCACTCCTTCCCCTTCCCCCTACCGCGAACTCTTAATAGTGTCATTTGTCAAATCAGCCAAACCTCTACGCAAGACTTCATCCGCGTAAAAGTGTACCATCATCATAAACGCGTTTGTATGAATGAAACCCCAATCAATTAATTTTGCCCTTTCGGTCCCAAAACCCCGCGCCCCACCCCCGGCCCCCCCCCCCCCCCGCGGTAAAATTCTTCCTCCCACCCACCATACTTAGCTTTCGGTCCTCCATTGACGAAGCACTGCACTCAACTTTCCTTTCTTAAACTATAATTAATTAATTAATTAATCAGTCCAAACCCAATTGTCGTGGAATGTAATTTGTTATCCCTTAAACCTTTCCAAATTCAGACACACCTGAATAAAGGGGGAGGAAAAAAAAATGCTATCCACATTTCGCCCAACAAAGGGCAGGCAGAGGAGGGGGAAGGGGAGAGGACTGCTTCGTTTTCTCACCAGCTGCTGCCGCTGCAATACTTTGCTTGTGTAATCGATGACTCTCCTCCTGAAAACGATGCATTAAAAATCACAATAGGATTTCAATTTTATCTTTCTTTTTTTTTCTTATATATAAAGAAAAGAAAAGAAAAGAAAAGAAATGGGGTACAAGCTGAGGAAAAATGTACTAACAAAAGGGGGTGGGTGGGAGCGTAGAAACAGAAAAAGAGAAAAGTCGTCGTCGGCTCCCCCCTCGAGGGGAAAAAGGGTGAAAAAACAAATATTGAGAGAGAGAGAGAGAGAGAGAGAGAGAGAGAGAGAGCCACATGCCGATGCAATAAGGGTAAAAGAAACCCTCCTCCGTCTTTTATCTTTTGCTTTCTCTGATCTAATCTCCTACTCGCTCCCTCTTCTTTCTGTACATGGTGCTTCTCTGCTACGCTTCTAATCTCTCGTCGCTCCCTCCTCTCTCTTTCTGTACATGGTGCTTCTCTGCTACGCTTCTTCGCCCACTCTGAAACCCATTCATGTGGCCATATATTTCTTCTATTTTACAAACCCCCTCCCCCCCAAAAAAAAAATTAAATCCACCACGACCCCCATCCCATCCTCCTCCTGTTAGGGTTTTCCTCCCCCACAAAAAACTACCCAGCCTAATAACTTGCACTATTCTCTCATTTTTTTTCAAAAAGAACAAAATACCAAGAACACGCCCCTCTACAAATCTCAACCCTATCTCTTCCACATTCTCCACTTCTCCTAAAACCTTTCTTTGCCTGCCTGCCTGCCTGAGGGTCAATCCTCTTTTTGCAATTGGTACAGAATCATCGAGCCCAACAACCCTCATAAACCACCCCCGCCCCCGCGGCCGCGGCCCCGGGGGTTGGGTGGGGGGAATACATTGTCGAATCAATTGTCATTCCTTCCATCTATGCCAGCCATTTCTTCCAGCAATCCCCAATTTTACTTCACGAAGCAGTAAATTGAGATGGCATTTATACGGATTTAGTACCTCTCCAACCTGAAGGCTGCTGCTGCGGCTTCCCACAATAGTGATTTCTCACAACACCCCATCAAGCCCTCGCGGCGCTAGGTCCCAGGAGCTTCTTTAGATTCAACAAAAGGTGACTGTACACTATCAGCATCGGAATCACTCCCGGAAGAACTCCCCGAATCAGAATCTGCAATTACACCAGTCATGCTTCCCCAGGTTAGCAACAACGGCTACAGCAAAACAAAACGATCCAAAGAGAAATAAATGGCAAGAATGGGCAAGAAGTCCAGTACCGCTAGACGAGGAATCACTGCTAGAACTTGAACTGCTTGAGCTGCTGGACCTGCTGCTGGCATAACCAGTATCCTTCTCGATCTCCACGGGTGGGAAGTTGCCCATTGGGATATCTTCTCCAATGTCAACATCCTCCTCCCCTGCCTCCCCAACTTTCTTGCTCTTCTGCACGGCTTCTACGGCATCGCTTGCCACCGGAGACTGCTTTCCAGAATCAACATTACCGTCGGTCAAAAGAACAACACAAGTTAGCAAAAGAGAAAACTAAAATATTTGCAATGCTGTTACTACCTTGTTGAATTGGGCGGCTGCCACTTGATTATTAATGAGCCCCTGCCTCTTTATCTTGCTAACCATCTTCTTGTAGTTGCTCACAAACCTATCAAGTTCCCAAAGCGTCTCCGTGTCCACAGCCTCAATGTCCAGCTCAATCTCATCCCCATCCTGTGCCAAATGCCCATTTCTCTTCTTTATAATATGCACCAACTGATCCATCTTTTCCGGCGGTAGATTCTGCAAATTCATCCCTAACTTGGCCTTCTCCTCAAAGTTCATTTGCCGTTTATTCGGATCCTTTGCTTTTGGCTTCGGCAATTTCACCGATCTGGGCGCCACCAAATGTTTCGCAGCCTGTGCCGGTACTTGTGCAGGCGCGGGTGCTGCAGCTGGTAACTGCGGCGGTGAAGCATTTGATAATGCCGCTTGCACCTGCGGTGGATCAGCTCTCCTCAGAGTCTCAGAAGCAGGTGCAGGGGCTACAGATGGAGCCGAAGTTGGACTAGGGACCCAAGCCCTAGGTCGCACTTGTGCTTCCTCCACAGCTACCACTCGCCTCTGCTCTTCTTCAAACTTCTTGTAAGCAGGATTGAACATCTCATCGAAGAGAGATAGAAGTGCCTCAGCCATGAAGTAAACATCGTGGCCCTTTGGGTTGTACATCAAAGCATTGTTAAAGGTCAATCGAACATCGGATGCAAAATCAAGCGGCGACGCATACTGATCCTTGCCGAGCTTTGTTTTCACAGTGCCCAGATCCATCGGATGTTTGATAATCTGATTGTAATCGTGAAGACCCAAACCAACTACATCAACGGGCGTGTTGAACACCCACCCGTGCTTGTGCTTCATCAGCTTCGTCAAGATCTGTCCGCACCTTCTCATCATGCTGGAAACAAGCTTATCCGCCCCAGATTCCGGCGCTGGCCGTTTCGGATCCTTGCCAGAACCAAACGCCTGAGGCCGTTTAGTTCCTGATACTTTTTGGTTCTCGACAGGCGGGATCTTGTTCTTCCCAATCACAAAATCAGAGGGCGTACGGTGCTGATTCGCCTTCGGAGTGCGCCGCTCCTTCGAAGCAGCAACACTCTGCGAGTCCAAAGAGTTTGCGAGTTGAAGCGGAGGCGGCCGCACCGCGGATGTGGCATCCCTGCCTCCATAACTCCCGGAGTGCTGAGAAGAAACCAGGGGATATCCAGATCTAGACTCGATCCGATTCCTCAGGTTTCGTACCTGTTCCAACTCCAAGATCAGCCGCTTCTTGAGCTCCTTCAGCTCTCTCCTCGAATACGTCGCAAGATCGAACGTGACGTACGCGGCGTGAGGCGACGAAGACTCCTTTCGTTCATTGAGGCTGATCGATTTCCGGTTGAGAGAAGAGGAATCGTCGGACGGGGCCGGCGGAACAGCAGCGGCAGGAGATCCCTCAGTCTGCCGGGCATGAGCCTTGCCGGACGGGTGCTCATGAATCTGTCTACTATGGTTAGGGTTTGAGTTAGGGTTAGGGTTAGGGTTAGAATTGAACTTGGGACGGCGATTGTTGGAGTTGGTGTATTTCCTCATATAAACCTTGCGTTCTTCCCAACACGGCTCATTTCGACTCGCCAGAACCGCCGATGCCATATGCATACACAGTGGGGACAGAGATCCGTCAGATTTCCGGCAAATCTCCGGCGAGAAAATGGCGAGATCTCATCGTCAGGTCGCCGGAGCCTCAGACGGAAGATGGTCGACCACCGCCGGCGCCGGAGGTCCGATCAGAGGGAAACTAAACTGAGAAAAACAGAAGAAAGAGGCTAACCGAAAACGAGGGTTTCGAATCGAAGACCCTCACCAGAACGAAGAAGCACCGAGGCCACCACCGCTTCTTAAAGGCAACCAGATCTGCCCGAACGCGTGTCGGGCAGGGCCTCAGCCGTGGATTCCTTTTTCAGTTTTAATCGGACGGTGCAGGATGGTTTTAGGGATGCCCGATCTAGCCATCAGCCCATCTGTCATGGACGGCTGAGATCTGGGGAAGGGCACACGTGGCGGGCATGGGACCATCGGTTGGAATTGCCAGGATTTTTCCTTTTGGTGGGAATTTAAATTTGGGGGGTTGGGTCCGAGGGGTAAAATGGGAATTGTGCATTTTGTTTTTTTTGTTTGTTTTTTTGGGGGGTGTGGAGCCAGGTGGAGATGATGACGTGTCCGGTGCCCAGCTGGAAGAACGGGAGAAAATATCTTTAGCGTTGTTTGGGGGCGAGGGAATCTCCATTCCTCTTCCCGCCAAAATCAGGGCGTGGCATTTCCAAGTCAGCGCTGCAAGTGGGCTTTCGCTGGCACGCCACGTGGCCTCTGCAGGCGTGGACACGGTCACTTTTGACGCCCTCCGCCCCCCTCGCCCTAATTTTATTTTAATTACCCAACGATTTAAGTTAATCACCCCGCCCCCTCTTCCTTTTTTTTGGGTTTAAAAACAGCATTATGAATTAATTGAGTTGAAAATTTTTTTTTTTGGACCTTGACTCGTAATTGAATGATTTAAAACACTCGGGTATACTGGCTGTCAAATTTTGAATTTCGATCCAATTAATATTTGATTGATCGTAAGACTATATCTGTAAAATTATAAATATTATTTAATATATGTATAAAATTTATAAAATATCACTTTTTATGTTATTAGATAAATAAAAATTTTGATTCACATATTGAAAAACTCAAATTTGATTTGACAAGATGCTCAAGCAGTTTTAATTTAATTTAAATTCAAATAAACTTGTATCACATTCATTTGCTGGGCTATAGTTTTAAGTTTCTTTGAAATATTGTGTTTGATTTCTTTATTCAGAATTATTTATAGTTTCACAAAACATTATATAACTTTATATTCTTATTTAAAGTCACATAGGTGCATAGTTAAATTTTGTTTAATTAAACTAAAATAAAGTAGATTTATTATCGCACTTTTCTTTGAGGGAAAAAAAAAAAAACACTAGAAGAGATCCTAGAATTTGTTTCTGCATAGTAAGAGTAATTACATAAGGTATCAATTTTATCTTCATGGGTGGGCTCATTTTTTTTTATGTGCTCAGACCACTAAAATTTGAACTTTTTATTTTGTAAATGTGTATAAATGTTTATGGAATTGATGAGTCAAGGTATAATACTTAAAAACTTTTTGGATATTTTAAGGAATTTTTAAAATTTAAAACTAAATGGAAAGGGTAGCTTAGCAGCCATTCTATGCAACAACATCAATGAAATAGCTAGTTTAGTTAAGTTGTCTAAAGAGAGATCGTGTAACTAATCTAATGCAGCTTTTAAGATCTATTTGGTATCATTTATATTTCCGATTTCCTATTTTTATTTTATATAATTGAGAAAGATTATGAAAACACGTCTATGTAAGAGTTTGTTTGGTATGGTTGTTGTTTTCTATTTTCTGTTTTTATTTCAGCTAGTAAAAAAATATGTTATAAAACGTGTTTGTTTATATTGTCAGTTTTTTATTTCTATTATCAATTTTTAGCTGTTTGCGAAAAAATTGTAAACTAGATTTTATAGTTTCCAGTTGTTTTCGCAACTTGTTGTCAGAAATTTTAATGTTCAAAAATAATTTTTTTTTTTACTAGATCATTCATTATATACATTTTAAAATTAAAGTTAAATAAAAATGATTATATGAATTTAAATAAAATTAAAATAAAATATACATAAATTTTAAAAAGTAATAATAAAATCAATTATAAAATATTTTTACTATTTTTCAATTCTCATGTTTAATAAAATTTTTATTGTAAAGTAAATTTTGAAAATATAACTGTTAACTTTTTGAGTCTGATCCCTACTTTAATAATGACAAACCACAACATCTCACTCGCGTATTGAGTGTTGGAACATATATATGTTTCTGGAAGCACAAGTGACGAATGTCTAATGAAAACCGTAAAAGGACACAGACGATTATGCATCGACGTATTCCAAAGGATTGTAAAGGAACAAAGCATGAAGATTTTATTGATTTTTTGAGTTATAATAGTAATAGATTTAAATTGTGCATGCATCACATATGAATTAAATTTGAAGGTCGAACATTGACCTTAGATTGACCATAGGACTCAAAAGTAACATGAAAATTTTTTTTCTTTAAATGTCTAACTTACAAAAGTTTTTCGAGGGGTTTTTGAACTTAAAATAAAGGCAAAATTAAGTTTTTCAAAGGCCCCGGTCGACCGACATGAGCGCAATGGGCGAAGTTGAATGGCCCGGCTGACCGACCTCTCAAGGCTTGACTAGCACCTATCGGCCGGCTAGTTCAAACGACCAATTTATAAATGCCCATCCGACTGGCCACGTTAAAACATGTGAAGCCCAGTCGACCGGCCTTAAGCCCAACCGACCGAATCTTGTGCCCAACAAATTGTTTCTCATGAATTGGGAAATTGCCTTAGGGCCAATCGATCGGACCTCTCGGAATTTTGAATTTCAGGACATAAAACGATCAGATTTTTGAAATAAAATAATATTAAATATGCCCAACGGTCATATAATAGTTAGATTTTATATATATATATAGCTTGATTGCCTTGTTTTTCAAATTTTGTTTAAAGATCAAATTTCTCCTACACTCTTATTTTGAAAATTCTTTTTGGAGAAATTCTTTTGTTATTCAAGTAAGGTTTGAGCTTATATTTAATCTCATATATATTTTGCTTAAAAGCCTTTTTATTTATTTTTTAAGGTCAATCATTTAAAAAGAAAACCCAAGTTCTCCTATTTTTATTTGAAAATATTTCTTGGAAAAGAACTTCTTGGATTATTCAAGAACTTTGAACTTTGAGCATATATATTCATTCATATATCTATATATATATATATATATATATATATATATATACATATATATATATATTGTGCTTGAAAAGCTTCTTGATAATGGCTTGAGCATGTATTTACTTTTATATACTTTGCTTGGAAGTCTTATTGAATTTAAATTTTAAAAGGTCATTTTAATTGAAATCATTTTCCATACTCTCACATTTTATTGAAAAATATTTTTAAGAGGAAAATCATATACTCTACTAAGCTTCATGGTTAAATCATATGAGAATGCATTTAAATATTAAATGTGTATAATTCTGCTTATTTTAAGAAGCATTTAAATTGTACCAAAAATTTGTTTTTTGAAACAGACCCTTCCCAGTTCGGGTTGTGAATTGTGGCCAAATGAGGATACATCACTTGAAGAGGTTTGGCTCAGTCCGGTTAAGTGAGCTAGGGGGCTCCACCTTATAAGGAGTGTTATGATTTGGCTCCACCCAGTAAGTGAGTTAGGGGGACTCCACCCTATAAGGAGAAACAATTTGACTCCACCTGGTAAGTGAGTTAGGGGGACTCCACCCTGTACGAGTATTGTAAAAGGTTTATGTTCCACTCGGTTAAGTGAGCAGGTTTAGTGAAATCTTTGGGGGGTTTGTACAAGGTAAGGACGTAGGCAAGATTGACTGAACCTCATTAAAATCGTCTCTCTCTCTCTCTCTCTCTCTCTCTCTCTCTCTCTCTCTCTCTCTCTCTCTCTCTCTCTCTCTTGTTTATATTTCAATACTTTAATTTCCACACGTGTATGCTTGTTCATTTATATATCATAGTTTTTATTTTTGCATACACGTCTTTATATTTAATTGAGATATGATTCGGTGAATCGGTTAAATTAATTAGCAAAAAGTTTTTAAATCCAAATTCACCCCCCGCTTGGGATCACACTGTTCCCCTCAATTGGTATCAAAACTCGGTTGCAATAAGTTTAACCGTTTTTGTATAAAGATGGCAAAAGCTCAGTTTCGGTGTACCCCTATTTTGACGGTCAATCCTTTGCAAATCTTCCACTGGCTTTATTGTGTAGATTTTACCGTTTGAAAATTGAAAATGAGTATTTTTGTAAAATCAATTGATTTGAGGTTTTGAAAAGTGATTATCAAAGCAAATTTTATCCCAATAAAAAATGTTTTTAAAATGCATAATTTCCCAATTCGCCCCTTCTTGGGATCACACTATTCCCCTCAATAACAATAAGTAAAATAATTATAATAACTTTTATTTCTATTATAATATTTTTAATATGTATTATTTGTAATTTTATTGTTTTAATCATATTTTTATAATTTTGATTTAAAATGAAAATGAACATTTTTTTTTAACTCAATAGGTTTCATGTTGATTTTGATGATGACAAAACAAATAAGAATTAGTGCATGTGTTATATGAACTTGTGCTCCATGAATTATTATACGATAGTTTTATATATATATATATATATATATATATATATTTATTTATATATTAAATTTTTTTTGGTATTTAGAACTAAGTATGTTAATACTTAACTAGAAAGAAAATGTACCAACTTAAGTATCATATAGTAAAATGAGCATATATTTTTATTGAAAACTCCAAATGTAACAAGACCCTTATATTTAAAAATTAACTCATAAATATTTTTATAAACATTCAATTTGAATTTTATATATCTAGAGTTAAAATGAGTATTTTTGTAAAAGTACACCCTATGTCTTAAGAAAAAAGTCATACTATAATTTTGTACTATTTGTGAATCTAATTTTATATTTTATTCCATGTGCGGTGATTCGAAAATTCTACTATATATATTACCGAGTACAACTGTCCATAAGTTATACTATAATACAACGGAAGCATAATATACATAAACCTCATATACAATACCAAAGTGCTAATACCATCATAATACAAAAATATCTCTCTCCCAACACCACCTATACAAACCAAGGTACATAAAACATATCCATACACAGATAAATAGCATTGTCTCACTAGTACTAACTTCAACCCCAAAACCACTAATCCTGCCCGGAGCTCTCTAAGCTCATCTCTTTAAATGTTAAAAATTTAAGGAGTAAGACACCTCTCAGTAAGACGGAATAAATTATTGTCAGTGTGTGACAACATGAGTTTTAATGTATCATAACAAATTCATTTAATAAACAATTTAACTGGGTAATCATGAAATCTACACTCATATCTATATACATATATATACATTTTCAACCATATATTTTTCTCAAAAATATGTACGTGCTCAATACGTTTCCCTAGGTTTTGAAACACATGTCTATAAACGTAAATTCATCATGTCTGTAAGGAGGAACGAACCTAAATAGACATTCATATATCACCGTCATGTAATCACCCCACATGACCGGGTTATGCGGCCCGAAGGCAGGACTTAGTCATGGTTGGCCTACTAGGTTAAGTCAAAACAAATCTCGTCTGTAGTACAATTGATCCACCGCAACCTAATCCGGACCAGGAGCAGTCAACATCTCTCCGTAGGCCCAATCGACTTCTAATACCAACACCCTCCCCGACTAGTGTGGTTGCACTAACTCATTTCCTAACAACGGTACCGTGCTCTCATGTACATCATTGGACCATCAGGGTTCTCATTTCCACAATTTCATAGTAATTTCATTATAAAAATTGTCATTTCATTTCCTAATATAATACAATCATCACAAATCTCAATATCAAAAATATCATGTATGTATAAATCACATTTCTCACTATCAAAATATCATGTCTGTATTTTCAATATTTCTCATAAACTAGTATAAATCGTATTTCATCATAAAATATTCTCACATGTTTAATATACAGTAAAAAAACCATTTCTCATGCCACACAAATTTTAAGTAATATTTCATAAAATAATAATTGCCCAAATAAATATATGATAATCCAAAACCAATATTTTCAAATGTCGGATACATTAGAAAATCCTTTACAATATTATCATTTTCTCATACTTTAAATTAATCAATTAATTCCCAAAATACCTGACATAATTTATTCCACTTACTCGTTTCCTAGAGATACACCTACAGGGATCCCAAAATAGTGCCTGTGGCGTTCGCACAAAATCCTGTATCCATAAACCCTAATTTAATCAGCTCAATCCCCAAAATATTAACTATTTAACATTCCTAAGCCCACACACTCTCATTAATCGGTTAAATCCAAAAACAACAAACATAATTCATTTTCTTACCTCAACCTTGGAGTGGTGCATAGGATCCCCAAACAGCTAAACTGCTCTGGTTAAACTACAGAGAATTGACGTTAGGATCTCGAAATGACATTCCTCCTTCAATTCGGGCTTATACTAGGTGAGAAATCAAAAAGAGAGAAGAAGAGGGTCGCAACCCTAGGAGAGAGAGAGAGAGAGAGTTGTTATCAATTTATAGGCTGCTGGCCAGAAGAAAATCGTCGACGGTTTGGTTTTAACCAAGCCGTTTTTCACCGTTTTACCTTTACTGTCCCTCGGTAACTCAAAATCGTCAACAGTTTTCTCTGATATTATAAAAGTGTCGACGGTTTGGCCAATGCCAAATTAAATTTCCTCTTTTCTTTATTATTTCATTTATTATCATTTTCTCAGGTCTTTACATCCTCCCCTCCTTATAAAAGTTTCGTCATCGAAATTTGTTAATCATCACTTATATCACTAATTGAAACACAAATCACTGAATCTTTATTAATTACCCTCACTTGTGGTGGAGGAATATCGTGGTTACAATAAAGGTTTTTGGGAGATTATAATAGTCAAATCAAAATTCTTCCAAAACCACTCAAAACTTAAGACTAAAAACAAAATATTACAACTGAACAAATTTACTATACAACTTACACTAACCATACATTTTACCTAAACCATTGCTTTCATTTGACTAATGTTCGGCCTCGCTGAATAGGTGTGGATTTCTATGACGCATTTTCTCCTCTAATTTCCATGATGCTTCCTTAACTGCGTGATTGCTCCAGAATACTTTTACCAATGGGATCCTTTTAGTGCGTAATTCTTGTTCCTTCCGGTCCAGAATCTGAACTGACACTTTTTCATATGACAAGGTATCTTTAAGTTCCAGTGATTCATAACTGATTACATGTGAAGGATCTGGAACATACTTCCTCAACATTGATATGTGGAATACGTCATGGATTCTAGACAGTATCAGAGGTAATGCTAACCTGTAGGCAATTAGACCAATTCTTTCCAATATCTCAAATGGTCTAATATACCTAGGGCTTAGCTTACCATTTTTTTCCAAATCTCGTAACTCCTTTCATTGGTGCAATTCTCAAGAACACATGATCCCCCACACCAAACTCCAGCTCTCAACGACGGGTATCAGCATAACTTTTATGTCGACTCTGAGTTGCTTTGATTCTTTCTTTAGATAAGTCTAATTTTCTCGAAAGTCCGTTGTACAATCTCTGGCCCCAAAATCTACTTTTCACCAATTTCATCCCAATATAATGGAGATTGGCACCTCTGATCATACAACACTTCGTACGGTGCCATTTCAATATTGGTCTGGTAGCTGTTATTATAAGCAAACTCAACCAATGACATATACTGGATCCAACTCCCACCAAAGTCCAACACGCAGGCCCACAACATATTTTCCAATATCTGTATAGTTATCCCTATCAGTACATCGGTCTTATGAATTCTAGTGTTATCCCAAGAGGGGGGGTGAATTGGGTATTTTAAAAAATTAACTCTTTAATGTTCTAATTTTGAAAACAATCAATTACAAACTTGCAAGTTACTTACAACTACCTTAATTTTTTTCAATTAATCAACTTAATGAGTGATTTTATCAATCAACCTAATTTACCCAATTACTTTGATGACCTACTATATATTTAAAATATTCACAAAATTCACACAAATAAGATTACACGGAAATTAAATAGAGGTAAGGGTAAAAGAGATGCAAACTCGAATTTTACAAGGTTCGCCCTATCCCAGCCGACGTCCTTGTCTTGAGCAACCCACTCAAGAATTCCACTAAAAATTTGCTCTTTCAACTGGGACGGAGCTTCCCTTACAATCTACTGCTTACAAGAGGCGTAGCTTCCTCCTCAACCCCGGTTCACAGCCCGAACCGTGAATACAAAATAATGAATACAATTTCTGCAAAAACTCAAAGTGCTTCTAACCAAGCTAGTGAATACAAGATAAATCTTAGTACATAATCATATGATAAAACATGAAGTTCAATGAGTGTGTAAGATGTTTTCAATGATATTTGTGTATCAACAAATATATGATCTTTTTATATAGATATATAAATAAGATAAAATATCTTCAAATATCTAAACACAAGTCAATATTTTCCAACAAGATTTCTCATGGTTATGTATTTTAAAGTCCTTAGGATTTACTTATCAAAAGTTTTTGTAATAATATCATAAGATGAAATCTTTGTATAAAATATAAACTTGAATATCTATAAAGATTCAAACTTTAGCAAAAACTTTTCTCAAATAAACTTTCCAAGTACTAAAACAAGGAATTTTCTTCTCAATAAAAATATTAGATATAAGAGTTTAAGAGATGAAAAACCTTTGATATATATATTAAATCCACAAATAAATCACTTATTTATCAAACCTCAGTCACCAAAGATTGCTTGCAAGATGTGTAGATAAAATTCCTTTGAAAAGTTAAGATGATTTGCCCAAAGAAAATGAATGCAGTAGAGTGTTGGCCAAATCTTTGGAATGGAAGCACACTGGGCACAAAATAACAAGATTAGTCTCTTTAAAGTGTTTCTTCTTGTGTCTCTAGGGTTTAGGGTATGTTTAAATAGTGTTCTCGCTATCAGATATATCACACCTTTGCAATCAAAATACATTTCAACCTTTATGTTTCAAAATTGTACTACGGAATATATCTCCCTGTGTTAGTCAATTTACTTCTCCCCCTTTCTAAGGTATATCTGTGTTGTTGAATTAAATTTCAATGTGAACATATACAGTATTTCAATTTACATAGACATGGATAAGCAAATCAGTCCATTTAAGTCCAAAAGTTATTTTGAGCATCAACACGTGTAATGTATCCATAAAAATTTAACATGCAATAACCATTCTTTAAGTTTAACACCAAATGTAAAATTTTTTTTTTTGCCAAATTTGAAAATTTATACCAAATGTGAGATGTGAATTATAATTTAAGTTGCTCCCCCTTAATTATGTAGTCTAATATAACTCTAGGCAACTTATCGACTATGCAACAGACCTAATTCACGTCTAATTTGGATAAACCTATCATCCGAAAGTGGTTTCGTGAATATGTCTGCCCATTGTTCATTTGTGCATACAAACTTAAGTGTTACATCTCCTTTTTGCACATGGTCATGAAGAAAATGATGTCTAATTTCTATGTGTTTAGTTCGTGAATATGATATAGGATTCTTCGAGATGTTTATTGCACTCATATTGTCGCATTTTATAGGAACTATGTCATAGTGCAATCCAAAATCTATAAGTTGTTGTTTCATGTAAAGCACAATTTTCAGCCGTTATATATTCTGCCTCAACTGTGGAAAGAACAACTGGATTTTGTTTCTTTGAAAACCAAGGTACTAAAGAGTGTCCTAAGAAATGACATGTGTCGCTAGTACTTTTTCTATCCACTTTATTACCGGAAAAATCAACATTCCAATAGCTGATAATCTCAAAGAAGATATACTTAGGATACCATAATCCAAGTTCAATGGTTCCAATTAGGTATCTAAGTATTCTTTTAACAGCTAATAAATGGGACTCTTTAGGTGCAGCTTGAAATCTTGAGCACAAACATACGCTAAACATTATGTCAGACTTACTGGCAGTCAGATATAGTAAGTTACCAATCATCCTACGATAGAGCTTAACATCTACTAGTATACCTTGTTTGTCTTTGTTTATTTTTAAAGAAGAGCTCATAGGTGTTCCTAGAATTTTACCATATTCCATATTAAACCTTTTGAGTAAGTCTCTAATATACTTCGATTGATTTATAAAGATTTTATGTTTTTCTTGTTTGATCTGAAGTCCTAGGAAGAAGTTAAGTTCTCCCATCATGCTCATCTTAAATTCTTTTTGCATATACCTTGCAAACTCATTGCACAACTCTTCATTTGTTGCTTCAAATATGATATCATCTACGTATATTTGAACTACGAGCAAATTTTCATTTTTAGCTTTTATGAAAAGTGTCGTGTCAATCTTTCCTCTAGTAAATCCATTTTCCAGTAGAAACTTACTTGACCTTTCATATCAAGCTTTAGGAGCTTGCTTTAAACTATACAAGGCTTTAGTTAATCTATAAACGTGATTTGGATGCTTATGGTTTTAAAAACGTGGGGTTATTCTACATATACTTCTTCACTTATGTAGTCATTTAAAAAAGCGCTTTTGACATCCATTTGATATAGTTTGAAATTCTTAAAGGCAGCATAAGCTAACAACATTCGAATGACTTCCATTCTAGTTACAAGTCCGAAGGTCTCCTCAAAATCTATTCCTTCCTTTTTATTATATCCTTGAGCTACTAGTCTTGCCTTATTTCTAACAATTGTTCCATGTTCATCTTTTTTATTCTTATATATCAATTTTGTTCCAATAACTGTCTTATCCTCAGGTTTAGAAACTAATATTTAGACTTTATTTCTCTCAAACTGGTTTAATTCTTCTTGCATAGATATTACCCATGATTCATCCTCAATTGCTTCACTCACATTCTTAGGTTCTTCTTGTGATAAGAAAGCAAAATGACTAATCATATTTCTAAGTGAGGATCGTGTAGTTACTCCACGTGATGATTCTCCTATAATTTGACCTATAGGATGATTCCTTATGCACTTCCATTCTTTAGGTAGTTTGTTAACCTCTTTTTCTACTTGATTATCTTCAGAAGATGTTTCCTCAACTTCATTTCTCTTATCTGAATTATCTTCAATAAATAATTTTTCAAATTCCTTATTAATTTCAATTTCATCCTCATTAGTCTTTTGATCAAATGGATTGGACTCATCGACTACTACATGAATAGATTCTACAACGGTTAATGTTCATTTATTATATACCCTATAAGCTTTACTATCTAAGACATATCCTAGAAAAATACCTTTATTAGATTTCATATCAAACTTTCCTAAATGTTCATTGTCTCTAAGTACAAAGCATTTGCAACCAAAAACCTTGAAATATGAGATGTTTGGTCTATGGCCATTCCATAATTCATATGGAGTCTTATTTAGAGATGGTCTAATTAGGACTCTATTTAGAACGTAACAGGCGGTGTTCACTACCTCAACCCAGAAGTATTTAGATTGTTTATGTTCGTTAAGCATAGTACTACTAGTCATTTCTTGTATAAACCTATTCTTTCTTTCAATTACACCATTCTGTTGTGGTGTTCTAGGAGCTGAAAAGTTATCAGATATTCCTAATGAATCACAGTATTCTTCCATACCTTGATTTTTAAATTCTCTACCCTCATTACTTCAAATTTTAGTGATAGGATATCCCTTTTCATTTTGAATTTTCTTGCACAGTTTAATAAATTATTCACACGCTTCATATTTGTGAACTAAAAATAGTACCCATGTAAATCTAGAATAATCATCCACGATAACAAATGGGTATGATTTTCCTCCTAAACTCGGAATTGGGTTTGGACCAAATAAATTTAAGTGTAGCATTTAAAGTGGTTTAGTAGTAGAGAGTACTTTCTTCTTAAAACTAGATCTTACTTGTTTTCCTAATTGACATGCATCACAGATTTTATCTTTCACGAATTTTGTCTTAGGCAATCCCTTAACTAAGTCTCCCTTAACTAGTTTAGATATTAAGTCCATGTTTGGGTGTCCTAGTCTCCTATGCCAAATCCAACTAACTTCATTCATAGCAGAGAAACATGTCACACATTGAAAATTTAAGTTATCAAAGCTGGTGGTATATACATTTTCATGACGGTTAGCAATAAATAGAATTTTGCTATCAGTTTTATATTCTACAATGCACTTGTCATGTTCAAAAGATACTTGATAACCTTTATCACACAGTTAACTTATACTTAATTAGTTATGTTTTAAACCCTCAACTAGTAAAACATCATCTATAATAAGTGATGGATTGTTACTGTTATAATTGGTGTATTCCCAAGAGAAGGGGTGAATTGGAATTTAAAACTTTTTCTCTTAGGTTGATTTATCCAACAACAGTATATACACAACCTAGGGTCAGTCTAAGCAATTTCCAAATGCGTAGTTGAATATAATATGGAAATTAAGTCATACGCATTATTCACCCATAACATACATGTGTGGTAAAAGTAGAATGCAGAAATATAAATAAACACACGATATGTTATCGAGGTTCGGCCAACTATGCCTACGTCCCCGCCTCTATCTCGTAAGCCCGAGGATTCCACTAATAGCTCACTTAAGGTTGGAGCGACACCGATTACAATCAGGTCAAATTAACACAGGGCTAACCTCAACCTTAACCAGGTCAATTAGCGGGGCTGACCTCAACCTACACGCCTTAACAGGACAACGCACCTAACTTTCCTAACTGGGTCTAAGCCAATATGGGACTATTCCAGGGCTAGTCTCCCTCTTCAGGCTCGTGCTTGGAAATACAACATATGTGTATTACAATCAAATGGTACAGTGATTGTACTTTCGTGTAAAGCATATACGTACTCAAATGCGCGCAATAACATACACCACAAATGATATAATATGTAAGCTCAATGTAGTCCAATGTTTCAACTCTCAGATATATATATTTACTATCAGTGTAATGAGTACGTGAGAGTGCGAACACTACAATCTTTGTATTACAAGATGTATTCAATCTAAGTGCTCAAACAAAGATATTAACTAAACAATATATATATATGAAGCTCTAGCAATATATAAGTTTGGTTTCCAAAAAGAGTTTAATCTTTGTATTCAACTAAAGATTTAAATCAATGAATATTGTAATAAAGATTTTTCTCACACGAACAAATATCTCTTCAAAGATTTATCAAGATAAAGCACACTAGATATTTGAAAGTATTTTGAATATATTTTGCAACCAAAAACAAATATAATCTTCTCAAGATGTTGCAATGAAGGTGCAATCTTAGAAGATCAAATGAAAGTCTTCTTAGGATAGACTTATTAACAAAGTCTCCTAAGAATACTTAGGTTTAACTCTCAATGAAAATAAATCAATCCAATATGAATGGGAGAGCAAACCTATTAATATAAACACTCAATCAATTTATAGAGGATTTAAGAAATCGAAGAAGGTAAGCATAAGTGAATGGGGATTGGATAAGAGTATTATAGGTTTAAGGATTTTCAGAGAATTTTTCTTAATTAATATTTTTAATCTCATACTAATTATCCCAAATGCGGGGATATATATAGATATCCCACAAAATATAATCGTTGGGGACACACTTGGAATAATTAGAAAAGATAAATGACTTTTTAAATATTTTAACCCTGTTTAAAAAATATTTAACTGTGGTAAAAATCAGGACAACCCGAGTGGTCCGGTCGACCAGAAATGTTTTGGTCAACCAGGTCTCATATGGTTCGGTCGACTAGGGGACTTATGAACTAAGGGCTCGGTCGACCAGGAGAGGGTGATTTCTCAATTTTTCGAGATTCTATCAATTAGGCCATTTTGAACTGGCTGGTTCAGTTGACCAGACCGCTGTGATTTCTCCCGATGACCCTCTGGTCGACCAGGTAGTTGGAGTACAAAAAGGGTCGGTCGAGCAGATGGTCAAACTTTTGACCTAGGGAGGTTTGGGTCGATCATGGCTTTTTGAACTACTTGGTTCGGTCGACCAGATGGTCAAACTTTTGACCCTAGGGGGTTTCGGTCGACCAGGGCTTCTTGAACTACCTGGTTCGGTCGACCAGGTGGTCAAAGTGTTGACCAGAGAGGGTTTCGGTCGACCAGTGATTTTTTAACTATTCTGGTTCGGTCGACCAGGGCAGAATGAACTGCCTAGTTCGGTCGACCGAAAGTGCACCAAGTGTGCATTTTGGTCCCGTCTTGAAGCAAATAAGACCTATTCAAGTGCCTAACAAGTATATGTGAAAATGTGTGTGTCCTAGGGTCACTTGGGGTCCAATTTGGAAGATACCGAAAAAGTCCGGTGTCGATCAATCGAAGGTTGACCGAAGGGAAAGCCATAAGATCTTTCTAAGGTCATTTTTCATTCACGGTTTGTTTGAGCTTACGTATTATCATGCATGTGATGTGTGTGAGCTTATTACAAACTAGAGCCCTAGTTACTATTATAGACCTTTCCTACTTAAATATTACAGACCTGAATATAAATTACAACAAATAAATTATATCAAGGCTCTTCAAGGTCTTCGTTTACCTCCGGGTCTCCGAATGCCATCATAGGATACTACCAAGGTAAACCTACACATCAACTCGGCAGTCATTAAATACCTGAGTATTTGTCATAATCAAAACATGGTATGACCCATAGGGTCAACAGTTACCAACTTTACCTACTCCTATGATCTTCCCTTTTGCATTGTCCCCAAAAGTAACAAATCCTCCATCCTTTGGTGTAATGGATGTGAATTTAGTTTTATCCCCAGTCATAAGATGTGAACATCCGCTGTCCATCTACCATCTATCTTTTGAGGAGGATGATCTCAAGCACACTTGCAATAGACATTTAACTAACTATTTTTGGTTTCTATTTTTTCTAGGGTCCATGGGGTTTAGTGCTTGAATCTTCTTTAACTCTCCATACCTTTTTCATTTTAACATCTTTATTCTCAAAAGAGTAGTCAAATTTTATATGACACATCCTTTTACATTTAAAGCATGTAGTATATTTATAATAGTCTTTTGATGGAGCATAAGCTTTTGATTCTCTTACAAAGTAACCCACGTAAAGTTGTTTTTGTTTCAAATTTTCTTTTCCATTAAAACTAAGTCCTTCTTTATCTAGGAAACTTCTTTGTGCCTCAAGAAATCTTTCAAAGTTACTCTGACCCTCTATGAATTTATGAATAATTTTAGAATTGTCTTTCAAATTTCTTTCTAATTCCTAAATTTCTAAATCATTTTCTTTTTTCACAGATGCATGGGTCTCATTCTGTTTTTCAATGAGCTTTGAGAATTCTTTTACTTTACATTTCAAATTAGAAATTTTCTTAGTTTTCTTCTCAAGCATTTTAAGAGTGAACTAATATTCTTATTGCAATTCATTATAAGAAAGCATGCTATTTACATTTTTAGAATCACTGGAATAATAAGAAGATGATGAGAAAGATGATTGCACCTCAAGGTCATGATGTGCCATTAGACACAAATTGACTACTAGATCATCACTGGACTTCGTGTTTGAACTCTTTGTATTGTGCGTGTCCCAACCGACTTGTAGAGCCTTCTTCTTTTTCTTGGAGGCTTTCATTAGTTTAGGACATTCAAGTTTGATGTGTCCAACCTCTCTGCAATTTTAGCAAGTTGGCGGATCTTCTTTCTGTTTCCTCTTGCTTGACTTTCCTCTTTCTAATTTCAACTTTTAGAACTTTCTGTTAAACTTCTCATTCTTCTTCAGAAACTTTCTGAACTTCTTTGTTAGCAATGTCATGTCCTCTTCTGATTTTGAGTCACTTCCTTCACTAGAGCTACTAGACGATGTCTTAAGAGCTGTAACTCTCTTTACTTTATTCTGTTCATTTTCCCTCTCATTTGTTGTTAGCTTATACGTGATGAGTGAACCAATCAGTTCATCAACCGACATCTCTTTTAGATTCCTTCCTTCAGTTATTGCAGTAGCTTTAGCTTCCCAAACTGGCGGTAGTCACCTAAGGATTTTCTTGATTAACTCATAAGTAAGGTAAAATTTACCAAAAGCATTTAATGAATTCTTGATGTGTGTGAATCTAATGTACATGGATTGAATGAACTCATCAGCAGTCATTTTAAATGCCTCATATTCACTAGTAAGCATATCTATCCTACTATCTTTTACTTCCTTAGTGTTTTCATATGTTACTTCTAATTTTTCACATATCTCTTTAGCAGTTTTACATGCCTTTATCCTATTGAACTTATTAACGTCTAATGCACAGTATAGAAGGTTTATTGCAGTAACATTTATTTGAACGGATTTCCAATTATCATCAGTATACTCATCTTCAGTCTTAGGTATATTTACTTTATCAACTACTTTCATAGGAACATGGTTTCCTTTAGAAACTATTCTCTACACTTTCCAATCAACGTTTAAGAGATATATACTCATCATTCTTTTCCAGTAGGTGTAATTTACACCGCAAAAAATTAGTGGTCTAGTAGACAAGTGTCCCTCACCGAATAGGGTTACACCGATGTGTGTCATTGTGATCTTTTATAAAAATAACGGTTAAGTCTATGTAAACCCGCTTTAATACCAAATGTGAATTCCAATGTTATCCCAAAAAAGGGGGGGGGGGGGAGGTGAATTGGGTTTTTTTTAAAATTAAGTCTTTCAAGTTCTAATTTTGAAAACAATCAATTACAAACTTGCAAGTTACTTACAACTATCTCAATGTTTTTCAATTAATCAACCTAATGAGTGATTTTATCAATCAACCTAATTTGCCCAATTACTTGATGACCTACTATATATTCAAAATGTTCACAATATTCACACAAATAAGATTACATGAGATTTAAATAGAGGTAAGGGTAAGCGAGATGCAAACTCTATTTTTACGAGGTTCCGCCTACTCCAACCTACATCCTCGCCTTTAGCAACCCACTCAAGGATTCCATTAAAAATCCACTCCTTTAATTGGGACAGAGCTTCCCTTACAATCCGCTACTTACAAGAGGTGTAACTTCCTCCTCAACCCTGGTTCACAGCCCAAACCATGAATACAAAATAATGAATACAAACCGTGAATACAAAATAATGAATACAATTTCTGCAAAAACTCAAAATATTTCTAACCAAACTAGTGAGTACAAGATAAATCCTAGTACATAATCATATCATAAAACATGAAGTTCAATGAGTGTGTAAGATGTTTTCAATGATGTTTGTATATCAACAAATATATGATCTTTGTATATAGATATATAAATAAGATAAAATATCTTCAAAGATCTGAACACAAGTCAAATTTTTCAACAAGATTTCTCAAGGTTATGTATTTTAAAATACTTAAGATTTTCTTATCAAAAGTTTTTGCAATAATATCATAAGATGAAATCTTTGTGTAAAATATAAACTTGAATAAGTGCAAAGATTCAGACTTTAGCAAAAACCTTTCTCAAATAAACTTTTCAAGTACTAAAATAAGGATTTTTCTTCTCAATAAAAATATTAGATATAAGAGTTTGAAATATGAAAAACCTTTGATATATATATATATTGAATCCACAAATAAATCACTTATTTATCAAACCTCAATCACCAAGGATTGCTTGCAAGATGTGTAGATGAAATCCCTTTGAAAAGCTAAGATGATTTGCCCAAAAAATATGAATGTAGTAAAGTGTTAGCAAAATCTTTGGAATGGAGACACACTTAGCACAAGATAATAAGATTAGTCTCTCTAAAGTATTTCTTCTTGTGTCTCTAGGGTTTAGGGTATGTTTAAATAGTGTTCTCGCTATCAGATTAAATCCTGACCGTTAGATCATTTAAAAATAAAGGTTTTCGTCTGTATTTGCGCTGAGAATGTCGTTCTGCGCTGCGACCTTCGTCAACGAATAGGTACATTCATCGACAAGTGTACAACACTCGTTCATCGATGAGGCCATGAGTTTGTCGACGAGAGCACTGTTTGAACTTTTTGGGCTCTCGGTATTTTTTCGTCGATGAGGCCTCTAAAATTTGCCTCTAAATATTCATTCAACCTAGAACTAATGTAAATGAATCTTTCATGAAATGCATGAGTCCTAAGGTCAGTTTAGGGAATGTTTGAGCTCCGAATTATATCATATGACATATGTAAATACATTCAATTCTAAATACCCATTCCCATTGAAGATCTTAAACTTGAAGCTTACTTCTTCATCCTTTTATTCCTTTAGTTCCATGGATTGAGTCAAGTAATATATACTTTAGGTTCTTTGTGGCTTCCATATCAAGCTTACCGTTCGTGCATTCTAAATTATAATCATGTTCACAAACTCAATTGCAAAGGTCAAATACCAAGTGATTTGTCATTATCAAAACAGGACTAGACTCATAGAGTCAACAGGTCTGAGGATGAAATATTGTATAGAATGTTAGCTGAGAACTTAGAGCTCCCTATAAACTCCTCCAAAATTGAGATGTGAATTGTGGGTCCCGATCAGAAATGATGGAAACTGGCACGCCATGCAGTCTAACTATCTCCTGTATATATAGCTCTGCTAAACTACTTATGGAGTAGTTAACTATGATGGGAAGAAAATGGGCAGTTTTCGTCAATCGGTTAACGACTATCTAGATGACATCCTGTCCATGAAGTGCCGACAATAATCCTGTAACGAAGTCCATAGAAGTATGCTTTAACTTCCATTCAGAGATGTGAAGTGGTTGCAACGGTCTCGTCGGTCTTATCTAATATCATAACCTCAATCACGCAGCGGAAAAATAAATAAACATCCTCAATAATATACCAAAGTTCTATATAAACATCCCAAAAATTTCCCAACATCCAGTATCCATATATATATTCATCTTAGAAAACTAAAAACATAAACGCAAAAATACATCCAAGATCTGTACCCTCTCATAAAATGCTATGCCAACAAACCTAGGCCCGAGCTTGCTAAGCTCGATCACGCGAAGGTCTTGACAAAAAAATGAATTGTATAACGGGTGAGACACATCTTAGTAAGATGGAATAGATTAATTCCAGTGTGTGGCTATCACAAGTTTAGTGTATACAAAATATCATCAGTTGTTAACCACAATTATAAAACCATTCTCAAACCATACCCACTCACACACACAATTATTCATAAGAAAGTTACCGAGGATAGGGGAGATTACACGTTCATACATGTAGCTCCTTTCTACTTTAATACGTTATGCAACCTGGTACGGCTATAACTGATACCTATTAGAGCACTCGCCTTTCTCAGCAAGCCCTCGGGTGGAGAGTTTACTTCACCCCAAATACATATAATACTACTATATTTAATACATTTAATACTTTGTTGCTTTACTCTATATGTTGTTACCTCTGTAAAACCCAACTCTTCATAATCTCTGTTTTCACATGCTCTGTTCTCTTATCACATACTCTGTTATCACATTTCACATCCTCTGTCTTCATATATTCTGTATTCACATACATTGTTTTGTATTTACATGCACTGTTCTGCTCATACTCTGTTATCGCATTTCACATCCTCTACCTTCATATATTCTGTATTCACATACACTGTTTTGTATTTACATGCATTGTTCTGTTATAGTTTGGTTAAATCTAAATATATGAATTTAGAACTCACTGCCAAATGGATAAAAACTGACATGCCCCATGACGGGTTGTGCGGTCCATAGGTTGGACTTAACCTTACTCGGCCCACCAGAGTTAAATCAATTCCAAACTCTTCAGTCTGCTAGTCCAATTGGATTTCCCATGCTGGTCTAGACTCTAGGGGAAACTCTACCCTTCACAACTCAATCGACTATTCAATACCAACACTCTCTCTAAGACGTGTCATTGTACTAAGTTTTCCATAACTCTCGCAATGGTACCGAGCGTACTAGGTCCACCGGAGTTCTCAAACCATACATTGCAATTTAACATTAATATTCTACTCTGATTAAACAATTCTAAATACATTATAATCCCAACGCATTTCAGTATTTCAAAATATTATACATATTTCATAACTTAACACAGTATTTTTATTTTTCCCCATGTCACATGATTTGAATAATACACATATTTATATAACTACTGAAATAATAAGCCAATCCATGTTCATTATGTGTTTTACTGAAAATATAGGTTAAATTATCTCCACAATTTTTCTAATACTCAAAATAAGTGTTAGTAAGAAAAATAGAGATAATTAACCCTACTCACCTTGACCAATTTTAGAAAATGTAAAACAATTCCAACCAATCATTTCAAAACCCTCAGTTTAAATGATTGGCTTTCAAAATTTGCATGATGATCATATAAATAAACATATAATTTTCATTTTAATCGATAGAATTTACAAAACAACTGGCTCAATCTATTCCCTTTACCTTATTCACGAAGATTGTGCCTGTAAGATTCCTAAATCGACGCCTACGACATTTAGAGCACAAACCCTGTAACCACATATTTCAGTATAATCAGTTAAGTCCTGGAATAATAATTATTTTAATATCCCTAGACTCACACACTCCCGTTAACCAGTTAAATTTTAAAAACGGGGGCATGATCCACTTCCCATATTTAAATTTAATCTCTAACATATTAAAAAAATACAAATATGATCAAATCCCTGCAGTTTAATCTAATTCCAAAATATTCATAGCATTCTAATTTAATCCAATCCTTGCAATTTAATTCCAAAATGTTCCCCAAATATTCTATTTAATCAAATTCCTGCAGTTTAATTTAATCCCAGAAATATCTCCAAAAAAATCCAATATAATCCAATCCTGCAATTTAATCTAATTTAATCAATTCCCTACAATTTAACTTATTCCCAAAACACTCCAAAAAATATGATATAATTAAATACTACAATTTAATAATTAAATATTACAATTTAATCGGTTAAATTTTTAAAATAGCCCACATAATTTGTACTCCTTACCTTAGCCTCAGAGTGGTGCCTAAAAAGTTCAATTTAAAATTTTACTCCGCTAGACTTGTAGAGAAACGCTCCTAGATCATCGTGATGGTTTCTGATCGTTAATTTGGCTAAAGATTGGAGAAAAATTGAAGAGAGAGAGAAAGAGAGAGAAAGAGAGAGAGAGAGAGAGAGAGAGAGAGAGAGAGAGTGGATTTACCTTATCCTAGGAGTGGTGTTTACAACACTCCTACGACAAATCCACTCCGGTTAAAATGTCGGCGATGAGGAATGGAACCCATGGGTATTTTTCGTTTTTCAATCGACGCCCGTTTGGCCGAGGAAATCGAGGAGAGAGAGAGAGAGCAATTTGCTAGGGGCAAGAAATTGAGATTTCAATCTCAATGGAATCCTCAGGAAGCATCCTGAGGATCCAAGTATATATATATATACATATTATAACCTTATAATATATTAATATTATATTATAGTATATCATTAATTATTCTTAATTAATTAAATTACTTATTTAATTTAATTTAAATAAATTATTTTTTTTTTCGGGTTACTACAAACACCTTTAGAATAATCTGAATAAATTTTCTGGAATTCTATTTCTGCAAAAAATAGAATCCAGATTTGAAAAAGATATAATTTAAGGAAGTTTTATGTAAGAAAGAGAATGAGAGAATGAAGAAATTTTTATATATTTTGAAAGGTTGCATTTGTTCAAATCACGAAACAGATTCGACCTGCTCACACCAAGAGTGCCACTTGATCTTAAAAAATATAAGATTAATTTTAAATCATCCAATCATGATCAACGGTCAATATTGCAACGATGCAAGCATGCAAAGTACTAAGTGCTTATACGCTAACTAAATGCGCCACTAGCGCCCTACAACCCACACACTAGCACTTTCTCTTAACAAATTTTAAAAGATTAGTCCATCTTATCATTTATTAATGACTTTTCCTTTTCCACTCTTTCCAATGTAGGACAAACCCACATAACTTTAAATGCTTATTTTAGAAAATATTTCAACATTATTGTTGGCCTTACTAGGTTTGATACTCCATTTTGATGCTAACAAACAAGTAAGAACTAACATGCTTTAGTTGAGTGTTGTGTTTTCTTAGGAATTCAGATTGAAGGTACTCATGTAGCATGAATCAATAACTGATAGCATGGATCAAAGTCTGAAGACCATAAGAGCATGATGATTTAAGAAGATAAACATGAGAGCTCAAAGTTCAGATTATTTTGTGAGATCAGAGATTAGCATCAAAGAAAGTTCAAAACAAAGGTGAATGTTTGCGAAATTTGGACAAGCCTCTGTAAGTACTTTACGTTTATTCAAGTATGTAGTTTTCATTTTGAAGCTCATTAAACAAAGAAACTTAGAGACCATAAGAAAATAACTTGGAACATGTTTTCAAAGTTAAAATAAATTTATATTCCAAGTAAAAATGAGAGAGAAATCAAAAAGTGACTAAGGAAGAAATCTATTTAGTTGACAGACGACTGTGTGATTATAGGCAGACGACTAACTAAATTAAAGACTTAAAGTTGAAACACAGAAGCCCGACAGATGACTGTCAAGGTTCTCACAGACAACTGTCAGTGAAAGGTGAGAAGTCTGTGAAGGTTTCACCAGACAACCGTCCACCTTATATGTTACTAAAAGGCTCAAAATTTCACATGGACAGACGACTGTCACCTTATATTTTGATGATAGACGACTTCCACCTTTCTGCCTATGAATCTTACCGTTATAATTAATGGACAAACAACTGTCAAGACTTCACAGTCATCTGCCTTGCGGCAATTTTCTGTTTTCCAACGGATATAATTTTTGAAATTCAAAAATTTGGAAACTCAAATAAGTTTATTTTATGGAAACAAGTCTAAGTATCCTTTGGGGAACAAGCAAAGAGGTTTTATACATCTATAAATACCCCCAAGACTCATTGAATTATACACCAAGATTATTAAGAGCTCACAATCTGTGGTTAAAAGAGCTAATTCTAAAAGAATTAAAAAAAAAAAAAACCAATCCACCCCCCCTCCTGGGAAGCTTTTCCTAATTTCAATTGGTATCAGAGCCTAGTTATAGTAATTCCTAACAAAAAATTATAAAAAAATCAAATGGCAAATATAGGAGTAGCACCCTTCGGTGAAGGCCAATCCTTAACTCGTCCACTAATCTTTTGTGGAAATAATTATACATTTTGAAAAAAGAGAATGCAAATCTATCTCCAACACATGGATTGGAGAGCATGAGAAGTAGTTATGGATGGAGACCTTATTCCCACCAAAACAGTTGATGGAAAACAGATTCCAAAAGAAAAAAAGGATATGATCGATTCAAACTATAAAATGCTTCAAATTAATTCAAGCGCTATAAATGCTTTATACTGAGCCTTAGATGCTAATGAATTTATTAGTGTCATGGCATGCAAGACGGCTAAAGAAATATGGACAAATTAGAAGTGACATATGAAAGAACTATTGATGTCAGAGATAAGATAGACATGTTAACAAGCGAATATGAAGCATTCAAGATGAATTATGATAAAATAATATCAAGTATGTACACCAGATTTACCCACATAATAAATTCCTTAAGTGCCTTAGGGAAAACTTATACTACCTATGAAATGATTAGAAAAATCCTAAGAGGCATTCCCTCAATATGGGAACCAAAGGCTACAACTATCACTGAAGGTAGAAACCTTAAGACTACCTCTTTAGATGAACTCATAGGTTCACTACTTACCTATGAAATGACTCTAAAAGAAAGGAATCATGAACCAAAGCATAAAAGATCTATTGCATTAAAAGCATTTAGCCACAGCTCTAGTGAAGAGGAAAGTGAGACAAGTGACTTAGATCAAGATGAATTAGCATTCATCACTAAGAGACTAGGCAAGTTCTATAGAAGAAATAAGAGATTTCCTAGAAAGTTCAGCAAAAAGAAACCTGAAAAAGGAGAGACAAGTAGAAAGGAAAATAAAAGTAAGAATGAACCTCCAATATGTTATCATTGCAAGAAGCCAGGACATATCAAACCAGACTGTCCGTTGTTTAAGAAAGACAAAAAGAAAAAGAAGGAAGCTATGAAAGTTACGTGGGATGATTCAAGTTCCAGCGAGACAGAAAATGAATCAAGCGGATAAGAGATGACAAACATATGTTTCATGGCAAATAATGAAGAGGTAAACTCTCACTATTCCTCTATAGAATCTCAAAATGAGTCGTGTGATAAGTCATGTGACAGCATGCCTTCCTTAAAGGAATTGCAAGCTGAATTGTTTTCTTTACATAAGAGATTTATAAAAAATTCTAAAAGAAATATAATTTGAAAGATCAAAATAAAGAGCTAGCGAAGCAACTTGAATTATTCAAAGCTATTGAAGAAGAAAAAAATTCTTGTATTAAGAAGTTGGAAGAAGAAATAAGTAAAGCAACTCAAGAGTTAGGCAAAACTCACAAAGATAATTTAAATAAAAAAGATTTAGAAGTAAATGAATTCAAAAAGGTAATAGAGGATAAAGAAAAAATTATCCATAACTTTACTAAAGGAAAAAAAAACTTTGAAAAGATGATTGGACAGCAAAGGCTACATGGGAACAAAGAAGGTATAGTCTACAATGGTAAAACAAATAAAAAGAACAAAAAACTATACATGGGATACTTTGTTAAGGAAGCTAAGTATTATGCTAGCACTTCATCAAACAACAAGCATGAACACACCACTTGCTATATGTGCAAGATTAAAGGTCATGTAATGTTTAATTGCCCACTAAAAAGAAAGTATGTTAAAGTGCAAGGAGAATGGAAAGTCAATAATTGAACTAACAATAAAACAAAGAAAATTAAAAGAATTTGGGTTCCAAAGATTAACACAAAAAATTCTTCATTGTAGGTATGCTTTAGGACAACACCATCAATGGATAAATGGTACTTGGACAGCGGGTGCTCAAGGCACATGACCGGTGACAAGACCAAATTCACTACATTAAAACAAAAGGATGGAGGATACGTCACCTGCAGTGATAATGGTAAAGGTAAAATCATTGGCATCAGTAAAATTGGTAAAGAACCTTCACTCACTATAGATAATGTGCTATTAGTAGAATGATTAAAATATAGCCTTTTAAGTATTAGTCAATTAAGTGATAAAGGATTCAGAATAATCTTTAAGAAAGAAAAATGTGTTATTCAAAATCCTAAGAACAATGAAACCTTGTTTATAACTCATAGGATAAACAATGTCTATTGTATAAATTTTGAGAACTTAGTAAATCAGAAAGTAACTTGTTTGGCAGCAATGAATGAAATAAGTTGGCTATGACATAGGAAACTAGGACATGCCAGCATGGATCTATTATCAAATTTATCAAAGAAAAATCTTGTCAAAGGACTACCAAATACAAAATTTATAAAAGACAAGATATGTGATGCATGTCAAAAGGAAAAGAAAGTTAAAATAAGTTTCAAAAGAAAAAAATACATATCTACAAAAAGACCCTTAGAATTGTTGCATCTAGACTTATTTGGTCCAACTAGGACCTCAAGTCTAGGAGGAAAACAATATGCTTTTGTAATAGTGGATGATTATTCAAGGTTCACTTGAGTATTATTTCTAGCAAACAAAGATGAAGCCTATGCCATGCTTATTACTTTATGTAAGAAATTAAAAAATGAAAAGGGTTATAACATAACAAGCTTTAGGAGTGATCAAGGTAGAGAATTTAGAAACAAAAATGTTGAAAAATTCTGTAATGAATATGGAATAAACCATAATTTTTCCGCACCTATGACTTCACGACAAAATGGAGCTGTAGAAAGAAAAAATAGAACTTTACAAGAAATGGCGAGAACAATATTAAATGAAAACAATCTACCTAAATATTTTTGAGCAGAAGCTGTAAATACAACATGTTACATTGTAAATAGGGTATCAAAAAGATCAAAAATGGACAAAACACCATATAACTTTGGAAAGGAAGAAAACCTAATATTTCCTACTTTCATGTATTCAGATGCAAATGTTTTATTCTTAATACTAAAGATGATTTAAGAAAATTTTATGCAAAATCTGATGAAGGTATCTTCCTAGGGTACTCTATAAATAGTAAAACTTATAGGGTTTATAATAAAAGAACCTTTACTATTATGGAATCAATGCACATAACATTTGATGAATCAAACAATCATAACAATAAAAATGAGCATGATGAAAAAGAAGATACTCCACAAAAAGAAGAAAATCTTGAAATAAAAGAAGAAATCAACAATGATGCTTCAAATGAAAACCTTACAGAAAATTTAAAGCTTCCTAAAGAATGGAGATATGATAAAAATCACCCAAAAGAACAAATTCTTGGTGAAACTTTAGAAGGAATAACTACTAGAGCCTCATTAAAAAATATTTGCAATCATTATGTATTTTTATCTCAAGATGAACCCAAAAATATTGAAGAAGCCTTAAATGATGATTCTTGGATTATAGCTATATAGGAGTGATTACGCGCTTAAATTGCGTAATTAGGTGCTTTAATTCATGCATTGCAAATGATATTTTGTATTTAAATGCCTAATTACTCTCAATATTCTAACATTGTGTTCTATTTATAAAATTTGGGTTTTATTGAGTAATGTATGAAATTTTGGTGTTTTTTATTGCAGAGCAACTGTTGGAAGCTAAAAAAAAAAAACCGACAGTACTTTGCAATCTATGCGTAACTCTCTCATCCAACCTCTGATTCAAATGATTCAAGATGCCATAGAAAGATAAGAAAACAATCTACAATTTTCGTGTTTTGTGTTTTGCAAAATACTGGCAGCATCAAGGCCGAAATCAGATGTGAAGTTAGCATATGCCATTTTATGGATTTTTTCGACAATTCTTCGTAATCTTGGCGTAACTTTCTCATACGAGCTCCGATTGAGATGATTCAAAATTTTGGGAAAATATGAAAAAGAGCTCTACATCTTTTATGTTTTAAGTTTTAAGAGTTACGAGCTGTAAGAGGGTCTAAAGTGGGCTTGAAAGAGGAGGGCAGTTCATGTACCTTTGAAAAAAAAAAAATCAAAAAATCAAAAAATGAGATGTGACCCAGCCATGCAGCCGGGTCATCTCATAAGGACAGTGTGTGCTGGGTATAGAATGGAAAGAAAAAAAGAATGGAAAGAAGAAAAAAGAAAGGAAAGAAAAGCAAAAGGAAAGGATTGAAAAAGGAAAAGTCAAAGGAGGTTTCCTTGTGTAGGAGCCGTGTGCAAGAGGAGAGGAGATAAGAGCAGCATGCGCTGGGGCTGGGGGAAGAGAGGGCCGGACCATAAAAAAAAAAAAAAGGTTTGAGCATTGGGGAGAAAGAGAAGGGAGGCAAAAAAAGCACATAGAGTTTCTTGGAAAAATTATTTTTTGGAGAGCTTTCTTGTGGTTTTCTTTTGGGGGTGCTGCGAAGATACACACACAGCCAGCAAAGGAGAGTTGGAAGGATGCAAAAATACTATCTTTTCATAATCGAAAGGCGGCGAACAACGGCGGTGTTCGGGGCGTTCGTGACGCGCAACGACGGTGCGGCGAGTGTTGATCTTTTCCGTACGCTCCAAATTGAAGAAAATATGGTGAAATTTGTTATATTGGATTTAATTTTCAGAATGAACTAAATTTTTGAATTCTAGGAAAACGATGTAACCAGTTTCGAACTATGCTTGCTCTTTGATGCTAATCTGAAGTAGTTTTCATTAATATTTGTTTGAGTTATTCTGTGCCTAATGCTTTTAATTAACTGGTCATTAATTAAATGATTTTAGTCTTGTGATTTGCTACCGAAAGGGGGGATTATAGGATAGATCTTGGATAATTCAGCGTTGGTAAATATAAAGATCGAAAGACTTGTATGAACCTACGTAGCATTAAAAATCGAGGGTCTTACTGCATTCTTGCGTTATTAATTTGCATACTCTTATGTTAAATAATAAACAAGAATAGGTTCTGATTGACTATCGAAAGAGGCTTTTGGAAAAATTGACGATTTGCTAACAAATAGAGAAAACGAAGTTAAATTAGCTAAATGAGTAAAGCATAGTGAGAAACTAGGTGAAATCGGTTTTCTAGAAGTTTTCACCATCATCAATTTGACACACGGTATCCAGTTTTAAATTCTCCTGAATAGTTTATTTAAAGTAGCTTTGTTTAAATTTTGCAGTCTAAAATTATTAAGTTTTCTAAATAAAATCAAGGTTAGTAAAATTTCGGTACTTGGTAAAATTAAGACATCAATCCCTGAGGACGATACTCTACACATCATTATATTATAAAACTACGATACTGTGCACTTGCAGTTTGCACTGGTCAAGGAGGAACTAAATCAATTTGAAAGAAGTCAAGTATGGAAACTTATACCTAAACTCAAAGACAAGTCAATTATAGGAACTAAATGGGTGTTTAGAAATAAAAGGGATGAAACTGGAGTAGTTGTAAGAAATAAAGTTAGGCTTGTAGCACAAGGTTACAATCAAGAAGAAGACATTGATTATGAAGAAACCTTTGCCCCTGTAGCAAGAATGGAAGCTATAAGGATGCTTCTTGCCTATGCAGCCTATAAAGATTTCAAATTATACCAAATGGATGTAAAAAGTGCATTTCTAAATGACTATATTAATGAAGAAGTCTATGTCAAACAACTTCCAGGTTTTGAAGATTCTAAAAATTCAAATCATGTATTTAAGTTAACTAAGGCCCTATATGGATTGAAACAAGCTCCAAGAGCTTGGTATGATAGACTAAGCAAATTTCTACTCCAAAATAATTTTTCAAGAGGAAAGATAGACAACACTTTATTTATAAAAAACAAAGATAATAATATGCTTATGGTTCAAATTTATGTTGATGATATTATATTTGGAGCTACTCATGAAGATTTGTGTAATGAATTTGCTAAAATTATGCAGAGAGAGTTTGAAATGATCATGATGGGAGAATTAAATTACTTTCTAGGTTTGCAAATAAAACAAGTTAAAAATGGAACTTTCATAAATCAAACTAAGTATATTAAAGACATGCTAAAGAAGTTTGATATGGAAAAAAGTAAACCCATAGGAACTCCTATGAGCACTTCAACTAGTCTAGATAAGGATGAAAAAGGAAAATAAGTTGATTCCAAACATTATCGAGGTATGATAGGAAGTTTACTTTACTTAACAGCAAGTAGACGAGATATAATGTCCAGTGTGTGTATGTGTGCTAGGTTTCAATCGGCTCCTAAGGAATCACATCAAACAGCAGTAAAATGAATTCTTAGATATTTGCTAGGAACACTTGATTTATGGTTATGGTATCCAAAAGGAACTGATTTTGAAATGATGAGTTATCCAGATGCAGATTATGCAGGATGCAAAATAGATAGAAAAAGCACTAGTGAGACTTGCCACTTTTTAGGGCACTCATTAGTTTCATAGTTTTCAAAGAAACAAAATTCTGTAGCATTATCTACAGCTGAAGCAGAATACATAACATTCGGGAGTTGTTGTGCTCAAATTTTATACATGAAACAATAATTAAAGGACTTCAAAATTCAATACCAAACAATCCCCATAAAATGCGATAATACAAGTGCGATAAATATTTCAAAGAATCTGGTATCACATTCAAGAACTAAACATATTGATATATGTCACCACTTTTTAAGAGATAATGTTGACAAGAAAGAAATAGCTCTTGAATTTGTAAACACTCATGCTCAATTAGCTGATATATTTACCAAACCATTAGCTGATGATCAATTTATATTTATTTGACGAGAATTAGGCATATTACATATAAGAGAAGTTAACAAAAAAAGGGAAGAAGCTGAGTTTGGTCAGGAGAGACGACTTCCAGGGGGGTAACAGATGACTGGAAGGCTACTGTCTGTGTAAAAGAAAGTAGACAGATGACTTCCAGTGAGTTTGCAATCGACTGGCAGGCTACTGTCTGTGGACAGACGACTGTCCAATTAGAGACAAACGACTGTCTCGCGGCGGGTAAGGTACTTTTCACTTAAAAACATGATTTTTAAACCCTACAGACAACTAACCATTCATCTTCCTTCCTTTAAAACATTTTCTTTTCTCTTTCCTTTCAGTTCTTTCTCTCCCAAGCCTCATAAAACAATTATCCATCATACCCTACTCCATACAAATCTAGGGTTTCTGCTTATCAAGATGGTTCGTACCAAAATTGTGGGAAAGAAGGACAAAGCTTCTTTGTCTTCTTCAAAGCCTACAAGCAACGATGACATCGAAAAATAGCTGGTCTCTTCAGATGCAAAATCGTTGTATCAGAATCATCTATCAGCTATTGAACCTATGTTGTGTAAGATTTTAGATGTTACCTTCTTTGAAGAAAATTTTCTTGAAATTTTAGACATGTTCAAAGCTATAGGATGGGACAATTTTATCCTTCATCAAGTAAAAGGGTATTATCCAAATCAGATTAAAAGTTTCTACTCTAACTTGGTTAAGAAGGAAGATGGGATAACCTCTGAAATTTATGGTCAAAGGATAACACTTACCCCACACTCTTTACAAAAAATTCTCCATATCAAGCATGGGAATTTTTAGTGTACACCAGTTGAGAAGCATTGGACCATGGAACAAGGATTTACACTACAAGAATTTCTGCCTCTTGTGATGAATGATGCGCCTGTATATTTTGGACATCCTCCACCATACAAGCAGCTTAATCTTCAGGCACAAATTTTGCATAAGATTATTGCATACAACATAATTTCGAGGTCTGGATCTTTTGATCATGTGTCGTATTTTGATTGTTTTGTTATGTGATGCTTACTCAAAGAGAAGAAACTAGACTTATCCAGCATCATACTGAAGTGGATGGTGATGAAACTTAAATCCCCTAGAATTGGACTTCCATACGGTGGTATTCTTTCTTTAATCTTTGCCCATTTTCAAGTCTTCTCTCCAGCTTAAAAAATAGTAAAAAGAACTCATTATCATGTTTTCTCAACTACTACATTAAAACGAATGGGATACAAAAAGTATACCGAGGGTTGGATGTTCCGGGGCAATAGACCAGCAAGACCTGCACCTGAGGCAAGGAGTCCAGCTCCTGAAGAAGCTGATATGCCACCTTGGTTTGTTCCATTTTATTAGAATTATACTAGCTTCAGTTCTTAAATGAGAGAAAACTTTTCTTCTCTTCAAGATAAACTCTCCACCATTAATGACAAGTATACCTCATTAGACACTCGTATTGCTAAGATAGAACATCATGTCACTCAACATGACACTGATTCAAATAATGAGGATAGTAAAAATTCTGATGAGGAAGAAGTTGAATCTGAAGAAGGTGAAGGAGAAGGAGAAGAAAAAGAAGAAGATGCAGGAGATGAGAAGGTTCATAGCAATCCAAAGGAAAAAGAATTGTTGAAGATAGTGACACGAACTTTGACATATAGACTTATGTTGGTGTTTTTGCTCTTTCGTATGCTTACATTCTGGATGTATTTTTGTTTTTGTTGAACAAAAGGGGAGAATGTGTAAGCTAAAGACTATGAATCTCTATATGTATTCTAGCTCTGAAACTCTAAACTTTTCTGCAATGTTTTGCTCTTAGTTTGATGTATTATAAGTTCTAATATTAATTATAAATCTAAAAACTTTGCAAGTTCAAATTTGAGTATGCTGATTGACAGGGGGAGTATTATAAGTTATCATTTGAGCATAATTCTTAATAAATTGATGTTAATACATTAACACATACTTAAAATGTTATTTGTCCTTGATCATTATATACTCAAACTTTGTTTTTTGAATGATGTCAAAGGGCGAGAAGTGTTTAGCCAAAATTTTGCTTGAAATTGATAAAAGCATGAATGAAATTGAAACCTATTGCATGAATGCTATTGAAGCTTATTGAAAGGGGGAGTCTTTTTAAGGCTCACTCAAAATTTTTGCTTCTTGTTTGTCATCATAAAAAATGGGAAGATTGTTGGGCTTACTAGGTTTGATACTTCATTTTGATGCTAACAAACAAGTAGGATATAGCATGCTTTAGTTGAGTGTTGTGTTTTCTAAGGAATTCAGATTGAAGGTACTTATGTAACATGAATCAATAACTGATAGCATGGATCAAAGTCTGAAGACCATAAGAGCATGATGATTTAAGAAGATAAACATGAGAGCTCAAAGTTCAAATTATTTTGTGAGATCAGAGATTAGCATCAAAGAAAGTTCAAAACAAAGGAGAATGTTTGCGAAATTTGGACAAGCCTCTGTAAGTACTTTACGTTTATTCAAGTATGTAGTTTTCATTTTGAAGCTCATTAAACAAAGAAACTTAGAGACCATAAGAAAATAACTTGGAACATGTTTTCAAAGTTAAAAAAAATTTATATTCCAAGTAAAAATGAGAGAGAAATCAAAAAGTGACTAAGGAAGAAATCTGTTCAGTTGACAGACGACTATGTGGTTATAGGCAGACGACTGACTAAATTAAAGACTTAAAGTTGAAACAGAGAAGCCTGACAAACGACTGTCAAGGTTCTCACAGACAACTGTCAGTGAAAGGTGAGAAGTCTGTGAAGGTTTCACCAGACAACTGTCCACCTTATATGTTACTAAAAGGCTCAAAATTTCACATGGACAGACAACTATCATCATATGGACAGATGACTGTCACCTTATATTCTGATGACAAACGACTGCCACCTTTCTGCCTATGAATCTTACCGTTATAATTAATGGACAAACGACTGTCAGGACTTCACAGTCGTCTGCCTCGCAGCAATTTTCCGTTTTCCAACGGATATAATTTTTGAAATTCAAAAATTTGGAAACTCAAATAAGTTTATTTTATGGAAACAAGTATGAGTATCCTTTGGGGAACAAGCAAAGAGGTTTTATACATCTATAAATACCCCCAAGACTCATTGAATTATACACCAAGATTATTAAGAGCTCACAATCTGCTGTTATACTCTCTCTCACTCTGAAATTTTGAAAGTGCCTCATATTGCTCTCATCCTTGCTCGAAATTAAGAAGTTCCTGCTGATTCTCACTGTGTTTGATCATTGAGTTGCTGATTCTTTCATTGAAAGATATTGACGGTGATAAATTTCTAAGAGTTTCATTCTGAAAATTCATATTCTGAATTTACTGAAGTGCATTAGTATTTTAAACTTGTACTAATTAGCTTTTTGAGGAGCAAGTTTTTGTACGTGTTGTTTTTCTATCATTGTAACAGGGCTTGTTGACAATTTGAGTATTGAATTGTTGGACCAAACAAGGGGAGATTGTTTGGAGAAAGTGGGCTCTAGCCTTACCCAAGGAGTGATTGTAATTGTTTTTGTTCCAGCTGATAAAGGAACAGTAATAGTGAATCCTTTGGCGGTTTGGCCAAGGGCGAGGATGCAGGCTGTGTTGGAGCCGAACCTCGTAAAAATCCTTGTGTTCTCCTTTCTCTACTCTATTCTTTATTTTTCAAGGATATAATCTGCGTGGTTGTTTTTGAGTTTTAATCTTGAATGTTTGGTTGTTAAATAGACCAGAAGGTAATTCGTTTTAGAAAAATCAGCATTGATTGCGGAAATCGAAAGGGACTATGTTGGTTGATTATCCTTGACCTATTAATCAGAAAGTTTATTTAAAAATTGAACATTGGGAAGAAGAATACTTGTGATACAAGGCTTATATTGAGAACAATAAATTTTCACATATATTACTTAAAATTGAGAGTTTTATCTTGTTGTGATTGATTGTAATTGTTTCTAAGATTTGTAACTTAAAAGAGCTAATTCTAAAAGAAATTAAAAAAAAAAAAAAAACCAATTCACTCCCCCTCTTGGGAAGCTATTCCTAATTTCAATTATATATGAGGAATTTCTTTATTTATATTCGAAACTTATGGTGTTCTTACCTCTACCAAAGCAAAAGGTGTAATTGGTATCCTTCCTACTATGAAAAGAAGGGCAACAAGCTCACTTGTTGATAGTGGAATCTCAAGGTGATTGAGGCTTTGAGGGAGTGGATATAAGATTGGAATTGTCAAACCACTATAAAAGAGTTTGCATCTATCTTTCATTACTCTCTCTCTCTCTCTCTCTCTCTCTCTCTCTCTCTCTCTCTCTCTCTCTCTATATATATATATATATATATATATATTTGATGTATTATAAGCTGGTAATCAAGAACTTGATATTTATTTGATCCAATTTACCTCACTCTTGGGTTGCCACTTGAGATAATAGGAGAATCTCAAAAGTGATATATGCATTGCAATTGAGTATGTCTAAGGGTGTTGTCCTAAAGTCCATATCAATTCTTTTAGGGCAAGGGAAAAATATGACATTTAAATACTAATAACTAAATTTTAACATGTTATTATTTGGTAAATTTTAAATAACATGATGATGGTGCTTAGATTTATGTAATAGTGATATTCTAGATATTATATGAGGACTAGAACGTTAAAAGGTTAGCATACACGGTGGTGGCTCGTAAGTTGTTTTTAATTATAAAAATTAAAAAATGATCAAAATAATAACTTAGTTTTTATTTTTGACAATATAATTTATGTTGTGAAAATAGGGCCTCTAACAACAATAAACAACAAAATAATGATATTGTTGTAAAGGATCAAACATACATTTACCATAATCTAAATGGTGAATGCAGAATATATATCCACAACCATGGAAATATAAAGTAAACAATAATAAAGGCAACGACACCAGGAATTATGTGGTTCGGCAAAGCCTACATCCACGGGAGTAATCGGTAAGAGATTTCACTATGAAAATAAAAGATTACACTCTACACTTGTATGCAATGATCTTCTCTCATTCTCTCACCCTCTCTTTTTTCTCTTACATGTCAAAACATGCCCAGAAGAATATATATAACAAGCCTTCAGAGGTTTCCCTCCGAATCCCTAACCGTCAAAACGTTTACATTCAAAATTTGATATTTTCCTCGCAACCCCGACAACACTCGTCGACAAGCACACGACACTCGTCGACGATACAAAGAAGGCCACTCTTCGATGAGTCTTTGAACTCTGAGATTTTCTACCTCTCGGTATCTCCTCGTCGACGAGCACAGGGGAATCGTTGACAAGTCCCTACTGAGCAGCACCAATGAATCCATATGTTTTTCTTCTTCCTTTGTTTATGAGCCCCAACAAGTATAAGAGTCACACACACAAATACAACAATCTCCACCTTGGCGATTATACGCCCCTTAGGAGAACCCGAAAAATATATCTGACTGCTCCACTTTGAACTTGGAACATTCGGTTGGGACCGTCTTCCTTCTAGAACTTGGAGACATGCACCAAGTCCAAGGAACACTGCTTGAACTTGCTGATGGCAGCTTCTGCTTCCACCATCAACCCCAATATAGTTGTAGATGCAATACCCGAAAACTTCACCTTAGGCTTCCAATAAGACCATCCCACAATAGTAAACACGAAAACTGTTTCAAGCCTTATATTACCAAAGCCCCCTATATAGTCTTCAACAAAACTAACAACTGACGGTTCACTCTGTTGCCTGCTGAAACACCCCATGGGGAACCTTTGACATATCCCGGACATCACAGCCCATCCTTGAGTACTGTATGTTAGACATTTCATATTGATTCTCCATAGAACCCCCTTGAGATAACAAATGAAGTCTGTTAGGTTTGGTGTATTTCTAAGAGGGGGGGGGGTGAATTGGGTATTTAAAATTTCTCTCCTAGGTTCAACTAATCTAGCAACAGTATCACTCAACCTAGGGTCTGTCTATGCAATTATAAACCTAATCATTCACAGTAGTAAAATAGAAATATTCATGTGCTAGAATTTAAAATGCAAAAATTAAAAGCGCACACAAGAAATGTTATCGGGGTTCAGCCAAAGTGCCTACGTCCCCACCTTGGCTCACCGGCACAAGGATTCCACTATAAGCTCACTTCACGGGTGGAGTGGCACTAGTTATAACTAGGTTAATTAGTGGGGCTGACCTCAACCTACACTTTACCAAGATGGTGCAACTAGCTTTCCTAACTGGGTCTAAGCCAATCTGGTACTATTCCGTAGGGCTAGTCTCCCTCTTCAGGCCCACGCCTGAAATACAACAAATGTGAAATACAATTTTTGCGTATAAATAAATGCTTCTTAACTAAGCAGACTATGTACTGATTCAGCACAAGCACTAATCAATGCACACCAACAGTATAGGAAATTGTAAGCTCGGTGATGTGATTTTGTGCAAGCAGATACTTAGTAAAGTATAATCACAAATATGCTCAAGAGTGTTCTAACAAGTTATTTTTTTGAAACAAGATATTAAAAATCTCAATAACAGATTAGGGATTCAAAGATGCTAATCAAATATTTAAACTAACTCAAAATATTTTCTTTAATGAAATAAGCACAAAAGTTATTTGAAAAATATAACTTGTAAAATACTTTGCACATAAAAATTATAGCTATAGGAATCTTGCAATAACAATGCAAAGATCCTCAAGGTACTAAGTTTTCCCAACACAAGATTTATCAAATTTAAATATGTGGGTTAACTCTTTACTTAACTCTCCAAAATCAATAACGATCAACAACCAAAATATTGAGAGTATTAAGCAATCTATAACAAAGCAATAGCACAATAAGAACTCTCACAATACTAGGATTAATAAAAGAAATGAGTGTATGAGAGGATTTGTAGCATAGGCAAGATAAACTTTTAGAGTTTGAGAGGATTTTTCACTAAAAATTTTTCTAATCTCATACTAATCTTCATAAATGAGGCCCTATTTATAGAAGTAGGCCAAATTATAACCATTCACGATCAACCCCATTTAATTGTGCTTAACAATGGTAAAAATAAAACAACCCGAGAGTTTTTGGGTGGCTGAACCACGGTTCGGTCGCCCGAACAGACTTAGTAGAAAAAATTACTTTTTGAAGTTCGGTTGTTTGAGAAAGGGTTCGGTTTGCTGAACCGAGGCGATTTCCATTATGTCCACATTTTATTCGCCTGGTCTAGAGTTTGGTTAACCAAACTTATGTGTTCGGTCCCCCGAGGCCATTTTGAACGTGAAGTTAAGGTTGTCGAGTTGGTGGGGAAAGGTCAGATCAACGGTTTGGTTGACCGTGGATGGTATGTGTATTTTAGTTTGGTTTGCCAAACTTAGGTCAACATGTTGACTGGTCCACGGTTCAGATGCCCGAGGTATTTTGAACACCATAGGTTTGGTCGCCTGACCTCTCACAGATTTTGCCTATTAAGTCCAATTTATTTCAATTGATTCTCCTGATAATGTAAGTGATTATGGGGACTATTTTGTGCATTTGTGTAGAGACCTAAAGGCCTTCTAAGGTCTTTGAGCTTACAATAACCTACATGCATAACATGTAGAGATTATTACAGACTTTTTTCCTATAATTACTATTACAGTCCCAAACAGCGCCATAAAATGAATTACAACATAAAATAATCTTCAGGGTCTTAAGGCTTTACTTCATGTGCCATCAGTTGATATGCTAATATAAACCTGCACACAAATTAGATAGTCATCAAATACTTGAGTATTTGTCATTATCAAGACCGGGTATGACCTACAAGGTCAAAAAAGTCTCCCTACGGTTCCTTCTATAAAACCACCTTGAGATAACACCAATCTCCCTGTAGCCCTGTCTACAAAACAACCCTAAGATAACACCAATCTCCCTGCAGTTCTGTCCATTCGAATAAGAAAACCAAGACCCATCTTGGCTATACCCAACACATTCATGTCAAAACCTTTCAATAGAGTTCCCAACTGATCAATTTCAGTCAAAGCCTTTCCAACCAATAACATGTTATTCACACATAACATATACATCACTCCACGACATCCTATCACTCTCTTCCAAATTGGAAGTTTCACCAACTCACACACCTGAGTAGTGGTCTGATAGTACACATGAGCCCACCGTGATCCTGCTGGTTTTTCGAGTTGAAATTCCATGCAATATGAACTATGTCATCTCATTACGCGCCTAAATTGCGTAATTAGGTATTTTAATTAATGCATTAAGGATTATATTTTTAATTAAATGCCTAATTATTTTCAATATTTTAACATTGTGTTCTATTTATAATATTTTGGTTTTATTGAGTAATTTAGGAAATTTTGGTATTTTTTATTGCAAGGCAACTATTGGAAGCTAAAACTAACACTACTTCGTAATCTGGGTGTAACTTTCTCGTTCGAGCTTCGATCGAGGCAATTCAAAATGCTGTGGAAAGCCGAAAGAGTGTTCTACAACTTTCATGTTTTGAGTTTTGAGAGATAGAGGATTTAGAATGGTCAAAATTGGGCTTGTTCATTAGGAAACAGATTTAAGAAAAAAGAAGAAACAAGAAAAACAAAACGAAGAAACAAATAAAAAATAATATGCTTTGATTTGACCCAGCCATGTAATCGGGTCCTCTCACGTGTTCTGGGTAGGTCTCAAAAGGGGTTTAAATTTTTTTTTGATTGGTAGCCCTCTCTCCTACTCTCTTCTCTTCACTCTCCCTCTTTTTCTCTTCTTTTTTCTTTCCTCTCTCTCCCTTATTGCCCTACCTTTCCGATTTTTTTTTCTTTCTGCTGTTTTTATTTCTTTTTCCTATAGGGTGTTGCGGTTGCTCCTCCTTGTGGCTGTCCGTGAACTCCCCCAACCGAGACCAACCTGTTGTGCTGTTGAACCCGCATTCCTTGTGCTGCTACCTGCTGCTCGTTCTTCTTCCTGTTGTGTACCCAACAAGACGAGACCAATCTGCTGCTGTGTTGGAGAAGTCCCTAGATGCTGTTGCTGCTTTGCCAATTCCTTGTGCTGCGCCTCCCGCTACTCCACACGGCCAACACCTTCCTTTTTTCTCTCTCTTTCTCTTTCTTTCTCTTTTTTCTTCTTCTTTCTTGTTTCTTTAGTTCTTTTTGTCATTACTTTTAAAGAATTGAATAATTGTTATTTTTTTGGTAGAATTTTATTTAAAGTTTTAATTTTTAAATCTTGTTTGGGTGTTATTATTGAAGTTTATTTAATTTCTTTCTCTCTTAATTAATATTAGTATTAGATTTAATTAATTTTATTTGATTAAAAGTTCGGTTTGGTTTCTTGAAAGAAAAAAAAAGAATAAAATACAAAAATTAAAAAAAAATCTTCTTTAGGATTCATATTTGTTATCTTCTTTAATAAATTAAAATTTTTCGAGTTCTATCTAATTTAAGTTTTGTTAATTAAAGTCTGAATTTTTATCGTGTTTAGTTTATTATTTAGTTGTTAAAGCTTTAATTTTGGTTCAAGTTCTTGTTTGCGTTAAAAAATTGGTTTTTGTTCGAATTTGTGTTTGATTGAGTTTTTTTTAATTGCACGCTTAAACTGCGTAGGAAATTTAACGTCTTTAGGTTTTCCTTGTCCAAAGTTCAACGTAGGATTTAATTCTTGCCTGGTTAATTAAATATAGGGTCGTTTGTCGTTGTAATTTAATTTAGTGCGTGTTAGGATTTAGATTTTAAATTGCACGTTCTTTTAATTTATCAAAATAAAATCTCAAATATCCCAGAAAAATCGAATTTGAACTATGTTCAGTAACCCTTTTGTTTCTTATTTTTGTTGAAATTACGTAAAATTTGGGATTAAACTGCATTCCATGAGGAGACGATCTGACCCTTGGGTTAAGTATTACACGACTGAACTCCTATATTTGTGATAGCTTTCAAGCCGTTCATTTTTCAAGTGAGTCAAGTTTTTGGTGCCGTTGTCGGGGAATGTTAGTTTTAGTTTCAAATTAGTATTTTTCCTGTGATTTTAATTTTTCTTATGAAATAAAAAAAGAAAAAAAGAAAAAAAATGAGTTTGGAAGAAAATATGACTGCACCCGCACCACGCACGCTTATGGATTTTTTGTAACCTACATACACCAATGCACCATCTTACATTGTTTTACTTAATGACACGCTTAATTTCATGATGCAGCGTGGGAGGATGCCATTGATACATCAGTTCTACGAGACGAAATTCGAGTGTCCTTATCAGCACTTGATGGAGTTTGAGTTGACTTGTAATATTTGTTCTCTCGTGCTAGAACTAATGAATTTACTAGACTTTGTTTATTTTTTGCCTCTTTGAAGGATAGGGCGAAAATGTGGTCTAATTCTTTGAGATCTCACTCTATCTCTAATTGGGTTGATATGGAGCGTAAATTTCTGCATAAGTTTTGTCCCCCACAGAGAACTCAATTTTTGCAGGAACAAATCATTCAATTTATACAGAAGAGTGACAAGACTTTTCGGGTTTGCTGGGAGAGGTTCAAGGATCTATTAAGCACTTGTCCACATCACGGGTTTGAATCATGGAGGTTAGTCAATTATTTCTATATAACTTTTATTCCTAATTGCAAACAATTTGTCTAAACTATGTGCAATATAGAACTCTTAGTAAGGAACCGGATTAGGCACTATCATTCTTTAATTACTTAGCTAAAAGTGTTCGACAATGAAATACACGATATGATTAGGTACCTATGGAAGTACAACCTATCAGCGCAATCAGTGGTGGAGGTACATATGAACCAACATATTATGTAACATCCTCAAAATTCTTACCATTTTTTTTTTTTTGGTATATCTACATCCATACCTAAGTAGCAAAAACACAAATCATATAACCATTTATATATATATGCTATGCAATACTAGAATCTAGTATATACAAGCCACAACCATACAAAATAAACCCCTCCAGCATCATCTACCTCAAAAATACAAAACCCTGTCATAACTCACCCTACAACTGGGGTAATCAAGTAAACTTCCTATCCGCGAGCTTAATCTGCTCGCCTAGTTGTCTCACCTGAAAAATGGTAAAGTAATGGGGTGAGTCGACGCTCAGTAAGTGGAAATATGCTATTACTAGTGTGTGACGACTGAGTCATAAAATTATAATAATAGTATTTAAAAACTGCATAATCTGGCAATTTTGTACAACACATGTATAATAACTTAAAAAATTTGTATCATCTGAACTTTCTATCATTCATAGTGCTACATCATACTATATACAATGAAAGCTGTAAAACTGTATACATATACATAACTGTATTCTTTTCCTGAGACTTTGTATGTCATGATTTGACCCCTCATGATAGGATTGTGCAGCCCATAGGCGGGACTTAACCTGGTCAGCCCTCCAGGTAAGTCACTATACTCTACACTACTTCAGCCCGACCAAACTGCATACTCTCCTAGGCACGGGACTGGCTGCTACCTCATTAAACTGACCCCCTCAACCAAGCGAACTGGGGAGCTATATACTCTCCAAGCACGGCTGACGGTACCCACACACTATCTGAGATATGTGGTTGCACTCTATCTATATCTAGCAACGGTACTGTGCTCTGTATTCTATATATGTACTGTATCTGTCTGTAATCTTTCCACAAGGATCTGATACTATACATATATATACTATACTCTTTATACTGTTTTCATCATGTTTCCAAAATAACCATAACACTATTAATCTGTATTGTAAATACTGTAATATCTGTAGCATCTTGATGCTATAACTGTATAATCTATCTGTACTTTCTTTCTATATAATCTGAGTGTTATGGCATTTAGGAAAACATAACTTTCTATATACACTGAATATACTGTTTTAAATAAATATCTGTATACTAATATATATATTTGTCTGGGTAATCATCTGAATAAAACTGTGTATGTGTACATATTATGTCTATATAAAATCTACAATTATCTATCTATAGTTGTATAACTTGAAATACTGAAAAACTGCATATCAATATCATGCACTCAGGCCACACTTACTTTGAAAATTCACATTCTGTATAATATCTAGTATTTATGCATATATAGCATGTATATACATACATATATATATATATATATATATATATACAATTTCTGATAACATAAATAAATAAATCTCTTACCATAGCATATTTCCTTTACCTTATCTCTGAAAAGCCCTTACTGTACTCTAGCCCGATACCCGCAGGGCTCTCCACTCAACACCCTGAAAACCACATCCCCTAGAACAAAATATCAGTATTTCTTCGTGTATTGTATTTCTTATAACTGAGGGAAAGACAAATACTGAATAAAATGTCTTACCCTGAGATTGGGACGAAATCCAAACCAACTTCTCCAACTATCAGCTCTGGGAGACTTGTAGAGAACTTCGTCAGGAGCGTCATGGTAGCCTCAGATCTTCGATTCGATGAGAAACGGGCCCGAAATTGAAGAGAGAAGGAGAGAGGGACGTAGAGAGAGAGAGAGAGAGAGAGAGAGAGAGAGAGAGAGAGAGAGAGAGAGAATGGGATTTCCTGCGCTGAAATTTCATAAAAATCCAGGTTTCAGCTATTTATAGGGCTGAATTCGTCGACGAGATACGTCACCTCATCGACGAGTCCTTCCATAATTTCATCGACAAACTTCCTCCCTCGTCGAAGAATTTCAGACTGTCCCAAAAACCCCTCTCGGCATCTTCTCATCGACGAGACGTGGCTTCGTCGACGAGGCCTACTTATGAGCTCGTCGACGAACTCCCTGTGTTTGACGAAACTTGCTGCCTCTTTCTATTTTTGTTTCCATTTTCCTCTCTCTTTAATATTTAAATATCATTATTTTTTGGGTCATTACATATTATCCAGATGCTCTTCCGCCTCAGTATCGACCACAATAGATCCCTTAGAGCTATGCACCTTCAAGATTTCAATCTAATGCAGCACTTGCTTCACTGGAGAAGTCTCTTAAGGATGCCTTTCAGCAGTTCATACAGATTCAAGTCACAACTAACAATCAGTACACTCAGGCCATAAATGAATTGTGGGACACCATTAATGAAATGAGCACGCAGTTGAATATCTTAGAAAAAGGGAAATTTCCAGCAAAACATCAGCCTAATCCTCAAGAATACCAGCACCAACAACAACAAATACATAATGCTTTTCTTGAGACAGTGGATGCCTTTATTACTTCGAGAAGTGGGAAAGAAGTTTCCCAACCTAAGATGCTCATCAACAGACAACCAGTTGTCCTGACACTTGAATTTACAACTGAAACAGATGAGATCAAAGAAAAATCAGAGAAATCGAGTCTAGAAGTGAAGAAGTCAGTTTATAAGGAGGTTGATACTAATAAGGAGTACCAACTTGTGGTACCTTATCCTCAGAGATTGACAGTCATGGAACCGTCACTTCTTTCTAAAGTAAATGTCAAGGAGTGCAATGCTGAAGCAAATCCCCACAGTGGTAAGGTGATGGGTACACCCGATAAAGAGGGTGAGCAGACTGGTGAGAATTTAACCTTCAAGAAACCAGGTAAAACTTTTAATGTTGATGTTTCTGAAGAGCCAAAGGTAACTGATCTAACAACTTTGCCTCAAAGATCGGTTCTTAAAGAAGTGTATTTCTTGGAAAATATACTGAATAAAGATCCTTTCTTGTTAAAACAAGGAAGACAGTATGCACATGTTTTGTCTGGTACCTTGGAACGTATTGATTTATTTGAGGCACACTTTTGTGCAAGTAACTAGACTGATTCATTGTGGCGACTTAAATTTGGAGACTTGCTGGTTCAATTTATAGACCTACACCCACCAGATGAAATTCCTTCAGAACCTTCGCTAGACAGATTGTGATATTTTTCTTTCCCTTCTTTTTATTTTGTTTTACCTTACTTTATTTTTAGTTTATTTTCAAGTACATTTTTCTGTAGTTTTAGTTTTTCTTTTCCCTTACTTCTCCACCCAGGTACGCTCTACTTCCCCCGTGCACATTTTTCTATTTTCCTTTATGCTTTCACATTGAGGACAATGTTCCCCTTTAGTTTGGGGGGCGGGGTGATAATTTACATATGACATTGTGCATGTCCACTTGCTGTGTAACGGCCTGCTAAATTAATGGGGTTTTTTTTTTCTCTTTAATAATTATTGGGAAATTCCATTTCTTTGATACCTTCCTATATAAAATTAGTCATCCACCTAAGTAGCAAGAAGCTAAAATCATACAACCACCACCATATATAAATATGTACAATACCAAAGAGTTACAATGTTTCCAAACTATACATATATGACTATTTCTCAAAATACCCTCAATTGGCTAGGGTTATACATAAATACTCCCAAAAATACTCACTCTACTAACACGGTGGTACTGAAGCTCCACTACCTGTGAGCCTGATCTGCTCACCTGGTTAGATCACCTGAAAAATATTAATTTAATGGGATGAGATGATGCTCAGTAAGACGAAATATGCTATTGCTAGTGTGTGGCAAATGAGTTTCAATACTATGAAAATCTATTTCTATATAATTATGTATAACTGAATCTGTAAATGCAGCACAAGTAATATAAACCACCACCTTCTTCCATTTTGCTTAACATATCTGTATTTTAGGTTTCTATACATAATACTTTTAATATATATAAGTATATTCTCTGTTTCTGTGAAACTGTACATACATAATAATAACTGAAAACTTCTCTAGATGAATAATTGTATGTCATGATTTAACCCCTCATGGTAGGGTTATGCGGCCCGTAGGCGGGATCTATCACTGGCTGGCCTACCAGGATAAACCACTATACTCCGTCAGTCCAATCGGCCCTCCCCAACCCATATCTAATGGGGAGTCTGTCCACACGTGGGCACGATCGACTTATCTACCACGTATTATCTAAATAGATGGTTGTATTTTATTATGTATATAGCAATGGTACCGTGCTCTGTAAACTGTATTTGTAATGGTCCATCAGGGTCTGATACTATATAATACATCTCTATATACAACTATCTGTTTTACCATGATTTTATAATAATTGTATTAACCATGACGGTGTAGTAAACTGTATCTATATCAACTGTGTTTCTGAGATTAACCGTGAATCTGTATGTCATAATACTGCAAAATTGTATAATCATGACATTCTGAAAATTCTGTAAAACATATTCACTGTCTGTATATTCTGTATAACATAACTCTGAAAAATACTGTAAAACATGTTTCTGTATTATATCTATATTTTCAAGCCACACAGTAATTTAAAACATGTTAAACATACTTGATAAACTGTATAAATTTCTGTTGTGAATAATAATTTGGTAAAAATGTATAATTTATACTGAAAACATACTAGAATTGCCTAGCATAACATATTTCCCTTACCTGATTCCTGCTAAAAATCCCTTACTATGACGGGTCCTACACCCGCAGGGTTCTCCATGCAACACCCTGAAAATCATATATCCTAAAACAAAATATCATTATTTTTATGTTTACTGCGTTTCTTACAACTGCTGGAAAGTCAAATTTTGCGTAAAAGACCTTACCCTAAATCTGTGAAATCCAACTCCGTCCCACCGACGATCCGTTCCAGCAGACTTGAAGAGAACTTCTCCAGAAGCATCGTGGTGACCTTAGATCGTCGATTCGGCGAACGATGGAGCTGAAATCAAAGAAAGAAGAGGGAGAAACCGAAGGGAGGAGAGAGAGAGAGAGAGAGAGAGAGAGAGAGAGAGAGAGAGAGAGAGAGAGAGAGAGAGTTTTTCTGACTTTTGCTGTGTTAAAATCCAAGGTAAGCACTATTTATACTGTGGAATTCGTCGACGAGCCACGACATCTCGTTGACGAGGCCAAGAAGAAGTTTCATCGATGAACATCATCTCCTCATTGACGAAATTCAAAACTTGAAATATCCTCTCGATATCTTCTCGTCGATGAAACTTGTCTTCGTCGACGAGGCCCTCTTGTACCCTCATCGACGAATCTCCTGTGTTCGCCAACGAGGACCTGATAAATTTTCTTAGGTCATTTCATCCCAAATTCGCGTTCTTCAACGAAGTCGGCTGCCTCCTTCTGTTGCTGTTTCCATTTCGCTCCCTCTTTATTATTTAAATACCATTATTTTTCGGGTTGTTACATGCTGAGTTTTGTATTAATTAAAAAAAAAAAAAGTATTGAGGATAGATGATTATGTCATGATTAACACTGACATATACCCTTCACATACTTGCATATAACCTAAGAATTACACACTCGAGTCATTTATGGGTAGTTTCTCTTTATATGACTTTGTAACTCCATGAATGTTGATTGGTAGTTCATTTGTGTTAATTTGGCTATATAAACTCTTGTATTTACATGGTATCTTATGAGGCTGAATAGACACATTCACGTGATTCATTGCACTTAGGGTTCCTTGTGAGTACTGAGAGAACACTCGTGACAACTATGACACCTTATGAGATATCCTTGAGCTATTTATCATCTTTTTGAGTGTTAATATAAAATCAAAGTTTATGAAACTCAGTTCTCTTTTCTTCTGGACGATTCTTTGTACACTAGTTTCTATTTTTGACTTGCTAGCCTAGAGGTGGCATTTAGTGGGGAGATAGAAACCTAGATCTTGTAGCCTATTCAAGATGTGAAGGCTGAGTCACCCCTAGAAATAGACTTAGTTCATGGACTACTTTTCAATCTTAATTCCCATTGGTGGCATAAAGATAACAAAAGAAATGTAATGATTGTTCTAATTGACAATGAAAAGACAGAAATTGAAGAATGAGCAGAAGAAATAATAAGAAAAATATAAATGCACATGAAATGAATGGTTAATACCTGCTCCACACAAATACCACAAAAAGTTAGGGACATGACACATGTTCTCCACGTATGAAGACTCTTCAACTGCTTAATGCTTTAGATGTATTCACGTCTAGTTTGTGAATAAGTTGATCTAGGGTGGCCTTGGTTGGACATGACGAATAGGTGAGAACATGCTAAGGTGAAGGACCTGACACCTCACAAATAGGATGGATCCTTTTCATACTAGTTCACTCCATATATTTAGCGTTTGTTCCTTGCAATATATGAGATGTTTGATCGCAACACTCCTCCTCGTATATGATAAGTGAACCCATTCTTTTTTAGTGTTTTTGAGGGTATACCAATTAGGTTAAGTCAAAACAACCATTCTGTAGGTGTCCACTGGTATCCTGGGTGTAACGAGTCAAACATGTAGTGACCTGAAGAATAATAGTATTTTAATAATAATTTCAAGAAATTTCTAGGCCTTGTCGACGAATACAGGGGTTCGTCAACGAGGGTTCTTCATGACCTCGTCGACAAGGTCCCGTCTCGTCGACGAGAAGATACCGAGAAGGATTTTTGAGATGTCTGAAATTTGTCGACGAAGGTGCAGATTCGTCAACGAACTTTCTACAAGACTCATCAACAAGGTGACGTGGCTCGTTGACGAATCCTGCAATATAAATAGCTCTAAACTGATTTTAATCGCAGAAATTTGTCGTAAACCCTTTCTCTCTCTACCCCTACAACTCCTCCCTCTTCTTCCTTCGATTTCGGACCCGTCAGTTGCCAAATTGATGATTTGAGGCCACCACGACGCTCCTAACGGAGTTCTTTACAAGTTTATCGGAGCGGATCGTTGGTGGGACGAAGTTGGAATTCATCCCAAAATCAGGGTAAGGTCTTTTATTTAGTTTTTGGCCTTCTGACAGTTGTAAAAAATGATGTATGCCAAGAAATAGTGACATTTTGTTCTGAAAAAAATTATTTTCAGGGTGTCGAGTAGGAAACCCTGCGGGTGTAGGACCCATCTCAATAGGGGGATTTTAGTAGGAATCAGGTAAGGGAAGTATGTTTTCTAGGCAATTTTACTATGTTTCAGTATAAACTATACATTTTTATTAGATGATTATTCACGATAAAAATTTATACAGATTATCATTTATGTATAATATGTTTAAAATTTCTATGTGACTTAAGAATATGGGTATAGTAAAGAAACATGTTTTATAGTATTTTCAGGATATGATTTACAGAATATACAGCCAGTAGTTATGTTTTATAGTAATTACAGAATGCCATGATTATACAGTTTTCAGTACCATGATTATACAGTTTCCAGCACCATGACTTACAGATGACAATTCAGTTTAGAAACATAGTTGATACAGTTACAGTTTATTTCATTGTCATGGTAAATACAGTTATTTCATAAATGGTAAATTAGATAGTTGTATATAAAGATATATTATATAATATCAGACCCTATTGGACTATACAGTTACAGAGCACAGTACCGTAGTTACATACAGTTTACAGAGTGCAACCACCTATTCAGATAATACGTGGTAGTAGGTCGATCATATAGTACCTTGACGTGGACAGGCTCCCCATCAAATATGGGTTAAGGAGGGCAGATTAGACCGAGGGAGTATAGTAGTTTACCCTGGTTGGCCAGTTAGGGTAGATTCCGCCTACGGGCCGCACAACCCTATCATGAGGGGTTAAATCATGACACACAGTTATCCATAGGGAAGTTTTCAGTTATTATTATGTATATACGGATTTACAGGGATAGATAATATACTTATGTACATTAGAAGTATTTTGAGCAGAAACCTAAAATATATATATGTTAAGCAACATGTAAATGGTGGTGGTTCCTATTACTTGTACTGTATTCACAAATCTAATTAGATATGATTATATAACAACATATTTTCCTAATATTGTAACTCAATTGCCACACACTAGTAATAACATATTTTATCTTACTGAGCGTTGGCTCATCCCAATTACTTTAACATTTTTAAGGTGATCCAGGTAGGGGAGCATATCAGGCTCGCAAATAAAGGGGCCTCAGTATTGCCCTGATATTAGAGTGAGTATTTTTGGGAGTACCGCTGTATAGCCCTAGCCAGTTAAGGATATTTCAGGGGAACAGTTATATATGTATATTTTGGGAAACAATTTAGCACTCTAGTATTGTATATTATTACATATGGTTATTGTTTTATTTGATTTATGCTTCTTACTGCTTAGGTTGGTGATTAGGTTTAATCCAGTTTGGTATCAGAGCATTTTAAATGTTATAGTATATATATATATATATATATATATATATATATATATATATATAAAACCCATTTAAATAGCAGGTCATTACAATACATATTACACATACCTCGAGATTTCGCTTGTTTATACTTGGATTTATATGACTACATTAAGTCTCAATTGTATTTCTAGTTAACTTCATGTGAGTATACTGTTCTTAACGGTTATATAATGACTCACTCAAAAAATGAGCAACTCGGAAGCTATCCCAAGTGTAGGAGTTACGTCGTGTAATATTAAACCCAAGGGCTAGATCGTCTCCTCAGGGAATGCGTTTCAATCTCAGATTTTACGTTCTTCCAATCAAAATTAAAAAGGTATTGAACTCAGTTCAGATTCGGGTTTTCAAGATTGTTGAGTTCCACTTTGAATTAAATGACATGTAATTTAAAGTCCTAAACTAAAATGCAGTGAATTGAAGAACACTAATGCTAATCTACTCAAGGAAACATCAGAACATGCGTTGATTAAAGATGGAAAATTGGAACTCAAAATTAAAAACACACAGGCAAGGAAAGTCGATCAGATTCAAACGCACACACTAAAATTGAACCTTCAAAAAATTTAAGATATTGAATCAAGAGTCGCAATCTAAACACAGACATAAACAAAAGTTCGACGCTTAAATGACAACGAAACACAATAAAAACTCAAACTTTAATTAACCCGACCCTAACTAACCCAAGATTCAATAAAAAGACTAAATTTTGGAAAACAACTTCAAACAAAAACTCTTTTTTTTTTTTAATTATTATTTGGCTAGAAGTAAAACAGAATTTAATTTAAAAGAACGATAAATAAATAATTGAAAGAAGCTAAACTAAACTCTACCAATCTAATGACAATATTAATTGAGAAATCTCAAATAAACAAGAACTAAACATCAATGAAATAAAATAAAGTAAAAGTACTTAATAATCACTCAAACAAATTTTCAAAAACTCTATTTAACTAACTAAATAATTTAAAAACAAAACACATTCAATTGCAATAAAAGGAGGAAGAGAAAAAGCCATAGCAGCTGGTTCTCAGGTTGCTGCTGCTACTGGTGTGGTGGCTGCTGTTTGGAGGAACATTTGTGCTGGAGACTAGCCGAGAGGCTGGTTCTAGCTGCTGGAAAATTGCAACAAGTTGCAGAGGACCTGCTGCTGCCGCTGGAGTGGAACAGGGACTTGGGTGCTCGGCTGCTGGAAGAGAAGTCTGCTGCGGTTGTCCTGCTGTGTGGAGTTGTGCTCGGGTTGCTTGGCTGCAGCAACAGATCCGGCTGGAGAAGAGGCTGGTACAGAGAAGCTAGGATGAGAACTAGAGGGAGAGGAAGAGCAGGGGGAGAGAGGAGAGTTTGAGGGAGAGAAAGTAAAGGGAAGAGAAGAGAACAAGATGAAAAAAAAAAAACAAAGCCAACTAATGAAGAAGAAGAAGAAGAAGAAGAAGAAGAAGAAGAAAAGGAAGAGGAGAGGAGAAGAGAACCCCCACGGGGCTGCCTGGGCAAGGAGAGGAAGAGAAGGAGATTTAAAGGAGGCATTGGGTGCCTTAAACCCGGATAGCACTGACCCGACCCGTTTGGAAAGGGTTGACCCGGCAACTTGATTTTTTTCATTCTCTGTTCATCGCAAATCTGATCCTTTTGGAGCCTGTATCTCAAAAAACTCAAAACACAAAAGTTGTATATGATCTTTTCCTCTTTCTCTAAAAATTTGAATCGTCTCGATCGGAGCTCAGACAGAAAAGTTATGCATGAAATACGAACAGGTATCGGTTTTGGTTCCCGGGAATTTTCCTGCAACAAAAAATTACCAAAACTTCATAAATAGTGCAATAAAGTTCAAGAATGATGATTTTGGCACTTTATGAAAATATTAGACAATTTTGGATATTTAATTAAAAATATAAACCGTAAAGCCCGGGTTAAGATGCCCAATTACGCAGTTTTGACGTATAATCATATAACGATGAGACTTGCATGAATGACTTACTTCGGAGTTGCGTGCATTGTATATAATGAGCTTGTGTGAAAATTGGTTATATTCCTGTATATGAAATGGTATGGTTGTGTCGCATGTGCATTCATTTCATGTTTGTTGAAATTAGTATTTGTGGGTGTCGCCCTGGAAGCCCTCACGAGACTACAACTCGTCCACTAGGATCAACCTAGGGGTTTAAAGTCTTGTTGCATTTGGTAAATGCAACTGTATTTCTCGCAAAAGAGGAGGTAGATAAGGTTTGGTAGTTTTCTTAGCTTTTGACTTGCTCGAATACTAGTAGAACGTTATGACATGTGGTTTTCATGAGTATTGGAATTTTAGTTGCTAATCTTCTGGTCTAATTGCATTCACATTATTTGCTAGGAACTAGTAAAATGTTAGTTGGAGGGTGTGATTACGCGCCTAAATTGCGTAATTAGGTGTTTTAATTTATACATTAAGGATTGTATTTTTAATTAAAGGCCTAATTATCTTCAATATTTTAACATTGTGTTCTATTTATAATGTTTGGGTCTTATGTAATTTAGGAATTTTTTGGTATTTTTTATTGCAGCGCAACTATTAGAAGTTAAAACTGACACTACTTCATAATCTGAGTGTAACTTTCTCTTCTGAGTTCCGATCGAGGCATTTTAAAATGATGTGGAAAGCCAAGAGAGTGTTCTACAACTTTTGTGTTTTGAGCTTTGAGAGATATGAGCTTTAGGATGGTTAAACTTGGGCTTGTTCACTGGGAAACAGATTTAAGAAAAAAGAAGATACAAGAAAAACAAAAAGAAGAAGAAATAATAATAATATGCTTTGATTTGACCCGGCCATGTAGCCAGGTCCTCTCATGTGCACTAGGTAGATCTCAAGAGGGGTTTAAATTGTTTTTTTTTATTTTATTGGTAGCCCTCTCTCCAACTCTCTTCTCTCCCCTCTCTTCTCTTCACTCTCCCTCTTTTTCTCTTCTCTTTTCTTTCCTCTCTCTCTCTCTTACTGCCCTACCTTTCCGATTTTTTTCTTTCTTTTGTTTTTATTTCTTTTTCCTACTGGGTGTTGCGGTTGCTCCTCCTTGTTGCTATCTGTGAACTCCCCCAGCCGAGACCAACCTACTATGCTTTTGAACCTGCATTCCTTGTGCTGCTACCTGCTGCTCTTTCTTCTTCCTGCTGCATACCCAACAAGCTGAGACCAACCTACTGCTGTGCTGGAGAAGTCCCTGGGTGCTACTGCTGCTTTGCCCATTCCTTGTGTTGTGCCTCCTGCTGCTCCACACGACCAGCACCTTCTGTGACAACTCGAATAATAATGGGATTTAAATAATAAAGAGAAAGGAGAGTTATCAGAGGCCTCGCCGACGAACACAGGGGATTCATCGACGAGGGCATAACAGGGCCTCGTTGACGAAGCCAAGATTCGTCGATGAGGAAATACCGAGAGTGGTTTTTTAGCAGACTGAATTTTGTTGGCGAGGAGTGGATTTTGTCGATGAAATTATTGAAGGACTCGTTGACGAGATGACATGGCTCGTCGATGAATCCAGCCCTATAAATATCAAAAATCCAGATTTTAACTTCAAAATTAAGCAAACTCTCTCCTCTCTCTCCTCCATTCGGCTCTCTCTCTCTCTCTCTCTCTTCAATTTTGGGCTAGATTTCCATCGGTTCGACAATCTAAAGTCACCACGACGCTCCTGAGAAAGTTCTCTCCAAATCTGCCGAAGCGGATCGTTGGTTAAAGCAAATTGGAAATCATCACTGAGTTGAGGTAAGGTTTTTTAAGCCAAATTTGGTCTTATGGTAGTTATAGGAAATGATGTACACGTGAAAATACTGAAATTTAAAACCGGGACTTTTCATTTTCAAGGTATTGATCAGGAAATCCTACAAGTGCTAGACTAGGATATTTTGGGGGTTTTCTCAGTAGGCAGGTAAGGGAATAAAATAAAGCGGTTACTTTTCACACAAATTACTATTATTTATGAGTAAATTGATTTCTTGAAAATAGTTACGATATTTGAATATTATGGAATAAATGCACGTTTGGAAAAAATACTGCTATTATGTTGAAACGTGTATATATGTATGAGATGCCAAAAATCATGATTTTTAGAATACAAAGTATAGTTTTATACGGCAAATGTGTGGCATGAATATTATTTTACGTAGAGAAATATTATGATATGATAATGATATGAATGAAGTATGGTTTGAGAAATTATGAAAGTATATAGTACATTATAACGTTGACAAATACATGATAAATTGATTATTTTCAAAATGACGTATTTATGTATGATTTTGGCGCAAGGCCGTATTTATGTATGATTTTGGCGTAAGGCCGTATTTATATATGATTTCGGCTCAAGATCGTATTTATGTATGATTTCGGCACGAGGCCGTACTTATGAAACAATTGGCACGAGGCCGTATTTATGAAATGTTTGGCGCGAGGCCATATTTATAAAACTATGAAAGATACTATAATATATCATGTATTATATGTTATCAAAACCCGAATGTTAGTTTAGTTCAGTTCAGGAGCTCGGTACCGTAACTATATAGATCAAATATCTATGTTCAGATTAGTGTTAATCACCCCACAAGGGGGTGGGAGAAGGATAGTTGATGTGGCTTTCAGTATAGAGTTGTAGACGTCCACCTGGCAGTCCGGACTAGAGTGTGGTGGGCCCATCGTACTTATGCTTTTAGTATTATCAGTTATAACAGACAATTTATGAACGTTATGATTTATTAGCAAATATGAAAATATATGACTATTAAGTATGATATGATGAATGTTACAGATATATGAAATGTACTGTATATGTATAACTGTATTAAATATTCATGTTGTCACATAGTTGTATTTAGTTTATTTTCTTTTACTAAGAAGTGTCTCACCCCCGAATATTAAATGATTTTTAGGAAACCCAGAGGGACCAGTGGGTCAAGGCCGTCGTTGAGTGGGTTGAGCTTCCCTACTAGAAGAGTAAGTGTTGAACTAGGATCAGGAGAGTTTTGTTGTATGATCCTAGTGTTATTTTGACTTTTTGGAGATTGTATACATATTCAATATTTGGATGATGTAGTAAATTCTGGTATTATGTTTTATGGTTGGATGATTGAGATTTTATACTTACTGCTGCTTAGGTTTCCGCTGTGATTGACAGGTGTCCCTGCAACCCACGGGTTCAGGTTGACTTTTCTATTTATTATGTTACATTTTATATTAAGGAATTTGAGGTCGTTACACCTTCCCTTTTTCTCTCTCTTTCTCTTTCTTTCTCTTTTTTCTTCTTCTTTCTTGTTTCTTTAGTTCTTTCTGTCATTACTTTTAAAGAATTGAATAATTGTTATTTTTTTGGTAAAATTTTATTTAAAGTTTTAATTTTTAAATCTTGTTTGGGTGTTATTATTAAATTTTATTTAATTTCTTTCTCTCTTAATTAATATTAGTATTATATTTAATTTTTACTTTAGTTAATTTTTATTTGATGAAAAGTTTGGTTTGGTTTCTTGAAAGAAAAAAAAAGAATAAAACACAAAAAGAAAAAAAAATATCTTCTTTAGGATTCAAATCTGTTATCTTCTTTAATAAATTAATTTTTTTGAGTTCTATCTAATTTAAGTTTAGTTAATTAAAGTCCGAATTTTTATCGTGTTTAATTTATTGTTTAGTTGTTAAAGCTTTAATTTTGGTTCAAGTTCTTGTTTGCGTTAAATTTTTAATTTTGGTTGAAGTTCTTGATTGCATTAAAATTTTGGTTTTTATTCGAGTTTGTGTTTGATTGAGTTTTTTTTAATTGCACGCTTAAGCTACGTAGGAAAGTTATCGTCTTTAGGTTTTCCTTGTTTGAAGTTCAACGTAGGATTTAATTCTTACCTGGTTAATTAAATATAAGGTCGTTTCTCGTTGTAATTTAATTTAGTGCGTGTTAGGATTTAGATTTTAAATTGCATGTTCTTTTAATATATCAAAATAAAATCTCAAACATTTCAGAAAACCCGAATCTGAATTGTGTTCAGTGAACCTTTTGTTTCTTATTTTTGTTGAAATTACGTTAAATTTGGAATTAGATTACGTTCCCTGAGGAGATGATCTGACTCTTGGGCTAAGTATTACACGAATGAATTCCTATACTTGGGATAGCTTCCGAGTCTGCACAGAGTTTGTTGCTCCACCTGCATCACATTCTCATTCATACCGTGATACTGTTGACCCGATATAGAACTCTCCGCATTTCTGCCCTAAGTCCTTAACTCCACCTGAATAACGTGATTATTGCTATTGCAGTTTTCTGGCATTTGTTTCTCTTACTTTACCTGAGTACGCTGCCTCATGACTTTAGTAGTAAAAGTCATGTCCTCGACCACCCCTTTGTTTGTCATATGATCACCTAGCTTGTACCCACCTTTCTTATACCCTAGAAAAGTGTACCGTCTGAATATAATACCAAGCTTAGATCATTCATCACTAGAATAGTGCACTAGTGGACATCCACTTGCAACCGAGTAGTCTACTGCAAAACTTGCCCACAATTCACTTGCAACATTCCCATTTAGCGATAGCTTTGGCGATTGGTTACACGAGAAATGCGTCATACTCACTGATTTCACCAAAAAGTACCCTGCAAGCCTTGCATATAACCTGCCTTCCTCAGAAAACTTCTTGAACAAAATCAGCGTACTCAACCCCAATGTTTGACTTGAGAATCTCTCTCTTAGTCTGGTTCTCCACCTCAGCCACTGCATGAAGTACACCAAGACCCTTCGTGATAAACACACGAAATACATATGTCTATCACCTGATGCTATCATCATTTGTTCCCAAACATCTGAATACGTGTAGTCACTCATAAGCTTTAACCACATATGCCACAAGATACCTAACTCAGATTCAACAATTGCAACTCTACCTACAACCATAACATCCTGCAGTGCATAGATATTTCCAACTACTTTTTCCCCTTTCATTACTATCAAGTTACCTTCACACACTTTCATTTATCTACATTCAGACTCACAAAAATATCCATTACGATCTAAAGTTACCAATGAAATATTATTCTTCCTTAGACCTGATTCGAGCTTTACATCACATATGATTCTTACAACATCACCATACATTCCGATTTTGACATTTCCAATAACAAACATTTTGCATGAAATATCATTTTTAATCAAAATACAACCAATATAAACTAACTTGTAGGTGTTAAACCATTTTCTAGGATAAAAGCATCTGGTATCTAAGATTCAAGAATCACCTGTGAGGCACTCCGAACCCGATGAAACACGTAGCATATCTCTATCACTACATTCTGAGTTTTCCTCCACTATACTTGCATATTTTGACGAACCTTTAGACATATATAGGCATTCCCATTTTTGCCAAACTAATGCTGGAGAATTCTCATCCATGACGTGATACAACACGTCCTTAGCCAAACAAAAATGAATGATTGCTCTCAATTCATTCCAAGTCGTTGCATCCATGCTATCCGGTTGAAATTCTGTATAAACCTTTCACCAAACCTTGTTGCACTAAGAGATCCTTCAATTCGAAGTTCATACAAAACGCTCTGATGCCAATTGTTGTGAAAATAGGGCCTCTTACAACAATGCACAACAGAATAACGATATTGTTGTAAAGGATCAAATATACATTTGCAACAATCTAAATGGTGAATATAGAATATATATCCACAACCACAATAATATAAAGAAAACAATAATAAAGGCAACGACACCAGGAATTACGTGGTTCGGCAAAGCCTACATACACGGGAGCAATCGGTAAGAGATTTCACTATGAAGATCAAAGATTACACACTACACTTGTATACAATGATCTTCTCTCCTTCTTTCACCCTCTCTTTTTTCTCTTACAGGTCAAAATATGCCCAGAAGAACATATATAACAAGCCCTCAGAGGCTTCCCTCGAAATCCCCAACCATCACAACATTTACATTCAAAATTTGAAATTTTCGTCGCAACCCCGACAACACTTGTCGATGAGTACATGGCACTCGTCGATGATATAGAGAAGGCCACGCATCGACTAGTATGTCCACTCATTGACGAGTCTTTGAACTTTGAGATTTTTGGCTCTCGGTATCTCCTCGTCGACGAGCACAAGGGACTCGTCAACGAGTCCTAGCTGAGTAGCGCCAATGAATCCATATGCTTTTATTTTTCCTTTGTTTATGAGCCCCAACAAGTATAAGAGTCACACACACAAATACAACAATTTATATGTATAATATTTTGTGACTATATGAATTAAAAAATTTATTTTGTTTAATAAATTTCAAATACTATGATAATGCAACCTCATCAAGGTTGTTTTAGTGAGAGCGCAAATACTTCTAAGGTGAGTGAAACCCATGGCTACTACTTGCAATGTTGGAAGGATCGAAATTTAATATTTAAATAATTAAGAATAAGAATTTTTTAAAAATGGAATTATTTGTGAGGACTATTTGGTCTACAAGTTCAAGAGTTAATTTGCAGTCAATTTGTACTATTAATGAAATAGGAGTTTGTAGGGGTGCAATTATACTAATACTTATTTTATACATAGTTATGTTTCCAAACTCAAATTCTAAAAATGCAAACCGATGTGTAGAAATTGTAATAGCTTTTGATCAAACTAAAAATAAATTAAGCCACTTATGAGTTTGACTCAGTAAGAGTTCGTTTATGATCATTTATTACATAAACAAGTGATTTCCAAACTCAATTTAGTTGTTTGTTGAATAAACAAGCAGAGCTTGAACATGAATGGGTTTGACTTGTTTTGACTCATGAAGAAGGATTTTTTTTAATAAACTTAAATTAAAATCATTATGAGCTAGTTTAATAAGGTTGAATTAGGCTTGATAGACTATAGTCGATTTAAAAGTAGTGACTATTTATGCATAGTATTTGTAACGACCCGGAAAATTTTAATGATTAAATAGTTAGGAAAATAATAGATGGAAAAGATAAATAAGGAATAAGGGGAAAAGGGAAAATTTTGAAAGAAGGGAACAACAGATCTCGTCGACAAGTTCTATGCCATCGTCAATGAGTGTTCTACTAAAGATCGTCGATGAAGTTCAGTTCCTCGTCGACAAGAAGATCTCGAATGAGCAAATTTCAGGTTTTAAGATCCGTCAACGAATGAATCTCCTTGTCGATGAAGTCCCTTCCGTGACTTGTCGACGAGGCCACGTGGCAGCAGCGTGTATAAAAGAGGTAGGGAAACTTCTTGGCAAAGGAAATTCATTTTCCTCCGTTTGTTTCTCTCTCTAGAAGTCTCTCTGCCTTCTCTCTAGCTTTCCAGCCCGGATTCAGCCTAAATCAACAATCAGAGACTGCTACAGTGTTCTAGGGATAATTCTCTACACATCTAGCAGAGTAGTTTTCTAGACTGGGCTATTCGGAAAATGCTCATAAGTTGAGGTAAGGATTAAGATTCTTAATTTTGGATTTTTAAAAGGTGTATTTAAGGTTTATAAGTTGAGAAATGTAGAAATTGTAGTTTATTTAGGGTTTATTTAATTAAACTAGGGTTTTTGAATCAGGATCCAAGTGAGCGTCACAAACACCTTTTTGGGGATTTTTGTTGGCGTAATTCAAGAAAACATGTAAGGGAGAATATATATATATATATATATATATATATATATATATATATATATATATATATAACCAAATTTTTATGAATTAATTGGAATATAATATATGTTATGAATATACATGTAAATGTTTTTGTATGGGTTAAAATGCCAACCATTTAAATCATGATTTCTAAGCCTAAGACTGCTTTATTAGTTATGTATTTGTGAAAATGGACTAATAAAAGTGAAAGATTTTTCAAGATAATCACGTAAGAAATTAAAGGTATAATTTCAATATAAGAATAATAAATGAAGATTGGCTTATTTTACAAAACATATTTGAAATATACTGTTAAATTGTGTGACATGAGTAAAATGGAAAATATGTGATAAATTATGATATGTACATCTATGAGATGTTGGGAATACTGAAATATGATAAAATATGTAGTGCATGTGTATTGTTGGATATGACATGAGATTCATGTGATGAAGACTTTACATAAGATCCACGCAATGTGGACTGTTGCAGATGATGTATACAACATGAGACCCACGTGATGTGGACTTTACATAAGACCCATGTGATGTGGACTTTACATAAAATCCATGTAATGTAGATTGTTCATGAGATCCACGTAGGTTCGACTTTACATGATATCCACGTGATGTAGACTTTATATAAGTTTTATGTAAATGTGAGCTATGAAAATGTACTACGTAATATGAACTGTTGAGAACATGAAAAGATGTATATAGAGAGATTACAGATATCGAGTAAAGTAAGACTGAATTGTATATTGCAGTATCAAAATTCACGCTATTATGATATATAAATTTATACGGGCGGGGCAAACTCTTTGCCCGAGGGCTTGTTGAGAAAGGCAAGTGCCCTTGTAAGTATCAGATGTACCTTTTGGCTGCATAACGTACTAGGGCAGAGGGAAATTACTTGTATGAGTGGGTAGATTTTTTTATTCTCAGGAGTCTTTGCTGGTAAACCATTGTATGAATTGTGTGAGTACGAGATTACTTCTTCCCCTGAGGGCTTACTGAGTAAGGTGAGTACCCTGATATGCTTCAATTGTGACCTTCGAGTTACCTAAAGTATCAAAGCAGAGGGTTGCTACTTGTATGGGCGGGTAATCACCCCAATCCTTAGGAAATCTAGTTGGTAAAATACCTTGCATGTATTTGATTAGGCTCAGGAAATGATTTTAGAAATTATGATTGAATGTAATTGATGACTTTTATATGTTATATACAAACCTCATGTTGACCACACGCTGTTTTTAATATATATTGTTTCTTCCCTTACTGAGATGTGTCTCACCCGAATACAAATTATTCTTTTTTAGGACCTCCACGGGATTGAGCTTAGAGAGTTTGAGGTTAATATAACATTTTTTTTAGTTAAAGAAAGGAAGAAAAATGGTATAAACTTGATGATACTTTGGGATGTATAAATTTATGTTTATGTTTGGATGAATGTGAACACTGGATGTCATGGTTTATATTTTTGGAGTTATATTATTGTGGATATAGGTGGATGTATGAATTATGTTGGAATGTAAAGAGATGAAGAAAACTCTAGCATTATTTTGATTGAGGACTATAATTATATTTTCCGTTGCGTAATTATAAATGGAATAACAGTTATAGGAAAATGAATGACGGGGCACTCGGGTCCCACAAGGCGGGTTCGAGGTGCCACAAAACATGGTTAATCAGGTATAATACACTGGATCGGTTTTTCGGGTTCAGGGCGTTACAGTATTATTTAATTCAAATGTCATAACCTGAATTTAATAATAAGGCTAATACTCAAGGTCAATAGACTAATTTGGTAGGGCAAAAACACTTTAAGGCAAAATTATTAAGAATCACTTTGCACCCTTTTAACTAACAAAGCCTCTTGTCTCTTAAAATGAGAGGTTCCAAAAGAACCAAACCTTTAGCAAATATCAGAGTAGCTTGGTTTGGTAAAAGCTTGTGAACTCATTCATTTACATAATAAATAAGTTTGAACGAACTATATTAAAGCTGGGTTTGAACTTGGCTCAAGCTCGAGCTTAGTTAAAAATCTAACCATCAAACTTGAGTATTGCAAAGATCAGTTCGAGCTTGGTTAAAAATCGAAAGAATGACCTTGAGTATTGCAAAGCTCGGCTCAACTCAACTCATTTGCAGCCCTACTTTTGACCTCATTACAAATGGTAGTTCAATTAAGTAATAAACCACACATAAGGAGAAAAACCAGTGAGAACTCCAACTATTTTCCCATAAGAAAGAAAATTCCTCTTTGTTTCTTCAATTAGGTGGTAATTATGCATTGTAACACTTCTATTTATTCTTTAAAAATGTATTTAATTTGGTGGCTAAGGTTTATGGTGCTGAACTAGACTAAATTGAATAGTACTAAAGTATGCTAGTTATTAGAGCTATTCTATTCCATGCTTGAATTGCCATAGGTGAATAGAAGATTGAACTGGTAATAGTTGCTTTTTTTTTTTTTTTTTTTTTTAAGATAAGGTCTCTTTAGATGTTGCATTGGAAACATCTTTAAAAATTCAAAATCATGTTTGAAGAGGCTAGAAATGTAGTGGAACGAAAACTATAAAGAGTAGGAAATAAGAAAATGTTGAAAAAGGTCAATCTTGCCATTTGGGAGGCACCTATGATACTTTTGGGGTACCCTAGACAAAATAGGTTGTCAACATTGATCTTACACCTTCAGTGCTTCCACATTAAAGAATCTTATATATTTTCTCAAGATGCCCCAACTTTATACTTGAGCTCTATAAGAATAGCCACAGACTTACAAGATCTTTAAACCATTAATGAAATGGTTGATGAAAATTACATTGAATTGCTTAAAAGTACTCATAATAGTTGGAGACTAAAATACTATGCTGGGCTAATGTTTTCATCATGATGGCAAAGGCACTCCACGTGAAGGTTTCCAAGGCATCATAAAGTATCATTAATACTTTAATTGTCTTTATTTGATCCATCGAATATATGCACCATTTGTTGCCTTCTTAAACTATATGATAATGCTCTTAAACATTTTTCTTAATGAATGATAGGTCATTCAGAATATGATCAAAGATTATTTAGCTCCCTAGCTACAAGACTCTCTTCTTTAGCTCCAATTCAAAAAGGCCCAATAATGTTGGCATCCTTGGCGACATTTTTGGAGAAGATGCTAAATGGTTTAGTATTTAATTGTAGCATAAGGTCTTTAGCGAGCGGTGCCTGAAGGCAAGCTAAGTGTCAAGATCGAACACTTTTAGTGACGGGTTGTGCATCATTTTTCGTGCACACAAGTTTAACTAGTCAATTGGAAATAAACCGAGGTTTCACCACATGAAAAAAATTCGTAACCAATGTATACAAATGAAGTAGAAGCAATAAGCAATCAAAGTAAATACTAGTCAAGTCATATACTATAAAATAATGCAATTCTTATCATCCAACCTTTTGTAAGCAACATGTATTTAGCAATGAAGGTGAGAAGGCAAAATATGATTACAAAAACTAGTGAGTTTTACAATGGTCGATAAACATTAATGTTTTTCTAAAGAATTTTCTATGTGATTTCTACTCTAGCATTATGAAACATAATTTTAATAGAAGAGTTATACTCCCCTTTTCACAAAGGTATTATACTACTCAAAGAATAAAACTTATGCTAGTATTTACATTATTATTCATCCACCTAATATGTGCAAGACAAGCAGTCATGAGTAAGTATAATGCTTTGATCAAGGGAGCAGAGCTATAAATGAGCCCAGCCAAGTCGAACTCTTGAGCTCGACCCATTTATTTGAAATAGAGCTCGAGGATGGCTATATATATATATAACAGTTGAGTTCAACTCGACTAAAATTCATTTAAAATAATAAACGAGTCAAGCTCAAATGTAGCTTAAAAGCTCAAGTTCAAGCTCAAACCAGACTCAATTAAAACGCTCTTCCCTAAACAATGTTAATTTATTACTGTGAATTGTGGTAAGGTGGCTCGAGATAGAATTGGATTGAACTTAACAATGAGACAGATTTGAGAAAGAAGTAGATCACTAAGAGGGCTCAAGCATGTAACTTACGTCTTGAAAAGATTCTTCAAGTCTCGTATATATATCGATAACGATGAACTTGGTATTAAATAGTTAACTCATAGTGAGATGTATGGTGAAAAAAATAAAAAAAACAAAATCCCAACCATAAACATAAATTATGCTCCTGCATTGCAAGCGCCTGCATTTATTTTTCAATACATTAGTGAAATTTCTCTTTCAAGATCTTCATGAAATCTCATGAAATAATGTGATCTTTTTCTTATTGAGACTCAAAAATTTTTCACCTTGATGACAACCCAAATAACAATACGATCATTCCTTCTTTTCTTGAAAACAATACTTATCAATTATGTCGAGTTGTTGATAATATATTATTAAATATTATATGGTTCTTATAAAAGCATGTCAAGGTGCAGAGAACATACCTCTCCTATATAAATGAGGAGAGAATCTAGGGTATGCAGGCAAATAATAATTTATTTTTAAATTTATTTTGTAGCATTCCGTTTCAAGGAAAAGCCTACAGGCCCTAGCCCGGCCGCTTCATGGAACCCTACGCTTTCTGTCCCATAGGCCATTGCCAATTCGGCATGGGCCAGATACGTCAATATTGGGCTGCTGCAAGAGGGAAAAAGTATTGGACCGGCCCAGTAACATTCTCAACCTCATCTTTTGGGCTGCTTGGAAAATGGTTAGTTTTAGCTGGAAAAAATCGAGCTGAGGCCTGCAAATTTAGGCTTGGGGAAAGGGAAGCCCGGCCCAGGTTGCATTCACGAGGGAAATGGGGGTATGGGGTTCATGGCACAGCTGGCTTTCCGCGAGTACTTATGGCAAACCTTATCATTTGGATCACATGAGGAGATGATATTTTTAATATATTATTTTTTTTAAAAAAAACTTTTTATTTGAATACATACTGTGAAAAGGGAGAAAAAAAAAAAAATCATATTTGAGATATCAAACTTTTATATTAGAAATTTTAGTGTGTAATATGAATATGAAGAAAATATAATATAAAATTGTATTATATTTCTCTCAAATTCACACAAAATTTAAATTCTATAAATCTAAATTTAATCTTATAGTAATTTTTCCAGCTATTCCCAAACTAACACATTAAATGTCATCCCAACAAATTCTGAACAGTCTAACCACTTTCAGTTTCTTGTTTTCTTTCGGTTGAGCCTTCCCACCCCTCACACTAGCTTCATCCATCCCAGAGGAGGATGTTGCGTATCTTTTAAGTTCCTCAATTACAAAGAAGAAATCCTTGTATCGCGTTTTGGAAGCATAAATTTCAAATTTTAGATTTAAATTTAGATGAAGTTGGATAATTTTTTTTAAAAAAATTATATTATATTTTATTTAAATTTAATATAATTCCAAATCCAAGACTTCTCTAAACATAATGGTAAAAAATAATTTTTTCATATAAGATATAAATGTTATATTAATATATATTTATTTACATAGTAACTTCAGCCACCAACGAACCCTTCAGATCCCTTGGTGCGGTACCAAACCTACGGATCAGCGTCCTCCGCTCTCAGGTCTTGCTGATCAGGGTAAAGTCTGGATGCGAACATGACTTCTATGCATCAGTTGGACGTTCGACCAATCCGCTTCTCGGGACACATTTCTATTACCATCCACAATCCCCGCTGGCTCATAGAGAATTCTTACAATCCACGGTCTCCGCTAACTCAAAGAGCGAACTCTCATCATCCACGGTCTATGTTGACTCCTAAAGTAAACTCTTACCATCAGGTACCGTTGGCTCTGTGAGTGTATCTACCTGAAATTGAACCCCTGATGCTCCTTCTTACTTGCTGATGTCTTTCCACAGCACCATGCCATGGGGGCATGTTACATTAATATTTGAATCTACTAAAGTGATATATTAAATGTATCTCATTGAAATCAACACAAATTATACTTTCTTTTTTTTTTTTTGGTAAAAGAGAGCAGCACCTCCTAAACTTTATTAGAAAACCCCTCACTTATGGCGGAGGAAAACCGTGGTTACAATTTTGAGACTTTGGAATAATAAAAACAAAATTCCAAGACCCTAAAACTAACTTAACCAACATAAACCAAACCAAAAAACCAAACACTAACAACCAAAAAAAAAAGAAACTAAACCACTAAAAGTGTAATAACACAAAACATCATGAGCGCAAAGAAGGAAAACCCAACAAGTCCAATTGAATCATTCCCCTAACTTATTGATGAAGATCATCTTGGCAACTATATGATCGAGAAATACCAGATTCACCCTGTTTGGCAAAGAAATCTGCACTTTCATTCGCCTCCCTGTAAACATGTTCCACTTTGAACTGTATGCCTCTTAATGCTAGCATAAGCTCTTCTCACAAATCCCATAAGTTCCAAACCGAACACTTCCCAGCATTTATCCACTGAACCAACAAAGCAAAGTCACATGCAATCTCCACTTGATCAAATCCGAGATCTTTGCACAGATTAATCCCTAAAATAATCGCCTTCAATTCAGCCATGTTATTTGTTCGATAACCCAATAATGAGGAAAAAGTTGCTTTAAATAAACATTTTTCATCTCTTATCACGCCTCCACCACCACAATTCCTTAGGTTACCTCTACAACTCTCATCCACATTTAGTTTAACCCAACCTATCCCAGGTTTACACCATCTAACTACACGAGGAAGACGAACCCCCACATTTTTAACTTGAATATCCAAAGCATGAAGGACTGTAATATCCGTCCAAGAAGTAGGTGCACATTTATTTAACTTGTCTGAAATGGATCTCAGCCAATATTTAATATCAAGCCATACAGTTCTCACCGAATCATGAATTGATTCCATCCTAACTCTACATCGACGAGTCCAGAGTCTCCAAATAATGAGACTAGGTATAAGACCTACCAAAATGCCTAACTGTGAGACCTGTCTTGCACAACTAAACCAAACATTAACTCTGCCTTTCCAAGTACTTGTTGCCATACAACTAACACCCAACGCCACTACTGCTTTTTTCCATACCTCCTGAGCAAAAGATCCGGTGCAAAACACATGGTCTAGAGATTCAATCTTGGCATTTGAACAACAATCACATCGAGAGGCCATCTGGACAACTACTTCTTTAATACGAGTATCAACCGGAAGACAAGCGAACCAAGACTTCCACATACAAATTGACACCCTTTTTGGCAACATAGGATGCCAGATCCATTTTGTAACTGAGAATTCCTCTTTATGCTCCCTTATAATTTCCCAAGCACTTGCCGTGGTGAATTTTCCATCTGTTGAAGGTTCCCCAATTACTGTATCAGGACCCTCCTTGCAAGAAATAGCAGAGTTCATTATTTCCTCAGCCTGATCTTCACCCAACAGTTCCACTAATAAATCAACATTCCACCCATCTCTATCCCAACAATCTCGAGTTCGAAGCTTATGGTTACTGATTTCCTAAACCTTAGCACAAAGGGGTCCGGAGGCTAACCAACAATTAAACCAGAAAGAAGCCGACCCTTCTTTAATTCGAACACGGACATACTCTAAAACTTCAGGAATCACACGAACAATCGATCTCCAAAATCTGGTTCCTTTCTCTAATTTCATTTCTTTCAAGTGGTGTTTCTTATACAAATACTTACCTTTAAAGAATTGAGTCCACAGATTATCCATAGTTAACAATCTCTACACAAACTTCATATGCAATGATTTTTTTACCTCCTCCAAATCCCTAACACCCAAACCACCCTCACAAACAGGCTTACATATATTAGACCAGGAACACCAATTCCTTTTTCTTTTATCATTTACTCCACTCCAAAAAAAAATTGATAACATAGAATTTATCTTTTTGAAGATAGTAGTAGGAATGTCCAATACCGCCAATGGATGAACCACCATTGATGATAATACATGCTTAATTAAAATTAGGCGGCCCCCCTGAGATAAAAGCTTAAATTTACTACCCGCTATCTTTTTCCTCAATTTATCAACTAGGGGCTCTAAAATATGGGCTGTAAGCCGACCCAAAATCAAAGGAATACCCAAATATGTAGCAGGAAAACATCCTTCCGCAAAGCCAGTCGTCCTTAACAAAGATCTCTTCCGAGCAAAAGTAATTCTCTTTGACAAAAAAATACTTGACTTTTCTTTATTTATCAATTGACCAAACCAATCCTCATACTTCTTCAAAGTCTTAATAAGCATTCGAATGAAACTTCTCTTGCCATTAGCAAAAATAAGAATGTCATCCACATAGAGAAGGTGAGATACCAAAGGCGCCCCATGAGGATGATAGTAAGCCCCTATCTTATTCTCCATAAAATTTTTCTTTAGAAGTCGAAAGAGAATTTCCTGTAAAATAATAAATAGATAAGGAGATAAAGGATCTCCTTGACGAAGCCCTCGAGAAGGTTTAAAGAACCCTTTATAGGTGTCATTCATCATAATGGAGAACCAAGGAGAGGAAACACATTCCGCCACTAAACCACAGAATCTTCGAGAGAAACCAAAGCTTTGCAGAACCAAGTTTAAAAAATGTCAATCGACTCTATCATATGTCTTAGCCATGTCCACTTTGATCATTACATTTCCACCATTAGACTTCTTATGCAGAAAATGAACCATTTCTTATGCCAAAGAAATATTTTCAAATATACTTCTACCGCGAAAGAAAGCTCCCTGTTCCAGAGAAATCAAAGCAGACAATAAACCTGTCATCCTTGCAACAATAATTTTTGAAAAAATTTTGTAGAGAACACTACAAAGACTAATAGGCCTAAACTTGTCAAAACTCTGAGCATTCTGAACTTTTGGAATTAGAACAATGTAAGATGCAGAATAAAATCTAGGAAGAGGGGACCCAGCAAAAAAATCTCTAGCTGCATCGATCACGTCTTCTTTTACAATATCCCAGCAATCCTAGAAAAAAGCCAAGTCAAAACCATTCGGACGTGGGCTACTATTTCTCAGGATAGAAAGAATAGCATCCCTTATCTCCACCTCAGACGGTTCACGACAAAGATCAATATTCTCCTCTTCAGAAATCATAGGAGATATTATATCAACAAGGTTAGTTGTTCGATTGGGTCCTACACCTATTAAGAACGTTTGAAAATATCTTACTACACCCTCATGAACAACTTCCATAGAATCCAACACTTCTCCATTTGGAAGTTTCAATGAATGAATCATAGTCTTCTTCCTCCTTTGGCTCACAAAAGCATGAAAGAACTTCGTATTGTTATCCCCCACCTCCAACCATTTCTTTTTGGCTAGCTGAGAAATACGAATCTCCTCCCTCTTTTCCCATGCTTCCAGCTCGAGTTTAGTAAGGAAAAAATCTTCCTCCAATTCAAGCGAATACCCTTCCTGAAGTTGAGCCTCTAGAGCCTCCATACTTTCCTCCAATTTTTTAATGTTCTTTTACACATGTCCAAAAACCTGTTTGTTCCAGTTTCGAATTACAACTTTCATATGTTTCAATTTACCAGCAAGTCTAACTAAACCCGAACCATGAGACACCTCCCTCAGGCTTCCTCCACGCAAGACTTAAAAGACTGGTGTGTGTTTCACATATTCTGATACCTGAAGGGAGAAGGACCATACCGATGCAGATTTCTATGAAATTGAATAATCAATGGGTTATGATATGAAGTCCTCCTCTTTCCATACTCAAAATAAATATTTGGAAAAACTTGGAGAAGATTCGAATTATAGAGCACCCTATCCAGTTTTGCCCAACTCCGAGAATTACCACTGTGACCATTACACCAAGACATGTTGTTGCCAGTACTAACCAAATCCATAAGACCACAGTTGTCCAAGCAATTGTTAAATTCCTCCATAGCCAATAACGGCCTCATATGACCACCAATACGTTCCGAATCTGAACGGATAATATTAAAATCTCTCACCACTAACCAAAGGAAATCATCCCTCTTTACAAACTTCAAATCATTCCAAAGTTCCCGGCGATCTGTTTGACGACATTTAGCATAAACAAAAGAAGCCAAGAAAATCTGGTCCACAGAACTAAAAATACTCGAAATAGCTTGATCAGACATATGATGTAACTCAAAGTGCACTTTTTCTTCCCAAAATATCCAAATTTTACCCCCCACTGAAGCATTCGCACAAAAATTTGGAAATTTTAGAAAATCAACCCATTGCGACATCAGACTTTCATTAGAAAATGGCTCTGAAAGAACCAAAATAGAAGGCGGAAAATTCCTCATTAATTTATGTAAACGATTTTTTGACGTGCCTAAACCCCGCATGTTCCACACTAGAATTGTATTAATCATAAATCAAGTTTCTTTGGACGGGTAATAACCCGTTGAGACTTCTTCTCACTTTGCCCATTAATATCCTTCAACTTAACAATCGAAACATGTAAATCATCATCCGAACAAAAGCCTTTTTCCAAAGAGAGTTTTTCTAAATTATTTGTCTCCACCTCCCTGTCCGATTCACAATTATGTGGGACACACCTGACCATGAAGGTACACTCTTGTTCCAAAATTTCTGTAACCATATTATTAGACGTCATCAATTGATCACGCACTACTATGCCATCTTCCACTATCAGAATATCAGTGTCAGGAGCACCCAAGACTGGTTCAATACTCTCCTCCCTTTGCACAATCTCATACTGATTTATATTTTGCTGCAAAGTCTCCACTTTAGGCCTCAGATCTTTAGGAATAAACTCCCCCTATTCCATCTCACATTGCAGTACTGTCTCAACCACTGGCAAAATTTGTGGTGTCGTTGCACCCTCTTAAGCCTAAGCCCCCTCTATAGGTTCTTCGATAATGCATGGACCTATCAATTCTCTCTGAACTTCCTTTCCTTTATCAAATTTCTTCACACGCCAAACTTCTTGTCGATTTACTTGTCTACCGTATTCTGTATCCTTACCTCCATCCCCATTTTTTTGTTTCCTTTCACCCCCTCGGCATACCACCTTTGAATGCCCCTGTCTATGACATTTCTCACAATAAAATCCTTGCTTTTCGTATCACTTCCTGCCAAATTTTCTGATTTGCAGAAACAACAATCGGGAAAAAATCCACCTGATCTGTCAATAAATCCACCTCCATGCACATTCTCGCACCTGTAGCCCTAGTTCGATTAAGCATAGCATTGTCAGTTCCCAAGTATCGACCAAACCTCGTGGCTAGAATTTGTATGCAATTAGGTCTATACATGTGCATCGGAAGACCAGGGAGAAATAACCATTGAGGGGCCAATGATGGTTCCTGCTTTAGGTTGAAATCCTTTGTCCATCGAAAAAGACGAAACAGAAATACAGCCAAAATCCTTCCTTCACGAGACCATCCATGAAGAAAATCTTGTTCATTCTTCATCTGAACGAGTACATGAAAATCATCCATGAAACTAATAGAAGGGGTCTCCGAAAGGCCCCACGACTTTATGATATTCAAATGGATAACATCAATGGATGGTTTAGATCGCAAAAATTTCAAAACCAATGCAAACCTAAAATCTTCCGCCACTTTGTTCATCTCAGCCTCCGAGAATATAAAACCAATATCTCCATCAACATCTACTGGATATCTCATGACAAGTTTGAAAGAGGAAGACAACGGTTTAACAGCATGAGAACCCGAAACTACATGGGCATACGACAAAGTTCTTGAACCACCTTTCGAAAGAGACCCCACTGGTGGAGGATCCCCCAAAGGGCCGGCAGGCGCCGCCATCGAATCCTAGACTGTAGGCGTCTTACTTCAACGAAAATTGAAGAGAGACATACTTGATTAAGGATGTTTCAGAGTACTGGTAGAAGAATGGCTTGCCGAATTCAAAGTCTTGGAAACCCGGCAGGTGACGAAGTGGGCGACGGTGGTTGCAATTGGTGACTCTTCTCTTTGGCGAAACGCGCACAACAGGAGGAGGCTAAGGATGTGGAACAGGAGAGAGGCAGTTCAAAGTCCCCCTAGGTGTCGACCTTCCCCTAGTTTTGAATTCGCTTATGTTCCCAAAACTCGCCGTTGTCTCAACACCGTCGTCGCGAGAGCTTCTCCTCTACAAATCTCGGAAACGGCACAGATCGCCCTCTAAATCTCCTTTGCGAAACCCCGAACAACACCAAGTCGCCGTCATCGCGAGGGCTGGGGGTCCTGCCGCCTTCGTCGCGAGATCTAGAGTTACCTAACTCGCCCTTTCGTCACGAGAAACTCTCCTCTGCAAGTCCCGGAAACGCCACAGACCACTGTTTGATTTGCCTCCGCAAATCCCCGAAACGGATCCCTCACTTCCCGAAACTCAACACCGTCGTCGCGAGAGCTTCTCCTTTGCAAATCCCGGAAGACGACACAGACCGCCGTCTGAGTCTCCTCTGCAAAACCCCGAACGGCACTAAGTCGCCGTCGTCACGAGGGCTGGGAGTCCCGCAACACAAATTATACTTGTCACTTATATATATATACGAGGGCTGGGAGTCCCGCAACACAAATTATACTTGTCACTTATATATATATATATATATATATATATATATATATATATATATATATATATATATATTCAATTGTTATTATCTGTTGAATTTTATATCTTATATAGACAAGGTGTACTTACAAGCTTTTTCATTCAAAAAGTATGATATTATGGGATAGGAAAAAAAAATGTTACATGTAACTTTAGGTTCAATGAACTTCCAAACTAATGTTAAAAAGAATGAATTGTAATGATAAAGTCCTTCACATTTACTTACTTCAATATGATATGAATTGACAAGCAATATATATAACATATTTAAAGAAACAATTGAATGGTTAGAATTTGGTTCAAGAATAAATAATATTAGAAAATAACATACACACATTCAGTTTGAAATTATCTTATTACTAAAAACATTGAACCAACAAATTACCAACATTTAAATTATCAAAGAAGTGATTCAAATGATGATGTGTCACAATTAATACATTGATACCACAAACATATAACATCTTTAATTCAATCCCCTTACATTTTAAAAAGCTTTAAATTTAAATTTTAAGTTTAAATTTGTATGAATTTATGTTAAATGTAATAGTAAATCATATTGAATTTTATTTTAATTCCACACAAATTTGAAATCAAGATTTGCAATTCATGTCTCTAAATACAAAATTATAAAAATTGATCATTAGAAAAAAAAAAATTAGATCCTCCAAGATCGAGTCCTTTCCTAATCTTCAAACAGTGAGTCTTACGTGAATTTCATATGGTTAGACTAACATATAATTTAAATGAGGCTCACTCACTATTTAGAGTGATTTGATAGGGTAAGGAAACTTGACCAAAGAAATAAAAAAGACTAATTCTTTCTCTTACATAAGGCGTAAGGGTGAGCATTCGATCAGTTCAATTAATTTAATTAATTTTCAACTAAAAAATCTCATTAACCGAACCAAAATTTCATCTTGCCCTTTTATCTTTTCATACATCAGTCCCTTCTTTTGTTTGTCATGAAATTACTCTATTGACTTACAACACCTTGACCTCTTACCTCTTACCCCTAGAAGCAATATAATAAAACTAAAATATGACAAAATCAAATTTGCTCCTTGATTTTGTCACTATTTTTCAAGATTTTTCATTATATTTTGTTCTTATCCCACTTCATTCCTCAAACCAAACATAACATTCCATTCTATTGCTCTGCCATCACCTCTGGTTTTCGAAATAAAATGAGATAGAAATGAAATGAAATGAAATGGAAACTTGCACAGAATGAAGAAGAATCAAGTCATAAATTCAATCTAATTCTACTCAGATTCCATTCAATTCCCATGTACTAGACATGTTATTAATGCTAAATTTGAAAATATGCTTCAATCTTTGAAGTTAGAATTTTGTTAATTTGGAACAAACTCAGTTAGTAGATTCCACATGATTCCTAATTCAAGATCCCTGCAATGCAAATCCGTGCGGCTGCACTGCAGAATAAAGATACTGGGCAGCCTTTGTGCCAACTCCATTGGTAAAATGGTTGCCAGACATATTTTAGTATTTGCTAGAACTAGCAATCAATCTGGGTGAACTAATTGATATTTCAACATAAAACACAAGCAAACCTTTCGCCTGATGATGCATCTTCCACCTCCACATTGCAGAGATCAGAGCTCAAAAGGATTCCTTTAAATTTTAAATGGTGCTCTGGGGCTGTGCTATGGAGCTAGGGTAGGGATGAGAGAGGGTTCGGGGGTGGTTGTCGTAGGTCGCCCCTTTGCTGAGTATGCATTGGTGACCAACTTACAGAATTTAATAATACAAAAGAAAACATAAAACACAGCGGATTGATTTAGAAGAGAGGTGCATTAGCCAAATTTCTACTTGTAGCTTATGTTAAAGTATAGTTTTCTACTCTCATAGTCATGGCAGTCGTCATCAATTCTTTTTTTTTTTTTTCTTCTTCCCATGTAACATTTTTTACTAGACCATGATTATCAATTTTACTAAACAAATTCTCGAATGAAAACAATAAAGCAAGGAAGAGCAATTGCATCATTTTCCAATCTCTTGCATTTGCATGTTCCAAGATATTAAAAATGGTCAGCTATACCCTTAGCACCTCCAACAGCTACTTTTTGCTGTCTAGAGATCTGAACAATGGAAGAAAGAGAAAATTGTAATGGATGTGAAGAGAAAATGGGAGAAAAAAGAAGTTCAAAATAAACTAATTCCATGATAGTATTTCTGAAAAAAAAAAGAAAGAAAGAAATATGTACCGTGCTGTAATTGTGAATGCATCTCCATTTCATGAAGCCTGGTAGCTTGCTGCTCTGTTTAAGCTTGCCATGCGCAGGTTTTCATCGTCTTCTGTCACCTTGGCTTTCTGATGCCCACATTTATAAATTGTCACAAATCCATTTAAATGGAGATCAGAGAGTTCTGTTTAACAATATCTATATCTAGAAACTCCCTGAACTGGGGAACTCCAAAAAAAAAAAAAAATTGTTCATCCATCAACTGTGCTTACAATCACCCAATTTCCTTTCACATGATGTGCATATCCCAATTAACAACAATAATACTCAATACTCGATTAAATTTCAATTGAAACAGGAAGTAGTAGATCTTCTAACATTAGAATGAGCACTTGGGCAACATCCTTTTCCTGTGCTCATTCGCAATTGTAAGATGTTCACAAGGATCCACCAAGATGCTTGTCTCCGCAAAATTTGCAAGAACTATAATACACAGCCAAATTCAATCAGCTATTTCTATGGAGTGCCTCTGGAGTCTGAACATTTTTCGAACATCAAGGAAAAATAAATAAACAACACACACATACACACACACGCGCACACCCACCCACCACACCACAACATGGCTTCCATCCATTTCTCTGACATTCATAGCAGAAACCAGAACGCAGAAATCTGAACATTGAATCTCAACAAAGCACAGAATTCCATCTCATCAATGTAATCCATCTCCTCTCTCATGTAGCACCCAAGGGAACTAGTCTCAGTAAATATCAACAAACTTTTTCTGTTTGGTTCTGAAATGAGCTCGTAGGCTGAAATTAATATTGCTCAAGCCATGTCCCTATAATATAAACCTGTCTCCAGTGTAAAATCTGTTAAATCCTTCCAGAATAACCACAGGAAGGATCAGGCACATGTTCATATCAATGATATACGATGCCAAGTCATGGGCAATTTTCCTCCAGTTTATTTTGCAGGTATAAAATAAAAAAAAAATGTTAAAAAGAGTACCAATTCCTTTGGTATTTGGATACCAGAAATAAATGAAAGTGTAAATTGTACCATTTTGGTTTCTATTTTGTATTCATAGTTGGTGACCACTGGTCACTCAATTCTATAGGCTGGAATTATGCCTAACACAGTTTTCGATACTAACCTGGATTGAACCCCCCAAATAATGGCTTTCTGCAAGTGCCCTTCCACCAGCCTCCTCAGGGTGAGTAGAAGCATTAGTTTTTTACTTGTGGGAATAACAGACGATACATCTGTTGACCAGGTAAGAGAAAACTATCAGTCTTCAGCATCTCGGGGCAAATACAGCCCAACTGCAACAATAACAATGTCAGCTGTTTTGGCAATAAGAAAGGTCTCACCAAATTCAGCATCAGAAAATTCAGAATTTAACATTATTTGGCATTGCAAATAAATCAGAAAATGGTTGGGAAAGCTTCTTGGAAGAGCAAAGAACTTCAAACTAATGACAAATTTAGTACAGAGTTCTGAGAATTTGAAGAGTAACTATCAAAAAAGGGAGAAACATGAAATTGAGCAAGAGCAAGAAATCCATGTTATGATGAATAAGAAGCATATCTATCATATGCACAAATCCACTTGAAACTATGCCTGATACTTCATCAAGAATCATTTAAGAATTTCCCACTTTCCATCGACTAATTCATACACAATTAAATGGGTTATGAGACTAAACCCATCATAGCACACTGGCTCAAACCTGTATAGCCGGCCACCTAGTTTCCTTGCATCATTTGCAAGGATCAAAACAGCTGATAAAGAAGCAGCACTCTTTTTCAAAGCCAGGGACTTATTATCATTTTCAAAAGCACAATTCCCTGTTCAAAGAGAGACTGAAAAAAGCTCTCTGTCTTCCTCCAGAAGCTCTATGTCTTCTTCCAGCAGCTTCCCCTTTTCAATTGCAGACACAGCGTTTCAAAGAAAATAGGTTCCAGTCAATATTCATTCCAGCATATAAGCAATTCTGAACTCATGAGCACATACACGTACCACAAGAAGAAATGTTTAATAGAAGTCAAAAAGGAGAAGATGGTGGGAAAAGCTGCTTTAAGAACATCAGAAACGGCATATTTGGAGGTTTTTAGAAATTTCCGACATTCATAAATTGTTGTCACATTGTGCAAACTTACCCTTTGAATCCCCAAACTGTTCAAGATGTCTCTTAACATGTCCTGCAAGGTACGTGCAGCAACCCATTATAAGAACAAACCATGAACCTGGCTTTGCCCAAATCCAAAATGGTGGCTGGTACATATCCCTTAAATTTCTGCTTCGTCACCTGACCCAAACAAGCTTGAGCTCAAACACATCCAGACCCAATACACCAAAAAAATTGCAAACATAACCCAATTAATTACCACTGCGCATTTGTTTCTGCTGAAGCTCCCCCACATCTCCAAGTCATAAGCAGTGAGCCAGTGGCATGCTTGCAACAAGCAGAGAGCATAATCCCACCACCATCATCAGCAGTCTCCTCCCTCACCCATTTCACGACCCCGCTTCTCACACACTTATTTCTAATATCACAGCACTCGAAGCCCCTCACTAACTTCACAGCATAAGCAAAAGCAACCATGGGTGTCAGTACATTATTATTATTTACAAACTCAAGAACAACTTTGGAATCCAACATAATTGCCACAACCACAAATAATACATTTGCAAAATCCTACTCTAAAACTAAGAGATTGTTGTCCCATCCACGCATTCAAAACAAAAAACAAAAAACAAAAAAAACAATATTAAGATTGGTGTGGCACAACTGTCAACAAGATTTATCTAGAAGAAAAACACAAATTTATTAAAAGGGGAAAGTTACACCACACAGATCCAGAAGATATACGTGAACGATAAGAATTCTAAATTCTAAATGCAAAAACTAGTACTAGACAATCTCTTTTCACAATAACAAGTTCCATACATTTTCAATACATGCCATATGAATTCTAAATTCTAAATGCAAAAACTAGTACTAGACAATCTCTTTTCACAATAACAAGGTCCAAACATTTTCAATACATGTCAGATGAATTGGGTGGTAGAAGGCGGGATTTATTTGTGCAGGTGAATCACAGCTTGCCTAGCCCACGAAGATGATTGAGGGGTCGCAGCAACACTCGTCTATCAGGCAACAGCAACACAAGGCCGCAAGACTGCAACACCACAATCCAACCAAATACATCATAAACTAAGAAGCAAAAACGAAAAAGAAGAAATAACCAAAACATATATAGAGACCAAATAAAAGGTGTCTATGGTTTTGGTTTTTTGTACTCCTTCCCTTTCCTGCTTCCATCCTAATGAAGGATGTCTCACGAAATCAGCAAGACGCGTGGATTGCAGACAAAAAGGGGGTTGAATTTTTATACTATTCAGAGGAATTGGAGAAGAATTATTACCATCCCTCAAGGAAACCAGGGCTTCTCCGAGGCGGCGGAGCAGCATAGCCATACTGTGGAGGCGCCTGCACCGGAGGTCCTTGATAGTATCCTGTGGAGATCAACCCACCAAAAGCTCAGTGACGAAAATAAAAAGAAAATAGAGAGAGAGAGAGAGAGAGAGAGAGAGAGAGAGAGAGAGAGAGAGAGAGAGAGAGAGAGAGAGAGATGATTATCATGTGACAGACAAATCAATCATTCTTCCAAATAGAATCCTATGAGCAAATGCAGATAGAGCGACATAATTCAGAAAACCCAAGAATGGATACCCATGATTTGATACTCCCTGAAATTAAAACTGTGACAAACAAGATTGAATCACAAGACAAGAATCCAAGAGGGAGGAAAAGGAGAAAAACAGCGAAAGGGAAATACCTTGAGCAGGGTAAGGATAAGCGTACTTGGGGTCGCTCATTTCTGCAAATGAAATGAAATTTTAGCAGTTGGACGGAATTTCAGAACGAAGCCGATGAGAATTAGGGAAATTAAAACTGGGAGTTTGGGTATTTATAAATCGGAGATTGATAAGAAGGAAGCAACGAGTTCACGCGTAAACCCTTGGCTGGAAGATTTCTAAATTCTTTTTAATTTGCTTTTGCGCTTTCGGGGAAGTTATTCCGTCCCCATCTCTATCTTACTTTTCCGTCTTAATTAATTTATTTCTTTTTTTAAATACCTCTTTTCCTCTTTATCTTTTTTTTTTAATCTCCCAATATTATATAATTTTTTTAAAAAAAATAAAATTGAGCCAATCACTTAATTATATATATATTTATTTATTTACTTATTTTATTTTTTATATTTTTATCTAATTCAATTTCAATAATAAAATATTATATTTGATATCTAACCACTAATTATGTAACCACATCATAACTAAAATTTACAATTTTATCGTCAAATTTAATTGCGGTTAAAAAAATTTTAAAAATCAACTAAGTTTTAATCTAATATATGATATTTTTTTGGACACATTTTTCCATCTATGATATTTTTACAAATTATATATTTAGTTCCAAAATATTTTTATTACTTGATTTAAAAAGAATTATTTTATCATTTTTTTTATTTTTCTTATATTTAAGTCAAATGATATTTCATGTGTTGTGCACAGTAAAATTTTATTAAATTCATAGGTTACATTTGTTTACATAATTTGTGTTTCTAATAATAGAAATATAAGATTTGATTTAATAAACTATAAAAAAATATATTATCATCACAAAACTAATTAGTGATTATTTATTATTTATAATATAAATTATAAAGATAATGATTACTTTAAAATTTCACATATGAAGTAAATTTCTTTGTTATTTAATGTTGGATAAAATAATAAATAGAAATAATTATTGTTTTGTGTAAATGATAAATTTCCCACGAATGATTATCATCTTATTTTGTATAAATCAATCAAGCTAATGTACTCGTTGATAATCAGAATAGACATATCTAATTAACCAAATAACTCGGTCTATGTTAATCAAAAAATGCTTAAAGTCACAGGTCAGTGATGACATTGGTCTGTGACGCATATTAGGACCCATATTGATGGAGTGTTGTCAATGCAAATCATCGAGTGAACATATTCCTCCATATGACTTATGACTATGAAAATCTCTTCAGTCAAACTTACGAATAGTCTTTACTCTATTTTTTAAACTGCAATGAAGATTACATATCGAACACTTATAAAATATGTTAAAAGTATGATTCGCGAGAAAATGCTTATTTTTTATTTTCCTCTTGAAATAAAGAATTATTAAAATTCATACTTGATGATGTATTTATTCCACACTTTTTAATAATTAGGGCAAAATAAGGAGGCGTGGGAAATGGGAATCAATTCTAATTCCACAAGAAAAGTCATTTTCTAGGGAAATTGCATTTACTCGAGAGTGATTGGGGTGTGCTTGGTCGGCTCAAGACTTCCAAGTCGTTGACAAAATTGTAAGAGCAGGACCATTCACTTATCTGGTTGAGGTTCCATCTTGACATTTGTTGACTTTCTTGATATGATATATGAATATAACTTAGACATACAGTTTAGATTAAAAAAATTACTTGAGTGAATAAGTCACATAAATCATATTTGAAAGTAACCCAACACTCCAAAATAGTAAGCTCATTTAGATTTTTAAAACTTAAGGTTCGGTTTGGAATTTGAAAAACAATGAGAAAAAGAAAAAAAAATATAAAAAAACATGTTTGATTATGAAGGAAAGTGAGAAAAATAAAATAAAAAAGCGTCTCAAGGTTATAAACAAAAATTTGATTTTATACACTATTAATATTTAATTTTTCTTACTTTTTAGTTATATTAAATTTATTTTTATTTTGAATACAATTTTGATCTAAAAATAAAAAACAATGGAAAATGAGTTTTCTCCTCATTTTCTTTTCCTTTCCTTTTCTCGCGTAAATTTTTTTATCCAAAGGGGCGCTAAAAGAATATTGAAGGAGAAAGAGAATATGACAAAATTAACTTTTTCATGTTTAATTATAAAGGTAAGTGAGAAATAAAATAAAATATTTAGTAAAATTAATGAATAAATATTTAATTTTTGCATGATATTAATATTTAGAGTAAAAGACACTAACCTATCTTGAACTTTGATAAAAAGACAGTGACCTGCCTCAGGGTTTAAAAATTTCTAGGAACCTATCCTGAGGTTTCAAAAGTTCAAAGTTCTAGGGACCTCCTTCGATATCCGTCAAAACTTTCCTTTATATTTTTATAAAAAAAACAAATTTTTTGAAAAAAAAGTTTGTCTTTGTTACAAATTTTAAGGAAAGTCCATGACATTTTTAAAATTTCAAGAAAGATTTGTGTCTTTTTTGTGAAACCTTAGGGGAGGTGAGTATATTTTGACTTAATACTTGTTTTTAAAAATTTTAATCATATTATAACAAATTTTATTTTTAATAATGTTTAAAATTCAAATGGAGTCTAATTAATTTAGCAACTTATTATCAACAGGAAGTGTAATTTTTTTAATAGGCTAACTAGTTAAAAAATTTTATCTATGAAATCAAACTACGAACACATCATTTGGCAACTAAAGATCACCTAAAGTTCAAATGTTTAAAACAATAATTGTATGACAATCTTTGTTGTAATAATTTTCAACTCTTATATTGAGAATACAACAATGATATCGAATCATTCTTATTTTGATACATGAAGATCCATTCTTTTGGTGTGTTAGTCTTTTACTCTTTAACAAAAAATAAATAAATAAAATTTATATATTTTTATAACCCTATGCCAACCGTTTGAGATAATTGGTTCGGCAAACCAATCAATAAAAATAAACATAATTTAGAATCATGGATCAATAGTGTTGTTTGATGTGGTGATTGGATGAGTTTTTTTATGGAAATATTTTAAATAATATATATATATATATATATATATATATATATATATATATATATATATATATATATATATAAGGTAGGGGGAAGACTATTTACGGAATTGAACTCAACTGACTTTTGAAAAGTCAGTTGAGTGTGGAAAAAAATTCAAAATGTGGTAGAACTGACTTTTTAAAAGTTGGTTGAGTGTGGAAAAAAATTCAAAATGTGGTAAAATCGCCTTTTTGAAAGTCGGTTCTTGCCCTACCCTACTCCCCTTCCCCCTACACTCTCTTCTCGAGGTGAAAAATGAAAAAACAAAAACTGAAAGCCAAAATCGAAGTCGGTTATGCATTGGCGCACCCCTTCCCCTTTCTCAAGGCCACTGCGCACATAAAAAAAAAAAAAAAAAGAAGAAGAAAAAGAAAGTGAAACAAAACTGACTTTTGGAAAGTCGGTTCTGGCACAAGGCAACGTGGCCTTTCCCTCTCTGCGCACTTTCTTCCTTGGCCCCCTCACCTTGCATGCCCGGGCCCCCCCCCCCACCCCCCCCCCCCCCCGGGGGAGCGCCCTATTGTCGGAGAGGACGATCTGGCTTCTCTTTATCAAAGGCATAGATGGACAGCAACCTATTGAGACTTGATAATAATGCATCAAAGGATGAAGTAATGCAATACACTCGAGCGTACGTATTACGACTCATATACGGCTTGTTGGTCGTGAAATCGAAAGGAAAAATTTATATTTTCTAAAATTGAAAGCAAAATCGAATACCGAAAAATCAAACCGCTTGTGATTTCGGTCCGATTTCGAATTTTTAGTACTTTTTTTTGCACCCCTGTTGACTTTTTGAGTCTGTATCCTGTTTTGATTATGACAAACCACAATATCTCATCTGTGTGTTAAGTGTATGAATATGTGTATATTTCTAAGCACGATTGACAGATGAGAGGTGGAAGCTGTAAGAGCACCTAAACAAACATATCCCGGCGTATTCTATGGAATTACAAAGGAGCCGCACATGAAGATCGATTTATATTTCAAGTTGTATTATGTTTTTATATTTATCATTTGGGTCTGTAATCTTATATGGTATGTAATAATTAATGCAATTCATGCATGATAGGACAAATAAGCTTAATAACCGTAGAATGACCTTAGGGATCACCTTCAATTGACCGACGCAAGATTTTTGAGTTAATTCTCAAATGCCTTAGACTGACCTTAAGACCCACAAATCTACATGAAAAAGTTCCCTATTGCATTAAAAATTAACATCATATGAATGGAGTTAATATTTAAAGAGATTAGAACTAATATGCATCAAAAATGCATGTTTGGTCGACTGAACCTGAATGCTTGAAAAGCATTCGGTCGACCGAACTGGGAAGTGGTCAACAGTTTGACCATGACCTAGTCAACCGAACGAAAATCAGTTCAATTATGTTGGTCAACAGTTTGACCATGACTTCGGGCCGCACAACCTGTCATAAGGGGAAGCATGTCGATGGGAAAGCATGACGATGCTACTTTAGCAATACAGGATGATTTCTTTTATGCATATATGAGCAAATTTAATATTAATAGGCTATACTGAGCCAATAGTACACTACCCAGAAATTATGTATTTTCAGTATTATAGATCAGTACAGTTTTAAAATGTCATTTTAGATACAGTTAAATAATGGAAGTTTTACATTCACAGGAAATCTCATGTTAGCCACACACTAATGATAGTCTAATCTGCCTTACTGAGAAGTGTCTCACCTCATTACCCATTTCATTTTTCAGGTCCTACAAGGAACTGTGCCTAACTTACCACGGGGCTGGGATTAGACTTTTGAGAGGAGTAGACAGAGCTGATGAGACACTAGTTATCATGTTTGTCATTTTTGGGTTGTATTATATAGACATATAGTTTATATACATTTTGGGGAAAGTAGAACTTTGGCAATATGGGATTAAGGTTTTTTTTTTTTTTTTTTTTCATTTGTATGTTACTATTTAATAATGACAGGAACACCTAGTTTTCCCTTGTTAGGGCAGGTTGTAGTATTATGGTATCAGAGATGATTGTATGTTTCAGGATAGGTGCAACATAACACTCTGGACCCCACTTTTGGGTTCGGGGCGTTACAATAAACATAGCTCTAGCTGAACTTTGGTAATGCCTATACTCAGTTGATTGTCATAGTTCGACATGGAAATTGCCTCCCATATTGAATCCCAGCAAATTAGCCTACTCGCGTCCAAACTCTATTGACAAATTATTCTAGCTGAAATGATGTACTCGGGACATCATTCAAATTTAAAGGTGTCGTTACCTATGAAAGGTAATCAAATAGTCTATTTTCTCAGTAATATCATATTCACTATATTATTAAGGATGAAAAAAATACGTCCCTCTACATTGTTGAAGCTCCACCCATACTCTTGCTTCGAGGGACGCGTTTAACAAAAATTTCCTATATACACATCAGGACAATAAGTCTGCGTACATATTAGGATTTCAATATACACTAAATTTCCACCACCCCCTCGTTACGGATATCTTGAACTCAATTCTAACATGTAATCATTCGACTCAATATCTAATCCTTCATATATCTTCCATTTGAAACTTTCTAACTACTTCATCCTCCTTCTAACTCGAATTGCCCTCGTTGGCCCTATGTTGTACTCAACATTGATGACCCATGTATAATCTCACCATCAACATTTAATAAGACCGTAATTTTGTTAGCTGACGAACTTGACATCATTCTAAATTTTCAACACAAATTAAGATGTTTAAATTTTCTTTTTCAAAAAATCAATAAATTAAATTAACTTTATATGATTTCAGTACAAAGAATAAATATCATAATTAAAACACAATGAAATCGAACAAATCTTATTTCATATATATAAACCATTGTCTCACAAAAATATATTAATACAAATATACTACCATAATCATAAACATACCTCAATATCAAATGAAATGAATGTACATAGTCAAAGTAAAAACTAGAAATTAGTGAAAACATCATTGACTGTGTCGTCACTAACCCTTGAAGGAGAGCAGTAAAAAGAGTAAATTACTGAAACGTTCCTCAACTATTGAAGGTGGTCAGGGATGTTGGAGGAGAAAGGATTGAAGAAGAAGGAAAAGAAAGAAGAAAGGAGAAGGGATGAACGGGAAGTGGGAGCGAGAAGGAGAGGGAAGGGGAATAAATACAACACCGAGGGGGGGTGTGTAACGCCCCAAAAAATAATATGCATGGAAGTGTAAAAAAAAATAAAAATAAATAAATAAATAAAATAATAAAATAATAATTATTAAATAAATTATATAATATAATATCTTAATATATTAATATAATATAATATATTATTATATATGTTTATATATATAAAGAAAGTATTAGAAGCTTTAGGATTTCAATTGAAATCCTGTAGGCCCCCCCAGCATCTCTTGCTCTCGCCATTCTCTCTCTGTGCCTTCTCTCTCTCTCTCTCTCTCTCTCTCTCTCTCTCTCTCTCTCTCTTCAATTTCGTTGGCCAAATGGCACGGGCACCGATCGAAAAATGGAAAATACCGTTAGATTCCATTCTCCGCCACCGACATTCCTATCAAAGTGGAATTTTCGTAAGAGCGTCATAAGCACCACTCTTGGGGTAAGATAAACTCACTTTTTCTCCTCAATTTCTTTTAAATCTTCAGCCTAACTGACGATCTGAAACCACTACGTGGTTTTAGGAGTGTTTCTCTACAAGTCTAAAGGAGTTGATTTTTGAATTGGGTTTTTCAGGCACCAATTCAAGGCTAGGGTAAGATTTAGGGAATTAAGCAACTGATTATTTTTGGGAGTTTAATTGTTTATTTGGAGTTTATGAACCTAGGAATTGTTAAAATAGTAATGTATTTAAGGTTGATTTGATTGAACTAGGATTTATAAATTCAGGGTTCGGGTGAGCGCTGCGAGTATAATTTCGGGATTCCTGCAAGCGTAGTTCAGGAAACCAGGTAAGGAGAATAGATTAAGCCAATAATTTTATGAATTTACCGGTTAAAAATGAAAAATAATATGTGTAAGTATATGTTTATTATGCGAATTTTAGAAAAGCCAACTGTTTGAATTGTGATTTTGAGCTTAGGGCTATGTTATTAGTTATTATTTGCGAAAATGGAATGATTAAAGTAATGGATTTTCTGGATAAATTGTGGAATTAGTTTAATGAGTATTTTTAGTAAAATAGATGATGAACATGGGTTGACTTATTATTTTAGATGATATAATTATGCGTATTATTCAAATCGTGTGGCATGAGTAAAGAGGATATACTGTGTTGAATTACAATATATTTATGAGATGTGGGAAATACTGAACTGCGTTGAAAATATATATTGTGTGTGATTGTTTAAACAGAGTTGAATGTGAATGTTAAATTGCAAGTTATGGTTTAAGAACTCCGGTGGATTATGGTTCGTGTTATGCACAATACTATTGTGCGTGATTTTTGGCAGAACTAGTGCACCCACACATCTCGTGGAGAGTAATGTAACGACTTGAATAAAAAATGAAATTTAGATAATAAAAAGGGAGGAAAAATGGAAACAGGAACAGAAGGAAAGCTGCCAAGCTTCGTCGACGAATACAGGGTTTCATTGACGAAGGCTTTAAGGATTTCATCGACGAACACAGGGCTTTGTCAACGAGAAAATACTGAGAGGCGGTTTGGGTTGCTCTGAATTTCATCGACGAACACAGGGCTTCGTCGACGAATTTACTGAAGGATTCGTTGACGAAGTAACGTGTCTCGTCGACGAATTTGGCCCTATAAATAGTAGAAAATCGGGATTTTTATCACTTTCAACGCCCCTCTCTCACTCCTCTCTCTCCCTTCTCTCTCTATTCCGGCCCTGACAGTCGCCGGATCGACGATTCGTAGCCACCATGACGTTCTTGGCGAAGTTCTCTACAAGTCTGCCGAAGCGGATCGTTGGTGAAACGAAGTAGGAAATCATCCCTAAGTTGAGGTAAAACTTTTTAAGCCAAATTTGATCTTATGGTAGTTGTAAGAAATGATGTACACATAGAAATACTAAAGTTTAATACAGCGAGTTTTCATTTTCAGGGTATTGATCAGGAAATCCTACGGGAGTTACACTAGATCATTTTGGGGACTTTCTTAGTAGTTAGGTAAGGGGATAAACTAAGCTAGTATTTGTTGAAATTATGTATATTGCTATAGCATCTGGTTTCGGAAAAAGTAAATATGTGTATATGTATATATGATTTATATTTGGAAAATTATTGTTAAAATGATGATATGTTGAATATGGAAAATCTGTTCAGTGTGGCATGAGTATAAAATGTTATGAATTACTATTTTCTAGAATGGGATGGTGATATGGATTTTTATAATGGGAAAATCGGCGTATGGGCCGAGATTTTTATATATGATGTGATTTACCAGCATACAGGCTGTGCTATGCTATGATGTGATTTGTCAGCGTACGGGCTGTGCTATGATATATTTTCCGGCGTACAGGCCGTGTTATGATGTGATTTGCCAGTGTACGAGTTGTGCTATGATATGTTTGCCGGCGTACGAGCCGTGCTATGATGTGTTTTGTCAGCGTACGGGCCGATGATTTTCATGATATACGTATATATGCGAAATGATATGATTAAAGTGAAAATTAATGATATGAAATATTCATGTAACACAGTTTCAGTATATGCTATATGGTATCAGAACCTGATTGGCTTAGTCTAGGCTCGCACTTGCACGGTACCGTTGCTATGTGTCCATGGTCTTCGTGATCATGATATTTGTGTTAACGCCGTTGTACGGAGTGGTGTGAGATTAGATGGTCGATGTGACTTTTAAGAAGTGTGTGTGATCGCCACTGGTGTACGGACTAGGTTAAGCAGGCCTATCGGACTTACAAACAGTATGTTTGACTTAGCAGTGGTTGGCCAACCATTATCAGGTCCCACCTTCGGTCCACACAACTCAGTCATGTGGGGCTAATACATGACAACAACCAACTAACCTACCAGGATTGTTTTTATGTTATTATTACTATATGAGATGAGATATGTTTATGAAAATGCAATATGTTCTGCCATGATTTGATATATACATGTTTTCCCTGATTTGACAAACAGTTATTGAATATGTTATGTATGGTATATATACAACACAGAATACTCATGATGTCACACACTAGTATTAGTTCATTTCCCTTACTGAGAGGTGTCTCACCCCTAAATCTTATAAACTTTTCAGGAGCCCCAAATAAGAGAGCGGAAAAAGCCCCGCTGATATAGTGTTGTTTATCTGCCCTTTTTGAAGGGTAAGTTTTTGTAAGGACAGTTAGATTTTGTGGGGAATGTCCCTAGATCTAGTTTTTGGGATGTATATACTGAGATACAGTAATTGTAGCAACTCTGGTATTGTGATGTATGATATGATGGTATGTATATGATTGTATATTTTCTACTGCTTAGGCTTCCGTTTTGTGTTCTAATGTATCCCTGGTACCCACGGGTCCAGGTGGATTGTGATCTGCTGAACTGGAATATATGATATTGATATTATTATTATATAAAAAAATGTGGAAAATAAGCAGGTCGTCACAGTTTGGTATCAGAGCCTAGGTTGTTAGGTTCTGTAGACTCTAGAATGCAGCGGAAACGATACGAGAGTCTAAGAAAAGATTTAAGGTTGTTCTACATTCTAGAGGCAGGACTTCCATGGTAGTTTCTGTGTTTTTCCTGGGGTGACGATTTCAGAAAAATCATAGTAAGCTATTGTTGAGTTGTGTTCCTAAAATATAGGATTGGGGATTAAAAATGAGCTAGAAATGTTGAGATAAGTGGTGAGGATAGGTGGGTAAATTATGAAGATAAAATTCCAAAGTTGTAGTTGTTGTTTTCAAGATGGATCCAGAAGGAAATAGTGCCCATGCGAGTGGCAGTGATGGAGTAGGACCATCAGGTGCAGTTGGGACCGACTCTGATGCGATATTGCGTAGCGTGCTCAGCAGGTCATGGCTGAGATCGCTAGGAGCTCAAGGGAGTAGAGTGGTCCATCTACAGGCCATGGGTGCACTATAGAGAAGTTTACGAAGATGAATCCTCCAACGTTCTTGGGTGGAGTTGATCCTGCGGCCGCTGAGAATTGGATGCAGGAGACCGAGAAGGTTTTGGCCGTGTTGCAGTGTACAGAGGAACAGAAAATCCTCTTTGCCACCTATAGACTGACAGGAGAGGCCGAGAGGTGGTGGATTGCGGTGAGATTGCTAGAGCAGCAGAGGGTGACTCCGATAGCCATGACATGGGACAGGTTTAAAGAGCTGTTCTTCGATAGATATTTTGCAGCTACTGTTAGGGAGGTTAAAGTAGAAGAGTTCTTGAGTCTGAAGCAGGGACAACTATCGGTCCGGCAGTATGCAGCACATTTTATTGAGCTCTCTCGTTTCGCCCCATACATTGTTCATGATGAGGTGAGGAAAGCCAGGAAGTTTGAGAGAGGTTTGAGACGGAGTATATTCAAGCAGGTAGTGGTGCTGCAGATCCAGGATTTTGCTGAGTTAGTTGACAGGGCGGCCTTGGCAGAGATTGGTGAGCGTTTTGATGTAGAAGAACAGGGACAGAGGAAGAGAACTGCATCTACCAGCTACCAGCAGGGTCGTAGACCGAACCAGTGGAGGAAAGGTAATCATGGCAGAGGACGGAGACAGGAGATAGGAGGACGCGAGGTGCAGACAAGGCAGGGTCCTCCAGTATGCCAGACTTGTGGTAGAAGGCACTGGGGGGAGTGTTGAGCTGGTGGTGTGATGTGCTATCGCTGCGGTAAATCGGGGCATATGATGCGGGATTGCCCTACCCCACCAGACATAGTTCCAGCTTCTAGACCATACTGGGAAGGTTATCAGGCGCCACGTGGGGGCCAATAGAGGAATACGGCTCCAGCCAGGGTGTTTACTCTAACGTCAAGTGAGGCTGAGACGGCAAGTGACATAGTGATAGGTATGGTTACTATGTTTTCCTTTAAAGTTATTGCATTGTTTGATTCAGGAGCTACACACTCGTTCGTGTCCTCGGGGTGTGTTAAATTATGTAGGGCTGAAACACAACTATTAGAAGTTGAATTGTTAGTATCTACACCGACTGGGTCAATAGTGAGGTGTAGTAGGGTGCTCCGAGGTTGTCCAGTTGATATTCAAGGGAAGACTTTGTCTATTGATTTGATAGTGCTGGACATGCACGGGTTTGATGTTATATTTAGTATGGATTAGCTAGCAGCCAATTTTGCCAGCATAGATTGCCAAGCACGAGAGGTGATATTCAGATATCCGGGGGAAGCAGAATTCAAGTTTGTAGGGTCGCGTGTGCAATCCCTGCCTCAATTAGTTTCAGCCATCCAGGCCAGGAGACTACTACTGAGTAGGTGTCAGGGGTTTGTGGCTGTTGTGAAAGAGATGTCAGAAAATGAATCGAAACTTGCTAGCACACCTGTAGTAAAGGAGTTTACAGATGTTTTCCCAAACGAGTTACCAGACTTGCCACCCGATCGTGAGGTAGATTTCCTTATTGATATACTTCTAGGTACAGCGCCAATTTCTAAAGTACCTTACTGGATGGCGCCAGCAGAGTTGGCAGACTTGAAAAATCAGTTGCGAGATTTACTTGATAAAGGCTTCATACGACCCAGTGTATCTCCGTGGGGAGCTCCAGTTTTATTTGTGAAGAAGAAAGATGGGACCATGAGGATGTGTATAGACTATAGGGAGATTAATAAAGTGTCAATCAAGAATAAGTATCCTCTACCCCGTATCGACGATTTTTTTGATCAGCTCCAGGGTACACGGGTGTATTCGAAGATTGACCTCAGATCCAGCTATCATCAGGTAAAAGTGAAAGCAGAAAATGTCTTGAAAACATCCTTCAGGACCAGATACGAGCATTACGAGTTTCTCGTTATGCCGTTTGGTTTGACGAATGCTCCTGCGGTATTTATGAACTTGATTAACAAAGTCTTTCACCAATACCTAGACCAGTTTGTTGTTATGTTTATTGATGATGTACTAGTCTATTCAAAGAGCTATGAGGAGCATGAGACGCACCTGAGGCAGGTTTTGCAGACACTTCGGGAAAAGAAGTTGTACGCCAAGTTTAGTAAATGTGAATTTTGGCTGGAGAAGGTCGTGTTCTTGGGGCATGTTATATCTGGAGATGGTATTTCTGTGGATCCTAGCAAGATTGAGGCGGTAGAAAATTGGGCTAGACCGAGAAATGTCCAGGAGATCAGGAGTTTCTTGGGGCTAGCTGGCTATTATTGCCGTTTCGTTGATGGATTCTCAACTTTGTCAAGACCTTTGACATGACTGACAAGGAAGAATGTCAGGTTTGAGTGGGACGACAGTTGTGAGCAGAGTTTTCAGGAGCTGAAGCAGAGGTTAGTCATAGCGCTAGTGTTGATCATCCCGTCTGGGGGGTAAGGGTTATACTATTTACAGTGATGCGTCCTTAAAGGGACTTGACTGTGTTGATGCAGCATGGTAGGGTAGTGGCATATGCGTCCAGGAAGTTGAAAGAATATGAAAAGAACTACCCTACACATGATCTTAAATTGACTGCAGTCGTACACGCATTGAAAATTTGGAGGCATTACCTGCACGGTGAGCAATGTGAGATCTTCTCTGACCACAAGAGTTTAAAGTATTTCTTCACGCGGAAGGAACTGAATATGAGGAAAAGAAGGTGGTTGGAGCTGATTAAGGATTTTGATTGTACCATCATTTATCACCTAGGGAAAGCAAACGTGGTAGCTGATGCGTTGAGCAGGAAATCCAGGGAACTAGTAATGACGGCTATGGAAATTCAATATCCGATCATGATGGATCTAGAGAGACACAGCATAGAGTTGGTAGAAAGTGATCTTCCAGTGTGTATTGCCAGCTTAGTAGTACAACCTACTCTGCAGGAGAGAATTAAAGCCGCACAGAAGGAAGATCCAGAATTAGCAGAGGTGGTAGAGAGAGTACAGAGTGGTCAGGGGGAGGAATTCAGTATTACAAATGACGGAACTTTGCGGTTCCGTTCCAGATTATGCGTTCCTGTTGATACAGATATCAGAAAGACTATTCTAGAGGAGGCTCACAGATCTTTATATACGGTTCATCCCAACAGTACAAAGATGTACAGAGATTTGCAAGAGTCATACTGGTGGAGCGGTATGAAGAGAGAGATCGTTGAGTATGTAGTCCAGTATTTGACGTGCCAACAGGTAAAGGCTGAGCACTAGAGGCCGGCAGGCTAGTTGCAGCCATTATTTATCCCGGAGTGGAAGTGGGATCATATATCTATGGACTTTGTGTCAGGACTACCGACGGCATTACATGGCCAGAATGTCATTTGGGTGATTGTTGACCGTTTGACTAAATGGAGTCTAATTAATTTAGCAACTTATTATCAACAGGAAGTGTATTTTTTTTAATAGGCTAACTAGTTAAAAATTTTGATCTATGAAATCAAACTACGACCACATCATTTGGCAACTAAAGATCACCTAAAGTTCAAATGTTTAAAACAATAACTGTATGACAGTCTTCATTGTAATAATTTCCAACTCTTATATTGAGAATACAACAATGATATCGAATCATTCTTATTTTGATACATGAAGATCCATTCTTTTGGTGTTAGTCTTTTACTCTTTAACAAAAAATAAATAAATAAAATTTATATATTTTCATAACCCTATGCCAACCATTTTGAGATAATTGGTTCGGCGAACCAATTCGATTAAAAATAAAAATAATTTAGAATCATGGATCACTAGTGTTGTTTGATGTGGTGATTGGATAAGTTTTTTTATGGAAATATTTTAAAATATATATGGTGGGGGGAAGATTATTTACGGAGTTGAACTCAACTGACTTTTGGAAAGTCAGTTGAGTGTGGAAAAAAAATTCAAAATGTGGTAGAACCGACTTTTTGAAAGTTGGTTGAGTGTGGAAAAAAATTCAAAATGTGGTAAAATCGCCTTTTTGAAAGTCAGTTCTTGCCCTGCCCTCCTCCCCTTCCCCCTACACTCTCTTCTCGAGGCGAAAAATGAAAAAACAAAAACTGAAAGCCAAAATCGAAGTTGGTTATGCATTGACGCACCCCTTCCCCTTTCTTAAGGCCACTACGCACATAAAAAGAAAAAGAAAAAGAAAAAGAAAAAGAAAGTGAAACAAAACTGACTTTTGGAAAGTCGGTTCTGGCACAAGGCAACGTGGCCTTCCCCTCTCTGCACACTTTCTTCCTTGGCCCCCTCACCCTGCATGCCCGCCCCCCCTCCCCCTCCCCCCCTGGCGCCGGGAGCACCCCATTGTCGAAGAGAACGATTTGGCTTCTCTTTATCGATGGCATAGATGGACAGCAACCTATTGAGACTTGATAATAATGCATCAAAGGAGGAAGTAATGTAGTACACTCGAGCGTACAAATTATGACTCATATACGGCTTGTTGTTCGTGAAATTGAAACGAAAATTTATATTTTCTAAAATTGAAAGCAAAATCGAATACCGAAAAATCAAACCGCTTGTGATTTCAGTCCGATTTCAAATTTTTAGTACTTTTTGTGCACCCCTATTGTCTTTTTGAGTCCGTCTCCTGTTTTGATTATGAAAAACCACAATATCTCATCTGTGAGTTAAGTGTATAAATAAGTGTATGTTTCTAAGCACGATTGATAGATGAGAGGTGGAAGCTGTAAGAGCACCTGAACAAACATATCCCGGCGTATTCTATGGAATTGCAAAGGAGCCGCACATAAAGATCGATTTATATTTCAAGTTGTATTATGTTTTTATATTTATCATTTGGGTCTGTAATCTTATATGGTCTGTAATAATTAATGCATTTCATGCATGATAGGACAAATAAGCTTAATAACCGTAAAATGACCTGAAGGATCACCTTCGGTTGACCGACGCCAGATTTTTGAGTTAATTCTCAAATGCCTTAGACTAACCTTAAGACCCACAAATTTGCATGAAAAAGTTCCCTATTGCATTAAAAATAAATATCATATGAATATGGTTAATATTTAAAGGGATCAGAACTGATATGCATAAAAAATGCATGTTTGGTCGACTGAACCTGAATGCTTGAAAAGCATTCGGTCGACCGAACTAGGAAGTGGTCAACAGTTTGACCATAACTTGGTCGACCGAACGAAAATCAGTTCAATTATGTTGGTCGACCGAACTCCCTCCAAGTCAAACATTTGACCATACGGTTGATCGCACCTAAAGCTTAAATCAACCACCTGATCAACCAAGTTCCCACATGTGTTTGGCCAACCGCTTAGTCGACCGAACCACTTAGTTCAAATCCACATGGTCGATCGAACCGCATGGAAATGAAAAATTGCCTTTGGGAATCCTAGTTTGGTCGACCGAACTTTCAGTTCAAATTTTACCCGATCGACCAAACTTGGACACTTGGTCAACCAAACCTTAAATTCTGTCAACTGACCCTATCGAGTTGCTGAATTTTTACCAAGAGTTAAATTGGGTTAATTTTTATTAAACTCACTTAATCATTTTCAAAAATACCCAGCGTATCCCCAACGACTATATTTTCTCTCATTTCTATATATAGCTCCTCATTTGCTAAAATTAAGCATGGATTATGATTCATGATTAAGAAAAATCCTTAGAAAATATTTTTGACCAAAATCCTCATACTCCTAAAATCCTTCAAATCTATTGCTAAAATTCTACCTCTTGTGTTCATCTATCTACTTAACTTGAAAGGTAGTATTTCTTATATCTTTTACATAGGTTATTCTCTCCCTTGTTTCAAATTGTTACATGTATTGATTTTTGGAGAGATACTTAAGGTTTTTCCCAATATATTTCATTCATAAATATTTGACCGGAAAAAACCCTCGAGTGGTTGGGAACCTTGTATCCTCATTGCAAGTGTTCGTAAGCTTGATTTGTGCTTTGATGAAAATCTTTTGAGCAAGCATAAAAACCCTACTATCTATCGTGCTTATTACTTGAGAAATATTATTTGAGATATATGTTAGGATTATTAAGAGCTTTTGATTAATCATCACAAGCATATCCGCTTGACATCAAAAGCCTCACTCTCACATTGATATACATTTGATTGAGAGTTAACACTTGAGTTAACAAAATCTCACTAGAGCTTAATATCCTATCATATGTGAGTGCATTATTTGATTGAGCATATTGGTACGAATTATGCACAAATTTGCTTAGTGTAAGAAGCACTTTACTTGTACGAAAAATTTTATATTCGTTGTATTCCAATCGTGGGCTTGAAGAGGGAGACTAACCATGTTGAATAGTCCCGGATTGGCTTAGACCCGATTAGGAAAGTTAGGTGCGCTATCCTGGTAAGGTGTGTTGGCTGAGATGGGCCCCTTGAATTAACCTGATTGTAACCGGTGCCACTCTACCCTTTAAGTGAGCATTAGTGGAATTCTCGAGCTTGTGAGCTAGAGGCGGGGACGTAGGCATAATTGACCGAACCACGATAACATATCGTGCGTGTACTTTATATTCTCAGCACTTTATATTCCTACATGTGTTATAGCGCATGATTTAATTTCTGCATATTATCTGCGCATTTGGGTTTATATGTATATAGAAGACCCTATGTTGTGAAATTCTGCTGTTGAATTTGATAAATCTAGGAATAAATTTTAATACCCAATTCACCCCCCCCTCTTGGGAATACACCAATTCCAACAACCCCTACTCAGGAGGCATGACAACTTCTTTACGTTGAACCCCACAATCATCCGGTCCACTAACCTCATTTAACCCACCTTCTACCTCTTCAAAATCCTCTCCTAAATAATTTTATTCCTCTACTTCATGTATCAGGTTGCATTGGCTCGATCGTGTATACCCTCCTCTCGTTCATAAGAATTAATGGAACTTTTTGAAAGTCAAGTATAAATGTAGTAACCTGAACCAAGAAAATAAAAGAAATAAATAAGGAAAGAAGAAGGAAAATTTTGGGAGGCAAAACAATAGGGAATCGTCGACGAATCCCCTGTTTTTGTCGATGAATGTCCTTCTGTGACTCGTTGATGAAGTGCTGCTCTTGTCGACGAAGAAATCCCGAGAGACAAGAAATCTTAGGCTTAAGGTTCATCGATGAACCCTTGTTTTCGTCGACGAATTGGGCCGGGTAAATGACCTATAAATAGACTTTAAATGACTTCTTAATTAAGAAAATTAAAATATCTCCTCTCTCTCTCTCTCTAAAACCTGCGAGAACTCACCTTCTCTCTTCGATTTCTCTCTATTTTTTGCTCGAATTGATGATCGGAAGTCACTACGAGGTTTTGGGGGCGACTCTCTACATGCTAACTAGAACAAAATCATGTTTTGGGGTTTTCCAGGCATCACTCCAAAGTTGAGGTGTAAATGGGTTATCTGTTTAAGGTTTAATTTATTAAAGGGATGTATGAGTTTGAGAATTTTTAATGATTACTATTATGGGGTTGAGTTGATTAAACTAGGGAAATGTGGTTTTAGGGTTTTCGGAGCCTGTATCGCCGTGGATTTGAGTTTTAGAATCTTCGTAGGAACTCTCTCTGTGAACATGTAAGGGGGATTAGATTATGTTATTTATTTTTAAAATATGATCCGATTAAATTGCTGTATATGTTTACAGAAACGGTATATATGAATTTCTGAATGAATCAGGCATAGGAAAACGGTTGTTTTGACTTTTATAAATATTAGGGGAAACTATCGAGAATGGTTTGAACATCTCCTATTTTCAGTAAAATATATATAGGTTGAGTTAAATTAAACCCTAGAGATGTTCATATCCCTGTTTTCAGCAACTTGTATGTTTTCCAAACAAATATGAAAATTTATGATTTATCAGATGAAAATTATATGGCATGAGAATGGTTTAAATGACATAAATGAACCGAATGTTTCAGCTGATATGATACAGTATGATATGATGACTATATGTCGAGATGTGATATGACGGCTATATGTCGAGATATGATGTGACGGATATATGTCGAGATGTGACTAGATGTGATATGACGGCTAAGCGCCGGGTTTTGAAATGCCGATTTTATACCGAGACAGTATGTGACAGATATGTTACAGAATTATGAATAGCTTATATTTTATACAATTTTATGAAAGTTGTTGACCCAATGGGTCATACCCTGTTTTGATTATGACAAATACTCAGGTATTTAATGTCTATCAAGTTTGTTTGCAAGTTCATACTAGCAAGATCACTAAATAGCATGAGAAGACTTAAAGATTGAAGACCTAGAAGATTTATCTTATGTTGTAATTCATATTATGTTTATCTTGGGTTTGTAATAGTAATATAGGAAATGGTTTGTAATAATTGATGTGTATCATGCATGTGAGAACTTATAAGCTCAAGACCATAGTTTGACGGTCGATCGACGCCGGATTTTTTCGGTAAGTAAAATGATCTTAGAAAGACCCTAGGTCCCAACACTTGCACATAAGAAAGTCCCCATAATCACTTATATTATCAGGGAAAACAATTGAAATTAGTAGAACATAAAAGCCAAATTTTGTGAGTGGTCAGGCGACCGAACCTAGCAGTTCAAATTGCCTTAGTCGACCGAATCGTAGACTAGTCAACAAGTTGACCTATGTTTGGAAAACCAAACAAATTGCACTCATCTTCCTTGGTCGACCGAACCTGTGTTAGGTCACTTTTTCATCAACCCGACCGCCCGAATATTACATTCATTTTACCCTCGGGCGATCGAACTCATAAGTTCGGTTAACCGAACTTCAGACCGGGCACCCGAAACGCGGTCTTTTGGAAAATCACCTTAGTTCAACAAACCGAACTTATTTTCAGGCGCTCGAACTATTAAAATGATTTTTTCACTGTGTCTGTTCAGGCACCCGAAAACTCTTCGGTTGCTTATTTTTTTATCGAGGTTAAAATGTTTAAAGAAGGTTAATTTTGCTAAACATTTTTAAACAAATTTAAGAATACCCTATGTATCCCCCAACGGTCATAATTTACTCTTTCTTTATATATAGGGGTTCATTTGTCAAGATTAGTGGTGATTAGCAAATAGGATTAGCCAAAAACTCTCTCAAATTTCCTAAACCCTATTTGTTTATTCAAACCTCATACACTTATAATACCTCATTCCTTTGATAAATCTTACTTTGTGAGTGTTTTATTCATCATTCTAATTTGCTAAGAACCCTCACTTGCTTTCTTGCTTGTGTTTTTTATTGGAGGGTTGAGCAAAGGATTTTTCCTCAAATTTTATTTAGTAAATCTTTGGTCGGGAAAAATCTTCAAGCTAAGTGGGTCTTTACTTAATTATTGCAAGACTCATTAGGGCTTATATTTTTTTTGGTGTGCAAAAATATTTTACAAACTTAGGTTTGATTATCTCATTGTGCATTCTCATTGAGAAAATTATTTTGGAGATATTTTAGATTTCTATTAGTTTGAATCTTTGAAATCCTAAACTAAGATTGAGATTTTATCATTGCTTAGTTTCAAAGATTAGCTTGTATAAACACTTGTATGCTTAACTTGAGTTAATCACTATACTAAGTGTTGATTGCACACATTTACACCACTGAGCTTATAGTTCATAAATATTGATGTCCATTGATTATATTGTGCTGAATCGGTACATATCATCTTGTGTAAGAAGCATTTATTTGTATGCAAATTTTTATATTTGTATTCCAGACAAGGGCCTGAAGAGGGAGATTAGCCCTGTTGAATAGTCCCGGATTGGCTTAGACTCGATTAGGAAAGTTAGGTGCACCATCCCGGTAAGGTGTGTATAGGTTGAGGTCAGCCTCGTTAATTGACCTGATTGTAATCGATGCCGCTCCACCCGTTAAGTGAGCATTACTGGAATCCTCGGGCTTGCGAGCTAGAGGCGGGGACGTAGGCAGTATTGGCCAAATCTTGATAACATATCGTGTGTCTGTTTATATTTTCGCAATTTATATTCCTGCACGTGTATGTTATAGTGTGAATGATACGCATGATTTAAATTTCTGCATTTAATTCTTATCTGAGTATTTGGGATTGCATAGAAAGACCTTAAGTTGTGAAATACTGCTAATATCTAGTTTAACCTAGGAATAAGTTTTAAATCTCAATTCACCCCTCTTTTGGGAATACACCAAAGCTAACAAAAGTGAATTCATAGCTACAGTTTTTATTATGTAAATTGTCATATATGATTTAAGAACCCTGAGGATCAGATGTTATGTTATGAGCATGGTACCGTAGCTATGTTTTGGCCAGTGAGTGCAATCACATGAGGATGGAAGTGTGATGCGGGATAGTCGATTTGTGACTTGGGTACAGTACTATTGCCAATGTAGTTCCGGGGGACCCCTCCTGATGTAGTTTCGGGTGACCCTACCAATGTAGTTTCGGGTATAGGGTAGGCATAATCGTACTTACTACCTTTTTTTGACTTAACTATGGTCGATCGGCCATATGCTAAGTCTAGCCTTCGGGCCGCACAACCTGTCATAAGGGGAAGCATGTCGATGGGAAAGCATGACGATGCTACTTTAGCAGTACAAGATGATTTCTTTTATGCATATATGGGCAAACTTACTATTAATGGGCTATACCTTAGACTACTCAGAAATTATGTATTTTCACTATTATAGATCAGTACAGTTTTGAAATGTCGTTTTAGATATAGTTAAATAATGGAAGTTTTATATTCACAGGAAAGCTCATGTTAGCCACACACTAATGATAGTCTAATCTGCTTTACTGAGAAGTATCTCACCTCATTAACCATTTCATTTTTCAGGTCCTACAAGGAACCGTGCCTAACTTACCACGGGGCTGGGATTAGACTTTTGGGAGGAGTAGATAGAGCTGGTGAGACACTAGTTATCATGTTTGTCATTTTTGGAATGTATTATATAGACATATAGTTTTATATACGTTTTGGGGACAGTAGAACTCTGGCAATATGGGATTGAGGTGTTTTTTTTTTTTTCATTTGTATGTTAGTATTTAATAATGATAGGAACACCCAGTTTTCCCTTGTTAGGGTAGGTTGTAGTATTATGGTATCAGAGATGATTGTATGTTACAGGATAGGTACAACATAACATTCTAGACCCCAGTTTTGGGTTCGGGGCATTACAATAAACATAGCTCAAGCTGAACTTTGGTCATGCCTATACTCAGTTGATTGTCATAGTTCGGCATGGAAATTGTGTCATATTGAATCCCAGCAAATTAGCCTCCTCGCGTCCAAACTCTATTAACAAATTATTCTAGCTGAAATGATGTACTCGGGACATCATTCAAATTTAAAGGTGTCGTTACCTATGAAAGGTGATCAAATAGTCTATTCATCTCAGTAATATCATATTCACTATATTATTAAGGATGAAAAAAATACGTCCCTCTACATAGTTGAAGCTCCACCCATACTCTTGCTTCGAGGGATGCGTTTAACAAAAATTTCCTATATACACATCAGGACAATAAGTCTGTGTACATATTAGGATTTCGATATACACTAAATTTCCACCACTCCCTCGTTACGAATATCTTGAACTCAATTCTAACATGTAATCATTCGAGTCAATATCTAATCCTTCATATATTTTCCATTTGAAACTTTCTAACTACTTCATCCTCCTTCTAACTTGAATTGCCCTCGTTGGCCCTATGTTGTACTCAACATTGATGACCCATGTATAATCTCACCATCAATATTTAATAAGACCGTAATTTTGTTAGCTGACGAACTTGACATCATTCTAAATTTTCAACACAAATTAAGATGTTTAAATTTTCTTTTTCAAAAAATCAATAAATTAAATTAACTTTATGTAATTTCAACACAAAGAATAAATATTATAATTAAAACACAATTAAATCGAACAAATCTTATTTCATATATATAAACCATTGTCTCACAAAAATATATTAATACAAATATACTACCATAATCATAAACATACCTCAATATTAGATGAAATAAATGTACATAGTCAAAGTAAAAATTAGAAATTAGTGAAAACATCACTGACTGTGTCGTCACTAACCCTTGAAGGAGAGCAATTGAAAGAGTAAATTATTGAAAACATTCCTCAACTATTGAAGGTGGTCAGGGAGGTTGGAGGAGAAAGGATTGAAGAAGAAGGAAAAGAAAGAAGAAAGGAGGAGGGATGAACGGGAAGTGGGAGCGAGAAGGAGAGGGAAGGGGAATAAATACAACACTGGGGTGGGGTATGTAACGCCCCAGAAAATAATATGCATGGAAGTGTAAAAAAAATAAAAATAAATAAATAAATAAAATAATAAAATAATTATTATTATTAAAGAAATAATATAATATAATATCTTAATATATTAATATAATATAATATATTATTATATATGTTCATATATATAAAGAAAGTATCAAAAGCTTCAGGATTTCAATTGAAATCCTGTAGGCCCCCCTAGCATCTCCTGCTCTCGCCATTCTCCCTCTTCGCCTTCTCTCTCTCTCTCTCTCTCTCTCTCTCTCTCTCTCTCTCTCTCTCTCTCTCTCTCTCTATTTGATTTCGTTGGCCAAACGGGCACTGATCAAAAAACGAGAAATACTGTTAGATTCCATTCTCCGCCACCGACATTCCTATTGAAGTTGGTTTTTCATAGGAGCATCATAGGCACCACTCATGGGGTAAGATAAACTCACTCTTTCTCCTCAATTTCCTTCAAATCTTCAACGTAACTGACGATCTGAAACCACTACGTGGTTCTAGGAGTGTTTTTCTACAAGTCTAACGAAATTGGTTTTTGAATTAGGTTTTTTAGGCACCAATTCAAGGCTAGGGTAAGATTTAGGGAATTAAGAAACTGGTTATTTTTTGGAGTTTAATTGTTTATTTGGAGTTTATGAACCTAGGAATTGTTAAAATAGTAATGTATTTGAGGTTGATTTGATTGAACTAGGATTTATAAATTCAGGGTTCGAGTGAGTGTTGTGAGTATAATTTCGGGATTCCTGCAGGCGTAGTTCGGGAAACCAGGTAAGGAGAATAGATTAAGCCAATAATTTTATGAATTTACCAGTTAAAAAGGAAAAATAATATGTGTAAGTATATGTTTATTATGCGAATTTTAGAAAAGCTAACCGTTTGAATTGTGATTTTGAGCTTAGGGCTATTTTATTAGTTATTATTTGCGAAAATGGAATGATTAAAGTAATGAATTTTCTGGATAAATTGTGGAAATAGTTTAATGAGTATTTTTAGTAAAATAGATGATAAACATGGGTTGGCTTATTATTTTAGATGATATAATTATGCCTATTACTCAAATCGTGTGGCATAAGTAAAGTGGATATACTGTGTTGAATTATGATATATTTATGAGATGTGGGAAATATTGAACTACGTTGAAAATATATATTGTGTGTGATTGTTTAAATAGAGTTGAATGTGAATGTTAAATTGCAAGTTATGGTTTAAGAACTCCGGTGGATTGTGGTTCGTGTTATGCACAGTACTGTTGTGTGTGATTTTTGGCAGAACTAGTGCACCCACACGTCTCGTGGAGAGTGTGGAGACAGGATAATCGATTGTGCTATGTAGGGTAGAGTTCCCCCTAGAGTCCGGACTAGTCTGGGAAAGCCAATTGGACTTACAGACTGAAGATGTTTTTTGATTTAACTCTGGTGGGCCGACCAGGGTTAAGTTCAGCCTTCAAGCCACACAACCCGTCATGGGGGGAAGCATGACCGTGTTTATTTTCCTGACAGTGAGTTCTAAATGCATAATTATAAATTTAACTAACATGTAATATGAGAACAGTGATTGTGAATACAAATTACAGAAAAGGTCCCAGGGGACCGCGGAACGTAATGCCCTGGTGACGATTATTGAGAAGGGTCTTGGGGGACGGCGATACGTAATGCCCAATAACGTGGAAGTGAAATTTTTGTGATGTGTAATACTGAGAAATGTGGAAACTGAGAACTTAAAAAATGAATAATACAGAGGTAACAGACACAAAGTAAAGTAATAAATGTATTATATTCTAGTATTATATGTATTTGGAGCAAAGTATACTCTCCGTCCGAGAGCTTGCTAGGAAAGGCGAGTGCCCTGATAGGTATCAGATATAGTCATACCGACCTACATAACGTATTAAAGTAGAGGAAAACTACTTGTATAAGCGGGTAATCTTCCCCATCCTCGGGAACCTTCGCTGATAAATAATTGTTTGAATGTGTGTGAATACAAGACAAACTATCCACCTGAGGGATTACTAAGTAAGGTGAGTGCCCTAATGAGCTTCAGTTGTAGCCACTCGGTTGTATAAGGTATTAAAGTAGAGAGGTGCTACTTGTATGGACGGGTAATCACCCTAATCCTTAGGAAACTCTCGTAAATAAAATACGTTGCATGTGTGTGACTAGGGACAAAGAATGATTTCATAATTGTGGATTAATATGTAAATGATGATTATATTTTGTACACAAATCTCATAATAGCCACACACTGGTATTAATCTATTTCGTCTTACTGAGATGTGTCTCACCCGATATGAATTTCATCTTTTTTAGGACCTCCGCGTGATCGAACTTAGTGAGCTCGGGGTTGAATTTGTTGGCATAGTATTTTTGGTAAGAGGGTATAACTTTGGATATATTTTTGGGCTGTGTTATATTTATGATTTCTGAGTTGTACATTTGTGAATACTGGATGTTGGAGAATATTACTTTTTGGGATATATATAGAACTCTGGTATGTTTTTAAGGATGTTTTTTTTTTACTACATGATTGAGATTATGGTATCAGACACAGGTGATTGGATCGCATCACACCTCGGGCCCCACTTGGCGGGTTTGGGGTGTGACAAGGTGAGAGTGCACACGCGAGGAGGCAGGGGAGAGGGGGACTAGGGGAGGGAGTGTGCGTGGGTTGGGGAACATTAATGCATGTTAGAACCGACTCTTCAAAAGTCGGTTTTTACTTCCATGTAAGTTGCATGTCAAAATCGACTTTCTAAAATTCGATTTTTGAAGTCAATTTTGACTATTTCTTCCCCCCCCCCCTACATGGTTGCCCTAGGAATTGACAGGGGGAGTAGGTGCAACAAAACCGACTTTTGGAAAGTCAATTTTGACTCCTTTTATTGTTTTTTTTTCTTTCCCGCGTCGTAACCTCAGGAAGGAGCAGGGGGAACGTTGTCAGACATAACCAACTTTTGGAAAATCGGTTCTAGCATATTTTGAATTTTTTTCCCACACTCGACCGACTTTCCAAAAGTCGATTGAGTTAATTCCGTAAATAATCTTTCCCCTACCCTATATCTGTGTTTTTTATTTGTTTTAAAAAATATTTCTATAAAAAAACTCATGATTGGTCGATGAAAAATTTTCTCGAGAAAAAGGTAGTATTTTTCTTTGGAAAAATGCAGGCAAATTCGGAGCAGGCAGTGAGCGTGAGGTGTTTGGGACCCTTTCGGTACACTATTGCTTTTCTTATGGAAAAAACCGAGATCCATGAATAAAGAAAAAGGGCATGACTAGTACACGCACATGCTCCTGGATGGATTCCAAACGGAGCATTAAAATATACATTATAAAATTTAAATATTTATGTGAGGAGTGGGGATTGTAAATTATGTAGGTGGGGCCGGTGGGCGCATGTGATGACTTGCCAACTAAACCACACCACCCGTGTTAATGCTTTGTTGCATCCGACTTACCAACTCCTCTTATGGGGACTCTTCCATAATGGCTTCTTTTTTCTTTTTCTATTCTTCTGTTTCATGATGTGAATTAACAATGCCTTTGTTTTATGGTCAATTATCAAATATTTGTATGATGATTATTTTGTTTTTAGAAATAGATATTTTATGAGCAAAACATAACCTAAAAATATATATTTTGCAAATTGCAAGGGATTATACATGTCATATAATATTTATTTATAAATATATTTAACATTATATATACATTATATATATATATACACATATATAAATTTAATATTAATATATAATCGAATTAAACTACTAATTTTTTGGCCTAGGATTAAACAAAGACCAATCAGACAAAACTTCTTGGCGTAGGATCATACTAGAGAGCAATCAAAGAAAACTAATTCCTCGTAATGTGCAAAATTGTTGCATGGTGTGTCAAGCGATAATCTGGAATGAACGAAATCGTTAAATGCTGATGAGATTTGATGGCTGGAAAAATTCAGTCAATTCTGATTTGTTTTTTCCATTAAGAATGGCTCTGTAATTTTAGTAATCTATATTATGTAAAACTAGTAGCGTTGGTTCTGAGAGAACACAGCAGAATGTAAAGATTTTCTAGGAGGGGGATTTCGAGAGAGAATCAAGGAAAGAAAAAGAAGAGAGGCAGAGAGCTCTTGGCAGAGAGAAACAAGAGGGTTAGGGTTTCTTGGGAAGCTTCTTGGGCTGATTCTTGGAGAGATCGGTCCCGCAGGTTTGGATATGTATTATGTATATCATTCTTCACCATTAATAAAGCTAATCCGAAGGTGAGGTTCCTGCCGTGGATGTAGGCTTTTAAGGCTGAACCACGTAAATCTCTTGCATTGTTTTCTTGTGGTTGATCTTGTATATTTATATTGCTGTAAATCTGTTATGGATTGTTGTATCTTGCGGTATTTTGTCGTTGTTGTTCGGTTAAGATTATTCCTCATTAGGCTTGGCAAAAGCAGGTTTCTATTTTGTTGGTTTTTCTGATTTCTGAAAGGAGTTTTCTATAGAATTTGGTTTTTAAGAACTCTGAAATCAAGTTTTCCCACAACAAGTGGTATCAGAGCCTGACTTTATGATGGGGACCGCCAAGTTTGAGTTAGAAAAATTTATTGGGAAAAATGACTTTGAGTTATGGAAGATCAAGATGCGGGTCATCTTGGTACAATAGAGGCTTGAGGAGGCCCTTCTTGGAGACAAGAAAGGGGCTTCCACTTCACAAGAGGGGAAACCAAGTTTACCCTCCACTGACAAAGTGAAGCCCGAAATCCTCCAGAAGGCACACAATGCCATTATCTTATCCCTAGGAGACAAAGTATTTAGGGAAGTTGCCAATGAGGATATGGCAGCTGGAGTTTGGCTAAAGCTAAAAAGTTTGTACATGACAAAGTCCCTAGCAAACAAACTCCATAAAAAACCCAGACTCTATACCTTGGGCATACCCTCTAAGGATTCCATTATACCTGCTCACTTAATCGGGTAGAACAGAAGCCTTTTACATTATCTCCTTACGGGGCGAGGAAAATCTCAGTTCAATTTTCGGGCTGAATCGAATCGATCTCACTTACGGGGCTGAGACTCGTCAGTTCAATTTCGGGCTGAACTGCACCAGTCTCATTTACAGGGCTAAAACTCCCCAGTTCAATTAACGGGATGAACCCAACCATTACATAAATCATTTTTATACATATAATAATGCTTCTAAAATACAAATAGAAATGTACACAATATGATTTGAGCTCAGTAGAATAAAGGGTGTGTTTCTAAATAATCAATGCACAAATATATATGTATGAAAGTATGATTATTATGTTCTCCTATAAATATTTTTGCAAATAAAGGACATTTGGAGAATTTAGGAATTTAAACTCAATAAAATATTTGTGCTGTAAATAATTTCTCCCAAAATATTTATCAAATAAATAACAGGGAGAAATGCAAGCAATACTCTCAAAAATTGATTTTCAAAAGATAAAGAACAAGTGAAAGTATATGCATGTAAATACAAATAAAATGCCTAAAATAAAATACTCTCTTTAAAAATGATTTCGAGATAAAACAAGTGAAAGAGAGTTGGAGAGATTTGTTTAAAATATTTTGTCTCAAAAGAAAAAATATTTTGAGGGAATTAACAATGGATTAGAGAGAAGATTTGAGTTAATCAAAGTTGCTAATCTGGAGTTATTAAGGGATATTTATAGATTTTCTGAAAATTTTGACCGTTGGGGACACGCTCGTTATTTTGAAAAAGATTAATTAAATTTTAATGAGGTTTTAAAGTTTTTAAAAAATTCCAACCCGAGAGCTCCAGTCGACCACTTTTGTGGTTCAGTCGACTAAGGAGCCAAGTTCGGTTGACCAGGGAATTTTTGAACTATAGGTTCGGTCGACCAGACTTGCATGGTTCAATGGCGATTTTCCAAATCCGCGCGGTTTGGTCGACCAAGTCATTTTAAACTACAAGGTTTGGTCAATCGAACGGTTAGCATTTCCCACGTGGGGGTTCGGTCGACTAGGGCATTGCCCGTATAAATCTGGTCGGTCGACCAAGGAGTCAAATCGTTGATCTAGTGGGAGTTTGGTCGACCAAGTTGTATGAACTTGGCATGGTGCGGTCGACCGAGTTATGGTCAAAATGTTGACCTTTGACCGATTCGGTCGACCGAATGTTTTTATACATTCTGGTTCGGTCAACCGAATATGCATTTTTAATGCTTTTCGGTTCTAATCCTTTTTTATATAAACTCTACTCATATAATGATTTAATTTAAGAAGATAGGACATATTTTTATGAAGCATAGGGAGTCCTAAGGTCAGTCTAGTTCTTCTTGAAGACACCAAAAAAATATGGCGTCAGATGTCTTTGTAAACTTTGTTTAGCCTCAATTTTGATCCTAAAGCTATTCCAAAAACTTTGTATGATTTTAGCCTTTTTAGAAAAAAATGTTTTTGGTGAGATGTACTGGTCCTTAGGGTCTATCTACGGTCATTCTGAGCATTCAAAACATCATGTAGATGCATGCATTATTACAAACCAGAGATATAAAAAAATTAAATGCAATTTCGTAAAATAAGCGTCTTCTTCATCTTTTTACTCTTTTGACTTCATGGAATGCGCTTGATCATATAGTATTTAAGTCCTGCAAGCTTCGATCACCATTTCCTTATGTGTGTGTTAAGTTAATAGATATGTTTATATACTAAATACACACATAAGAAACATGTGCTTTATTAGCATCAAAACAGGGATCGGACTCAAAAAGTCAATAGTATATATAAAGAAGACCAAGCAATTCTTTTATTAAGCTCTATTGATTCCACTTATGATAATCTTAAAGAAACCATGATGTATGAGAAAAAAGCCTAACTTTAGAAGAAGTGCAAACTGTTTTAAACTCTAGGGAATTGTACACTAAGTCTGAGTCCAAAACAGAGACATAGGAAGGGTTAAATGTGAGAGGTAGGTCTGAAAAGAGGGACAAGAAAAGAAAAAGAAAGAGGTCCAAATCAAAGTCTAAGAGCAAAGCACTAAAGTTTTTTGTCTGTCACAAGGAATGACACTCTAAGAGGGACTACCCTGAAAGGAAACAAGCTGTCAATACCACCACCTCTAAATCAAAGGGTAAGACGGCTATAGTTTTGGATGGATATGATAGTGTAGAAGTGTTGAACATCTCTGAGAAAGATTCAAGAAAAGAATGGATATTAGATTCAGGATGTTCCTTCCATATATGTCCATTGAAAAACTGATTTGAATCCTTTACATGTTTAGAAAGGGGTCATGTTATCCTGGGTAACAATAAATCCTATAAAATACAGGGTATTGGGGCAATAAGACTTCTAATGCATTATGGGATTGAAAGAGTGCTAAGAGATGTAAGGTATATACCTGAGCTGAAGAGAAACTTGATTTCCCTTGGTAGCTTAGATAAGACAGGGTACACATTTAATCTGAAGGAGGTAGCCTGAAAGTATGTTAAGGATCACTTGTAGTGATGAAAAGGGTGCTAAAGAATGGGTTGTACACCTTGGTAGGAAAGACAGTGATAGGTGAGACTTCATCTATCAATCACAAGGTAAAAGATCAGGTTTCCTTGTGGCACAGGAGACTAGGACATGTTAGCCAACAAGGCCTAAAAAAGCTAGAGAAACAGGGGCTGCTTGGGGATAAGAAACTTGAGGAATTGTCATTCTGTGAGGAGTGTGTCTTGGGTAAGTCTATTAGGGTTAGTTTTAAGAAGTCCACTCACACCACAAAATAGACTATTGATTACATACATTCAAACTTGTGGGGGCCAACTAAGGTTAGTTCTCATGGTGGTTCTAGGTATTTTCTATCAATAATAGATGACTTTTCTAGGAAAGTATGAGTTTATGTTTTAAAACATAAAAGTGATACTTTTGAGAAGTTTAAAGAATGGAAAACCTTAATTGAAACTCAGGTTGGTAGAAAAGTTAAAACATTAATAACAGACAATGGATTAGAATACTTGTCAAATGAATTTTCTAAATTTTGTAAAGCTGAGGGCATTGCTAGACATATGACTGTTAGGGAAACTTCCCAACAGAATGGATTAGATGAAAGGATGAATAGAACCATTCTTGAAAGGGTAAGATGCATGCTAACCACTTCAGGTCTACCCAAGACTTTTTGGGCAGAGACTGTGACCATTGTTGTATACCTTATTAATAAGTATCCTTCCCCAATTCTCAACTTTAAAACCCCTCAAGAAATCTGGTTTGGTAAGGCAACTAATTATCAAGGATTAAAAGTGTTTGGGTGCATAGCCTATGCCCACATTAGAACTGATAAATTAGAGCCTAGGGCTATTAAATGCATTTTTATGAAATACCTAGAGGGGGTTAAAGGCTATAAACTTTGGGTTACAGAACCTGGAAAACAAAAATGTATTATTCGCAGAGATGTAGTTTTTAATGAAGCTGTCATAAGGGGGAAACCAAAAAATTCAGATGAATTTGTCAGGTACTCTGATACGAGGTGACTTGCAGTTTGAGGTGGAGCAACCCTCCACTTCTCACAACTGTTCAGAAATAGATGCTGCAAATTCTGAGGTGCAAAACTCAGAAACAGAAGTCATTAGATCAAGTAAAACCTACCTTTTAGCAAGGGATAAGGAGAGGAGGGTCATAAGACCTCCTTAAACGTATAGGGAAGCTAATATGACAACTTTTGCTCTTTCTGTTGCTGAAACAGAAATTGAGATGGAGTCTAGGACTTTTAGAGAGGCCATGCATACTAAAGAGGCTGAGAAATGGATTTTCGTAATGCAAGAAGAAATAGAGCCTTTAAACAAGAATAAGACATGGGTGATGGTGCTTAGACCGAAAAAACAGAAACTTATAGGATCCAAGTGGATCTTTAAGAGGAAAGAGGGAATCCATGGAATTGAACCACTTAGGTATAAAGCGAGGTTAGTGGCTAAGAGATTTACACAAAGGGAAGGGGTAGATTATAATGAAATATTTTTCCTTGTTGTGAGGCATAGTTTAATTAGAATTCTATTATCTTTTGTTACTGTAAATGACTTGCATTTGGAACAACTTGATGTTAAAACTGCTTTCTTGCATGGTAATTTAGAAGAAACAATTTATATGCAATCTCCCAAAAGCTTTGATACAGAAATGAATAAAAATCATGTATGTTTATTAAAAAAAATCTTTATATAGGCTAAAATATATAAAAATATTGCATCGAGTTTAAAATTATAAACTATAACGAGAATGATTACTTTAAAATTTCATTAGAATGTTTATTTCAGTATTTCTATCTTATTTAATGTTGGATGAAATATATAAAAATATTGCATAAGCAAATTATTTTAAATTATTAATTATATTCCTATATGATTTTTTCCACAATTTTAAATTAATTCATTCTTTTATTGAAATATATATATATAAATTAAAATAGTAAAAAAATAATTTACACCACTTACATAACATGCATGTGTGCCTATACATGTCTCATTGTTATTTAATCATTTTTAAGTTTAAATTGCAATATATGGATTAATAACCCTGAGAGATATATGTAATGTGAGCACAGTAATGTAGCTATAATCAGGAGGGAGTGCAACCACACTGGTATGAAAGTGTGGTAGTGAATAGTCAATTTGGCCTAGGTACAGTACTACTCTTGTAGGCTATGCCGGAAGACCCCTCCTGGAGGACATTCTAGAGGACCCTACCGAGGTACATTCCGGGACAGGGTAGGCAAATCGTACTTACAAATCAATTCAATTGACTTAGCACTGGTCAGCGGATCATATACTAAGTTCAACCTTTGGGCAGCACAACCCATCATGGGGCGGAAGCATGTCGTTAGTTCAGTGGTCCAAAAGGTTGGTTCTTCTATGCATATATTGGTGAATTTACAAGAAATAGGCTATATTGAGCTGAATTATGTTGTATAGAAAAATATACGTATTTTCAATTATACAGGTGAGTACAATTTTCAATGGTTATTTCTTGTTCAATTATATATATGGAAATATTATGTTCACACTAAAACTCATGTTAGCCACACACTAATGATAATCTTATCCTCCTTAGTGAGAAGTGTCTCACCCTAATATCCATATCATATTTTAGGTCCTACAGGGAATCAGTCCTAGCGTGCTATGGGGCTGGGAGTAGTTTCTTTTGTTAGTTTATTTAAGTACAGTGAAACACTGGATTATGTTATTTGTCTACTTTGGGATGTAATATATTTTATGGAGATACATATGTATAATTGGGATAATTAGAACTTTGATAATGCGTTTTGAGGTGGTTAGTCCTCCGTTACATATTTATGTTTTCAGTTATGGACAGGAACACCCGGGACCGCAGTTTGGGAGCGTGTTGTGTATTTATGGTATCAGAGATAATTACAGAGATTTATGCAGGTTTTCCTATGTGGCACCTCAGGCCCCACGTGGCGGGTTCGAGGCGTCACATTATATGCATTTATTATTGTTAATGACTTTTCAAGATTTTCATGGGCTATCTTTTTAGCAAACAAAAGTAACACATGCAGTGCTTTCATTCATTTCTGTGGAAAAGTACAAAATGAAAAAGGTGTGCCCATTATTCACATTAAAAGTGATAGAAGAAGAAATTTAGAAACCAAGAGTTAGAAGATTTTTGTAATGAAAATGGTTATTCACACAATTTTTCCGCACCTAAAACTCCACATCAAAATAGAGTAGTTGAAAAAAAGAACCAAACGCTCTAAGAAATGGCTAGGACAATGCTCAATGAACATAGACTTCTAAAATATTTTTGGGCCGAAACGCTCTAGGAAATGGTTAGGACAATGTTCAATGAACATAAACTTCTAAAATATTTTTGGGCCGAAGTCGTTAGTACTGCCTGTTATGTTAGTAACTGTGTCATTATTAGATCCAAAATAGGCAAAACCTCATATGAGATATGGAAGGGTAGAAAATCAAACATCTCCCACTTTAAGGTTTTTGGATGCAAATGTTTTATCTTAAATGATAGAGATCACTTAGCAAAATTTGACTCAAAATCCAATGAAGGATTTTTTCTATGGTATGCAATGAACAACAAAGCTTATAGAGTGTTTAATATGAAAGTTAAAGAGTTGTCTCAAAAGGGGGGGGGGGTGAATTAGATTATTAAAATTTCTTTTAATTCCTTTCATGAATTCTTAACCTCTTGTTAATCTAACAATCACACAACCAAACCTTATTTGGACAATCAATCCACAAACCAATACTTCAACACAACATAAACAAATTGGTTTATAATCACAAGTTCAGCAGAAAATTAATTTAAGTTATAAACCTTTATAAATAGGTGTAAGTATGGTGACTTGAATACTTTATAGATTTTTAGATATTCTTCCAACAATTCAATTCAACAAAAATGATCAAAACAACATACACAAGTTAGATTGATTTCAACAATGCTTTCAAGATTCAACACTTTAATAACTCAAAGTAATCAATCACAAAATATTCAATCAAGATATGATAATTAGCTCTTATACAAGTTTCAACTTTTGTAGCCCTATGTATATGAATTTGATTCAAGTCCTGTAGAGAATGAAATTTGTCTTTCAAGATGATAAGCAATATAACATCCATACTCTTCCCAAAATTCAGATTTGAAATAAACCTTTAGTTAATAGGTTTCGGGTGTTGAATCAATCAACGTACTCCCTTATAGTTTCCGCAATTAATATTGATCAACCAACGTACTTCCTTTCGATTTCCGCAACTTCTGAAAACAAATTAATCTTTAGTTTATTTAAAATCTAATCCACGTAATTTTTATGATTAGGAAATTTAAATCATCCACGCAGTTGATATTTGCAGGAAATTAAAAGGAATAGGGAAAGAGAGTGACACCACGTTTTTTATGAGGTTTGGCTTATCCCCAGCCTACGTCCTCGCCTTTTGCCAATACCACCAAAGGATTCCACTATGTCGTTCCTTTCCAGACGGAACAAACCTTTTACAAGCGATACTCCACGCTCAAACACTCCTTAAGTAGGCTAGAGCAACGCCTCTCCAAGTGATACCCCACACTCGGTCACTCCTTCAATAGACTAGAGCAAGACCTCTCCAAGCGATACCCCACGCTCGGTCAACGATCCAACAACTTGGAATCGTTAAGAAACAAGAAACACTAGCTGCGTACAATGACACTATCACAAAAAGCAGATTAGTACAAGTTCAATCACCATGTACTTCAATAATTAAATATCAATATGAAATACAACGAAGCTAAGGAGAATTTATCACCGAGTTCCTTCTAGATGAGAATTAGCAACTCAGAACTTAGAACTCAAAAGTATGATGGATCAGCAACTCAGAAATTCAGCAATTCAGATTTTGCAATGAGTGAGCAAGAGAAAGCTTTGTTTGCAAGATAGCTTTCAGTAGATTTTTCAATTCTTTCTTTCTTGGTGTTTAATTTAATTTACAAAACCATGTATTTATAAGCTTAAAAAAGTAATTTCGTGATGCCCAAGATTACTTGGAGTATCTTCCAAGTTTTCATTAATTTTGGGGCTCAAGAAACCTTTATTTGAAATTTAAAACATTTAAAATGTCTAACTGTTAATAGTGTTCAGACAACTGAACTATCGGGTTCAGTCTTCTGATGTTCCTCAATAAACTAAAAAATATGAACTGGACACAGGGTCAGACGACTGAACTATATGTTCAGACTTCCAAAGTCCCAGCTCAGACGACCGAACTGAGGGTTCAATCTTCTAAGGTATTCTTCTTGTTCTGTGTTTCAACAAATAAATTTTCAGTTGACTGAACTAATTCTTCAGTCTTCTGAATAAATTCTTCAGACGTATGAAGTAAAACTTCAGTTGTTGCATCTTCAGACTTCTGAGGGTACACCTCAATTGTCTAGGCAGACCAACTTCAGAATTTTCATTTTTAGTTTCAAAAATCTTTTTTACTCTCTTACTTTGATTTCTTATAAAACATTTTTCGAGTTTTGAAATAAGGTCTCTAAGTCCATAATTAACCCTAGAAAAGCTTTCATCATATTTCCATAAGATATTTAAACATGAAGTACTTACACAAAGATTTCTTAAGACTTTTGACAATTTAAGTACTTAAGTCTTCATGCTTGTTCTTTCTTTGGGCTCTCTTGTTTTGTCTTTCTTTGACTTCATCTTGTCTTTAATCTTTGATATACTTTAATATTTTTAGCAAGTCATCTTTAACATCCATGCTCTCATGATCTTCAAGCTTTATTAAAACATCTTTGAATCCATGTCTTGACTCTTTAAGCTTCATTTGATCATCTTTCTTTGAAGTATAAGTTTTGAATGATCCTCATGAGCATTTAACCTTGTATTTACATACTTGAGTCCTGAAATATCATTACTTAACCAAATATATTAAGTTCATATTATTTGTTATAATCAAAATAAGATTTTAAGCCTTATAAGGTCAACATAATAAAAAAACCCCAAATTGTTCAAGAGTTAACACATGTTGTTTTTTATGAAACTAACCCATATGCACCCAAAATAGCAGTTGACTTGGATGATCAAGTGATTACCATGAGAATTGAAAGGGAACTTGAGCAACTTAAGATAAATGATAAACAAAAGGAAAATTTCAAAGAAACAAAAAATGATCATCAAAAGTCATCACATCAAGAAGAGTCAATAAAAACCTAAAGAAGAAAAATCAGGAACTACCTAGAGCTTGGAAAATTGTTAGAAACCACCAAACTGATCTCATCATAGGTAATTCATCCCAATGAGTTAGTAGTACAAGATCTCACTTGAGAAGTGAATGTAATCATATATAGCCTTCATGTCCCAATTAGAGCCTAAGAACTTTGAGGACGCTGAAAATGATGAAAATTGGATAATTGCCATACAAGAAGAACTTGACTAATTCGAAAGAAACAAAGTATGAGAATTGGTTCCTAAATCCAAGAACACGACAATAATAGACACAAAATGGGTGTTTAGGAATAAAAAAGATGAAGATGGTAACATTGTGAGAAACAAAGCCAGATTGGTTGCACAAGGGTATAACCAACAAGAAGGAATTGTCTATGATGAAACTTATACCCCTGTAGCAAGACTTGAAGCCATTAGGATGCTACTTGCCTTTGTTTGCTATAAAAACTTCAAGTTATTTCAAATGGATGTAAAGAATGCCTTTCTAAATGGTTACATTAATGAAAAAGTTTATGTTAAACAACCCCCTATTTAAACTCTCAAAAACCCTATATAGACTTAAGCAAGCACCAAGAGCTTGGTATGAACGTTTAAGCAAGTTTCTCTTGGGAGATGGTTTCACAAGAGGACAATTTGACACTATCTTGTTCTTGAAACATAAGGAAAATGATATGCTAGTCATATAGATTTATGTAGATGATATTTTTTTTTGGTGCCACAAATGAAAATATGTGTAAAGAGTTTGCCCAAACTATGCAGGAAACATTTGAGATGAGTATGATGAGTGAATTAACCTTTTTCTTTGGATTGCAAATTAAACAATTGAAAAATGGTAGTCATTAATCAAGCCAAGTGCATCAAATTGCTTAAGAAATTTGGACTAGAAATAAGAAAAACCAAAGCAACCCCTATAAGCATAACAACAAAACTTGACAGTGATGAAAAAGGGAAGAATGTTGACCAAAAATTATATAGAGGGATGATTGGTAGTTTACTGTACCTCACTTCTAGCAGACTGGACATTATGTTCAGTGTGTGCTTATGTGCTAGATTCCAGTCATGTTCCAAAAATTCACATTGCAATGTCGTTAAGAGAATATTTAGGTACCTAGCAGGAACACGTGACTTAAGTTACCCTAAAAATGCTCCATTTGATCTTACCTGCTATTCAGATGCTAACTATGGGGAGTGCAAAAGTGATAAGAAAAGAACTAGTGGAACATGTCACTTTCTTGGACATTCTCTTGTCTCATGGTTTTGCAAGAAGCAAACCTCAGTTGCTCTCTCAACCACTAAGGCTAAATATATAGCAGCCAATAGTTATTGTGTTCAAGCGTTATACATGAAGTAGCAACTCAAGGATTTTAAAATCTTAGTAAAGGGTACATCAATCTATTGTGACAATAAAAGTACCATCAAGATCTCGAAAAACTCGTGCTTACACTCTAGGACAAAACACATTGAGATCCAACACCATTTTATTCGCAATCATGTGCAAAAAGGGGACGTTGATTTAGTAGGTGAATACTGAAAATCAATTAGCCGATATTTTGACAAAACCTCTAAATGAAGAAAGATTTAATAAAATTGGGCATGAATTAGGCATGTGCACTCCAAAGGATCTATCTTAAACTGTGCCATGAATAAGCTCCAAGATTCACAAGCAAAAAGGGGTCTCTCCAAGAGATAATCTCCTGTGTGCGAGAAACTTTAACATTGCTTTAAAAAAGGGGGCCTTCCTAGTAAAGGAGTAGAAGAGAGCAAACTTGTTCTTTATTTTTGAAATGATGAGTGAAAATCTCGATAATGAATATCACTTTGTTGCTAAATTAAACTTCAAGGACGCAGATTTTAAACGCAATCGTCGACGAGCCATAGGCTCTCGTCAACGATCGTTAAAGGGCCACTCGTTGACTAGAGCTCGACACTCGTCGATGAGTCTTGACGGGACACTTAAAAATATCATATTGCCAGAACTGAGTTCTTTCAAAACCCTAACCCTAGCTCATGAAACCGCCTCCCTTCGTCCATTTGAATGCCATTCTCCATCTTCCATCCTCTTCTAAGCTCATCTCCTCCACTTCCCTCAAAGCCCTAAGCTTCGGCCACTCTCATAGCACCCTGATCAAAGAAGAGGACTGCCGGTTCTTCCCATCCTTCAAAAACTAGCAAGGGTTCCTCAAGCAATCCTCCCAACGAGTAGTCACGCAAAGTCGCCGAAGACACTAATCGATGCTTCGTCTCCTCTGAAGCGGCATACCACTACCGAACCAACATCTCCACGCGGAACATCATTCATGGTAAGATCGTTTCATCCAAATTTATTGAAGATAACTTCCCGAAAAACTTAAAACTGTAGGGTGGGAAGTTACGCTTGATTTGCGTGAGCTTGTCTATGATGAGTTAGTCCGCGAGTTTTATGCAAATTTCATCCCGTCCTCTCGAGGTTGTGCGACCTACTCTACTGTTAGAGGTACATTGATTCAATTGGCAGACCAAACCTTTTCTGATGTTCTGGGTTGCTTATTTTATCTCGTTCAAAGCCTTCCCAAGGCAACATGGCCTTCAGTGTACAATTGGTTTAATACACATGAGGCTTTGAAGTTGATAACAGGTGACCCCAATACCCCTAAAATTGCTAAACCAAAATCCAAGGAACTTACTATTGAGTTTCGTGTCCTGCACCATATGATCACTTATAACATCTCACCGCAATTGGGTGAGCGAGACTGGGCAACCCTAGGAGAAACTTTTGCCATGTACTATCTATTGAATGGCTGAGGGATATACTTGTCAATGGTTATTGTTTAGCACATGGAAGACAAATTGAAAAGGCAACCGGGGGGGGGGGGGGGGGGGGGGGCTTGCCATATGGTCGCCAGCTCACTCTTTTCTTTGACCACTTTGGCATTCTCAGAGCCAATATGCCTAGTATCATACCTACCCCGGAGGACATTTACACTGAGGTTACTCTTCACAAAATGCACTTTGAGAAAGATGAGGACACTAACACTTGGGTGAAAGCTAATGAGCTAGGGAGGGCACCAATGGATGATTTGGAAGCCGCCATGGATGAGGATGAGGCAGCTGAGGTACAACCAGTTGATCCAGTCATAGAGCACCTGGATGGGATTCAGTTGGCCATGGCACAAATGGATCAAAGAAATCGAGCTCGTTTCGATTCCATCGATGCTACACTCGCCGCCATTCTTTCTAAATATATCACTAGTAGTAGCAACCCCGTGTTTTTTTTTTTTTTATAATGGCAAAGGGGGAGAAATTGTCATGACGATGTCTGTTTTTGATGGTCATGATGGTGTCTTTTTTTTTATGGCTTGTAATGACGGTGTCGTACTAACTGTTTACATCATTTTGTTGATTTTTTTTTAACTACGGCTTGTAATGACGATGTCTTACTGACTGTTTACATCTTTTTTTGTGTTTTAATGCAAATCATCTTGTACTTGATATTTGTTTTGACTATTTAGTAAAGAACAACTTTCTAGGACCTATTATGCTTAATTGATACTTGACTTTTTATGGGAATTACTCAACTTGATTGCTTGTATGTTGGACATACTGAAATGTTTGGGTTGATCATACTAAACTGCTTGTGTTGAATGGAATATTGCTGAGACATTAAATTGCTTCAGGCTTGCATATATGGAAAAATGCTCTATTTATAGACAGCATGCTGTCGAAATTTCAGCTGATTTTTTCCAAATAAAATATTGTTGGCCTTATAAGGCTTAAAATCTTATTTTGATAATAACAAATAAGATAAACTTAACATATTAAGTGATGATATTTCAGGGCTCAACTATGTGAATACAAAGTCAAATGCTCATAAGGATCATTCAAACCTTATACTTCAAAGAAAGATGAACAAATAAAGCTTAAAGAGTCAAAGCATGGATTTAAAGATGATCTAATAAAGCTTGAAGATTATGAGAACATGAATGTTAAAGAGGACTTGCTAAAAGCTTAAAGTATACTAAAACTTGAAGACAAGATGGAGCCAAAGGAAGACAAAGCAAGAGAGCTCAAAAAAAGACAAGCATGAAGACTTAAAAGCTTAGAATGCCAAAAGTCATAAGAAATCTTTATGTAAGTATTTCATATTTAAATATCTTATGGAAATATGATGAAAGCTCTTTTAGGGTTAACTTTAGACTTAGAGATCTTATTTCAAAACCCGAAAAATGTTTTATAAGAAATCAAAACAAGAGAGCACAAATGATTTTGAAACCTAAAATGAAAATTCTGAAGTTGGTCTACCCAGACGACTGAGGTGTACCCTCAAAAGTCTGAAGATGCACCCTCAAACAACTGAAGTTTTACTTTAAACGTCTAAAAGAATTTCTTCAGAAGATTGAAAAATTAATTCAGTCAACTGAATATTTATTTGTTGAAACATAGAACAAGCAGAACACCATCAGAAGAATGAACCCTCAGTTCAATCGTCTGAGTTGGGACTTCAAAAGTCCAAACCTATAGTTCGGTCATCTGACCCTAAGTCCAAACTATAATTTTCAGTACTTTAAGGAACGTTAGAAGACTTAACCCAATAGTTCAGTCATCTGAACACTGTTAACAGTTAGAAACTTTAAATGCTTTAAATTTCAAATAAAGGTTTTTTGTGCCCCAAAATTAATGAAAACTTGGGTAATACCCCAAGTGAACTTGGGCAACACGAAATCACTTTTAGAAACCTATAAATACATGGTTTTGCAAATCAAATTATATACCAAGAAAACCAAGAACAAAAGAATTGAAAAATCTGCTGAAAGCTATCTTGGAAACAAAGCTCTCTCTTGCTCAACACTTTGCACAACTGAATTGCTGAATTTTTGAAGTGCTGATCCATCCTACTTTTGAGTTGCTAATTTTCATCTAGAAGGAACTCGGTGATAAATTCTCTTGAGCTTCATTGTATTTCAGATTAATATTTAATTATTGAAGTACATAGTGATTGAATTTGTACTAATCTGCTCTTTGTGAGAGTGTCATTGTACGCAGCTATTGTTTCTTGTTTCTTGACGATTCCAGGTTGTTGAATCGTTGACCAAGTGTGGGGTATCACTTGGAGAAGCGTTGCTCTAACCTATTGAAGGAGTGACCAAGTGTGGGGTATCACTTGGAGAGGCGTTGCTCCAACCTACTTAAGGAGTGTTTGAGCGTGGGGTATCGCTTGTAAAATGTTTGTTCTACCTAGAAAGGAACGGTATAGTGGAATCCTTTGGTGGTATTGGTCAAAGGCGGGGACGTAGGCTAGAAATAAGCTGAACCTCATAAAAAATGTGGTGTCACTCTCTTTCCCTATTCTTTTTAATTTCCTGCAAATATCAACTGTGTGGATGATTTAAATTTCCTAATCAAAAAAACCACGTGGATTGGATTTTAAATAAACAAAATATCAATTTATTTTTAGGACTTGCAGAAACCGAAATGAAGTACATTGGTTGATCAATATTAATTGCGGAAACCATAAGAGAGTACGTTGATTGGTCAACACTCAAAACCTATTAACTGAAGGTTTATTTGAAATCTGAATTTTGGGAAGAGTGTGAATGTTATATTCCTTATCATCTTGAAAGACAAAGTTCATTCTCTACAGGGTTTGAATCAAATTTATATATACAAGGCTATAAAAGCTGAAACTTGTATAAGAGCTGGTTTTCATATCTTGATTGAATATTTTGTGATTGATTATTTTGAGTTATTAAAGTGCTAAATCTTGAAAGTATTGTTGGAATCAATCTAACTTGTGTATATTGTTTTGATCATTTTGATTGAATTGAATTGTTGAAAAAATATCTGAAAATCTACAAAGTATTCAAGTTATCATACTTACACTTATTTATAAAAGTTTATAACTTAATTAATTTTCCATTGAACTTGTGAGTATAAACCAATTTTGTTTATGTTGTGTAGAAGTATTAGTTTGTGGATTGATTGTCCAAATAAGGTTTGGTTTTGTTATTGCTAGATTAATAAGAGGTTAAGTATTCACGAAAGGAATTAAAAGAAATTTTAATAATCCAATTCACCCCCCTCGTGGGACAACTCCTTAACTTTCAAATATGATAAAATGCTCGTAAAGTGCATACATTAAAGGGGAGGAATTATTCAAATCTTTTAAACATGTATGCATATTTTAAGGGGGGCATTTTTAAGAAATACATTCAAAAGAACACCAATGGTTTGCCATCATTAAAAAGGGGGAGAATGTTTTCCCTAGTGGCTAAGGGTTCTCATTCCAACTTGTTTTGATGACAACAACTCATTAGTGGTTCTTAGATCTACTAATATTTTTCCTTAACTTCAGTTTAGATATACAGGACATTTCCAAAGCAAGTGTAAGGGTCAAACGTATATCGAAGAAGCAATGAGCAAATGACCATTACCGATCATCTAGAGCACAACCAACCAAAGCATATATGAAATCTTACATTGTTTGTGTAATTGTTGGGTTGTGTGAGAGGTAGGATTAATGTTGTAACTCTTGTGCATGTGACGTGTTCAAGAGTAACTTGCAAGAGACGAGCAGTTGCATATGCATTTAATTCATAATAGGTTAGAACATGAAAACCGAGTTTACACATGCATATCGAGTCACTTAATTGCATAAGATGTCAAAACATCTTTCAAACATGTTTTTATCAAATCAAGACATCTTATAAATAGTAAAAAATAATTCTGGACAAGACTGGGTTTTAACTTGAACAAAAACTATTTTTGAACTTGTCCAAATTCATTTAGGTCTTTATTTAAGTAAAACAAAGGGACTCGTCAACGAATATAGGGGATTCGTCGACTAGCGCATACGAGAGACTCGTCGATGTATACAGGGGACTCGTCAACGAAGAGATCCTAAGGCCAACTAAAATCTCAGAGGTAACTCGTCAACGAATACAGGGAATTTGTCAACCAATGTATGGAAGTGGCTCGTCGACGTATACAGGGGACTCGTCAACAAAAAGATACCGAGACCTAACTGAGACCTACAAAGAAGACTCGTCGACGATTACATGGGTTTCATCAACGGACGTCGACTAGTCCATGGACTCGTCAATGAGTATCGGACGACATAGTGCATTTAATGCGCAATAACGGCTAGTTTTGGGCTTATCATTTCTCTATTAATGCCCAACGGCTCTCCAATGTGTTGCTCATCCCTTTGGCCTTACATATGAACTTTTTGCATTCATTTCAAATTAATTAAGCACTTTGATTGTTGAGAACATTCATTAAGCATTCATTTTAGGGTTTCATCTTTGCTCTCAAGCTATCTTGCTCCTTACTCTTGGTTACACATCATTTGCAAAAAGAGAATAGTGTGAGGTTTAAATTTGTATTATCAGCTCAAGAAGGAACACTGTTTATTGTATCTATATCAATTGTTTTATTGTATTGGGAGGTTTTTTGTGAGCCATTAGAGGGTGCTTCTTGGTGAACACCATAGTTGTAAGCTCTTGGTGAGCAGCTAGATTGTGTACCCTTGTTGTAAAGGCTTCTTCAGTTTGAAAGGAGATCGCTTAGTAGATTTGGGAATCCTTGAGTTGGTCTCAAGGCGTAGACGTAGGCTTGATGCCGAACCACATAAATATCATCGTATTAAGCTCTTCTCACCCTATCTCATTTATATTGTTTACTTATTATTTGCTTTAAATATAAATTGTGATATAATACTCTTGCTTCTTGCCAAGATAATTTTGTAATTGTAGAAAATTCTCATATCCGTGAAAAGTGCAAAGAACGTCTATTCACCCCTCTCTAGACGCACACCCGGATCGACAGTAGGCACTCAAATCAAAAATCTGAAGATTGTGATTCTCAAGGGAGAGGAAAAGGCCATGACAACAACAACAATCATTCAACATCAAAGTCAGCAGACAAATCAAGAGTTGAATGCTATAGGTGTCACACGTTTGGCCACTACAAGTTAGAGTGTCGTACTAATCTAAGGAGAGATGGTGGAAAGCATTCCAATTTTGCTGAGAAGGAAGAAAAAGTGTCTTTGTTGATGGCTTGGCACGTGAAGGAGGAAACCCACAAGAAATTCTTGTGGTACTCAGACACTGGCTACAGCAACCATATGAGTGGAGAGAAGTCTATATTTTTTGAATTGGATGAAGCTTTTTGTGATGTTGTGATGTTTGGTGATGGCTCTACAGTCTCTGTTATGGGAAAGGGAAAGGTAGCAATTCAAACCAATAGAAATTCTATTGAAACTATTTCTAACATTCCCCTTGTTCCAGATTTGAGAACAAATTTACTCAGTGTTAGTCAGCTACAAGAAAAGGAATATAGAATCTCTATAAAAAATGGAGTCTGCAGAATTAAAGATGAGAAGTTGGGCTTGAAAGCTCAAGTCAACATGACAGCCAACAAAATGTTTCCATTGTATCTCAATAACACCGCTCTCTCATGTCTTTCTGCAAGATTGGGAGAGAAGGAATGACTATGACATTTTCGCTATGGGCATCTTTGCTTTGGCGGGTTGAAGACTTTACAACAGAAGAATATGGTGACAAGTCTTCCTCAAATTACAGCTCCTTTTGAAGTTTGTGAAGAATGTATTGTTAGCAAACAACATCATAATCAATTCCCACAAGGGAAATCATGGAGGGTGAAGGCAGCAATGGAGTTTGTTCATTCCGACATTTGTGGACCAACAACTCGATGCTCTGATGGAGGTAAGAGATACATACTTGCCTTCATTAATGATTTTAGCTGTAAAAGCTAGGTTTATTTTTTGTAAGAAAAGTCTGAAGCCTTTCTAGCCTTTAAAAGCTATAAAGCGCTGGTTGAGAAAGAAGTTAGCAGTCCCATAAAAATTCTTTGCACAGATCATGGTGGAGAATATAACTCACATGAATTTGCAAGTTTCTTTGAGACTCATGGAATCAAGAGGCAGCTTACAATAGCTTATACGCCTCAACAGAATGGCGTTTGTGAAAGGAAGAATCGCACTATGGTGTGAAGTCTTTCAATAAGGAGTTGTATTCCAAAGAGCTTATGGCCTGAAGCGGTTAACTGGAGCATTCATAAATTTGAATAGAAGTCCCACACTTGATGTTCAAAATAAGACACCAAAGGAAGCATGGAGCAGACGAAAGTCAGTTGTTGATCACTTCAGAATTTTTTGGTGTGTTGCATATGCCCATATTTTAGATCAAAAGAGGAAGAAACTAGATGATAAGGGAGAAAAATGTATTTTTCTTGGTGTTAGTGATCAGTCAAAAGCTTATAAGTTTTACAATCCTAACACTAAAAAAATACTTATTAGTCGAGACGTTGTTTTTTATGAAGATCAAATATGGGAATGGAGCGAAAATGTAGTTGGAGAGCCAATTCCAACTAGTTTTGATGGAGAAGATGGTGATGAAGCAAACCAGACGCAGCAACACCTTGCTCCAGCAATTGATGCATTTGAGAATCCTCAAAATGAAACTCCTGTGGCCTCTAAAGTCACTCCAACAGCACCAGAAGCAGCAGCTAAATCACATTCTTATCGTGTTCAAAGGAAGCCAGGATGGATGTTAGATTATGAGGTAACCAAAATTGATCAATCTGAAGACCCACTCACTCATTTTGCTCTATTTTCAGATTGTGATCCTCTGCTGTTAAAGAATCAAAATGGCGGAAGGCTATGGATGCTGAAATGGCAGCCATCGAAAAGAATGACACTTGGGAGTTATCTAATCTTCCAGAAGGGCACAAAACAATTGGTGTGAAGTGGGTTTACGAGAAAAAGCCGAAGGAGTATGGTGAAGTCGACAAGTACAAGGCACGCTTGGTGGCTAAGAGCTATAAGCAAGAGTGCGGTGTTGATTATAAGTAAGTCTTTACTCCAATTGCAAGGCATGACACAATCAGATTGGCGATTGCATTAGCAGCTCAGAACTCATGGCATATCTTCTACCTGGACGTGAAGTCGGCATTCCTCCATAGAGATTTGAAGGAACTAGTATTTATCGATCAACCTTTTGGTTATGTGAAATCTAGAAATGAGCATAAAGTGTATAGACTAAAGAAGGCTCTATATGGATTAAGACAAGCCCCACGAGCTTGGTATAATTGTATAGAAATTTATTTTTTGAATGGAGGATTTAAAAAATGTCCTTATGAACATATACACTTTTCATAAAAGTTAAGGATGGAGGGAAAATGATCATTGTTTGCTTATATGTAGATGATCTAATCTATACTAGAAGTAATACAACCATGTTTGAAAGCTTTAAGAAATCCATGATGGCTAAATTTGAAATGTCTGATCTTGGCATGATGCATTACTTTCTTGGCATAGAAGTGTTGTAGTCTTCTATTGCATTCTTATTTCTCAAAAGAAATATGTGGGAGAAATCTTGGACAAGTTTTTTATGAAGGATTGTAACCTTGTGAATACATCATCTGAGCTTGGTTTGAAGCTAAACAAGGATGATGGAGGAAAGAAGGTTAATAGTACTCTTTACAAGCAGATTGTGGGGAGTTTAATGTATTTGATTGCAACAAGGCCTAATATAATGCATGTTGTAAGTGTCATTAGTAGATACATGGAGTGTCCAACAAAGATTCATCTTTTGGCTGCAAAAAGAATTCTTAAGTACTTGTAAGGTACTAAGGAGTTTGGGCTATTTTTCAAAAAGGGAGAAAAGTCAAATTTGTTTGGCTTTACAGATAGTAATTATGTAGGAGATTTTGATGATCAAAAAAGCACATATGGGTATGTTTTCATGTTGGGAACAGGAGTTGTTTCATGGTCATCAAAGAAGCAGTCAATTGTCAAATTGTCAACCACTGAAGCTGGATTTGTTGCAGCAACAGCTTGTTCTTGTCAAGCTATTTGGTTGAAGAAGATTCATGAAGAGTTGTAGTTCAAAGAAGATGGGTCTACTCTCATTTAATGTGACAATAGTTCAGTAATAAAACTCTCAAAGAATCGTATTCTACATGGTCAAAGCAAGCATATAAATGTGAAGTATCATTTCTTGAGGGATCTCACGAATGATGGAGTTATTAATCTGGCTTACTGTAGAAGTGAAGACCAGATTGCTGATATTCTAACAAAGCCTCTCAAATTTCTAGCATTTCAGAATTTTAGAAAGTTACTTGGTGTTTGCAGTTCAAAGGACTTTATCTGAGGGATGGCACTTCAAAGTTGGAGTCTTATTGAACTGATGTTATGTATGGAACATCAGTTTAAGGGAGGGTTTGTTAAATAAATTAATTGCAGCAAACTAGAATGTATTTTATTTCTGTTTGTTGCTTAGTTTGTAGGAGTTGGTTAGCATGATGTTAGTGGTACCTAAGAGTTGTTTAGCATGATGTTAGTGGTGCCTAAGAGTTGTTTAGCATGATGTTAGTGATGCCTATTTTTGCGCTTGTAACCATTTGTTTTTTTTAACCTATATAATGGTCATTTCCTTATCAATAAGTATGGAATTCTCTATCCAACTCTGTTTCGCTTTATTTTCAGTTTTTTTCTTCCATTTTACATCATTTATATGTCTTAAAATATGCATTTTATAAATACATTTAACTTTATATGTACATTATATATATATATATATATATATATATGTATATATTAATATATTATTATATATAATCGAGACAAATTTCATCAAGTCAACCTCGAGTTTTATGAATTTATAATTGAGTCAAATTCAAATTTAACAATTATGAAATCGCAAGAGTTCGAATGAAATTTTGAACTTAACATTTTCAAATCGAATCAAATTCAAATCAAAAAGGGGGGAAACTCAATATAATCCAATTCTATAAAATTTCAACTTATAAAGCCAATGCACATGGAATAGAACTCATCTAAATATTAAAAAAATTTATAAGCATCAAACAAAAAATATAAAAAATAAAGGAAGACCTAGTCTAAAGCCTCATAAAACAATGTCATATCATCATTTCATCCCACCTAACATGAAAGATAGTTTATTAATTAACATAAAAGAAAATATAAATTTATATTCAATTTATCTAAATTCATATAATGATTTAAAGCTAGAAACTCACTTTTTTTTGTTTTATTTTTCCTTTTTATTGATTCGAAACTCCTATCTAAGTAAGCTCTTCAGACGACACAAAATCGAGAAAATGAAAACATTACTCTATCCCTTGATGCATACCTAATAATTCATCAAGTAAACCACAATGATGAATTGAACACAAGAATCTTGAGATCGTCAAAACCCAATTTCACTTTTGTCATTTGACCAAAAGCAACAACACATCTACAAACTCACTCTTAAATGTAACCTTAGGGTTGTGCATGCAATTAGAAATTAAATTTTTAAAAAATTGCATCAACAATGAAAAGATGGTCTTGTAAGAAAAACTTCAAACCAATCATTAACATACATATATGCATCGATGTTATGTGATTGCTCAAGAGATTTTAATGTTGAATATATTAAGTTCAATCCTTGAGATAGATGAAAAAGATGAGGAATTCATTAAGTAAGCTAATAAATTAACCTCCAATTAAATTGTTGCAAAACCTAAGATGCTCCTCTAAAACGAAATTTTCAAAGTTCCATTTCTAAAAAGGAGAATAAAAAAATAACCAAAAACATCTATTGTTGATGTTTTGATAACAGATGAACCGATTCTCCTTTTTGAAAATATGTAAGCAATCTACTATGTAAATTCAACCATAACAATAAAAAATTAAAATTAAAATTAAAAACAAATTCTTTTATTTTTTTTATTAATGTTTGTGTGAAGGTTTGACATTTTTAGAAAGACATCAAAATAATAAGGTCTCCATAAAATTAAGCTCTTTGTATGAACCCTATGAAAGCCTTTTCAAAAGGGATTTGGATGGTAAAACCTTTTTTGCAAAGAAATAAAAAGAGTTGCAAGCAATCAATTGTCCTTTATGGGATGGTCAATCACCCCTAAATAATGGTCGACTGAACTTGCTTGAGAGCGACACAAGTCAATCAATCAGTCCCATCCCAATTTTTTTTTTTTTAATGAATTTTGACACTAGATAAATTTTTCTTAAGGAAGACACGCACGCACGCAAGGTAAGAGTGATAACCATTCATGCTAGTCTCTTGATTGAACTCAAAAGGAATTAAAGAATTTTTTCCCTTTTAACAATAATACTCTCAAACCACCCCCACCCCCAGGGCGTGGTTTAAGTGGTAGTGTGAACTGCGGGAGTGTCTCTCACAAGGTCAAGTGTTCAAACCCTCTCAAGTTCGTTTCTGCACCTGGATTCTTGAAATTTACCTCCCTTTGGAGTTGTGGGGTCGACTTCAAAGGGCGCGGGATTAGTCACGTGGACAATAAAACGGACACATGGAAACCCGATACATAATCCAAAATAATAATAATAATAATACTCTCAAACCTAAAGCTCTTTTAAAAAGGATTTTCTTTATTTTACCTTTTAAAAACTAAAATAGGACGACGACTCTATTTTCTAAACTAAAAAGGGTAACGCTACACGCACACACATTCATAAAAGCGGTGACTAAAGGTGCTAGTCTCTTAATTACACTCAAAAGAAATTAAAGAATTATCCTCCCTATTAATAATTGTACTTCCAAACCTAAAGCTCTTTTTAAAAAGATTTTCTTTATTTTGCCTTTCTAAAATAGAATTTGAATAGTTAATGGATTCGTTACCCAGGATTATTATTCAAAATAATCAACAAACTTATTAACAATTAAACATGTCAACCGAGCACAGTATCAACAATTTTCTAAGACAAAGATGAGAAATAAATTATATTATGTGCTTAATACCTAAAACAATGTGGCAAAAAAGCTTCACATTAAATTAAGAATACTAGGAAGCAAAAGAGAAAGGAAAAAGGTGCAATTAAAAAGCTTTTTAAGAAGAACAGTGATTTTTTCTCAACCAAAAATTTTATGGCTAAAGGACACAATTAGAGATGTGTGGACTTGAATGCTTGTAATAAGCTTCTAATCAGCAAACCTTCTGTTACCCAAAACTAAAAATTTGATTTTTAAAAGTAAAAAATTATTTTGCTCAACACTTTCAACCAAATCATGAATTTAAAAAATATAAAAATTACTCCCAACATAGAGAACAAATGTTACCTCAACAAAGAAAGACAATCCTTTTGTACAAACTACATGCATTCACTAGTTACATTCATGTTAGAGAATCATCGACACTAAAAATATTGATCCAAAAGAACAAAACGAAAACAACACAAGGCGGTTGGCCGAAGAGATAAGAGGATCTATTCTGTCACACATGGCTGGTGGTGCACAATGCCTTGCCAAGAAATCTGGGAAAAAACAAGGAGAAATACAGTGGATGATGTATGGTCAGGGGGAGAGACGGAGGGTGAGGAGGGAGGGAGGAAGGGAGGAGGGAAGCTGGGGAAGGAAAGTCTCTCGCTCACGCTGCCCCTCTGGTCTTGCTGCTGCAGCAGCATCTCGTCGTGGCCTGTCCAGAGGTACAAGAGGTGCAAGGGAAGGCACGAGAAGAAGTGCGAGGCAACAAGAGGTTAGGGTGCAGACTGCATGAACACTGCATCTCTCCACTCTCACCTCAACCTGTTTTTGGGTTTTGTTTTGTACAGACCATTGAAGGAATAAGAGTTTCTTTTTTTCTTTTTTTTTTTTGTACATAAGTATTAAAAAATAAAATAAAAAATACAAATATAGAGGAAAGTAGAAAAAAGTACACAAATGTACCCAACTGACTTTTGGGCTTTAAAAAAAAATTAAAGAAATTGGGGATGAGACGCTTGACAGCATTTTTAATTAAAATAAATTTAAAAAACAAAAAAAGGGATGGGACATGGTTGATGCGCTGTCAGCGGAGAGAGGAGAGAGATTGCATCGGGGGGAGAGGGGTGTCTTGACATTAAAGCACCCGATTGTGCCTGTTAGCCATTTAAAAAAAAGGGATGGGGCACACGCACAGTGCTGACGCATTGTCAGTGTGGATTAAGAGAAGCATTAAACCTCCATCAGAATTTATTAAAAAATAAAAAAAACAGTGGGATGAGACTTTAGCTTGTCAGTGAATAGTGACCAAATTGACTTTTGAAAAATTGATTTGGTGTTAAAATTAATTTTGCCCGCCAAACTTTGCATATCTGATTCCCTATATATTCGTTCATCATCCCCCAACTATCACTCATCCTTTCTCTTCTTTCATTTCATTCTTCTTCCTTATCCTCCAACCTCCTTCACCACCTTCCCCTCCCCTGACCCCTATATATAATTGCTTTGCATTAGTTCCCTCGTCTAAAACATTTCTTCTGTCTACACGCTCCCCATCATATTCCTAAATTTTAGTTTTGGCTTTCATTTTAGATTTCCATTATATTTAACACCTAGATATGAAGTTTGGTACAATTGATACTTCCGTCTTGACATTAGGGACCATGCATCCTTCCTATAACGCATAAGAGGAGGATCATTATGATGCCTTTAATAGAACCCTGCTCGTTGAATCCACAGAATACTTCTGGGATGAACATGTCACATAATTTCTAATATGCACACCTAGATATGAAGTTTGGTACAATTGATTCTTCCGTATTGGCATTGGGGACCATGCATCCTTCCTACAAAGCATAGGAGGAGGATCATTCTGACGTCTGCATATTAGAAACTATGTGGCATGTTCATCCCATAAGCATTATGTGGATTCAACGAGCAGGGTTCTATCCACTATATTAGATTCTATATATTAGCTTGAACCACCATTTAATTAGTGTATTACTAGAGCGCTGGAGACCTAAGATGCACACAGTTCATTTTCCTTGCGGCAAGGTGACGATAACGTTGTAGGATGTCGTCATCATCATAGGATTGTCTGTCGATGGCGACGCTATTACGGGCACAACACAGCAGGACTGAGAAATGTTGTATCATAGACTACTTGGATGCAACTCCCCCTCCGGCCAGCACCGACGAACTAGCTCGTCCTTGTCTATGTCATGAATGGACAAGGTAATACCCCATCTTGCTAATGAAGCATCGAAGAAGAACGTATTGCAGTACGCTCAAGCGTGTATACTACATCTCATGTGAGGCTTATTGTTCGTAAACAAGTCGCAATATTATGTGTCGCTAATGTTCCTACCTCTGCTAAGCGACTTGGAAAGGACGTCGACGTATAACTGGGGTAACACTGCATTTGCATGACTGTACAGAGAGATGTATTAGGTTGGTCGTGTGCGGGCCCAATCAATTGGAGGTGCGCTATTCCTCCCGCAGGTTTTGGCATGAGAGTACATGTCCTTTCTTGCTCTAATTAGAGTTGGTCTACCACATTTGCCTGCTGATGTCGGCAATGACCTGTTCCCACTTACAGTCAGGTTAATATATGTTTTAGTTTAAATAAATTTAAAATATTTAAGTGTAACGTTATATAAATATAAGATATTGCAGATGACGAACTTTATTTGATGACCGAAAAGTGTGTTCTAAGGAGGCATCACAACTTCTTCATGCTGAACACCATAATCATTCTGTCCACCAACTTCATCTACCCCTGCATCTGCCTCTTCAAAATCCTCTTGTAAATCCTCTTCTTCCTTTAATTCATAGTCACAGTCCATACCAAATTGCATTGGCTAGACCTTATATACCCCCCCTCTCATTTATGATAATAGATGGAACCATTTAGAAGTCTGGTATGGACACAGCTCCAATTGAACTTTGGTCATAACTATACTCTATTGATGGTTGTGGTTCGTAATAATAATTGTTTCCCACATTGAATTCTTGCTAAGTAGCCTCTTCACGTCAAAGCTCTGTTAACAAGAATTTCGGCTGAAATGATGTACCGGAGATGTCATTCAAATCTATTGCCACAGCCACCCATGAAAGGTGATCAAATAGTCTGCTCATCTCACCAGTATCATATTCATTATATGGTTGAGAATGGATAAATGCTTCCCCCTGCACAGTTGGGGCTCCGCCCATACTGCTGCTTCGAGGACCACGTTTAACAAAAATCTTAACTACATATACGTTTAGACAAGAACTCTGCGGGTCCAACGCAATTAGGACATTTGCATCATTTTTCATTGGGACGCAAATGTACAAAAAATTTTCACCACCCCCTCATTGCGGATATCTCGAAGTTAGTTTTAACATGTACTCATTTGGATTAATATCTAATCCTTCATATATTTTTTTGTTTCAAACTTTTTAACTTCATCCTCCTTAAAAATCGAATGACCTTTGTTGGCCCTGTGCTATACTCAATACTGGTCAATCCATGAATAATCTCACCATCAATACATAATAAGACCGTAACTTTGTTAGCTAACGAATTTGATGTCATTTTGACTTCTTAAAAATAAAGTTTATATGCAAGGTGGTGGAGGATGGAGGATTAAGGAAGAAAAATGAAATGAAAGAAGAGAAAAGATGAGTGATAGTAAGGGGATGATGCACGAATAAATAAGGGACTGGACATGCAAAGTTTGGTGGGATAGGTGAGGGCGTAACCAAACCGACTTTTGGAAAGTCGATTTTGGTCTTTTTACGTACACATGCATGCATGCAAGGGACGGGCGAAATTAATTTTAACTCCAAACCGACTTTCCAAAAGTCAGTTTGATCACTATTCACTATTCATTGACAAGTTAAAGTCTCATCCCCCTGTTTTTTTTTTTTTTTAAATCCTGACAAAGGTTTAATGCCCCTCCTCTTAATCTGTGCTGACCCGTCAGCGATGTGTGACGTGTCCTATCCCCTTTTTTTAAATAAAAAAAAAATTGCTGACAAGCACAACTAGGTACTTTAATGTCAAGACACCCCTCTCCCCTAATGCAATCTCTCTCCTCTCTTCGCTAACAGCGCATCAGCTGTATTCCATCCCCTATTTTTTTTTTTTTTTTTAAACCCAACTAACTTTTGAAAATTTGGTTGGATACATTTTTTTTCTCATTTTCCTCTATATTTGTGTTTTTTATTTTATTTTTTAAATATTTCCGTAAAAAACTCTAATAAGATGCAGCAGTTTAGGTCCAACACGTGATCCGGACGTGACCCAAGACTCTCAGACATAAAAACAATTGAATTAATTTCTGACACATGTTAGACATATCCTGGCTATATAGGGCACATGTTTGCATCCGATTATTCAACACGTGTTGGACATTGATTTTTGAGGCTTCTAGGAGTGTAGCTGCTTCATAGCTCTATCATGCCAATATCAAGTGCACCTTCCCTCTTTATAACGATAAATTCTTGGGTGTACTGGACATACATGTACCAGACACATTACCACCATTCATTTGGTATATAGAACCCACCAAATGAATGGTGGTAATGTGTCTGGTATCATACCAAGCACACCTAAAAAAATTTCCTTGAGAAGGTATCCACGGAAGTGGAAAAAAAAAGAATCTAAAGTGTCAGTATCGGACACATGTTGGATATCAATACTTACCCAACATGTGTTTGACATGTGTCAAGTATTAATTAATTCATTTTTGTTTTCAGACAAGGCTAAGACTCCCCAGCATGTCGCAATACCACGAGCACACATTTGGGACACTTTGTTCTGTTGCCTCCTATAAGGTAAGAAAACCCAAGAAAAAATTTTTGAGGAGAAGCCAAGACACTGAGACGGAGAGTCGAAAGTTTCCTTGACATTGGAGTGTTTTCTTTGGTGACTTACTCACTCTGTCCCTTTGATCTTGCAGCTCCAGCAACTCCTCTTGTTATCACTGGTTCAGCAATGCAAAGGGAAGCTCAGGAGGTCCAGTGGTGCAAGGAAACAAGGGGCTAAGGCCCAAACTCTATCGCCACTGCTTTTCTTGACCATCTCCTCAATTGCTTTTGGGTTTTGTTCTACGCAACAACAGTATTAGAGGAAGAATAAATCACAACATTTAGGTCCATTGGGTGTCCCAGATGTGTCCCAGCTATGTCCAACCTTGACTCAAACGTGTTCAAAAATAATAAGAATTAAATTAATTTCTGACACGTGTTGGGTCATGTCGGAAACATGTTGATAATCAACATGGCATTGGATAATAACACCCAGGGCTTTAACAAGTGTCAGGACTTCCTAGCTCCACCATGACAATACCTAGTGCACTATCCCTCACTATAACAAAAAATTCTTGCATGTAACAAGCACATCACCACCATTCATTTGGTGAGTCCCATGCACTTTTGTGGGATCCACCAAATGAATGGTGGTGATGTGCCCCCAACCACACTGACCACACCTTACCTTCATAAGTTATGCACTGAAGGCTAAACAATAGTGCATATGGCACCACTCACTGCACTGTCCTAAACATCTGTTCAATCCTATCCAAAACAATGATCAAAATGACTTCAGTAGAATAAAAATCTGAGGGAAAAACATAATGCTTTGGATGGTCATGATCTTGGGCCCCTTCCACCTTGATTTAGAATAGAGGCCATGTCTAGGTGTTCTTTCCTTCACCTCTTTAAGCTGCATTTGGGACTTTCTTTAGATATAGAATTCAGTGAATTTCGACAAAACCTAATGCAAATGAATTGAACTTCGTAAAATCACACATAATTCTAAAACCAAGATTCAAACTCTGTGCTCCGAAGCACAGCACGAAGTTATATAGCCTTTTGTCTCCACTAATATGACAGTAACCAATAGGTTGGTCATCATTTTCTGTACTTCAGCTAAGGTTTATCACTACTAGATTTGACTGTCAAACCACCATTAAAAAATGTCGAACTATCTGTTTATTTTTTTTCCCCATGATTCAAATTTTACTGGACAAACTATCAAAGGAGAAAAATAAAGAAATCAAAGGAGCATTTGCAGGAATCTCTTACCTGCATTTCCATGTCCACAAACAATCCAAATGGTCCGGTATCCTTGGAAACTGTGACAGCTTCTTTTGCACTCTAGAAACCTGAATATTGCCCGGAAGAGTTCATATTTAAGATGAAAAGAAAATAATTTTTTTTTTTCAAACTAAACTAATTCCATGATGGTAGTTCAGCAAAAAAAAAAAGAGGGAAATATGTACCTTGCTGTAAGTGTGGCTGCATCTCCATTCCAGAAAACCTAGTAAGTAGGTGCTCTGTTTAAGTTTGCCATGAGCAGATTTCCATTGACTTCTTGAGCCCCATGGGGTTTTTGATGCCCTTATACATAAAACTGCTTCAGATTCAACTTTCTAGATTGCAAGGTCTTTTCGCAGATCCATTTGAATTGAGCTCTACTGAGTTCAGTTTAACAATATTTCATTCTAGAAACTCCCCAAACCGAGGAACTCAACAGGGTCAAATTATTTGTCCTTCAACAGTGTCAATAAACATTAAATCCCCTTTCAAATAATATGCATGTCTCAATGAACAACAACAACAATGCTTATAACACAATTAAATTTCAATCGAAACAGAAAATTGTAGATCTTCTAACACTAGAACATGATCACCCAAGGGCAATATCCTTTTTCCATGCTCATTTGCAAGTGTAAGATGTTCACAAGTATCCACCAAGATGCTTGTTTCAGTAGATTTATAAGAACTAGCATACACACGGCTAAATCCAATCAGCTGTTTCTTTGGAGCACCACTTAACATCTTTGGAAGTCTAGAAAATAACATCACAACATGGCTTCCATCCATTTCTCCAATATTTGTAACAGAGATCAGAACATTGAATGCCAACGAAGCACAGGATTCCACTACATCAATGAAAATATAATCAACCCCATCTCCTCTCTGGTGTAATTGCTCCTCGTGGGAACCAGCCTTGATAAATCCTAGTAAACTTATTCTGGTTGGTGCTGATAGGAGCTTGTAGGTGAAATTACTATAGCTCAAGCCATGTCCAAAGTCATATACTCTATCTCCAGTGTAAAATCGGTAAGTTCTTCCAGGATAACCACGTGAAGGATCAGGCCTCATGTTCATATCAGTCATGGGTACATCGGTGAATGATTCGGGATACCATGTAATGGGCAATCTTCCTCCTGTTTATTTCCAAGAATTACATCAAGAAATTTAACATTATCAATTCCTAGGGTATTGGATGCTAGAGACAAATAAAAGCATAAATCTTACCATTCTGTTTCATGTAGAATTTGAAGTTAATGACAATGTTTTCTTAAATCAGAGTAGGCATGACTTAATTCAAGAGGGTGGAATTACACCTTCATGGTTTTAGATACAAACCTGGATTGAAATCCCCAAATATGATTTCTGCAAGTGCTTTCCCACCAGCCTCCCCAGGGTATCCAATCCAAAGAATGCTCATAATTCGTGGGTCATGTTTTGCAAATGATATGTCAAGGGGTCCACCACCAGTAAGAACTAGAACCAATGGTTTTTTACTTGTGGAAGCAATAGATGATACAAGGGCCATCTGTCTACCAGGTAAGAGAAGACTGTACCGATCACGGTCTTCAGTTTCTTGGGACAAATCCAGCCCAACAACTAGAATGGCAATATCAGCTTTTTTGGCGATAAAAATGGCCTCATCAAAACCAGCATCAGAAACACAAGGTACATCACTACAACCAGCTGCATAATATGTTTCCTTTACATAATCTTGAAGTGCTTCAAAAAGGCTGTTAGGCTTGCAAGGAACTCCTGCAAATTACAATATCCATATAACTATTTTAGCAATAAAAAAAATCATAAATTTATTGTTATTTGGCATTGGAAATGAATTGGAAAATATTCAGGTAAGCTTCTTGAAAGAGCAAAAAACAGGAAACTAGTTCTCGTGACAAATTTGGTTGAGACTCGAGAGTTTTAAGAATAGTTTGAAGAATTAAAAAAAGAGAAACAAACGAAATTATATATTTAGGCAAAGAAACAAGTATACCATATATCTGCTATTTTAATTCAAATGAAATGGTGGACTTTTACTATGTTTTGTACACAGAAACCAAACCTGTATAGCCACCTCCTAGTTTTATCGCATCGTTTGCTATTGGACCAATAATAGCTAATGAAGAAACACCATTCTTTTTCAAAGGCAGGAACTTGTTGTCATTCTTCAAGAGCACAATGCCCTGCTTTGCCGCTTCAAGTGCCAAACTCCTGTGCTCTGAAGTGCAGACGTTTTCTGGTCCTAGCTCTCCAAACTGCCCATTTCTGGGGTCTCCATCAAAAATCCCAAGCCGGAGTTGGACCAAGAAAAGATTGAAAAGAGCTCTATCTATGTCTTCCTCCAGAACCTTCCCCTTTTCAATTGCAGACTGAGTGTTTCGAAGCAAATAGGTTCCACAGTTAATATCCATTCCTGCAGATGAGCAGTTCTGAAATAATGAAGACATACACAAGTACCACAAGAAGATGACATATACAAGTACCCCAAGAAAATCCATATCTACAATGGAACTCAAAAACAAGGGAAGAAGTGGGAAAACCTGCTTTAAGAGCATCGGAAACTGCATCTTCTGGGGTTTTTACAAATTTTTGATATTCATAAATTGTTGCCACAGCATCACAGTCTGAAGTAATATATCTATACTATACTATCTGCCAGTTAGTAGTCATATCTGATCCGTGTAATCAATCAAGTTTGAAAGAACAAAAATTTCTCGATTAACAGATAATGAGCTCTCAGAAACTCTTACCCTTTGAATCCCCACTCAGTTCGAGTCATCTCTAACATATCCTGCCGCGCACACGCAGGAACACCATTTACTGCATTGTAAGAACACATCAAGCAACTGGCTTTACCCTGCTGGATACAACTCCGAAAGGGTGGCTGATACATATCCTCCAAATCCTGCTTCGTAACCTTAAAACAAACAAACTCAGGCTCAAGCTCAAGCTCAAGCTCAATCGCAGTACACCCAATTGATCATGCTTCACAAACAGAAAGAAACATTGGGCAAAAACCCAATTTACTTACCACTGCGTTGAAGTTGTATCTGCTGAAGCTCCCCCACATCTCCAAGTCATAAGCCGTGAAATGCTTGCAACAAGCAGAAAGCATAAGCTTACCACCATCATCATCGTTATCCTCACCAACTCCTTTCAAAATCCTCTTCCCCCCATACCCATTTTCGACACCGCCGCCCTGAAACCCCCTCACGAACTCCACCGCATAAGCAGAAGCAACAATGGGGTCTTCGCCGGGAGTCTCTTGGCCTCTGCCCCATCTGGGATCTCTGAAAAGATTAATCGTCGGCGCCCAAAACGTCAACCCAGCTTGCCCGAGATTGAACATCGCTCGGGCCTCGATGGCAATCGCGGACGCAATCGAGTGCCAGAGGGTTCGATTGAAGGCGGCGACGGCGAGCAGGACTTGCGGGAAGCCGGTGGCTGCCGAGACAGCGCCGTTGAAGGAGACGCCGGGGCCGTTGGTGGCGACGCCATGGAGGGACTCCGACCACCACTCGTAGGCGGGGATGCCGAGGCGGGGAACCGCGGAGGCATTATTGCAGAGCTGCTGGATCTTTTCATGGAGGGTTAGGAGGGAGATGAGGGATCGGGCTCTGGCTGCTTTGGGGAGTGAGGTGTTGCAGAATGGGTACGAGTTGTAGTGAGGTGGATTACATGGGAATTCAACGATTGATTTTGCAGTAACGGGATCAGAGAAGAATAAGATGATGAAGAAGAATGGAAGAGTACTGCAGAGGAAGAAGATGAATCCGTAGTGGGTAGCCATTGTGGTCTGTGGATGGATCCAGTGTCTTCAAGTCCTGAGCTGCTTAAAAATCTATGATCATACTTACGCACTAATACTTGCATTTTACGTTCCTGCGTTTGTTTAAAAATGCAGAAAACCAAGTCGAATAATGTTTTTATGTCAGCGAGTATCTCTAAGTTTCAACTTTAAAAGTGAGTTTGGCATTTTCTTTTTGGGTGATTTTTTTTTTTAGAAACTTTTTCCCGGAAAAGTTGTTTATAATAGTTTTTGTATGTTCTTAAAAAATCAGCTTCTACTTTGAAGTTTTTCAAAAGCCAAAATTTACTTTTTAAATAAATTAGTTTACTTTAAATACATCTTAAATTTTTTTTTTACTGTTATATAATTATTGATGCATTATTGATGTATCTTAAATTGACATACGGCTTGAGTCATTTTGAATATATAAGTCAACTTATAATTTTTTTTTTATCTAACTTCTTCTTTATAATAAATAAATTGTTATAAATTATGTAGAAAAATAAATTAAAAAATAAATAAATAGAGACAAGATAGAAATTTACGTGGTTCGGCTATGCCTACTTCACGGGTGGATGGGATCAAAAACTCCACTATCACGGATAGAATTACAAGATGATTTGGAACTGATCTTGTACAAAATATTGGGAACCAACCTTATACAAAAGATCTCTTTTCTCTTTATTTCTCCTCTTCTTTCTATATACTTTACTATTTTTTTCTTTTTTTTCTTTTTGGATAACATTGATATCATGAGCTTACGCACCAGACTAACCGCACGCCTACGCCAGTCGTGCCCTCAACTAACACGTAGGAGATAATCACGGATTTGCGCTACAAGTGGCAAGGTTCAAACCCCAAACTTCACATTTGTCCAAGGGCATCTGACGCAAGTCCTTACCACCTGAGCTTATTCCCGGGGGCTTCTATATACCTTACTTACTTCAAGCATGCAAATGAGTATACAAGCATGCAATGTGTATACAAGCATGCAAAGATGTGTGTTCCAAATGTGAGGGGTAGGGTGCCCTTTTATAAGACAATATGGATAACAACACATTTATTGGGGTGAAAAAACTGAAGTAGTGGAAGATGGGGTGGTAGAAGATGGAGTGACATACACATTTTTCATAACACACCCTCTTAGATGTCACTCATATATTAAGTCATTTTGCTAAGATCTTTAAGATATCTCATTCCGATGAGATAAACCAATTTCTTGAATGTTGTAGTAGGCAAAGTTTTGGTAAACAAATCAACTAGATTATCACTTGATCAGATCTGCTAAACATCTATATCACCATTCTTCTGGAGTTGATGTGTACAAAAGAATTTTGGAGAGATATGTTTTGTTGTGTCACCCTTTATGTATCCTCCTCTTAATTGAGTTATGCATGCAACATTGTCTTCATATAAAATTGTTGGAGTATCCTTGATTGATTGAAGACCACAATTTGCTTAGATATGAGAAATCATTGATTTAAGTCACAAGCATTCTCTACTAGCTTCATGGATAGCTAGTATTTCTGAATGATTGGAGGATGTTGTTGTAATAATTTGCTTTACTCTCAAATAGCATTGACTGTGCTTAATTCCCTTCCAATGTCGCCGAGTAGGAGCAGATGTAGCGCCCCAAACCCGGTGGGCCCAGAGTGCTACTATTTCCTATACATTATATCTCTAATACCATATTTATGACAACCCAAACCCAAATAGGGGTCCCGAGTGTCCCTGTCCATAAACTCAATTTAAACATGCAGCGAAAAATAACTACACCTTAATCACATTACCAGAGTTCTAAACCATCCCAGTTATACATTTGTATCTCCATGTTATATATATTACATCCCAAATAAACTAAACATCACAAAATCCAGTATCTCACCACACTTACAAAAACTAATAAAAACTACTCCCAGCCTCGTAGCACACTAGGACCGATTTCCTATAGGACCTGAAAAATGAGATGGATATTGGGGTGAGACACTTCTCAGTAAAGCAGATTAGGTTATCATCAATGTGTGGCTAACATGAGTTGTAGTGTGAACATAAAACATAGTTTCATTTAACTGAATGTGAAAAGCATTATTAAACTTGTACTCACACCTTTTTAATAGAAAATGCATACATTTTCCTAGATAACATACTGTTGGCTCATTATAACCCATTTTTCATAAATAACATATATGGATAAAGAACCCTCTTTATTGGGCCATCATACATCATGAATCACCCCCATAATCGGGTTGTGTGGTCTGAAGACTAGACCTAGCATATGGCCAGCCGGCCAATGTTAAGCCAAAAACATGCTCTAAAGTACGATTTGCCTACCGCGGCCTAGTCCCGACTCTAAGGGTGGTCCACTCGCGTCACAAACCAAATCAACTGTCTAAAGGCCTAGACGTCCACTATCGTGTAGCTGCTCTATCTCTTCCACTAGATGTGGTACCGAGCTTTTCACAAGGTCTAAACCCTCAGGGATTCATAAGTCATATATATAATTTACGTAATAAAAACTGTAATATGATCTCATTTTCAAAAATCAGTATAAAACCTGTCATGTATACATTTCCATATAAAACCTGTCATTTCGTATCTCAGCATAAAGTTTTCATATCATAACCTGACACACAGTCATCATATCATAACTCGGCATACAACCATCATATCATAACCAAGCATATAGCCGTCATATCATAACCCAACATACAACCGCCGTTTCATAACCCGACATATAGTCATCATTTCATAACTCGACATACAACCGTCATTTCATAAAAGCATTAGGTTTAAGTATGCAATAACTATAAACATTCTCATGCCACACGATTTGAATAATATATTGTAAGAAGCCGACCCGAGATAAGTGTATTAAATAAATGAGAAAAGAGAAAGAAAATTTTAAAAGGTAAAAATCTGCAAGGCTCGTTGACGAGGCTTCTTTGCTCGTCGACGAAGCCTCTTGTTTAGTTCGGCGATGAGATTCAGTAGCTCGTCGATGATGAGATGCTAAGAGATTTTGGGAAATCCTGAAATCTCAAGCTCGTCGACAAGGCCATCTTGACGTCGACGAACTTCCTTCTGCAGCTCGTCGACAAGGACGTCGTCTCGTCGATGAGTCTGACCGGGTTAACTTGTTTATAAATATCCTTGGCTTTGCTTAAAGGTTAAGAAACCAAAATCACTCTCTCTCTCTCTCTCTCTCTAGAACTCAAATACTCTCTCTCTTTTTAGGATTTCGGGCTGTCTGTTACCGGAATCAACAATCTGACGTTGTTACGTGGATCAGGAGGAGAATCTCTTCGAGTATAGCATATCAAAATCTCATTTTAAGGATTTTCGGGTTTTGACCCAAAACTGAGGTAAGGGTCCGAATTCAGTTTCGTTTCTGAATATATGTAGTTGTAAGAATTATAGTGAAATATAGTTCTTGGATATTTAGGTTTTGGGAACTCAATTCGTAGTTCTAGAGCCGTAGAGTTCGTATTTTGGTATTCGGGAAAAGGTAAGGGGATTCTGTTTATATCAGTTATATTTTGAAATCAAAATCAGAAAACATGTAGTTTACGATTATATGTATGTTTTGGTTACTTATATGGGAAAATCTATCGAGTGAAAATGCGAGTTTTTCGGGTTACAGTTTTTGGAAAAATTTGGGGTTTTAGGTATCATCCTTATTTTTGTTGGAAAATCGTATATTGTATAAAACTATAGTAATTGGGATGACTGTGCCTGTATTTGTATTAAATTGTATTCTCAAACTAAAAATTATATGATTGTTGTATACTCAAATAAGTGTGGAATGAAATGTTGTATGTAAAATGTTCTAGGGTTTTGTAAAACAGTTAGGGGTGGCTAATTACCGTACGCTAATGAGTATAGGGACATGAGTTCCAAAATTGTTCTAGGTTTTGTAAATCAGTTAGAGGCGGCTAATTACCATACGCTAACACCATGTCTCGGCTAATTACCATGGGTGAGAGTGTCCGACTCTATATTCGAGGGTGTGAAATATCACTTGATCTTTTCGGCTCTCAGCGGGGTTTCAACTACTGCCAGGTTATCGGGTGCTCGTATTAGCATGATATTGCTGTGAGGCTTCTGTTATTGCAAGGTATCAGGTCCTTGAGTGTGACAATACTGACCGTATATTTGGTATCGTATGTACTGGAACTGAATTATGAAAATACTAGAACTGTATTATGTTATGTTTTATGTCGAAATAACACTCGTATGTCACACACTTATATAACCTGCTTTCTTCCTTACTGAGAGGTGTCTCACCCCTAATATACAAATATTTTTCAGGTCCTTTAGGTAGCCAAAACTAGCATCCTAGCGTCCGAAAGCGTGGGTGTCGGTTAGTTACGTTGAGTACTTGTGTGAGTACAGGTTTTGTAATCGAGTTGTCATTCTTGGGTTTTGTAGACACCCAGAGTATGTATTGTAAGAACCCAAACTGTGATAGGTGGGTTTAATTAATATAAGAGAGGAGTAAAATTGAAAATTTAGTAGGTTTCATCAACGAAGTCCATGTAAGTCTCGTTGATGAAATTTAGAAGCTCGTCGACGAGGAGAAACTAAGAGATTTCAGGAAACTGGTAATATCAGGATTCGTCAACGAATCCATCGTCTCGTCGATGAGGACGGCTGGGTTAAAGGAGCTATAAATATCTTTTTCTCATTTCTTCTCAACTAAGAAAACTAAAAATCCTCTCTATCTCTCTAGAAACTCTCTCTACTCTCCATCTCTCTAGATTTCTTCACCGTTCGTCATTAGAATTATTAATCTGAAGTTACCACGAGGATCATAGAAGGATTCTCTACAAGTTCTATGGATCGGATTTTCGGTTTGGCCATTTTTAGGTTTTGGCGAAAAATCGAGGTAAGGCTCGGTTTTCTTTTTTGATTAAGTAGTTTTGTAGGGAACAGTCTTGTGAGTATCTTTTGTACTGTTGATTGTAGGTTTTGGAACTCGATTCGCTGTTTAAGGGCCTTAGAGTTCGGGAATTTCCATTCGGAGAAAAGTTAGGGGGAATTATGTTTATATCGGTTCTTTTTTAAATCGGACTTGGTGGAACTGTGATCCACGGTCCTGTGTGTGTTTTGGCTACTCATTTGGGGGAATATAATGGGGAAAACTATAGGTTTTTCATGATTATAGTTTTGGGAAAAAGGGGGCAATGGGCTGCATCCCTAGTTTTGTTGAAAACCTAACGTATCTGTTGATTTATACTGTGTTATAGGGATGGTCATGCCTTGACTTATTTAAACTGTACGTATTTGAAAAAATATGATTTTAGATTACCAAATAGGTGTGGTTTGTTTGGTTATATGAGCATGCATGTTTATGTTGTGTTTGGTTGAAATGCTAGTAGGAACGTGGTTCCGAATTTGTTTCAAGTACTAAGAGTGTTCGGCTCTATATCTGAGGGTGTATGAAATCACTGGCCATAGGTTGGCAAAGTGTCTGGCTCTATATCCGAGGGCGTGAGCCTATCCTGGCTGATCACCGAAGGGTGTGGATCCACCAGTTTAGCGCCGGTACGATGTCATAGGAGTCGGGGACTAGCCATGTGTCGATGGCACGGTGTTTCTCGGGTTGGCTACGAGCCAACGCCGTATGTCGTAGGCCGGCTTCAAGCCGATGGGTGTGACGACACCGAGATTGCTGGTCATGTGTGTGTGCGTGTATGCACTGTTGTGAAATTAACTCTGGAATTGCATTTAACTATGTGTATGTTGCATCATGATAACACTCAAATGTCACACACTGATATAACCTACATTCTTCCTTACTAAGAGGTGTCTCACCCCTGCTGTACGTACATATTTTCAGATCCTTCGAGTAACCGGAACTAGCGTCCTTGTATCGAGAGCGTAGTGGCCGGTGTACTACAAGTAGCGCTTGGATAAGTGCTAGGACTTGTGTTTTTGTAGGTTGCCGCTTTGAGACATGTTGGGCACCAGGTTGTATGTTGTATGATAGACCCCTGCTTCTGCTCTTGTATAGACTCTGGTATGGTACCATGCTTGTATAGAAAGACCTTTTTCCGTTGCGTATATTCTGTTATGTTTAGATGTGTATAGGGTGCTTGGGAACTCCACGGAGTTGGACCCTCATCCTTTGTACTATATCTTTGGATGTTTTATTGGATACAAGGATAGGTTAGGTTACATTCTCACCCCTAGTTCCCTTTTCTGGGTTCGGGGCATGACATGTATTGTATTTTGGGAACGTATATCCTAGTTATGTATAGACGCTGGTATGGTATGATATATGTATAGAAAGAACATTTTCACTGCGTATTTGATGAGTATGTATATGTATGTGAATGAGTATAGGGTGTAAGTATACCCCACGGGGTCGGACCCTCATTCAGTGTATGTTTTAAATGATACAGGGACATGTTAGGTTACTAAATTCACACCTAGGGCCCACTTGCGGGTTCGGGGAATGACAACTTGGTATTAGAGTAAAGTCAGGTTGTTAGGTCTTATAGACTTGGTTAGGCGTAACTATGTGTACATACTAGAGTATAGGATGTAGGAAATGGGTAGAGTAGGTCGAGGGTTGTCTTGTTGCTAGACGGGGACTCATTGGCTGTGTTAGTGTTTTTTCTTGGAATGACGATTTCAGTAAAATCACAGCAAACCATTGATGGTTTCGTGTTGGTGTGGTAGGACAGACCTGAACCCGTGAGAGCAGTAGTTGACATGATTAGCTTTCAATGATTGTGTTAGCTGTGTACGATATAGGAATTCTAATCGGTTCCTATCCTATGTTCAGAATAGAGCCTAAGGATAACAACTTGGATAGTGGTTCTGAGGGGACTGTGAGTGATGAGTCTCCTTCTGTGCCTTAGGATTTGACGAGGCAGGTTATGCGGGAGATCGAGCGTAGTGTTAGGAGATGTGAGTACTTTCCTACTGCTACGGGTTGTACCATAGAGAGGTTCACCCGCATGCACCCTCCAATGTTTATGGGAGGACCCAATCCGATAGTAGCAGAGAACTGGGTGCAGAAGTGTAACGACCTGCCTATTTTACCATAATTTTTTTAAAAAAAGAAAACATAATGGTAAACCTGATAAAACATAATCCACCTGGACCTATGGGTACCAGGGATATACCTGAAATACAACACTGATACCTAAGCAACAGGAAACATAAAATCATACACATGTCAAATTATCCATCCAACGCAATACTAGAGTTTTGCTACAACAGTCATATACATACACATATTCCAAAATATCCAAAAAGTGCCCTAGGGTCGCCACCCAAAAATCTATCAGACCCTAGAAAAGACTTACCCTTCAGACATGGTAGAATAGTCGAACTCTAACATTGCGGAGCTCTATCCACTCTTCTATTTGGGGCTCCTAAAATATTTATATAACTGGGGTGAGAAACCTCTCAGTAAGGGAAATAAACTAATGTCAGTATGTGGTAACATTAGTAATTTAGTGTTTTACATAAAACATCATAATAATCATTTTTGATAAAACTATATGTAACATATCTGGGAAACACATAATTTATCATAACATTGTATAACATACTAAATTTCTATACATATAAATCATCTCATATAATTGTACATGAAAATACCTTTGATGGATAGTTAGCTGGTGTCATGTCTTACCCCCACATGACTGGGTTGTGCGGCCCGAAAGCAGGACCTAGCAATGGCTAGCCGACCACATTAAATCAACATAAGTATGTAAGTACGATGGGTCTGCCCCTTCTGGTTCGGACACCAGAGGGATGCCTGCACTACCCTAAAACCACATCGACTGCCGATCTCCCACTACCCTTTACGACAAGCAGTAGCACTAACATATACATGATTGTGATCATATAGCTACAGTACCATGCTTCGTGAAAGCTTAAACCAAGCCAACTAGGTTCTGATAACATATAATATATTTCCAAATAATAATACATGGCTATTTTATAATAATATCTGTCATGTGAATATTTTCATAAAACCTTACATAACATATCATATAAAATTTACGGCCCTTACGTCGGCATAGCATATCATAAAAACCCTTGGCCTTTACACTGGTATATTATATAAAATCTCGACCCTTATGCCAACATATCACATAAAATCCTCGGTCCTTACGCCGGCATATCATATAAAATCCTTAGTTTGAAAATCCCTGTATCATTTTAATATTTTCCTGAAAGTAGTAATAACATGCTTATGCTGAAAACATGATATTTCATCACCATAATTTTCATGATAAATGTTACTCATGCCACACAAAAAGGGAAATATTCAGAACATAAAATCTATTCTAAAATCAAATTTATGATATTATGCATGAAAACCATATTTCTGATCAACAGCATTATTTCCAACATAATCCTACAATATACATATTTACCTGAAATTAAATGTTGTAAAATAGTAAATATATTTTCATAAAATAACTAACTTAGTTTATCCCCATACCTGATTTATGAAAAACCCTATGAATTACTCCAAAAATCACACCCATGTGGTCCCCAGTTCAACACCCTGAAATTGATATTTTTCCCAACAAAACTTCAATATATGCTTTCCACATATTCTCCTCAAAACAGAAACTCCAAATACCCAATAAAATTGAAATTAACCAACTTACCCAAATTTTGAGATGGTTCCTAAGTTAACTTAACCGACGAATCACTCTAGCAGATTTGTAGAGAATCTTCCCACGAGTCACGTAGCGGCTTTTAATCTTTGAACCAGCGGAGAATGGGGCCAAAAATGAAGAGAGATGGGGTGGAGGACGAAGAGAGAGAAAGATGAGGGTTTGCATGTAGGTTTTCTCGTTGAAAACCAAAGTTTGGGCTATTTATACACCTGCCTTCGTCGACGAGACACGTCACTTCGTCAACGAGGCCAAGTAGGGAGTTCGTCGACGAACACTTATTCATCGTCGACGAATTTTAGGCCCTGAAATAGCCAACTCGGTAATTTCTTGTCGATGAGACATGTATCCCCGTCAACAATCCAAATAAGTAACCAACCTATGAGAATGGAGATTATAGGATTTAGATTCAATAGGTAAAAGCAAGTTCCTTGGATGATCAACGAGTGCATTATCTTTAATTATACTTTCTATTATGTATACAATATTCATTACAACATGTAAGGTTGATCATTATTTGTAATAGATTCATAACTAGGTGGTGTACTTAATTGCAAGGTACGTTTTGATGGAATCTACCTATATGAGTGAAGGTGGGTTGCCTTTATAAGATCTTAGCAAAATCGTTACAACACTCAAAAAATATTTAGGTAGAGCACATGACCAAGAAAATGAGCCAACCTAAGAACTTGAACCCAATTTTGTAGCTAAGTATTTGTTGGCATGATAATTGGCTAACACAATAAAGAGATTCGTGTTCAGTAAATATTTATTTACGAAAATAGTGTAGATTTTTTCCTTTAACACAAGTTTGATTTAAGCCCAGACATCAAGACTATTGCACTCTTTTTTGCTTCCTTCAAGTTATTTCTTTGAAATTATCTTTTATTTCAATTTGAGTAATATAAGCATGCTTCAAATTGAAAGGATCCAGCAATTGGTTGGGAGAGAAGATTTTCTTATGTATATATTTGATATAAACCACAATTGGTATCTTCCAAAGGTGGGCAAAAAAATGGCCTTTGGATTATCCTATAACACGCGCGCCGCCCCACCCCAATGTGCTTCCCACGTGTGGGTTCTTAACTTCCATTTAATTATAACGACTTGTTTTTCCTTAATTTTTTTTTTTATTTTTGAACAAACACCTTAGGGTTTGTACTGCATCAAGCCTCACTTTCAAATTTTTGAAAATTAAATTCATGCTCATGGGTTTATTACTTAAGTTTTTCTAGAAATTCCTCGTCAATTTTGCTGTTGTAGATTCCATCAATAACTGTAGATTCACATTGTTTTGAAAAAGGTTAATTTATTAGGGTTTTCCCTATTAAATTCCGCTGTTATTCAAATGGCAGAGTTCTTTGTTAGTTTCACTTTTTCAATTTTTAGTATCAATAATATGAACAAAATTAGTAGCTTACACCCTCCTACAATGCCTATAAAAGGGCACATCATTCTAACACATGCCTATTATCCTCACACTTATTAGCTCTTTCCTATTCTCTTCTATTTGTTGGAAAAATATATCTACTTACTTTGAGGTTGGGTTAAGTTTGCGAGCAAGTGGTTTATGTGCAACTTACCAATAACATAGCTTGTTCAATCTTAGAGACCTCAGACATTGAGTACCTGCTCCACCACTAGAGGTAGCAATTTCAATTTTTAGGGCAAGAGAAAATTAGTGCTTCAGGATGCAATTCCTATTACTATAGTTCATTCTCTTTTACATTAATTTTTTTTTTCCAAAACGTTTGTAAATTTTGTAAAGTTCTTGGTGTCTCATTGTGCTTAATTGAAACAAACTAAAATCATGTTCCCCCAAATATATACAACGCCATTTCAAAGAAATTTGCACATAACATATGAAAATTAGAGAGGTGAAGATAGAAAGAGTTGACATGTGGAATCGATCTATGGGCAACTTTTATATAAAATTTACTCCGCCGTTTTGGAAGACGCCCATGTTAAGATTCCTTATGGCACAAAGGTGATGAAATATTTGTTTGGGGCAACATCAAATCTAGCATAATAGTGTTAGAAGAAGTCAAAGGAAAATCTTGAAGAAGGTAATGGTGGATCATCACATCCACAAATGCACTTTCTCCTTACAGAATTTTTGGATAAGCAAGTTGGTAGGCATCGGCTTTCACAATGGGAATCGCGCAAGCAAACTTGTTTGTAGTGTCCTTTACCTCTAACATCAACCTTTTTTTTAGCATAGCTGCAAATGCATTGTTCAGCAACACAGAAAAAAGAGCTAGTTGGGCACCCACTTTTGCAGTCTATATCATGAGAACAACTCCTTACTTCTATGCCAACACTTTGTATTTGCATTTTGTGGTATGGCTTCCCCTTTTCACCTATTGACATTATCACAACACTTAGTATTAGGAAAAAAAAAAACTCATATTATGGATGAACTATGCTTTTCATATGCAAATTTGGGTCATGGGATGCTGTTGTAGGTTTTGTGACATCCATAATAGATTAAACTATTATATGATATGTCATGTCACTTGTCTATCTTTCTAATTGTGTTTTATGTGTGTTAGAGAGAGAGAGAGAGAGAGAGAGAGAGAGAGAGAGATTAACCAGATGTAGTAACAAAAAGGATGACCAAGGAAGCTATTACAAATAAAGCATTATCCATATCTTTTGGGCCTCCTTGGCCAATTAGCAAGTAGCGATTTTCCCAGAGAAAGGTAGATGTGAAAAAAATCTATAGTAACTTTACATGTGTGCTAAACTCCATTATATACACTTTCTATGCTTTGATGTTCTTGCTTCATTTTGTCATATTTTTATTTTGGAGCTATGTTTTGGTTTGAGTTATATATAAAGGAGGATTTTTTTTAAGGGAATGTTCTTGTTCTCAACAATGCTAATGTGTCTCATGTTAACGCATTTTTGAATTCTTTTTATGCATTCATTTAACTTCATACTAGCTATTTATTGCCACTTTAATGAAATATTAATGGGGAAGGTAATGACCCTTCTCCTCTATCCACAAACTAAGAGACGAATTTTCAAATACTTTTTTTTTTGGGTAGAGAGGAAGTTTCAACATTTGAAGGTATTAAATGTTTTAAGTTTTGTGTTGTCTCATTCTTGGGCATAATAACTGTTTGATACTTGTAACAAGGGATCAATCGAGGAGGTGATAAATTTGAATAGTGCTACAAGATATGTTGGTGCTTGCTTTATTCTTAACATCTAGAGGTTATCTGAATGGTTGTATAAAAAAGTGTAAGATATTTTGTACACAAACTCACGAAAATCTCTAAGTGCAATTAAATGATAATTGACTTTTATTTATAGGAAAAAAATACAAAAGAAATAATTTCCTTTCAGTATACCCCAGTTAAGATAGTTAAAAAAAATACAAAAGAAATAACCGTTAAATCAGACTCCGCCTTCTTATCAGCATTCTCCTTCATCATGCTTCCTATCGAATACCACATCCCTGCTAATGACCACCTTTCATGCCATAGGGTCCCACAATTGGTATCCCTTCACTCCTTCTTGGAAACCAAGAAATACACACGGTTTGGACTTAGAGTCCAACTTTGATCTTTCCTGTTCCTACACATGCACATACGATGGACAATCAAATATTCTTAACATAGAGTAATCTACTAGGTTACCTATCCATACCTCCTTAGGAATCTTTGCGTCAATAGTTGCAGAAGGAGACCTGTTTACCAGGTAGCATGCCATACTCACTACTTTTGCCCAGAATGACTTAGGAAGATTAGCCTAAACCCTCATACATCTTGCTCTCTCTGGTAATGTTCTGCTCATCCTTTCAGCCACCCCATTTTGTTGTGGCCCATGTAGAACTGTATAGTGCCTAGTGATCCCCTCTTCCTTATAGAAGTCAATTAACTGGCTGTTTTTGAACTCCAGTCCATTGTCAGATCTCAGAAACTTCACCTGTTTCCATGTTTGTTTCTCTACTTGAGTTTTCCATTCCTTGAACTTACTGAATACCTCACTCTTGTGCTTTAGAAAATACGCCCAGACTTTCCTGAAAAAGTCATCAATAAATGAGACAAAATAAATAGCACCACTGTGAGACTGTACCTATACTGGACCTCATACATCTGAATGAATGTACTCCAACACCTCTTTGCTCGTATGCTTTCCTATTCTGAAACTCACCCTGTGCAGTTTACCAAACAAACAATATTTACAGAACTTAATCTTACAACAAGAATTATCTCCTAGTAAGTTTCACTTGTGCATCTCCGGCAAACCACACTCACTCATGTGACCCAGCCTCATATTTTATAGAGTAGTATCATCTATATTTGTATCTGAAGAGGTACTAGCTGCAGCTCCACCTGTCACTGTGCTACCCACCAGAGTGTACAAATTATTCCTTAAATGACCCTTCATTACTACCAATGAACCTCTAGCCACTTTCAGCACACCATCCCTAACTGAAAAAGAGAAACCATTACTATCCAAAAAGCCTAAGAAAATCATATTCTTTTTTCAGATTTGGAACATGCCTCACATCCCTGAGGGTTCTAACCACACCATCAAACATCTTGATTCTGACCGTTCCAATACCAAGAATACCACAGGAAGCATCATTACCCATCAACACCGTCCCTTCAGAGATTGGTTCATCGGAGTCAAAACAGTCCCTGTATGGACACATATGATATGAGCACGCCAAATCCAAAGTCCAGGTATCGACTAAGTAACTGAAACCTGTAGTAACAGCCAAAAGATCCCCATCAAAAATTGATGAACTACTCTCCACTACAGTAGCCTGCTTTGTAGAGACCTGGAGAATTATAGCAATTAAATAATAAAGGAAAAGAGGAAGGGAAAGAAAAGGATAAGAAAAGAAGAATGAAAGAAATTCTAAAGGGAATCTTCAAGGCTTCGTCGACAAAAGCCCTATGTTCGTCGACAAACTGCCTTCTTAAACTCATTGACAATGACATGTGTTTTGTCAACGAGAAGTTACCGAGAGGGGTGATTTCAGGACATTCAAGCTCGTCGACGAACCTGTAACCTTCGTCAATGAACTCACTTCTTGTACTTGTCGACGAGGAGTCATGGCTCATCGACGAGGCTACGTGGATAGCCACCTATAAATAGCCGAGAACCGGGATTTTTCAAGAGAAAATTCATTTTTCTCTCTTTCTCCTCTCTAGAAAACGGCAGTTATACATTCTCTTTAGGATTTTGGCCCCGTTTTTTGCCTGTTTGATGATTAGGAACTGCCACGATGCTCATGGGAGAATTCTTTACGACTTTGCTGGAGCAGAATTTAAGTTTGGAGTTTTGGAGTTTAATGATTTATTTGGATTATTAGGAACCTAGGAAGTGTTTTATGAAAATTATTTGGGGATTTTGTTGAATATTGTGGGAAATGAGATGAATGATTTGATAAAAATGTGATTTTTAGGCTTTTGAGTTAGGAACGCTGTGGAGCGGCAGAGCTAGGGTATTAGTGAGCATCTCAGTAAGTCAGGTAAGGGAAATAAATTATAGCAGTTTTTTTTATGAAAATTATGGGTTGAGAAATATGTGAAAATGGTGTAAGATATTTTACTTGAAATTTATTTATGATATAAATATCATATGAAATTTGTGTGGCATATGAATTATAATATGAAATGTTTAAACTGGGTTAGATGAATTACCCTGTGAAATATGTGATATCAAAATGTGTTATGATATGAAAATTAAACTGTGGGAAAATGATGAAAGTGAAATATGCAGGGAATGTATTTTCTGAGAAAATGAGGAAAGGTGAAATAAGAAAATGTGTTTTGAGTAATTGTGAAATGAGATATGTATGTGATAACATGAGATGAGATGAATTATGAATATAAGAAATATGAATATGTGAAATGTAAGTATTGCAATGGAAAATTCTGCAATACTGATATTGAAATATAAATATGAGAAATGTGAGTATGTGAAATATGATTATGGGAAATGTGTATATGTGAAATAAAAATATTGCAATGTTAATTCTGCAATATGAAAATATGAAATATGATTATGGGAAATGTGAATATGTGAAATGTGAATATTGCTTCGTTAATTCTGCAATATGAATACTAAATTGTGAGAAATGAAATGTGAAATTCCAAGAGGGGAATACAGACATGTGATTGATGAAAGGCCAATATCACATAATGATTGCTGGTATGTGGTAGTGAAAACCTTGATGGATGGATAAGGAAACCCTAATGATGGGTTGTGATATTGAAACACGGTACCATTGCTAGTGGAGTTAGTGTGTAGCGACCTAAAGAAATTATCATATTTAAATATTAAAAGTGGGAGAAAAGGAAATTAAAAGGGGGGCACAGCAGGTCTTCGCATTCATCGACGATGCAACACATTGGGCTCGTCGACGAGGGTGCTCTTCGTCGGCGAGAAAATATCGAGAGAGGTTTTGGGTGATTCTAAATTTCGTCGACAATGAGAGAGTTCATCGACGAACTATCTTCTTGACCTCGTCGACGAGGTGATGTGGCTCGTCGACGAAGGCCAGTGTATAAGTATGCTGAAACTAGATTTTTCAGCAGAAACTACGCGAGAAACTCTTTCTCTCTCTAGATTTTCGTCCCTCCTTCCCTCTCTCTAAGATCTCAAGCCGGATTCTTTCCGGTTCGACGATCTGAAGCCACCACGACACTCTTGGGGAAGTTATCTGCATATCTGCCGGAGTAGATCGTTGGTGGGGCTAGTTCGGAATCCATCCCAAATCTAGGGTAAGACTTTCTAGTCAATATTTGACTTCTTGACAGTTGTAAAAAGTGTAGTACGCATAGAAATACTGAAATTTAGTTATGAAAAATATCATTTTCAAGGTATTGAACAGGGAACCCTACGGGTGCAGGGTGTTGGATTGATTATTTTAGGGGCTTCTTCAGGAATTAGGTAAGGGGATAAACTAAGCTAGTTATTTTTAAGAAAATATATGTATGATATTATAGCACTTGCTTTCAAGAAAATAAATATATTTATATATGCATTACGTTAGAAAATATTGTTGCAAATAATGGTATGTTCTAAATATGTGTGAAACCCATTTTGTGTGGCATGAGTAGAATTTGTTATAAATTACTGTTTTCTAGGAACATGATAATGATATGAATTTTTGTAATGAAAACCGGCGTATGGGCTGAGCTATGGATGTGATTTGTCGGCGTATGGGACGATAATTTTCATGATGTATATATGCAAAATGATGTGATGATATTGATTTGGCAATTAATAGTATGAAATACCCATATATCATAGTTTCATTGTCATGCCCCGAACCCGCAAGTGGGTCCCAGGTGTGAATTTAGTAACCTAACCTGTCTCTATATCAATTTAAAACATACATGATCCAATACAAAAAGAGGGTCCGACCTCGTGGGGTGAACGAATGCCCATATATATACACATAAACATCCAAAATAAGTAGCGGAATACGGTCTTTTACACGTATAAGTTATCATACCAGAGTCTATACAAGCTAGGATATACATTCCCATAATACCAAGCATACCCCAGGTGTCTACAAAAATCATCTCGACAACCTGGATACCAAAACTCGTACCTAACAGGTACTAGCAGTAGCTAACGACACCCCCACTTCCAGATGCTAGGATGCTGCTTACAGCTACCTGAAGGATCTGAAAAACATTGTACGTACATTCGGGGTGAGACACCTCTCAATAAGGAAGAAACCAAGTTATATCAGTGTGTGGCATACCAATGTTATTTTACATACTACATAACACTAATAGATACGATACAGTTTGAAACATTTCCATACAGTTTCATACAATTACATACAGTTCCAGTATTCTCACAAAACCATTCCAGTACATACGATACCCAAAACATACGGTCAGTGTCGTCACACTAGTATGCAACTACACAAGGTCACCTAGTCTCACGACGATTACATTGCTACATACACAACTACGCTACGACGACCTAGGCCCACAGTGATTACATTGCTCCATACGCAACTATACAAGATCACCCAAGTCTCACAACCATTACATTGCTACATACGCAACTACGATGTGACGACCGAGGCCCACAGTGATTACATTGCTTCATATGGTGTAGAACACACCCTTTGGTGACCAGCCGAAACATACTGGTGATATTTCACACCTCAGATATAGAGCCGGCCACTCTCACCCACGGTAGTTAACTGATACATAGCGCAGCATATAGTAATTAGCCACCACATAGCTGTTTTGGCGTACGGTAATTAGCCGCCCCTAACCGATTTCACAAAACCTGAAATCATTTTGGAGCTCATACTCCTATACATATCAGCGTATGGTAATAAGGCGCCACATAACTGTTTTACAACATACCTGGAACAATTTCATACAACCATACATACCACACTTATTTGGTTTACGACAAATCATATCGTTTACAAATTCAAATATATAGTTTATGCAAATATGGATTACGGTCACCTCAAATATACAGTTTAACATAATCAACAGTTTTCCAAACAAAGTAGAGATGATTCCCGAAATTCCCAAATTTTCCCAAAAATTGTAACCCGAAAATCCGGCATTTTTACCCGATAGATTTCCCCAAACAAGTAGTCAAATCATACATACGATCGTAGCCTACAAGCTTACTGATCCCGATTTTGAAAATAAACTGATATAAACAGAATCCCTTTACCGTAACCCAAATTCCAACTACGAACTCTACGGTCCCCAAAACTACGAACCAAGACTCCAAAACCTACATACCACAGTACAATACATGCTTACAACTTGTACTACTACACATATACTGAATCAGAAATGAAAATCGAGTCTTACCTCAATTTTAGCCTGAAACCCGAACTCGCTCAAAACAAGATTCCGATCCGCTAGAAACATAGAGAATCCTTTCCTGATCCTCGCAGTAACGTTGGATTTACGAATCAGGCAATGAATGGCAAAGAAAACTAGAGAGAGAGAGAGTGTAGGGAGAGTTCTAGAGAGAGAGAGAGAGAAAGTTTAGGGAAACTTAGTCCCAAAGCAACCCAAAAATGTCATTTATAGCACCTTTGACCCGAGTGGCTTCGTCGATGAATTGGCGTCCTTGTCGATGAATCCGCCACTAGCTTCGTCGACGAGCCAGATATTTCAATTTTCCTCCAAACCTCTCGGCATTCCCTCGTCGACGAGCCTCTGAATTTTGTCGATGAGAAGCCTTCAACCTTCGTCGACGAACCCTGACCTCGTCAACGAAGTCTATACAATTACCCTTTTTACCCTTCTTTTACATAATAAATCCATATATCACAGTTCAGGGTCTTACAACCTCCCCTCCTTACAAAAATTTCGTCCTCGAAATTTACAATATCTCATTATAAACACATTCATACTACTACATACATACATACTCTAGAGAATACGACGGCTATTTATACGCAGCCCCGTTATAATACATACATACTCTAGAGAATACGGCGGCCATTTATACGCAGCCCCGTTACAATACATACATACTCTCCCTCACTTATGGTGGAGGAATACCGTGGTTACATACATACATGGCCTCGAGAGTTTACAATACAACACAACTCTCCCAGAGACTAACCACCAAATACAATACGATAACAGAGGATTACATACATACATACATACATACTCATACCACTCTGCTATCTAACTACTACTCAAAACAACTGTGGATACTTCCGACGTATTTCTGCCTCCAATTCCCAAGAAGCTTCCTCAACCACATGATTCCAACACAATACCTTTACTAATGGTATTTCCTTGGTACGCAACTTCTGAACCTTCCAGTCCAGAATCTAGACAAGCATTTCTTCATAAGCTAAGGTATCCTCAAGTCCCAAAGATTCGTAATTGATAATATGAGATGGATTCAACACGTACCTTCTCAGCATGGATACGTAAAACACATCGTGGACCCTCGAGAGTGCTGGGGGTAGTGCAACTCTGTAGGCTATTGGACCCACTCGCTCAATAACTTCGAATGACCCAGTATACCTCGGGCTCAACTTGCCATTCCTTTCGAATCTCATCACTCCCTTCATAGGAGCGATTCTAAGGAATACTTTACCCCCTACCTCGAATTCCAACTCACGGAGGCAAACATCTGCCTAACTCTTCTACCAAATTTGAGCCAATCTAATCCTCTCCCAAATCAAACCTACCTTCTCAGATGCCTATTGCACGAGTTCAGGTCCTAAAACCTGATGTTCACCGACCTCGTCCCAATACAAAGGAGATTGACACCTCCGACCATACAAAGCCTCGAACGGTGTCATCCCTATACTAGCCTGGAAGCTATTGTTATAGGCAATCTCTACTAGTGGTAGAAACTGAATCCAACTACCACCGAAGTCTAATACACAAGCCCGTAACATATCTTCCAAGATCTGTATCGTCCTCTCTAACTGTCCATCAGTATGGGGGTGGAATATTGTACTGAAAGTAAGCTTCGTCCCCAATGTTCCTGTAAGCTCTTCCAAAATTAAGAAGTAAATCGTGGGTCCCAATCAGAAACAATGGACACCAGCACTTCGTGCATTCTTACTATCTCATGCACATACAAATTCGCTAACCTACTCAAAGGGTAGCTAACCTTCGTCGGTACAAAGTGAGTAGATATCATCAACCTGTCCACAATTACCCAAATAGCATTCTGCCCGTGAAGCGCTGGCGGTAATCTGATAACAAAGTCCATGGAAATATGCTCCCATTTCCATATCGTAATAGGCAAAGGCTGCAACGGCCCTGCTGGCCTTTGATGTTCTGCCTTCACCTGTTGACACGTCAGACACTACTCCATAAATCGGGCAATATCCCTCTTCATACTACTCCACCAGAAGGACTCATGCAAATCCCGATACATCTTTGTACTACCCGGATGTACCGTATACAGAGAACGATGTGCTTCCTCCAAAATCGTCCTTCTGATCCCATCGTCGCTTGGAACATACAGCTTGGTCCCAAATCTTAACACACCTCTATCAGAGATGTTAAAATCTGTAGCCAAACTTTGCTATACTTTCTCCACAATCTTAACTAACTTCACATCACTAGTCTGCGCAGCTTTAATAAGCTCAAACAAGGTCGATTAGACCACCAAGCTAGCAATGAAAGCTTGATGATCACCAGACACCAACTTTACGCCAAGGCTTTCCAAATCTCGTCTAACATGATGCTGAGCTATAACTGTAGTTACTACTGCATGCTCTGACTTCCGACTCAATGCATCTACTACCACATTAGTCTTTTCTGGGTGATAACTGATCATGCAATCGTAGTCCTTGATTAATTCTAGCCACCGCCTCTGCCTCATATTCAACTCCTTTTGCGTGAAGAAATACCTGAGGCTCTTATGGTCCGTAAAAATCTTACACTGAACACCGTACAGATAATGTCACCAGATCTTCAAGGCATAAACAACAGCAGCTAACTCTAGGTCATGCGTAGGGTAATTCTTCTCATACTCCTTAAGTTGCCGAGAAGCATAAGTTACCCCCTTACCCTGTTGCATAAGCACACAACCCAAACCCTTCAAGGATGCGTCGCTATAGATCACAAAACCCCCATCCCCCGAAGGAGTGGTTAATACTGGAGCAGTAACCAGCTGGTGCTTCAACTCAAGGAAGCACTGCTCGCAATCACTAGTCTAGTCAAACTTCACCCCCTTCTTAGTCAATCGTGTCAGAGGTCTAGACAATTTAGAGAAACCCTCCGCGAACCGACGATAGTAACCTGCCAGTCCTAGAAAACTTCAAACCTCCTGCATACTCTTCGGTCTAGCCCAGTCGACCACAACTTCAATCTTACTGGGATCAACGGAGATACCACCCCTAGATACCACATGGCCTAAGAACGCGACTTGATTCAACCAGAATTCACACTTTTTCAGCTTAGCATACAACTTCTTCTCCCGCAGAATTTGTAGTACCAACCTCAAATGGTACTTATGCTCTTCCGAACTCTTCGAATATACCAGAATATCGTTGATGAACACCACTACGAACTGATCCAGGTACTCATGAAATACCCTGTTCATCAAATCCATGAACACTGTCAGTGCATTGGTTAACCCAAACGGCATAACCGAGAATTCATAGTGGTCGTATCTAGTTCGGAAAGCAGTCTTCGCTATATCCTTAGACCTAACTCTCATTTGATGATACCTTGAGCGTAGGTCGATCTTTGAAAAGACATGTGTTCCCTCCAATTGGTCAAAGAGAGCATCTATACGAGGCAAAGGGTAACGGTTCTTCACCGTCACTTTGTTGATCTCACAGTAGTCAATGCACATACGCATCGACCCATCCTTCTTCTTCACAAATAATACTGGAGCTCCCTAGGGTGAAACACTCGGTCGAATAAAACCCTGGTCCAGTAGTTCTTGCAGCTGCTCCTTCAACTCTCAAAGTTCCGTTGGAGCCATCCGGTATGGAGCTTTAGAGATCGGTGCCTTACTAGGCAGCAACTCTATCGCAAACTCCACCTTACAATCCGGAGGTAAACCGGGTAATTCTTCAGGAAACACATCCGAAAACTCGTTGACCACCCAAATATCCTCGAGTCTCAACTCATCCCGTGGCGATTCCTTCACGCAAGCTAGGTACCACTGACAACCATCCAAAAGTAACCTCCTCGCCTGTAAAGTCAATAGAATCTATGTTGTCAAACGCACACACGATCCCACGAACTCATACTCCTACTTCCCAGGAGGTCTGAACACTACTACCTTCTTCCGACAGTCAATCACCACATAACTGGAGAACAACCAATCCATTCCCAGTATGACGTCGAAACCCGAGATGTCGTATACTACAAGATTTGCTAGTAGCAGTCTCTCCTGAATCACAATTGGGTAGTTTCCTAACATCTTACTACAAATCGTTACAGTCCCAGTTGACGTAGTTATAGATAACATCTCATTCATCACACCAGTTTCAACCCCACACAATTTCACAAAACTAGTAGATATGAACGAATGGGTTGCCCCCAAATCAAATAACACAGCAGCTCTATTCGAAAGCAGTAACATAGTACCTGTCACCACGTTCCCAGCGTAATCTGCATCTGCTGGAGTAAGTGAATATACTCTCGCCGGAACCGTGGTTGCCTGGTAATTCCCCCGAGGCACCTGATTACTGCCACAGTTCTGGCTCTGTACAGGCATAACCCTTCTCTGTTCCTGACAACTCTTTTCCATGTGGCCCGACTTGCCACGGTTGTAACAAACACCCTAGAATGGTTGACATTCGCTATTGTGCCATTTACAGCACTTGGTGCATGGTGCGGAGGATGGATCCTCCTGAGCATTCGGCCGCTCGATGTCTCGCCGATAACCCGAGCTGTAGTTCTTCTTCTTCTTCCATTGACCCTATCGAGGACCACTCTAAAAACCAGAAGATACTGGCCTCTTCCCTTGATCATGTACCACCTCATCTCCCCGAATGTCAGTTTCAACTATGGTGGCTTTATCCACGAGGACAGAGAATTCACGGATCTGCAGCATCCCCACAAGACGGTGGATGTCTTTCCTCACACCCCTCTCGAACCTCCGAGACTTCTTGTGCTCATTCAAAACCAAGTATGGCGCGAATCGAGACAACTCGATAAATATGGCAGTATACTTCTACACCGTCAAAGTTCCCTGTATCAGGCCTGAAAACTCATCGGCCTTTGCATCCTGAGTGGAGACCGAAAAGTATCTTTCAAAAAATACCTCCTTGAAATGGTCCCATGTCATACCAGATGGACCAGCTCTCTGTCTCTCCAACAGGCTCACTGCCATCCACTTTCCCCAGTCAGCTGGAAGGTAGCGTACAAAACCTTCTGCTTCTCAGTGCAGTGGAGGACTTCCAAAATCCTCTCGGTCTTCTCAACCCAGTCCTCCGCCACTATCAGATTAGGTCCTCCCATAAATGTCGGAGGGTGCATGCGTGTGAACTTCTCAATGGTACACCCCGTATCAGTAGGAGAGCTCTCACGTCTCCTAACATGCCGCCCAATCTCTTGGATCACCTGTCTCGCCAAACCACGAGATACAGAAGGAGACTCATCGCTTGCCGTCTCCTTGGAGCCACTCTCCAATTTATTATCCTTGGGCTCCATTCTGAAAATAGAATAGGAATTGGTTAGAATTCCTATATCGTACACAGTTAACATAATCATAAACCTAATCATGTCAACTACTACTCTCACAGGTCTAGGTCAGTCCCATCACATTGACACGAAAGTCATCAATGGTCTACCCTGCCTTAACTGGAATCGTCATCCTAGGAAAAACACGGAATACCACCAACAAATCCTAGTCTAGCAACAGAACGGCCCTCAACCACACTACCCATTCCCTACATCCTATACTCTGGTATGTACACATCAATACTCTTTACCAAGTCTACAAGACCTAACAACCCGGTTAGCTTTGATACCAAGTTGTCACGCCCCGAACCCGCAGGTGGGTCCCAGGTGTGAATTTAGTAACCTAATCTGTCTCTGTATCAATTTAAAACATACATGATCCAATACAAAAAGAGGGTCCAACCCCGTGGGGTGAACAGATGCCCATATATATACACATAAACATCCAAAATATGCAGCGAAATACGGTCTTTTACACGTATACAGTATCATACTAGAGTCTATACAAGCTAGGATATACCTTCCCATAATACCAAGCATACCGTAGGTGTCTACAAAAACCATCTTAACAACCTGGATACCAAAACTCGTACCTAACAGGTACTAGCAGTAGCTAACAACACCCCCACTTCTAGATGCTAGGATGCTACTTACGGCTACCTAAAGAACCTAAAAAACATTGTACGTACATTCAGGGTGAGACACCTCTCAGTAAGGAAGAAAGCAGGTTATATCAGTGTGTGACATACCAATGTTATTTTAATACAACATAACACTAATAGATACGATACAGTTTGAAACATTTTCATATAGTTTCATACAATTACATATAGTTCCAGTATTTTCACAAAACCATTCTAGTACATACGATACCCAAAACATATGGTCAGTGTCGTCACACTAGTACGCAACTACACAAGGTCACCTAGTCTCACAGCGATTACATTGCTACATACGCAACTATGCTGCGACGACCTAGGCCCACAATGATTACATTGCTCCATACGCAACTACACAAGGTCACCCAAGTCTCATAATGATTACATTGCTACATACGCAACTACGATGTGACGACCGAGGCCCACACTGATTACATTGCTCTATACGGTGTAGAACACACCCTTTGTTGACCAGCCGGAACATACTTGTGATATTTCACACTCCGGTGACTCACTCAAAAAATGAGCAGCTCGGAAGCTATCCTAAGTATAGGAGTTCTGTCATGTAATATTAAGCCCAAGGGCTAGATCGTCTCCTCAGGGAATGCATTTAATCTCAGATTTTACATTCTTCCAATCGAAATTAAAAAGGTACTGAACTCAGTTCAGATTCAGGATTTTGAAATTGTTGAGATTCTTTTTGACTAATTAAACAACATGCAATTTAAATCCTAAAACTAACACGCACTGAATTAACGAGCAAAAATGGAAACCCTACGTCTACTTAAGGAAACATTGGGACACGCGTTAATAAAAACTAGAAACCTAGAACATGGAACTAAAACATACAAGAATGAAAACTCAATTAGACACAAACGCACACACTAAAATCGAATCTTTAACAAAACTACGAAAATTAAAGCAAGCATCATATTTTAAACGCAAACACAAACTCAACGAGAATTTAAAACATGCAAACAATGACGAAATACGATAAAAACATAACCTTTAATCAAACCAAGAATTTAAATTAAGAGAAAGATAAAAACAAACAATTTAAAATTTTAAAATCTACTAACAGCAAGATGAGAAAATTTAACCTTCAATAAAAAATTAAAATAAGAAAAACCATCTTCTAAACATAGCAATAAACTTAAATAAATGAATAAAAACAAGTGTTATTTTGCAACTAAAAGAAGGGGAAAAGAAAGAAAGAAGAGAGAGAGAGAGAGAGAGAGAGAGAGAGAGAGAGAGAGAGAGAGAGAGAGAGAAGAAAAGGAGCAGAGGCTGCTGTTCTTTGGCCCGAGTGTGTGCTGCTGTGTGGCTCGCGGGTTGTTGTCCTGCTGAAGGAGTTGCTCTGCTGTCGCTAGAGCTATGGCCATGGTTCTTGGCTGGAAGTGTTGCCGAGAATGGAGTTGCAGAGCTGCTGGTTGGAGTGCTCAGGAACTGCTACTGTGCTCTGCTCTGTTCTGGGAGTTCTCGGGTGCAGAAGGTTGCTACTCTGCTGGTGTGCTATGTGGACTCTCGGTTCTCTGCTGATATTGGTATGCTCGGATTGCAGAGGGCTGGCTGGTATGCAAGACTGAAGGAAGAAGCAGAGGACTAAAAGAGAAGGGAGGATTGAGTCTTGGGTTTTCAGAGCTTAGGGAAAGAAAAAGAAAACAAATAGAAACAGAGAGAGAGAGAGAAAAGACGAGAATAAATCAAAGTAAAGAGAAGAGAAGAAGAAGAAGAAGAAGAAGAAGAAGAGAAGATAATAGGAGAAGAAGGATTCGGCTGGGGCAGCGCCCAACAGGGCAAAAGGAAGAACAAGAGAGTATTTAAATGGGAAAAAATTGGCTTGCCCTAGACTCACGAGACCAACTTGACCCGGTAACTTGACCCAACCCGAATTATTATTATTATTTTTTTCCATTTTTTTCATTCTCTGTTCATCGCAAATCTGACCCTTCTGGAGCCTGTTTCTCACAAAAGGAAAAACATTAAAGTTGTAGATAAGCCTTTCCTCTTTCTCCAAAAATTTGAATCGTCACGATCAGAGCTCGAACGGAAAAGTTATGCACGAAATACGAACAGGTGTCAATTTTGGTTCCCGGGATTTTTCATGCGACAAAAAAATTACCAAAAATTCATAAATTTTGCAATAAAACTCAAGAATGATAATTTTGGCACTTTATTAAAATATTGGACAAATTTTGATATTTAATTAAAAATATAAGCCATAAAGACCGAGTTAAAATGCCCAATTACGCAGTTTTCACGCGTAATCACCCGGATATAGAGCTGGCCACTCTCGCCCACGGTAGTTAACCGATACATGGCGCAGCGTACGGTAATTAGCCGCCACATAATTGTTTCAGCGTATAGTAATTAGCCGCCCCTAGCCGATTTCACAAAACCTGGAATCATTTTGGAACTCATACTCCTATACATATCAGCGTACGGTAATAAGGCGCCACATCGCTGTTTTACAACATACCTGGAACAATTTCATACAACCATACATACCACACTTATTTGGTTTACGGTAAATCATATCGTTTACAAATTCAAATATACAGTTTATGAAAATATGGATTACGGTCACCTCAAATATACAGTTTAACATAATCAACAGTTTTCCAAACAAAGTAAAGATGATTCCCAAAATCCCCAAATTTTCCCGAAAACTGTAACCCAAAAATCTCACATTTTTACCCGATAGATTTCCGTAAACAAGTAGTCAAATCATACATACGATTGTAGCCTACAAGCTTACCGATCCCGATTTCGAAAATAAACTGATATAAACAGAATCCTCTTACCGTAACTCAAATTCCAACTACGAACTCTACGGTCCCCAAAACTACGAACCGAGACTCCAAAACCTACATACCATAGTACAATACATGCTTACAACTCATACTATTACACATATACTGAATCAGAAATGAAAATCGAGTCTTACCTCAATTTTAGCCCGAAACCCGAACTCGCTCAAAACGAGATTCCCGCTAGAAACGTAGAGAATCCTTTCCTGATCCTCGCAGTAACGTTGGATTTACGCATCAGGCAATGAACGACAAATAAAACTAAAGAGAGAGAGAGTGTAGGGAGAGTTCTAGAGAGAGAGAGAGGGAGAGAGAGAGTTTAGGGAAACTTAGTCCCAAAGCAACCCAAAAATGTCATTTATAGCACTTTTGACCCGAGTGGCTTCGTCGACGAATTGGCATCCTCGTCGATGAATCCACCACTAGCTTCGTCGACGAGCCAGATATTTAATTTTCCTCCGAACCTCTCAGAATTCCCTCATTGACGAGCCTCTGAATTTCGTCAACGAGAAGCCTTCAACCTTCGTCGACAAACCCTAGCCTTGTCGACAAAGTCTGTACAATTACCCTTTTTACCCTTATTTTACATAATAAATCCATATATCATGGTTCGGGTCTTACATTCATTATATGTTATATGTTATCAGAACCTAGTTGGCTTAATTTAGGCTAGCACTTGCATGGTACCACTGCTATGTGTTTGTGATCATCACGATATTGTGTTAATGCTGCTGTACGGAGTAGCATGAGGACGAATAGTCTATGTGGTTTTAAGAAGTGTGGGCGCCCCTGGTATACGAACTAGGTCTGGTAGACCCATCAGACTTACAAACTGTACTTTTGACTTGGCAGTGGTCGGCCAACCATTGTCAGGTCCCACCTTCGGACCACACAACCCAGTTATGTGGGGGTAATACATGACAACAACCAACTAACCTACCAAGATTGTTTTATTATTATTATCATACAAGATGAATTATGCTTATGAAAATCGAGTACGTTCTGCTTTGATATGAAAATATATGTTTTCCTTAGATATGATACAGACAGTTATATGTTTATGTATGGTTTTATGTATAATATAGAAATACTCATGTTGCCACACACTAGTATTAGTTTATTTCTCTTACTGAGAGGTGTCTCACCCTTAAATTTTATAAACATTTCAAGAGCCCCGGATAAGAGAGCGAATAAAGCTCCGTTGTGATAGTTACGGTTGATCTGCCTCTCTGAAGGGTATGTATTTTGTGATAGGGTCAGATGAATTTTTGTGGGAAGTGACCCTAGGACTCTTTTGGGTGTTTTATATATGTAATTATAATGGATATAGTAACTCTGTTATTGTGATGGATGGTATTGTATATGGTATGATGAGTTATTTATGATTTTATGTTTCCTGCTGCTTAGACTTCCTTGCTATTTTCTGATGTATCCCTGGTATCCATGGGTTCGGATGAATTATGATCTGCTGGATTTATTATATTGCTTTTATTATAAAAGAAAAAAAACTAAGAATATACGAAAATTAAGCAGGTCGTTACATAGTGCAACCACACGGGCTCGAGGAGCATGTGGTGTGACAGTAGACTGAGTCGTATAGTAGATTTGTTGTGCCCCCTGAGTCGGAATCAGGGCTTTGGCCAGCTAGTCATACTAAAAACATGAGATATATGACAACATTTGCCCTAACCGGGTCGGCCAATTGCGGTTAGGTCCAACCTTTGGGCTGCACAACCCTATTCATAGGAGGAAGCATGACATGGAGTGAGATCCTCAGGGCAGCCATGAGTACATACACGAATATAACAATATGGTGACACTCATGAGCTAGATATGGAAATGGAAATGAAATAAGAATGGAAACAAAAATGGAAATGGAATAAGAATGGAAATGAAAATGAAAATGGAAACGAGAATGAAAATGAGAAATGAATAGCTTGTGTTAATAAATAATTAAAGCGAGGTAAAACACTCCACCTAAGGGCTTACTAAGTAAGGTGAGTGCTCTAATAAGTATCAGTTGTAGCTGAACCCGAGTTAATCAGGTTAGGTTGCAAATGAAATCAGGGCAGAGGGAAGTTGCTTGTATGGGCGGGTAAATTTCCCTATTCTCAAGAACTTTGCTGGTAAATTTGGGTAGAATGAATGGTTTTGAAATGAAAGTAAAAGCTTTTGAAAGCTTATATTGTATATCTATATGATAGTAAATGTGAAATGGTATATTTTCTCAAAAGATACTGATACGAATATGCTTATATCCTATGATATAATGAATCTTATATTGCCACACACAGTAGATAATGTATTCCGTCTTACTAAGATGTGTCTCACCCAATCATTTAAATATTTTAGGAAACCGAGATAGACCCGGTGATAGAGCTCTGAGATGGAGGGGAGTAGATACCCTGAGTAGTTAGGGTGAGCATTTTGAGTTAGAGAGGTTTGATTCCCCTAGAGTTTCTGTGTATGACTTGTATATATAGATGGTAGTACTCTGGTATGTATATTCGCTGTGGTATGTATGTTATATGTCTGAAATGACTTCCGCTGTTAGGATTGTGAATGGATATGATTGTATACTTGGTACCCCACTTGCGTGTAGGGTTTTGTATTATGGTATCAGTGGTTGATGTGGCCGATATGTGATTATATGTGTGGTAAAAAAAAATTGGTATGAATAATCGAGGCGTCACATGCTTAGTCTTCTTCTAGTTCTTTTCCTCTAAATCTCTTTTCCTCATTAAACAATCCTTCTTCATATGTCCTTCTTTCCCACAATAAAAAAAAACCACTCCTTCAGTTCCCATTCTTACCCCTGGACTTGGATCGAGATTTCCCTCGATTCCAATTACCCCTGCTAGAACTCCTGCCTCGCTGTTGGCTAGACTCACCCTTAGCCACCAACCTTTCTCCATGTCCTAGATAATCTAGTTTGTAAAAATTCTCACTCTCCAGAATGGAAATAGTCACCTCATCAACTGTAAGAGTCTCCTTACCTAGCAGTAGTGTGGTTTTCAAAGTATCAAGTGAACTGGGAGCGAATACAACAGAATCAGTGCTTTATTTTCCTCCTCAATTTTTACCTTAATACTCAGCAACTTTGTGATTATTTTATTGAAATAATTGAGGTGGTCTCTGAATTTTGTGCCCTCAGTCATCCTCTAATACAACTGTTTCTTCAAATATAGTCTATTAACTAAGGACTTGGACATATAAATATTCCCCAATTTTTTGCAAAGCTCAGCTGGTGATGTTTCATTTAACACACTGTATTTAATTTCTAGAGCTAAACTTAAGCAAATGGTACTTACCGCTTTCATTTCTAGCTCCTCCCACTGATCATCTGATATGGTCTCTGACTTCTTGTCTTTCTCATACAGTGCCTTAATCAATCCCTATTGGACCAACACATCCTTCACAGTGCTCTGCCACAAACTGAAATTATTTTTTCCATTAAAGGCCTCCACCTCGAACTTGGCCATTGAAGTACTCGCCATTTAATTTTTTTTCTTTCTCCTATTTTTTTTCCCTCTCCTCTGACGTTAGCATCTGTAAGGATGATGTCAGCATGACATCAGTGCTCCACAGGGAGGATCCGCACCTCAACCCGACTCCTTGATCCACTGGACGTGCAACTCGCACGTGTTCTAGCCGACTCAGATGTTGACCCGTGCCTTGACCCGGTGGGTTTCGCTTGGATCTGACCCCCCAACCCAGCCTCTTAACCTGAGTGTTAACCTGTTGCGTTCCGTACCTGACCCGATTCTGAATCCAGGTCTGTCACCCAATTCTGGCATTGTTCATCATGTTCTTCATCCGTAAAAAAAAAATTGTTTTCTTTCTAATTTTTCTTTCACAATGATCCTCCTTCAATTGAAAAAATTTTGGAATAATTCTCCGGCACCTAATCTGAATCCGCGTACCTCAATCCGATCTGAATGAACCGCTTTGATCTTGAGCACTCCCGTGGAAAAACTATCAAAAAAATTTCTTTCAATCTGATCTGATCTATCATATCTACACCCAATCAAAACCGTGCTCTGATACCACTTGTTGACGTGTAGTGATTTTAATCTTTCGATCAACAAAATAATACGCACAAAGAACATTCAAAAAAAAAATGTAGATGAGAGATTTTACGCGGTTCAGTAAGATTGCCTACGTCCACGGAGCGTGCACCTAGAGAAAAATCAACTATGAAACGATGGCAGTACAAGATCTTATCAGAATCTCCCTGATTCTAGATCCCCTATACACCCCTTCACCTGTCAAACCAGTGAAGAAAAAATCTTCCTAGAGAGAAAGCCCCTTCTAGCTCTCCTTGCACAAAATGACAAGCAATACACTCTTTTTCCCATGGCTTACAAACATATATATATATATGACACCACACAACCGTTGGATTTAGAGAAGATCCAACGGCTGTGATAAAAGCAATAATAAATAAATAAATAAAAACATACTTTTTAACAATAACTATTGAAAAAGGGAATAATCTCTTTAAATTATGTAAAACCAAAGGATAACACCCTTTGTCTAGGGGATTAGTTTGACAAATATATAATAGAAAACACATTGAATTGAATGAGACTTAAGTAAATTAAATGAGCCACCTATAATAGTAACCAACCTATGAGAATGGAGATCATAGGATTTAGATTCAATAGGTAAAAGCAAGTTCCCTAGATGATCAACAAGAGCATTATCTTTAATTATACTTTCTATTATGTATACAATATTCATTGCAACATGTAAGGTTGATCATTATTTTTAATAGATTCATAACCTTATTAGGTGGTGTACTTAATTGCAAGGTACGTTTTGGTGGAATCTATCTATATGAGTGAAGATGGGTTGCATTTATAAGATCTTAGAAAAATCGTTATAGCACTCACAAAGTATTTAGGTAGAGCACATAACCAAGAAAATGAGCCAACCTAAGAACTTGAACCCAATTTTGTAGCTAAGTATTTGTTGGCATGACAATTGGCTCACACAATAAAGAGATCCGTGTTCAGTAAATATTTATTTACGAAAATAGTGTAGATTTTTTCCTTTAACACAAGTTTGATTTAAGTCCAGACATCAAGACTATTGCACTCTTTTTTGCTTCCTTCAAGTTATTTCTTTGAAATTATCTTTTATTTCAATTTGAGTCATATTGGGGGGGGGGGGTGTTATTAGAGTTGCGTGTAAGCATGCTTCAAATTGAAAGGATCTAGCAATTGGTTGTGAGAGAAGATTTTCTTATGTATATATTTGATATAAACCACAATTGGTATCTTCCAAAGGTGGGCAAAAGAATGGCCTTTGGATTATCCTATAACACGTGCGCCGCCCCACCCTAATGTGCTTCCCAAGTGTGGGTTCTTGACTTCCATTTAATTATGACGACTTGTTTTTCCACAATTTTTTTTTTTGCTTTTCGAAAAAACACCTTAGGGTTTTTGTACTGCATCAAGCCTCACTATCAAATTTTTGAAAATCAAATTCATGCTCATGGGTTTATTACTTAAGTTTTTCTAGAAATTCCTCGTCAGTTTTGCTGTTGTAGATTCCATCAATAACTATAGATTCACATTATTTTGAAAAAGGTTAATTTATCAGGGTTTTTTCCATTAAATTTCATGGTTGTTCAAATGGCAGAGTTCTTTGTTAGTTTCACTTTTTCAATTTTTAGTATCAATAATATGAAAAAAATTAGTAGCTTACACCCTCCTAGAGGTCCTATAAAAGGGCACATCATTCTAACACATGCCTATTATCCTTACGCTCATTAGCTCTTTCCTATTCTCTTCTATTCGTTGGCGAAAGATATCTGCTTACTTTGACGTTGGGTTAAGTTTGCAAGCAAGTGGTTTATGTGCAACTTACCAATAACATAGCTTGTTCAATCTTAGAGACCTCAGACATTGAGTACTTGCTCCACCAATAGAGGTAGCAATTTCAATTTTTAGGACAACCGAAAATTTGTGCTTCAGGATGCAATTCCTATTACTATAGTTCATTCTCTTTTACATTAAATTTTTTTTTTCCAAAACTTTTGTAAATTTTGTAAAGTTCTTGGTGTCTCATTGTGCTTAATTGAGACAAACTAAAATCATGTTCCCCCAAATATATACAACGCCATTTCAGAGAAATTTGCACATAATATATGAAAATTAGAGAGGTGAAGATAGAAAAGAGTTGCATGTGAAATCCATCTATGGGCAACTTTTATATATAATTTACTCCACCATTTTGGAAGACCCCCATGTTAAGATTTCTAATGGCACAAAGCTGATGAAATATTTATTTGGGGCAACATCAAATCTAGCATAATAGTGTTAGAAGAAGTCAAAGGAAAATCTTGAAGAAGGTAATGGTGGATCATCACATCCACAAATGCACTTTCTCCTTACACAATTTTTGGATAAGCAAGTTGGAGGGCATTGGCTTTCACAATGGGAATCGCGCAAGCAGACTTGTTTGTAGTATCCTTTACCTCTAACATCAACCTTTTTTTTAGCATAGCTACAGATGCATTGTTCAGCAACACATAAAAAAGAGCTAGTTGGGCACCCACTTTTGCAATCCATATCATGAGAACAACTCCTTAGTTCTATACCAACACTTTGTGTTTGCAGTTTGTGGTATGGCTTCCCCTTTTCACCTATTGACATCATCATGACACTTAGTATTAGAAAAAAAAAATTACTCATATTATGGATGAACTATGCTTTTCAAAAGCAAATTTGGGTCATGGGATGCTGTTGTAGGTTTTGTGACATCCATAATAGATTAAACTATTATATGATATGTCGTGTCACTTGTCTATATGTGTATGAGAGAGAGAGAGAGAGAGAGAGAGAGAGAGAGAGAGAGATTAACCAGATGTAGTAACAAAAAGGATGGCCAAGAAAGCTATTACAAACAAAGCATTATCCATATCTTTTGGGTCTCCTTGGCCAGTTAGCAAGTAGCGATTTTCCTAGAGAAAGGCAGATGCAAAAAAAATATTATATACACTTTCTATGCTTTGATGTTCTTGCTTCATTTTGTCATATTTTTATTTTGGAGGTATGTTTTGGTTTGAGTTATATATGAAGGAGGATTTTTTTAGGGGAATGTACTTGTTCTCAACAATGCTAACGTATCTCGTGTTAACGCATTATTGAATTCTTTTTATGCATTCATTTAACTTCATACTTGTCACTTTAATGAAATATTAATGGGGAAGGTAATGACTCTTCTCCTCTATTCACAAACTAAGAGACAAGTTTTCAAATATATATATTTTTTTGGTTAGAGAGGAAGTTTCAACATTTGAAGGTATTAAATGTTTTAAGTTTAGTGTTGTCTCATTGTTGGGGATAATAATTGTGTGGTACTTATAACAAGAGATCAATCGAGGAGGCGAAAAATTTGAATAGTGCTGCAAGATTTGTTGGTGCTTGCTTTATTCTTAACATCTAGAAGTTATCTAAATAGTTGTATAAAAAAGTGTAAGATATTTTTGTACACAGACTCACGAAAATCTCTGAGTACCATTAAATGATAATTGACTTTTATTTATAGAAAAAAATACAATAGAAATAATTTCCTTTCAATATACCCCAATTAAGATAGTTAAAAATGGAACAAATTGTCTCTTGACTATTTATGTGAAGCAATTAAAGAAAGTAAGTTAAGAATGGGCCCATTAATAGCAATAAATCAGATACAACACTTTATTTGCCGCTACCATATGAACTCATCTAAAACAACTAACCACAAAATAAGATTCTAACCAGATGGATATGAAGTTTCAAGAGACAAATCTAAACCAAACTATTGAAGCTAATGGACCTATTCTTTTGATATATTAACTTTGGGCCCACAAGCTCAAAAATATCAGTCCGGGCTTGGGCCTTGTCTCAGGGTCTGTTAACTTTATGGAAATTTAAGCCGAACGCAACCCCCACAGGCTGGGAGTGGAGGAGGCTGATCTGTAGGTTTGATGTTGCACCAGGGAGGTTGAATGGTTCGTTGGTGGCTGAAGTCCCTATGTAATAAAAAAAGTCCCTATGTAATAAAAAAAAAAAAAAAAGAATCAAACGAAGAAGCATGAGGTTAGGAGTTTGTGGGCCTGATAAAAGGCCCAAGCCCGGCCAGTATTGCAGAAAGGAAAAAAAGGAAACGTATTTGATGTATATGCCTTTAATTTTTAACTCGATATATTTTATTGAAAAATTTTCGTTAATAAATTTTACATAAACTTAACTTTTATACAAATTAACATTTTCAAATTTATCTTCTGAAAGATAATATTAGAATCATAAACGTTAGCGGTAGCATTTGTTTCATAATTTAGGCTTGCATTTTAAGTTTATTTATTTTTAACTTCAGCTTTTGCAATCTTCGATATTAGGGGAGCACTGGAGATGTGGAAATAAGGAATTGGTTTTGATTATGGATTGAGGCTCTCATGCATACGCGTTTTAAATTTATTTATTTATTTTATATATAAGATTTAAATTTTAAAAAATTATTTATTTGTAATCATAAACTATTATACTATTAATTTAAGCATAGCAAGAGTACTAATTGAAAAATAACAAAAAAAAAATAAAAAACAAACAAAATCTGCACTACATTAATTTTGAGGAAAAAAGAGCAGACACCCCAAATTGTTCGGGCCTTATACAATCAAAATAAAAAAAATTAAAATTTTTATTTTATAAAATACAAAAATACAGAGATACAAAAAAAAGGGAAAAATACATTTTACATTGAAAAAAAGAAAAGATAAGAAAAACTAGAAAAAAGAGATGAATGGAAGTGGGCCAGCAGTCTTCGGTTTGCAACAAATTTGAACCTGCAAAGAAAGAGTGAGGCGAAATTAGACATGTACAGGAAAATCAAAAATAAATATGATGATTTAAATCAAATTGTTGATTGAATAAACTAAATCATTCGTCAAGGGCTAACTAAGCAAATCAGAATTAATCAATCAATCTTGATTTAATTTAAATCATGTCTCAAAGGTCTGTAAATAGAGAGATACACAAAAGGGAATTCACAGACAGAGGCATTCAGAGAGAGATTCATATAGGGAAATTCGCACACTGTGTGATAGACAGAGATCATGAGAGTTATAGAAAGAAATTCGCATAGAAAAAAGTTGGCATGAAGATATTCAAGTGGTTCTAGTTAGAAAATTCGGGCAAATTTTGATTGAAAGCCCAAGGAAATTGCTAGAGCAAATTGCTGAGTTTAGAGGTTCGGAGGATTAGAATTTGGGATTCAAAATTGCAAAAAAGAGATTTAAAGGTTGGTGGAGTTGAAGGCCAAAGGTAGGTTTTTTTTAAAAAAAATTGTTTTCTTTTCCATATTCAATTTGATAAAGAAAATGCTTTGAAAATAAATCAGTAAGTTGGATCCGATTGGTAGATCCGACCCGTCAACCCAAATCCATTTACTTAACCCATTAAACTCGGGTTGATCCAATCCATTTGATTTAAGGACCCGCCTGAGACTTAGATCCAATTTGGATCTGGGTCCATTAATACTTAAGCCCAGAGCCCATATGTTCAAAATAAGGCTCAAATCAAATTTCAGAAGCCCAAATTTTAAGAAGTCCAAAACCCAAATGTTTTAATACAAGTAATTGGGCTAAGCCCAGTTCCAAGCCCAACAATGGGTTGAACCCACTTATTTTTTTAAAAACACACAGGCCTCGGGATCAATTTTTTTCTTTTAAAACCGTTGTGCGTTTTAAAAAAAATTAAGTTTTTCTTTTAAACTAAGCCTAGTTTTTAAAACCACACACCTCGAGCCTAGTTTTTAAAAACCAAAAGACCTAGGCCCAATTTTTTAAAGTCCTGGGTCCAAATATTTTTTTTTAAAATAAAATAAGTTTGGCCCAAATTTTTTAAGCCCTACAAAACTTGAAATCCAAACCCAACTTAGAGGGTGACTCACCACGAGTCAACCCAACCCACTGAGTTTGGTAAGTTAACTAACTCGTCCACAACCAAACCCTCACACAAACTTATAATACATATAAAAATGATATGTTTGACTCGAATGAAAATATAAAAATAGGGGAAGAGAACTTATCCTGGGTTTAATGGTTAGGATCTTTGATCCTTTTAAAATATTTAATCTGCAAAAAAAAAAAATATAATACACAAATCAAAGAAAATCATAAAATGGAGAAGATCGAAGATGAGAAAGTGAAAGAAAGAAAGGTAGAAAGAGAGAGAGAAGAGAGGAGCAAATCGGAGATGAGAGAGAGAAAGGGAGAAAGGTGAAAGAGAAAAAACAAAATTGAGAGAGAGAGAGAGAGGAAGAAAGAGAAGAGGAGTGAAAAAAATGAGAAAAAAAAGAAAAAAAATTTGGTTTTTGCATTCAAGGTAGTGGGACACATGTCACCACTGAATGGTGAAATGTGTCACATTCGGGGCCAAGTATTAATGGGCGACGTGGCTCAATCTTAGTCGTCCAATCTGTGTTTTCTCTGAATGGTTGGATTTTTTGCCATGTCAACGATCCTTATTAAACTATCTGGGCCACTCGAATTGTATCACGTGGCAGGGTGACATTATGCTAATATCACCCTACTGCAGAAATTTAAAAAATAAAAAAAGAAAAAAGGGGGAAACCAGATGACGCAACATGGTAAGGGTGACGTCATGCTGATATCACCCTACCACAGTAAATTTTAAAAATAAAAATAAAATATGTCATGTGTCACTATTCTGGGTGGATACGTGGCCCCCACTATCTTGAACCGGTTGAATCGATCAGTTTTCCCTAATCATGTTTATTTATTTATTTATTTTGGTTTTAAATTTTCATAAATTGGAGAAAATAATAAAAAATCATTATAAATCATGAAAAATTAGTAAAAAATATAGGGAAAATTTTGGGAAAAATGTTTTGAGTTATTTGGCTCGAAATTAAAAAAATAAAAATACCAAAAAATGAGGAAAAGCCTTTAAAAATCCCAATTTTTTTTGAAAAAAATGCTAAAAATGTTTAGAAAAATTCTGCAAAAATTTTGAAAAATCTGGGTATGTTTTAAAAATATATATACATATATATATATATATATATATATATATTTATAATTCTACTTGATTTTGGTACAGGTGCATCCCAATAATTTCAAAAAAGATAAAGAGGTATTTCAAACCTCACATGTACTAGCTCTAAGGGGGTTTATCTAACAAGATCCCTCTTGTTTGGAAGTCTTATTATATATTTTTAATTCACACTTTGATTTTTATTTTCCTTTTTCATTAATTAATTAACTTATATGTTTACTTTTATTTATTTATTTATTTATTTGTTTATTTTAAAAGAGTTGAATAAAGACCACTAAATATAATTTGGGGATAATTCATAATTAATTAGGTACCATTCATAGAACAGGTGTATATGGGGTGCTGATACCTTCCCATCGCATAACTAAACTCTCGATCCCAACTTTGGTGAAAGCATGCTATTAATAGTTCCTTGGTCTAGGAATAGTTTAGAGATAAATTAATTAGTAAAAATTAGGTGATCTAACTGTACCTAGGTAAATAACGGGTTAGTGGGGACTCCATTCAATTTTTATTATTATTATCCCTCACTATTCTAAACTTATCTTTGGGACGTTGCGACAAAAAAAAGAAAAAAAGAAAAAGATAAACCCTACTATTGTACACGACAAATTTTTCATGTTTTGAGAAATTGTTCCACAATTAACTTATTTGTAATGCTATTAAAATCTATCTCAATATAAATGACTAGACAATTATTCATGGCCAACAAATTAGGATTCAATATAAAAAATAACAATAATTTAGGGTTGCCTCAAAATACGAAATAATAAAATTACTCAGCGCTCGCAAACATTTTATGAAATTTATATAAAACATTAATAGAAATCTATTTAAAATAAAGCAAGTATCAACCGACCCTATAGCACTACTCAAATTTATCACCTTCTCGATCGATCCCTTGTTACAAGTATCAAACAATAATTATGCTTTTATTAGAGTTTAATCATCCTCAACAATATTTGGAGACACTGTAATTCGTGTGTTTTGAATCATGCATTGTGCGCTTATCTTTTAAGACAGTTTTACATTAATTTGAGTGTAAACTATAGTCTCCACTTAATTTATATAAAATCACTTATGATATATATGTTATAAGCTTAGAATTGCAGGTTTTTTGGGGATTGCACCCACTTAACATTAAGTCTAAATAAATAAGATTTTTTTGGGGGGGGGGGGGGGGCTGGAGCCTATTATAATTTTCTTTAATTTTATTTATTTGGCTCTAAATGGTTGTAAATCATTAGATGGTAAGTAAAGACAATCAAGACTTCTCGATTCCCTTCTACTACTACTACTACTATTGATGTAGAGTTTACTGACCGAGTATTGAATTAGTAGTTTTGTGTACGGACTCACGAGAATCTCTAAGCGCGATTAAATGATAATTGACTTTTATTTATAGAAAAAAGCATAAAAAGAAAGAATTTCTTTTTGGTAAACCCCAGTTAAGATTATTAAAAATGAAATAAATTGTTTACTGAATAGTTATGTAAAACAATCAAAGAAAGTAAGCCATCGAATACAACTCTCTGCTACCATATAAATCCGTTATGTGTAAATCAACTAATCACAAAATAAAATTCTAATGAGAGAAACACGAAGTTTCAAGAGACAAATCCAAACCAAACCATATAGTGTGAACGCGCTATCACAAACAAACGTTCAAGTGCTTTTTCCACGTTAGCACAGCCTGGACAAATCGTAAGAAATCCAAATCCTAGTGAAGCTGATGGACCCGTTCTTGGATAAAATTAACTTTGGGCCCACAAGCTAAAAAATATCAGGCCGGCCTTGGGCCTTCGGCCTTATCTCAGGCCCTGTGGACTTACATGGAAATTCAAGCCAACCCAACCCCACACGCTGAAAACGACAAATCTGTAGTTAGAATCAAAGGAAGAAGCAAGAGGTTAGGAGTTTGTGGGCCCGATAAAAGGCCGAAGCCCGGCCAGCAATGCATAAGGGAGAAAAAAGGAAACCAACTTGATGTATATGCCTTTAATTTTTAACTCGATATATTTTATTGAAAAATTTTCGTTAATAAATTTTATATATTTTTTAATGTTAAATATTTCTTGCAAAGAATATATGGCTTTAGTTTTGCCCTAAATAAAACAATACATTTCTTGTATAAATAAGTGGATAGAATATAACTTTTAAATTTAATTGAATCTACCCTCAACATATGGAAAGTATAATTAATAATTTTAAATAGATGCTGAAGAAATCTAGTCCCAAATAATCTTGTATCAAATCCCAAACGTTGAAATAATCTAGTTCCCCGATACTGAAAATGTTGGATATGTGGCTCATATTGAGTGAAATGCATGCACTGAAAAATTAAGTATGGTGAAGCAAAAAACAAGGAAGGAGCCTACAGGAAAAAACCATCAACAGTTTACTCTCGATATTAAACCGTCGACGATTTGTCTAAAAACTGTCGACGGTTTCAATCTTTAGGAATTAGCCTCGGTATTAAACCGTTGATGGTATTGTTAGACGCAGATCACAGATTTTGAATCGAGAGATCAGTAGATTGGGGGATTTTGAGGACTTTTCTCCGAAATTTGCTACAAAAGTGTTTTAAATGCAATCTAAGTCTTCTGTATGCATAGAGTTAGTATATAATCAATATTTATAGCCATTGATCTAAGCTTTAATGAATTGATAGTGAAAATCAGCCGCTTGCTCCTGTAGATGTAGACACATTATCAAACCACATAAATTCTTATATTTTTGATTTAATTGCTTTATTTTATTCTCATTTTGAGTAATTGTGTTTCCGTATATTTATCGTTGGTTGCTTGCATTGCTTGTTTCGAATCGATTTGTGGTTTCCACTGTGCATTGACATTCAAACCACTTTGCAAAATAGAAAAGATTTACATACAATAATTTCATATGGGCTAAATTATATGGTTAAATTTTTATGGTGTATATTTTAAAATTGTTATTAATTTCATCTATTGCACTTCTAATACATACAATCTATTGTATATTAAGTACTAATATCCTATGTTTGGGAATATGCATCGATTCAGGTCTTAAATTTGAATTTGGATGAATTTGAATAAAATCCGATACAATTTTGTGTCATATATTATCCAAATGCACACAAATCTAAATCAAGAGTCTCTCCCAAACCTACTCAAATAGTGTAAATCATTTATGGGTCAGACCAAAAATCCTAATTTTCCCCAATGGTGATTTTTTTTTTTGCCCCATTTTTTGGTTAGTAAACTAAATGACTTTATATTTTTTTTATATTTAATACTTAACACATTTTACTTATTGTTTAATTAATTTTCCATTCATAATCATGCTAGATGAATGATTTAAAAAAAAAAAAATGGTGGTGCCTAAAGCCTATTGAACAATGGATCTACTCCTCCATCATTCTCTATTTAATTATTAACATATTATTTCAAATAATAAGTCGAAATTCGTAAAACTTGAACCCCGACAATTTAATCATGAATCTTGAGTTTACTACTTCACTCACTGTTATTTCAAATATATATATATATATATATATATATATATATATATATATATGCAAAATATACATATTATGTTTCGATTGATAATGAAGAGATGGAAGAATTGATCTGAAAATATATGGATGCATGATGCATGAATGGATGCAATTATTAAAGCAATCCACGTCAAGGTTTCCTGCCATTAAAGGCAATGAACAGCGACTGTACGTACTTGAAATTTAAATTATAAGAAATCCGACATGCATGTACTTTGCCAGATTGGCTGCTGCTTCCATGCATGCATGTGAATCGCCTAAATGAATTATCTCTTTAATTAATTATCCATTCTATAATAATAATAATAATAATAATAATAATAATAATTTAGTTTGATTTGCTCAAGCGATAAATATGAAATTAGACTTTTTGATGACGTCAAAGTATCAAATTCGATTCTCTACTTGTCATTTGCCTAGTAAACTACTACATTAATGGGTGGATGATAATATTTTTATTTCTCGATTTGATAACATTTAGATGGATACGAAGAGTTGCTTAAATTAGAATTCCGAATCATCACATAATAATAATAATAATAATAATAATAATAATAATAAGATTTAGCCAGTTTGACAGCATTAGTAAGTAATGATGATTAGGGTAAATGGGCTATGTTCACATGAGAATAAAAACATAGGAGGGACATAATTGTAAAGGGTGAGTTATAGGGGTTTTAAGTATGCCTAGAACCCTATCAAATTCTCCACCACATGAAATGGTGGTTTAATAATTAAAGTCTTCCCTTGATTAATTACAACCAAAGCAAAAATTAACCAATCAAAACAAAAAGTGAAAGACATAAAAATTTAAAAAAAATATTTAATTTACCGTAAATGGTAATTAGAGTCTCCGAGATTTCTTTTGAGCATTTTTTAAGTTAAAGAATTCTTCAATTTTATATCTTGTCTTTTTATCAATTGCATTAAAGCTTTCAATTTTGAATGTGAGTGTGTGTATTATATTAAATTTTATCAAAACATAAAATATTAAATATATGCCCAACCGGGCCAGCTCATGTGGTAGGGACGACTTGTGATTTTGATGACTCCAAGGTGACAGATTCGATTCTCCTTTGAGACATTATGCCGGTGAATTACCAGACGTGCGTCAATGGGCGGACGACCTTTACTCCCCAAGTTTAATGTCGCACCTTAGTGTTCAAAGTGGCGCGATAGTAGTTGAAGTCCCAAAATTATAAAAAAAAAATGTTAAACATACTATGTACGTTGTTTAATTGTTTAATTAAATTCAACAAAATTTTTTGGATGAAGAGCATATTAACTAGTAAAAATTTGTTCTTTGGCCAAATTAGTAATGAATACAACCCTTCTTTTCATTTTTAGTGATACTGCAAGATGATACTTTCTTAAATCTTATTTGTGGGATCAGAAGGAAATGATATTTGTCTATTGAGTAACAAGGAAAGTATAAAGATTTAGCGAAAAAGCTACATAAGATTTTCAAAAGTTTGAGAGATGTAGATAATGCGTAGATTAATGCTGTTAAGGATTTTGTTGGAACTATCTCCAAGGATACTAGAACTGATCAAAACAGCAACTTAAGTTCAAATAATGAAGATATATCAACAACTTCTTTAATTCAAATAATGAAGATATCTCAATAATCTTTTGTATTTAAATATTCTGCTGTAATCTAGTGTATCTACTCACAATCTTTTGTAACAAACTCCTCTGGTTACATTTTATATATAGCAATGTAAACTCCTGCAATATGTGAAGAGATAATAAACCGATATTTGTGTTTTCAAACTTGGTATCAGAGCCACCAAGACTTACGTCTCTCTTCTATTCCAATGGACAGCCCTGTATCCTCACCACCATCTTCTACTGAAACCCACCCACAGCCATCGCCAAATTCCACCTCTGTTCCTCTTGCTAGCCTCACCAATATTCATCATCTACTCACCATCAAAATAACCCACAAAAATTTCCTCCTCTGGCATGCTCAGGTCACTCCTTATCTACGTGGCCAACAAGTCTATAGCTTTGTCGATGGCACCGATCCTCCTCCCCCTTCTACCATACCCAATCTAAAATCTACCTCAACTTCCACTGTCACCATTCCAAATCCAGCATTCCAGCTATGGAGCCAGCAATACCAAATCATTCTCAGTACCCTCATATCTTCCTTATCTGAAAATATTCTCTCGCATGTCATGGGCTGCACCACTTCCCATGATCTCTGGCTCTCTCTTGAAAGAATGTTTGTCTCTCACTCTCAAGCCCGTATCACTCTCACTCATTATCAACTTGCCACCATGAAGAAAGGATCCTCTACCATATCCGAGTACTTTCAAAAAATGAAAGTTCTCATTTGATACTCTTGTTGCTACCGGACAATCTTTAAATAATTATGAAACTGTCTCCTATTTGCTTGCAGGTTTAGGGACCGAATATGATCCCTTTGTCATGTCTGTGACAACTCGTGTGGATCCTCTACCTCTTGATGAATTATATGGACGTCTTCTAGCGCATGAACATCGCATTGAGCAACATCAGATTCCCACCGATCTTGCCATGTCCTCTGCCAATATTATAATGACCCGAAGAATAATGGTATTTAAATAATAAAGAGGGAGGGAAATGGAAACAAAAATAGAAGGAGGTAGTAGGGTTCATCGACGACGTTGCACTTTGGGTGTAATAACCTAGGAATTTAATTAAGGACTCGTCGATGAATACAGGGGATTTGTCGACAAGGATAACATAGGGTCTCATCGACGAGGATATGTTTCGTCGACGAGAAGATACCGAGAGGCTGTTTTCTAAATTCTCAAATTCGTCGATGAGGAGATGGTGTTCGTCGACGAACCTTCTTCGTGACCTCGTCGACGAGATACGTCATCTCATCGACGAAGGTCGCAATATAAATAGTGTTAAACTCAGTTTTATCGCAAAAAATTTACCAAAATTTTCCCTTTCTTCTCCCCTATGGCTCCTCTTCCCTTTCTCCTCGATTTTGGCCCCGTTGACTGCCAGATCGACGATCTGAGGCCACCACAACGCTTCTAGAGAAGTTCTCCCTAAGTTTGTCGGAGCGGATCATCGGTGGGACGAAATTGGATTTCATCCCAGATTCAGGATAAGGCCTTTTTGTCAAAATTTGGCTTTCCAGCAGTTGCAGGAAATGTAGTAGTAGAAAAAATAGTGATATTTTGTTCTGAAAAAAATGCTATTTTCAGGGTATTGAGTGGAGAACCTTGCGGGTGTAGGACCCGTCATAGTAGGAGACTTTAGTAGGAATCAGGTAAGGGAAATATGCTAGACGAACCTATTATGATTTAGTATAAATTATATGTTTTCAGCAAATTATTATTCAGATTATTTAAGCAGTTTTAGAGCCCAATAATGTTGATATTTAATTGTGTGGCATGAGTTAGTATTAGCTCAGTATAAGGTTTCCATAATTTTCAGAATACCATGATTTTTAGCATATGCGCAGAAACTTGTATTGTAACGACCTGCTATTTATTTTTCAATTCTGATTTTTTTATTTTTTTTATATATACTATAACATTTATAATGCTCTGATACCACACTGGATTAAACCCAATCATCAACCTAAGCAGCGAGAAGTGGAACTCAAGTAAACATAACCATATATAATTATATACAATACTAGAGTGCTAAAATGTTTCCCAAGATATACATATATGACTATTTCCCAAAATATCCTCAAGTGGCTAAGGCTATACAAATATACTCCAAAAAATACTCACTCTACTGTTCGGGCAATACTGAGGCCCTTGTATCTACGAGCCTGATCTGTAACGACCTGCTATTTAACTTGGGTTTATATATATATATATATATATATATATACTATAACATTTATAATGCTCTGATACCACACTGGATTAAACTCAATCATCAACCTAAGCAGCGAGAAGCGGAAATCAAATAAACATTACCATATATATAATTATATATAATACCAGAGTGCTAAAATATTTTCCAAAATACACATATATGACTATTTTCTAGAAATACCCTCAACTGGCTAGGGCTACACAAAAATACTCCCAAAATACTCACTCTACTGTTAGGGCAATACTGAGGCCCCTCTATCTGTGAGCCTGGTCTGCTCGCCTACCTGGATCACCTAAAAAATGTTAAAGTAATGGGATAAGCCAAACGCTCAGTCAAACGAAATATGCCATTGCTAGTGTGTGACAAATGAGTTATAATACTATGAAAATCTGTTTCTATATAATCATGTATAACTGGATCTGTAAATACAATACAAACAATAGAAACCACCACCATTTCCACGTTGTTTAACATATCCTGTATTTTAGGTTGCTATTCAAAATACTTCTAATGTACATAAGTATATTCTCTATCTCTTTAAATCTGTATATACATAATAATAACTGAAAACTTCTCTATGGATAATTATATGTCATGATTTAACCCCTCATAACAGGGTTGTGTGGCCCGTAGGCGGGATCTACCATGGCTGGACGACCAAGGCAAACCACTATACTCCCACAGTCAGATCGGCCACTCCTCAACCCATACCTGATGGAGAGCCTGTCCATGTCTGGGACAGATCGACCTACTACCACGTATTATCTGAATAGGTGGTTGCACTCTGAACTGAATATCTGTAGCTACGGTACCATGCTCTGCTGTATGGTCCAACAGGGTCTGATACTATATAATATATTTCTATATACAACTATCTGATTTACCATGATTATGAAATAACTGTCTTAACCATGACATTGAAATAAACTGTAACTGTGTCAACTATATTTTTGAACTGAACTGTAATCTGTAAGTCATGGTACTGAAAACTGTATAATCATGATACTGAAAACTGTATAATCATAGTATTTTATAATTACTATAAAACATATCCACTGGCTGTATATTCTGTAAAACATACCCTAAAAATACTTTAAAACATGCTTTTGTACTATATTTATATTCTCAAGCCACAAAGTAATTTAATACATAATATTCATAATTAATAAACTGTATAAAGTCCTGCTGTGAATAATAACCTAGTAAAAATATACATTTCATACTGCAAATCATTTTAGAACTACCTAGCATAGCATATTTCCCTTACCACACTGTCGAAAGCTCCTATCGTATATTGATCCTACACCCGCAGGGCTTCCTATTCCACACCCTAAAAACCACATTTGCCATAACAGAATATCAATATTTCTTGGCCTACGTCATTTCCTACAATTGGAAGAAGGTCAAAAACTGAATAAAAGACCTTACCCTGATTCTGGAGAGAAATTCGACTCAATCCCACCGACGATCCGTCCTAGGAGACTTGAAGAGAACTCCGCCAGGAGTGTCGTGGTGGCCTCAGATCGTCGATCCGGTGACTGACGGGGCTGAAATCGAAGAAAGAAGAGGGAGGAACTGTTGGGGAAAGGAGAGAGAGAGAGAGACTGCGGCGAATTTTTGTGATTAAAATTAGTTTAGGGCTATTTATACTGCGGGATTCATCAAAGAGTCACGTCACCTCGTCGACGAGTCCTGTAAAAAATTTGTCGACGAACCTACACCCTCGTCAACGAATTTCAGACTTCCAAAAATCCTCTCTTAGCATCTTCTTGTCGACGAAACTTGCCCTCGTCGACGAGACCCTTTTGTACCCTCGTCGACGAATCCCCTGTGTTCGTCAACGAGGTCATGAGGAAATCCCCTGGGTTATTATATTCAAAATGTAATGTCGTTGACGAAGTCGATTGCCTCCTTCTATTACTGTTTCCATTTCTCTCTCTCTTTATTTATTAAATACCATTATTCTTCGGGTCACTACATGATCTGCTCGCCTACCCGGATCACTTGAAAAATGTTAAAGTAATGGGATGAACCAACGCTCAGTAAGACGAAATATGCTATTGCTAGTGTGTGGCAAATGAGTTACAATACTATGAAAATCTATTACTATATAATCATGTATCACTGAATCTGTAAATACAATACCAGTAATATAAATTATCACCTTTTTCCTATTGCTTAACATATTTGTACTTTAAGTTTCTACTAAAAAAACTTCTAATATATATAAGTATATTTTCTGTCTCTATAAATCTGTATATACATAATAATAACTGAAAACTTCCTTGCGGATAACTATATGTTATGATTGAACCCCTCATGACAGGGTTGTGTGACCCATAGGCGAGATCTATCCTGCCTGGCCGACCAGGATAAACCACTATACTCCATCAGTCTGATCAGCCCTCCTCAACTCATATTTGATGGGAAGCCTGTTCACTTGTGGGCTCTATACGATCGACTTATATACCACGTATTATCTGAATAGGTGGTTGCACTCTATACTGTATGTAGCTACGGTATCGTGCTCTGTAAACTGTAATGGTCCAATAGGGTCTGATACTATATAATACATTTCTATATATAACTATCTATTTTGCCATGATTCTGTAATAATTGTATAAATAGTGACGCTGTGATAAACTGTATCTGTATCAACTGTATTTTCTGAAATGAACTGTAAAACTGTATGTCATGGTACTGTAAACTGTAAACTGTATCTGTATCAACTGTATAATCATGGTATACTATACTTGCTATAAAACATATCCACTGTCAGTATATTATGTAAAATATATCTCTGAAAAATACTGTAAAACATGTTTCTGTACTATATCCATATTCTTAAGTCACACAGTAATTTAAAACATATTATTTATAATTGATAAACTGTATAAAGTTCTTCTGTGAATATTAATCTAGTAAAAATATACATTTCATACTGAAAATTATTTTAAAACTGCCTAGCATAGCATATTTCCCTTACCCGTTTCCTGCTAAAAATCCCCTACTATGACGGGTCCTACACCTGCAAGGTTCTCCACTCAACACCTGAAAATCAAATATCCCCAGAACGAAACATCATTATTTCTACGGCTACTGCATTTTTTACAACTGCTGGAAAGCCAAATTTCAACAAAAGGCTTTACCCAGAATCTAGGATGAAATCCAACTTCGTCCCATCGATGATCTGCTCTGGTAGACTTGGAGAGAACTTCCCCAGCAGTGTCATGGTGGCCTCAGATCGTCAAACTGGCGGCTAACGGGGTTGAAATCAAAGAAAAATGGGAGAAGAACTGTAGAGAGAGGAGAGAGAGAGTTTTCGCTGAAATTTCTGCGTAAAAACTGAGTTTAAGCACTATTTATACTGCGGGGTTCATCGACGAGTCACGTCACCTCATCGACGAGTCCTATAGAAAGTCCGTCGACAAATCTGCACCCTCGTCGACGAATTTCAGACTTCCAAAAATCCTCTATAGGCATCTTCTCGTCAACGAGATGGGACCTCGTCGATGAGATCCCGAAGAACCCTCATCGACGAAACCCCTGTGTTCGTCGACGAGACGTGAAAAATTTCTTGGGGCTCTCACCTTCAAAATGCAATGTCATCGACAAACGTGAAGCGTTCTTCGATGAAGTCGATTGCCTCCTTCTGTTCCTGTTTCCATTTCTCTCCCTCTTAATTATTTAAATACCATTATTCTTTGGATTGTTACATGTATTTTGCATTATTTTCAGAATATTATGATATACCTATTTGAAAACCATAAAATTCAATTCATATAGTAAATAAGATATTTCAGTTACTCGGTTAAGCAGATATCTCAGAAACTCAGTTATTGCAGTTTACTCAGCAATTTATATGATGTTATGGTTATTTCAGATGTTATAGAATCATGATAAAAGCAGTATTTTAGAAATATCAGTTATGTATATAGTATCAGACCTTGATGGACCATAGTCAGCAGCAGAGTATGGTACCGTAGCTATATTCAGTTCAGAGTGCAACCCCTATTCATATAATAGGTGGTATTCAAAAGTCAATTCTGCCTATGTTGTGGATAGGCTCCCCATCAGATATAGGTTGAGGGGGCCGATCTGACTGTTGGAGTTTAGTTGACTTACCCTGGTCGGCTAGTCAGGCTAGGTCCCGCCTTCGAGCCGCACAACCCTGTCATGAGGGGTTAATTCATGACTTCAGTTATCCATCCAGGGAATTTTCACAGTTATTATTTTTATATATTACGATCAGATTTACATACGATAGTTATACTTATAAGTATTATCAGTATTATGAATAGAACATTCTGAATAATCAGTTTATGTTAAGCTACGTAAGCATGTTTTATATGATAACAGGTATACAAGTTTTCTCAATTTTGTTACATATGGTATTATTTTGTTTAGATCAGATTTTCCAAGTATATGACTCGCTACACCCTAGTAATAGCATGTTTCTTCTTACTGAGCGTTGCCTCATCCCATTTAACTTATATTTTTCAGGTGATCCAGTGAGACGAGTAGATCAGGCTCGTAGTAGAGGGGTTTCTGTGCTGCCTGTTGTTAGAGTGAGTATTTCGGGGAAGGTTTTCCTTGTATAGTTCTAGTCTTAGATGTGGTATATTTTGGGAGATACAACTGTGTATTTATACTGTGGGAGTATGTCAGCACTTTGGTATTGCACGTTATTGTATTATATTCGCGTACGGTTGTGATTATATGATTTTAGCTTCTCGCTGCTTAGGTTGATGGTTTTATATTAATCAGAAAATAAAGAAGCAGTGGAATTTCATAGTTTTATTCCATCAGGAGTTATCAACGCAGTTTAACTTAATATATAAATATATATAATTTTAGCAGGTCGTTACAAATATGGCCTCTTGCAATCATCCAAATCAAGGCAAGAATCAGCGGCCCATTTATAACAACTCTGGTGGCCGACATAACTATGGTGGATGTGGTCAACGTGGTCGCGGTAGGGGTTGTCATTCCCCATCAACAGGTACCTTTTCCAATGGCCATCGCCCTACATGCCAGGTCCACAACAAGATGGGTCACATTGCTCTTAACTATCACTATAGGTTTGATCATGCTGTTCAACAAGCCCCATCTTAGTCCTATCAAGCATATTATACTTCTCAACGAAATGCACCTGATGAAAATTGGTACCCCGATACTGGCACAACCCATCATCTGACCAGTGATCTCTCCAATCTCAACCTATTTGTAGAACCTTACAATGGCCTTGATTAGATGCATGTTGGTGATGGCTCAGGTTTTTCTATTGATCGACTCATTTCTTCTTTGCACTTCCACTCGTTCCCTTGTTTTAAAACATCTCCTTCATGTTCCTCACATAACAAAAAATCTTCTTTTAGTCAGTAAATTTGCTCATGATAATTCATTTACGTTCTATTTTTTTTTTTTCTAGTTATGTTTTGGTTTATCTACTACCACACAAGATCTCAAAATATGATTTGGAAAGTCCCATCTTACTTGAATTATCTCCAACTAGTGTGACTTTCAATTTTGAAAAGACTTAAATATTCTTTTGCATATTAAAATGAACTCTGCTCTCCATTGAATCCAAGCCCAAAGAAAGAGGTCATGAATGCAATAGATTTTTAACTCTCACACTTCTTTTGTAAGAATTTAGGAAGATTTTTCTTCGTATATATAAAGGATCAAAATGTTAGATCCATTGATGCAAATTATAAAACTGAGATTTTTATATAAGAAAGGTGAAAAAAATGGAGAAAAATTAAGTATTTAGTTGAAGTGTGTAGACACCCAATTTTAACCAAACCTTAAATATAACAAGATTTTTATTAATTTTCATAACAATTATAAGAAAATACACCATAATACAGAGAAATATAGGGAAATACACCATAATATAGGGAAATAAAGAGAAATACAGGAGAAATATAAAAATTCACAGAAATACAAAGGGAGGCAAACAAAAAAGTAAGAAGATGTAGAGAATATCCTAGGAATCTTCATGGATAGTTGCACACAAATTCAAAAAGAAATCAAGCAATCAAGGGAGAATATATGAATGAATTCATAAATTAATGAGAGAATTTGTAAGATTGATATGTTTCCCAGTCCCAATATTTGGCCGAGAACCCATATGGAAAAAAAATCAGTCGATTGCAATAGAGATGGGAATTTTACTATAGGAAGGAAAGCTCGCACATAGGAGGTTCAAAATAAGGAAAGAGTTGAAAATTGAAGGTTGGTTTGTTACATATGCTTGCTAAGGGCCTAACCCTATAAATAGGGGACCTTCACAGAGGGTAAAGGATGAAGAAAAGGAAAAGAGAGATATCTAAGGAAAAAGAGACGTGGCATACCAGTGAGGATTTGGGGGGTATGAAACCTTAGTAAGAAAAGGGAGGGTAACATCATACCCTTCTCAGATAAGAGAGTCACAAAGCTCATTGCCCTGCAACCTAAAAGGTTCCCTCCAACTAAAGGAGACAAAGGCTAAGACCAAGAAATGTCCCAGGCCGAGGAGATCGAAGGAGCACAAAAAGAGGAGAATGTGTTGACCCTATGCGTCATACCCTGCTTTGATTATAACAAATATTCAAGTATTTAATGTCTGCCGAGTTGATATACAAGTTTATTTTGGCAGTATCATATGATGGCATTCGGAGATTCGGAGGAAAATGAAGACCCTAAAGACCCTAGTTGTAATTCATTTGTTGTAGTTTCTATTTAGGTCTGTAATATTAATTAAGAAAAGGCATGTTATAATATGCATTTCATGCATGTAGGAACTAAAAAGCTCAAAGGCCATAGAACGACTCTAGGACCCTACACATCACTTGAAAATCAAATGATATTAGAAAGACCTTAGGGATCACCCTTCGGTTGACCGACACCAAATTTTTTCAGTGTCCTAAAGAAGACTTGAATGACCCTAGGACACTCATACATGCATATATATATATATATATATATATATATGTATGGTTGTAATGACCTGAAGAATAATAGTATTTAAATAATAACGAGGGGGAGAAATGGAAATAGTAACAAAATGAGGCAACTGACTTCGTCGACGACATTGCATTTTAGATAGAACAACCTGAAAGATTTTCCACAAGGCCTCGTCGATGAACACAGGGAGTTCGTCGACGAGTGCATAAGAGGACCTCGTCGACGAAGCTACGACTCGTCGACGAGAAGATACCTAGAGAAGAATTTGGGCTACTCTGAATTTCATTGACGAAGGGTAAGGTTCGTTCACGAAATTACTTAAGGAGTCGTCGACGAGATGACGTGACTCGTCGACGAAGCCCGCAGTATAAATAGCCCTAAATTGATTTTAATCGCAGAAATTTTCCGCATTCTCTCTCTCTCTCTCTACCCCTACGGCTCCTCCCTCTTCTTCCTTCGATTTTGGCCCCGTCAGTCACCGGATCGACAATCTGAGGCCACCACGACGCTTCTGGCGGAGTTCTCTGCAAGTCTGTCAGAGCGGATCATTAGTGGGATGAAGTTGGAATTCATCCTAATTCTAGGGTAAGGTCTTTTATTCGAAATTTGTATGTCTAGCAGTTGTGAGAAATGCAATAGACATAGAAATAGTAATGTTTTGTTCTGAGATTTATGGTTTTCAGGGTGTTGAGTGGAGAACACTGCGGGTGTAGGACCCGTTACAGTAAGAGGGTTTTAGCAGAAATCAGGTAAGGGAAATATGCTATGCTAGAAATTTTTATAATGTTATCAAAGATTTTACACATATGTACATACCAGTTTATTACCTAGTTTTACAGAATATGAGTTTTAAATACTTGTGTGGCCTGAGTAGATATTTATGTGATGAAGAACTTATATAATTTTTATAGTATATCATACTATACTGATTAAACAGATATAGACAGTATATTATAGATATTTTACCTAGAATAGTTTATTATAGTTTTACTTAGATCAGTATATATTACAGCTTTATACAGAACAGTGTATACAATATTTATAGTTTTCCATGTTCCTATTACCATAACATTCAGAGCACACAAACAAAGTATATAGACATATTATATAGACAAATATACAAAGATAGCATCAAGATGCTATAGATATACGATATAGAGATTACAGGATTTACAATATAGAAAGATAGCGTTATGGTAATTTTGGAAACACGATGCAAACAGTAAAAAAACATATATATGTATATATATAGTATCAGATCCCTGAGGAATGATTACAGACAGATACAGATAAAGAATACAGAGTACGGTACTGTTGCTAGATATAGATAGAGTGCAACCATATATCTTAGATAGTGTGTGGGTACCGTCAGCCGTGCTCGGAGAGTATGTTGCTCCCTAGTTCGTTGGGTTGAGAGGGCCGATTTGACGAGGTAGCAGCCAATTCTGCGCATAGGAGAGTATGCAGTTTGGCCGAGTTGAGGTAGTGTAGAGTATAGTGACTTACCTGGAGGGCAGACCAGGTTAAGTCCAGCCTACGGGCCACACAACCCTGTCATCAGGGGTCAAATCATGACATACAGAGTCCCTGGGAAAGAACACACACACACACACACACACATACATACATACATACATACATATATATATATATATATATATATACAGTTTTGCAGCTTTCATTGTATATAGTATGATGCAGCACTATGAATGATAGAAAGTTCAGATGATACAAATGTTTAAAGTTATCATACATGTGTTGTACAGAATTGCCAGATTATGCAGTTTTTAAATACTATTATTATAATTTTATGACTCGGTCGCCACACACTAGTAATAGCATATTTCCACTTACTGAGTGTCGACTCACCCCATTACTTTACCATTTTTCAGGTGAGATAGTTAGGCGAGCAGATTAGGCTCGCAGATAGGAAGTTTACTTGATTACCCCAGTTGTAGGGTGAGTTATGACAGGGTTTTGTATTTTTGAGGTAGATGGTGCTGGGGGGTTTATTTTGTATGGTTATGGGTTTTATATATTGGATTCTGGTATTGTATAGTATATATATATATTTTGTGTTTCCGTTGCTTAGGTATGGATGTAGATATATATATATATATATATAAATGGTAAGAATTTTAAGGATGTTACAATGGTTTTGAGGAAAGGATGATCACATATTTAAAAAGAACCAAAATGTATGAAAAATACATGTTCGGTTGATCGTACTCTCAAGTACAATTCCTCTCAGTCGACCGAACCGGGATTGGGTCAATAGTTTGACCACTGTCGACTGAACTTGTCTAGTTTATTTTCACCCGGTCGACCGAACTCCCTAGGAGTCAACATATTGATCATTTTGTCGACCGTGCCTAAAATGCATAACAACGCCTTAGTCAACCAAGTTCCGACGTGTGGGAACTCAACGGTCTGGTCGACCGAACTATATAGTTCAAAAAGCTCCCGGTCGACCAAGTCGCGCTAAAAGGGAAAAAATTGCCTTGGGACACCATGTTCGGTTGATCAAACTTCTAGTTCATTTCTTAGCCGGTCGACCCAACTCGCACAGATCGGTCAACTGAACCTCCCTTCGGTTGACCGATGCTCTCGGGTTGCCCCATTATTTTTACCATGGTTAGATTATTTAAACGAGGTTAATTAGGGTTAAGATGGTTTAAAACAATATTAATAATACCCTACATGTCCTAACGACTATAATTTTTCCTATCTCTATATATAGGCTCTCATTTGCAAAAATTAAGACAAGATTAGGGAGTTTGATTAAGAAGAATTTTCTCTAAATTTTTGAGTGCCCTTTCTTCATACACATCCCATATACTCATTCTTTTATCATTCCCTTGCCAAATCTTTTTGAGTGAGTATATCTTGAGTAATCCTACAAAGCTATTACTCTCATTACATTTGTTGATATTTGATTTTCATATTGAGAGTTAAACAAGGATTTTTTCCACTAATTTAATTCGATAAATCTTTGTGTGGGAAAAGTCTTATAGTTAAGTGGTTCTTTGCATTGTTATTGCAAGACTCATTTGGGCTTATATTTTTGTGTGCAAAAATATTTTGCAAACTTATTTTTTAATATCTCCTTGCGCTTGAATATTGAGAAAATATTGTTTTGAGATATTTAGAATACTCTAGGTAGATATCTTTGAAACCCTAAACTTATGATTGAGATATATTGATATAAAGTTTCAAAGATAGTTCTAGTATACACTCTTGTGCTTATTTGAGAACACACATTATAGTGAGTGTAGAACGCACACATTCACATCACTGAACTTATAGTTCCTATTGTGTTGATGTGCACTGTTTAGTGACTGTGTGTATTGGTACAAATCTGCTTGTTGGAGAAGCACTAAAATTGTACACGAAATTTGTATTACACATTTGTTGTATTTCTAGGCGTGGCCTAAGGGGGCTTAATCTAACTCGGAAGGATTAGGTTGGGGCTAGCCCTGTGAATTTGACCTAGAGCCTTCTCCGCCCCGCAAGGAGAATTTGTAAAGGTTGAGGTCAGCCCTGTGCTAATTGACCTGGTTGTAACCAGTGCCGCTCCACCCATTAAGTAAGCCTTTAGTGGAATCCTCAAGCTTGCGAGCTAGAGGCGGGGACGTAGGCACAGTTGGCCGGACCAGGATAACATATCTTGTGTGCACTGTTTATCTTTCTGCAATTTACATTTACGCACATGTATGTTATAGTTGGTGAATGCTGCGCATGATTTTAATTTTCGCACGTTATATTTATCTGCGCATTTTGTTAGCTTTGGTGTATTTCCAAGAGAGGGGTGAAATGGGTATTTAAAAATTACTTCCTAGGTTAAACTAGATCAGCAGCATTACACAATCCTAGGGTATTTCTATTTAATTATAAACCCAATCTACACATGTACTACATATAATGAATCAAGCATACAACATACATGTGCTGAAAATAAAAAGCGAAAAATAAATTTGCGAAAATATAAAAAACACGCACGGTATGTTATCGGGATTTGGACAATTGTGCCTACGTCCTCGCCTCTAACTCGCAAGCTCGAGGATTCCACTAATGCTCACTTGACGGGTGGAGTGGCACCTAATACAACCAGGTTAATTAGTACAGGGCTGACCTCAACCTTTACAAAATTTCCTTGCGGGGTGGAGAAGACACTAGGTTAAATTCACAGGGCTAACCCCAATCTGATCCTTCTAGACTAGATCAAACCCCCTCAGGCCACGCCTGGAAATACGACAGTCTTTTCCTCAATAAGATTAGTCTAGTGATTATGCTTTCATATAAAGCAGATATGTACCCAAATACGCATAATATAATCAATGCACCTCAATGATGTATGACCTATAAGCTTAGTGCTCTACGTGTGCAATCAACACTCGGAATAACGACTTTATATAATCAAGCACAAGAGTGTATATCAAACAAGCTATTCTTTGAAAACTAAATAAACTATATCTCAATCTCATATTAGGGTTTAAAAAATGTTAGCAATAATATTCAAACAAATTCAAAAATATTTTCTTTAATGTAGCAAGCACAAGAGTTGTTTTGAAAAAAAACTTTGAAAATGATTTTTGCACACAAAAGTATACGCTTAGGTTACTTGCAATGACAATGCAAGAACCGCAACCTTCCAAGTCTTCCCACACAAGATTTATCAAGTTAAATTAGTGGAAGAACTTGATGCTTCTACTCTCAATAAAATCAAAGAATCAATATAATCTAATAAGAGTATTAGCAAGTATAAATGAAGTACAAGCACACAAAATATACTTACAACACTTGCAAGAACAAGAAGGATGATGTGTATGAGTGTTTTGGAGTAGTATAGGCTAAAATAGGGTTTTGAATTTTGAGAGAAGTTTACCCTAATCAAATTTGCTAATCTTTGCTAATTGTGACAAATGAATAGGTATTTATAGGCAAGGAGGATTTTTTGATCATTGGGGACACAATGGGTATAATTAAAAAGTTTAAAACAGGTTTAAAAAAATTAACCCCATTTACATTTTAAAATTATCAGTAAAAATATTTTAACCCGCAAAGTTCAGGTGCCCGACCTGAGGTTCGGGTGCTTGAATAGACACAGTCAAAAAACCAACTTTTAGTGGTTTGGGTGCTTGAAGAGTGAGTCGGTCGGTCGAACAAATGTCAGTGGCATTTTTTCGTTAGTTTGGGTGCCCAGCTCCAAGCTTGGTTAACCGAACTGACCAATTCAGTCGCCCTGGCCCATTTTGAACGTAATTGTTCAGTCGCCCGGGCCCATTTTGAACGTAATTGTTCGGGCGCCTAGGTTGTTGAAAAGGAACCTGACAAAGGTTTGGGTGCCCGAAGCAGATACGCTCAAAAGTGGTTCGAGTGCCCGAACACCAAGTCTACATATTGACTTGTTCGGTAGCCCGAGTCGTTTAACACAGCATAGGTTCGGTTGCCCGAACCCTCTCAATGTTCTCAACTAAGCTCATTTTTAGCCTTACTTGATTCCCTTGATATAGTAAGTGATGTTGGGGACTTTCTTATGTGCAAGAACTGGGACCTAGGGTCTTTTCTAAGGCCTTTTTAAGTACGCCAAAAAACCTGGCGTCAGTCGACCTTCGGTCAACTGAAGGGTGATCCCTAAGGTATTCTCTAAGGTCTTGAGCTTATAAAGTCCTACATGCATGTAATGTACATTATTACAGTTCGTTGCTCTATATTACTATTATAGACCCAAATTACACAAAATATAAATTACAATGAGTCTTCAGGGTCTTTAGCCTTCAAGTCTTTTCGTACCATCAAATGATCGTGTTATTATGAACCTGCATACAAACTTGACAAACATTAAATACTAAAAGTATTTGTCATTATCAAAACTGGGTGTGACTTATAAGGTTAACATTCCCCCGCCTTTTTGATGATGACAAATACATTATGCAAAAAGTGGGTATAGCCTTGAAAGGCTCCCCCTCACAATATGCATAATGTTAATGTTAAAGATATATCAATTTTACTACCCAGTTTTTGCCTCTCATCTCCATCTCCCCCTTTTGGCAACAACAAAAAGGGTTATAAAATAAATAGCCATGGGCATTGGGTATAATGCATTTATACACAAGATAAGTTTGGGAAATTTTAAAAAATTTTGGCAGCATGCCGTTTGAAAATTGAATATTTTCCCAAAAATACCTGTATAGAAATGACCTGATTGAGTTTTAAATTTATAATATATCCACAACAATCAACTCAAATAGTTCAGTATTCTCAAAACATAGATATAACTATCAATCATGCAAGAGATATGATAGTCATGCATTTTATAGCACAAATAACTTCATAGAGTATAAAGCATTGACGAGTTTAGCAATTAAGCACACAAACTCTATAACTGGTCATTTAAAGATTTAAATGACATGAAAACAGAATTAGATCAGAACTGGGGGTGATGCTCGCAAAACAAACTTCAAAGATCATGCAAGCAAGCACAATTTTTTTGGTAGGCATTTGAGCACAGAATAAAATATGACCAGAAAAATACCACCATGTAAATCCTAAGAATATAGAAAATTAAAAACAAGAATCATATGGCAAACACAAACACATGTGGCAAAGAAATATATATCAACTTAATATTTTCACAAAGATCATTTCGGTTAAGCACATGCCACAGTGAGTTCACAATAGATCTAAGTTAAAAATGTCGGTGAGCATAACATGATAAGATTTTAATTTAAGATGCTTCCCCTATCAATTTGAATTCTAACTTAGATGCAATAAGCTGCTTATACCCATTAAAGACCATTTTCAATATGCTTAGTAGTATAAGCTATCATTTTAAATCTCTTGAAATAAATATACTGGTAAATATTAATTTACTCTTCTATGCAACCAGTATAGCTATCCTTATGTATTACACATGCATCAGAAAAGATATACTAAGACATGAAATGATACTCATAACCTAGACCAATCCATATATATTCATAGACCATTAAGTACATGATATGATGTTCAGGATTTTCTGAAGAGCCTCGATATTCAACAGGTGAATTGATGCATATGAGATCATTATTTTCTTTCTCTAGGGATGGAGCTGAGCTCCTCTAAATATGTGATGATTATGCAAGGATGAAAGTTTGATATTTCTATTTAAGTTTTCACTCATCCTTTCAAAAAGATTTTAATACTTATTTTATCATAATCATCTTTGTTCAAGGTTTAACTTTTGGGAAAAATCCATCGAAATTTTAGCAGCATGCCGTCTGTAAATTCGACATTTTTTCATAAAACCTGTACTTGATAGGTTCAAATAAGAAATTTATAATTCAGTTTAAGGCACATGAGAACCTATATCCACTACTAGCATGCAATTCTTATAAACTGCATCCGCCATGTAGGAGGCATTCTAGACTAAACATGTAATCAGATAGCAATTAACAAAAGATAAAATATCCATTAGAAGATATACTCATTTAACGCATAATGAATAGTAGGAATTCAGTGCTTTTCATATGAAGGCATATGGGCACAAAAGATAAAAATCATGAGAGCATTTAATGTATGTATATATATTCATAAGGAGAAATGCTCCCTCTGAGTTGTGCACTTATTCAATTTATGCCTTTTCTTAATTATTACTTTCTTTAGCCAAGGTTATTAAAATTTTCAATGAATTTAGACTTGGCATGAATGCTTTAGGCTTAGAGGACCAAAAAGTTACAATAGATATTTCTTTAAGTGATCTAAGCCAATATTGCCTCTATTGATATGAATTTCAATACGTGTTGAGAGGCACAAGTTAGAATGACTTTCAATTTAATAATGCACATGCATAGGTCTACTTGAATTTTATGCATTCATCTAGATTTAGACCTAGTACAACCAACTTAGTCATTCAACTCATCTCAAAGTACATGAAACTCTAATAGATTTGATTTTAACTTTAGAGCTTATGAAGCTAAAGTGAGTAAATACTCTTAACAATTAACTTTCTATTAAGTTCAGAAGAGTATTTAGGAAAGGTAGGACATTATTAAAATAGTTTTATGATAGTGAATACTCTTTGGTGATTGGAAAGTATATTTCAAATATGATCACATAGAGGAGCAAGGATTCGAACCAAAGAATATGAAGACTCTTTGCCGAATATGATCGTGAAAGGGCAAAGAATTCCTATGAAGGAGAAAGCTTCTATATAAATCAAAATTAGAGAATTTTTACATTTAAGACTCAAAGGGATTTTATTATCATAGTTTGATGAACAGTTTGAATCCCTCCTAGGCTAGAGAATGAAGATTTCTAAGAAGCACACTATAGATATGGAATTTTGATAAATAGTGCTTAACTTGTTCAAGACTTTTAAGTTCAAGGATAGGTTTAGGATTATGTGATATATAGTGTGAGATGGATTTCCTAAACCACAAACTTGTGCAATGGAGAATATATGCTTAACTTAAGAATTGTACATTCAAGTATGAATTAAGCATTTCAAATTAATTACCTGACAAAGATGTCATGTCCATTTGGAAGTGAATTTTATTTCAGTAAACTGCCAATGTTTTTATATTTTCACCAATCATTATGATATATATGCATTAAGTTCAGATTGGATATATTACAAGTATTTCCACACCGACGTGATTCCCTAAAGGTTCTTTCTAAAACAATATTATATAGTGAATGCATATACCAAGATTTGATATTTTAAGCAAAGACCACTTCCTAGCCTTTTGGTCATCACTACCCCTAAACTTAGAAACTAAGGATGGATTAAATGATTATGTAATATTACTTTAGATCCATTTTTCCAAAGGTCCTACAGGGTTTGCTTTCATGATTATCCATTTCATTTCCTTTTCTAAGCCTCCGACATCTCCAACTAAACAATTAAGCCTATTGTGCCCTTTCCTTTTATGTTGTAAGCAAGTTTTGAATTTTCGTGAAAGGCCATGCTTACCAATCTTATGTTTGCTCGATGAGGCATAAAAGTTTGTATTGGATTTATTAAGTGATGTTGAACCCTTTTTGAAAAGATTTTTCTTTTCACAACCTGAGGGTTTATCATCTCCGATTTCTTACCCTTGGCATACTATTTTCAATATTTTCTTCATGCTTTTCTTCTCTAAGGTGGCATGATAATCTTTTAATTCCTCTAATTGTTTAGCCAACCTTATGTTTTGAATTTTCAAAAAAAATTTATGATAAGACATTCCAACTAGAGACTTATGAATTTTAAATGAATCCTTTTCTAGTTGTCTATTCAATGACATGCTTTCATCATAAAACTCATAGCATGATTCAGTACAAGACTGCTTATCTCTCTAACTATCATATGAATAAGTGCATATAGTATCATTATCAGAAACAGTTGATGACTCACTATAAGATATATCACAAAATTTTTCATAAGAATCATTGCATGCATTAACAACAGAACTATCATGAAATTCAACAGATGATTCATCATTTGACATATCATAGCATTCAGCAACAAAATCATCTACGGAGGCTGAGATAGGAACATATACCTCACTGTCTATTAATGCAATTGTCCTATTATTTACCACTTCCTGAGTGGTGGTCTCATTCTCCTGGTACTCTCCATATTTCCTTTCTAATTCATCACAAATCTCCTTAGCGCTAGCACAAGCCATGATCTGATGAAACATATCAGTCTCTAAAGCACAGTATAATAAATCCATGACATATGAATTTGCATGCAATAAATTTATATCATTTTCGTTAGCTGACATACAAATTCTTTTGACAATCACCTGCCATGCCCTCCAGTCCATAGATTTTATAAAAATGCTCATTCTAATTTTTCAGTGGGTGTAACTGACACCACAAAACACAGGATGGCATGAAGGCGACTGACCCTCACCGAATGAGGATATACCAAATTGAGCCATTGCGATCTTTATGCAAAAATGTTTAAGTCTAGTGCAACAAGGCTCTGATACCAATTATTAGCTTTGGTGTATTTCCAAGAGGAGGGGGGTGAATTAAGTATTTAAAAATTACTTCCTATGTTAAACTAGATCAGCAGTATTACGCAATCCTAGGGTTTTTCTATTTAATTATAAACCCAATCAACACATGTACTACATATAATGAATCAAGCATACAACATACATGTGCTGAAAATAAAAGCGTAGAAAATAAATTTGTAAAAATATAAAGAACACGCACGATATGTGTAACGCCCCAACCTGGGTCTGCCAGGGAGCACTACATCTCTCCTTCTCCACCTTGACCAAATAACAGGGGGGCGGGCCTTATCAAACTAATGACTGGCCCCAAAAACCAACACGTGTCCTTTTTCGTGTGTTTTGTCCTCACTCACACACTTCCTGAAAAAACTTCCCAAGTGGTCACCCATCCCAAGATTGCTCCAAGCCAAGCACGCTTAACTGTGGAGTTCTTATGGGAAAACTTCAGAAAAGAAAGGTGCACCTTGTTGATATGGGTAGTATAACATCTAATCTTTTTAAATCTTTCATCCATGGGGTATCACAATATATTATTAGGGTTTGGCCAACTGTGCCTACGTCACCGCCTCTAGCTCGCAAGCCCTAGGATTCCACTAATGCTCACTTAACGGGTGGAGCGGCACCTAATACAACTAGGTCAATTAACACAAGGCTGACCACAACCTTTACAAATTCTCCTTATGGGGCGGAGAGACCCTAGGTCAAATTCACAGGGCTGACCTCAACTTGATCCTTCTGAGCTAGATCAAACCCCTCAGGCCACACCTGGAAATACGACAATATTTTTCTCAATAAGACTGGTATAGTGGTTATACTTTCATATAAAACAGATATGTACCCAAATACACGCAATATAATCAATGCACCTTAATGATGTATGAACTATAAGCTCGATGCTCTACGTGTGCAATCAACACTCAGAATAATGACTTTATCTAATCAAGCACAAGAGTGTATATCAAACAAGCTATTCTTTGAAAACTAGATAAACTATAACTTAATCTCAGATTAGGGTTTCAAAGATGTTAGCAATAATATTCAAACAAACTCAAAAATATTTTCTTCAATGTAGCAAGCACAGGAGTTGTTTGAAAACAAGCTTTGAAAATGATTTTTGAACAAAAAAGTATAGGTTTAGGTTACTTGCAATGACAATGCAAGAACCACAACCTTCCAAGTCTTTCCACACAAGATTTATCAAGTTAAATCAGTGGAAGAACTTGATGCTTCTACTCTCAATAAAATCAAGCAATCAATATAATCTAATGAGAGTATTAGCAAGTATAAATGAAGCACAAGTACACAAAATATACTCACAACACTTGCAAGAACAAGAAGGATGATATGTATGAGTGTTTTGGAGTAGTATAGGCCAAAATAGGGTTTTGGATTTTGAGAGAATTTTGCTCTAATCAAATTTGCTAATCCTTGCTAATTGTGACAAATGAATAGGTATTTATAGGCAAGGAGGATTCTTTGATCGTTGGGGACACAATGGGTATAATTAAAATGTTTAAAACAGGTTTACAAAAATTAACCCCATTTTCCTCTTTAAAATTATCAGTAAAAAAGTTCGGGTGTCCGGCCTGAGGTTCGGGTACCCGAATAGACATAGTCAAAAAACCAACTTTTAGTGGTTTGGGTGCCCGAAGAGTGATTCGGTCGGCCGAACAAAAGTTAGTAGCATTTATTCATTAGTTCGAGTGCTCGGATCCAAGTTCAGTTAACCGAACTGACCAATTCGGTTGCCCGAGCCCATTTTGAATGTAATCATTCGGGCGCTTAGGTTGTTGAAAAGGAACCTGACATAGGTTCGGGTGCCTGAGGTAGATGCGCTCAAAAGTTGGTCAGGTGCCCGAACACCAAGTCAACATATTGACTTTATTCAGTCGCTTGAGCCGTTTAACACGGCATAGGTTCAGTCACCCGAACCCTCTCAATGTTCTCAATTAAGTTCATTTTTAGCCCTACTTGATTCCCTTGATATAGTAAGTGGTGTTGGGGACTTTCTTATGTGCAAGTACTAGGACCTAGGGTCTTTTCTAAGGCCTTTTTAAGTACGCCAAAAAACCTAGCGTCGGTTGACCTTCGGTCAACCGCAGGGTGATCCCTAAGGTCTTTTTTAAGGTCTTGAGCTTATAAGTTCCTACATGCATGCAATGCAGATTATTACAATCCTTTGCCTTATATTACTATTACAGACCCAAATTACACAAAATATAAATTACAATGAGTCTTTAGGGTCTTTAGCCTTCAAGTTTTCTCGAGCCATCAAATGATCTTGTTATTATGAACCTGCACACAAACTTGACAAATATTAAATACTAAGAGTATTTGTCATTATCAAAACTGGATGTGACCTATAAGGTCAATACATTTGGAACTGTATAGACAGACTCTAGGTTGCGAATATACTGCTGTTAGATTAGCTAAATCTAGGAATAAATTTTAAAATTTCAATTCACCCCCCTCTTAGGAATACACCAAAGCTAACTCTTAGGAATACACCAAAGCTAACAGAACACATGGATAAGAAGACCCAAAGGAGCAGACGACCCAAGGTTAGTATGGTTACATTGCTTTCACTTCCATAATCATGTTATGCTACATGTATTCAATCAAAAAAGGAGTATCTCCTATGCAAAAAGGCACACAGAGCCCATTGTCTCAACCCACAAAGCTCACAGCCTAACCTAAGCCCACAGAGTTCATTGTCTTAACCCACAAAAGCCCATTGTATTCCCCACAGGCACACAATCCAAACCCATGAGCCCATTAGCCAAACCTTGGCCCTAGGCCCATTTTTTTTTAAGGCACAAAGCCAATTTTTTAAAAAGTCCAGAGGCCTAGGCCCGAACTTGTTTCAAAAAGTCTCAAGCCCAATTTTAAAAACCCACTTTTTTAAACCCCATTGTTTAAACTCATAGGGTCTAGGGCCCAACTTTGATATAACTCATTTTTTAAAACCAAAGGGCCTAGAGCCCAACTTTTAAAAGCCAATTTTTTTTTACCTAGATCAAGTCATTTTAAAGTCAAAGGGCTTTGGGGCCTAATCTTTTTTTTTTTTTTTTTAACCTAAAGGGCCTTGGACCCAAATCGTTTTTAAACCCAGTGGCCTGGGCCCAATCATTTTTAAACCAAAGCCCATACCCATTTTTTAAAACCTGAGAGGCGCTGAGCCAAATTTAACACCCCAAGCCCATTTTTTAAGACCCCCAAAGGGCTATGGGCCCAACCCCTTTTTTAAAAATAAAGCCCGTTTTTATAAAAAAAAAAAAAAAACCCCAAAAGGTCTTGAGCCAGCCTATTTTTTAAATCAACTAGAAGGGCCCTGGGCCCAACTCTCGAATTAGGCCCCATTTTAAAAAACCAACCCAAAGGGCCTAGGGTTTATTTTTTAAAAAAATATATATATAAATAAAAAAAATTGATCTAATCCAGTGGGTTGACTCACTTTCAGACAACCCAAACCCTCACCCGTATGAGTTAATTCACCCGAGTCAACTGCTAACCCCTTCCCCCCCCAAAACTCATTGAGTTTGGTGAGTCAACTCACCCACAAAACAGATTTCCAACAAGCCAACCAAAACCCAGATCAAATGGACCTTTTGGCCAAAACAGAAATGAAAATGAAACAAAAGAGAGGGGGTGACTTATCTCTTATGCTTGAACAGACCCATTCGATCCCTTCCCCCTAAACTCAGATTTGCAAAAGAACAACTAAGGGTCAATACACATCCAAAGAAAACAACCATATTGAGGAGAGGGAGAGAGTAGAAAAGAGAGAAAAATAGAGAGAGAGAGAGAGAGAGAGCAGGAACGAGGAGGGAAGACGTTGAAGGGGGAATAGAGAGCAGACTGCTGGACGGAGCGCCGGGTATTTCGAGGATCCTCCATTCGTCTTGGGGGGAGGGCGGGGTGGAACAGCTTGGCTCTTAGAGACCGCGAATGAGTTTTCTCTGAACGGACTCGGTACGTGTTCTCCGGACTTGAGCTAGGGTTCAGCATTAAGAGAGAGAGAGATAGATGAGAGAGGAGATATAGAGAGATAGAGAGAGAGAGAGAGAGAGAGAGAGAGAGAGAGAGAGAGTAGCTATGAGAGAATAGCATATCAGAGAGTGGAAAAGAGAGAAAACAGTCAGATTAAGGGACTAGATGAAAGGAGAAAGCATAATAGATCAGAGATAAGAAGAGAAGAAATAAATCGGAGAATGGAGAAGGAGAAAGGGAATAACAGAGAGAGAGAAGAGAGAGAAGAATCGCAGAGAGGAGAGAGAGATAGATCAGGTAAAAAATGGAAAAAAGTGGGAAAGGGGGCCTTTTATACTTGAAGTGAAAAGAGACACGTGTCACCATCCGAGTGGTGACACGTGGCTCAATCTTGGTCAAGTCCTATTCGGGTGGTGACATGTGGCTCAATCTTGGCTAAGTCGTATTTGAGAGACGTGGCAATCCTGGTTCATTAGTTAGGGTCACTCACAAAGTGATACGTGGCAAGGTGATGTCATGCTAACGCCACCCTATTTCAAGAATTCAAAAAAAAAAAAAAAAAATCGGATAGTGACACGTGTCATGACGACATCACCTTGCTACAATGATTTTAAGAAAAAGGAAAATAAAAAAAAGGGGCCACGTGTTACCGTTGTAGGTGTACGCGTGGCACCCACTAGGTTAAATGTTTGACCCGATTCAATTTGAATGAACTGGTTGATCCGGTTCAAACCTAAACCCTTCTTTTATTATTTTAGTTTCATTTTTATTTAATTTATTTTGATGTGATATTTAAAAAAAGGAAAAATAAAATACCAAAAAATTAGGAAAAACCTTTTAAAATCTTAGAAAATTTTAGAAAAATATGGAACATTTTCAGAAAAATTTAACAAATATTTCAAAAAATCTGGGAATGTTTTAAAAGATAAATTTTGATGATTTTAGTTATTTTTGTGTGGGTGTATCCCTATGACTTTGAAAAGAGCAATGAGATATTTTACACCTCACATGTATTAGCTCTAAAGAGGGTTTATCTAACAAAACTCCCTCATTTAAAGGTATTATTAAACATTCCTAAATCATACTGAGATTTTTTAATCTCTTGTTAATTTTGTTTATTTATTCATTTATTTGTTGATTTTAAAAGGAGTTAATTAAAGATTATTAAATTCAATTTTGGGATAATTCATTATTAAATAGGTATCGTCCGCCGAACGGGTATGTAGGGGGTGCGAATAGCTTCCCCTCGCATAACTGTACTCCTAATCCCAACTCTGGTATAAGTAAACCGAGACTACTGGTTCCTTGACCTAAGTTTAGTCTAATGACTAATCAAATGAGTAGTAATTAGGTATTCTAACCGTATCTAAGTAAATAATAGGTTAGTGGTGACTCCAAATCTAAATTTTCAACATCATATATTATTATCCCTCGCCTCCCTTGGGCCTACACTTCGGGACGTCGCAACAAAGTGTTAATTAGAAAAAAAATGATTTCTTATTATGTTTCACAATAAATAATATTTTTTGTTTTAAAATATTTATATTAGAAAATATTTTCAATTAAGGTTTTTATGTTTTATACTTGAGACGCATTATATATATATATATATATATATATAAAATTGATCTTAAAAAATAATTATCAATTTTAACAAACAAGTTTTTCCTTATAGTTTAAAGGAATAAAATTGGAAAAATACATATCTTTATAGATTAATTACCAAACAACTAAAACAATACAACATTCAGATTTAGAAGCTGATTCCAATTATATTTAGAACCCGATTCATAAATTTAGAATTGCATTCAAAATTTCGTGCTAATTGTAAATTTTATCAAACATCCTTAAGAGTTCAAATTACAGCTCGAAATCCTCCATGGATCATAAGATCGTGGAATACAAAAATTTGTGAGAATTTACTAAGGAAATGAACATGCCCATAAAATTACTATGATAATGGACGCTAGAATTTTGTCTTAGGAAGATACATTAAATAGAACACTAATTTGAGACTAAAATTAGTATTACCTATGTGATGGTGATCACAAAATGGTTTCTTGTCCCATTCATGGACACATACTCATTGCAATTGGTTGGTTATAAGAGTGAACTAAAGGCTTCAATAATAATTTCATACCTGCTTGTTTAATTTAGAAACATTAGTTAATAGAATCCCAAAAAAAAAAAAAAGGTAAAAAAATAATTAAAAAGAAATAGAAATTAAAGTCATGAAGTGTGTAAGGGCAAAATTGGAATATAAGAAGAAAATGTGAAACCCTAATAAGGATTAGGATTAGTGGGGGGGACCATGGATGTCAAACCTCACATCCCTAATATTGTGCTAAATATTTATTAAAAAAAATAGAATAAATAAGTTTTTATGCTATCTTTTAACACTAAAATACATATGTTTTACATATTTTTTTAAATGAAAACAATAATTCACTAATCAATGAATAGTGTTTTAGTTTTTTTTAATCACTTTTTATTTGTTTAACTAAAGTTTGATTGATTTTTACTAAATCCAGCTTGGGAGATCAAATCAAATTGAAGAGTGTTTCTATTCCTACATAGTTTGACGAGTCTGATCTGCCAAATAGGACCAGCCTATTTTTATAATTATCGAAAACCCAAATCTTTTCAAAATTTGACTTAAAAGCGAGTTTTTGGCAATTGGGCGTTTACCTAGATGACAGATCCAAGTCAATCGGTCGGGCTAGGGACTTGAGATCCCAGAGAAGCTGGATCGGTCAGGTTAACAGAGGTGACTGACGATCTGATCATGATCTTCTAGTCTTGCGGAAAAGGTGATAATTCTCACAACACTAAACATAGGAATTGGCTTGAAGTAAATTAAAATTTGAATATAAAAATGATTTGGCATTATTTGCACATCTGGTCAAGTATTGTTATGTATCAATACAGCTTTTGCATCAATGGTTAAGTGTCAATGTTTTCATTTTTCGATTTGATACTACCTAGGTTGGTCCGAAGGGCTCGCATGGGTAGGAGTTTCGGATCATCCAAAGAAAAAAAGAAAAAAAAAATTTCAGTGCCTTTCTAGCACCCTACAAGCTAGCAAGAATAAGCGAAATAAAATCTAAAAAGTCCTAGAAAATATTCGAGCATGCGAGTGAAGTAAGTCACTACCCTAACTTACTATCCATTGAACAACAACACTTATCTTGAATTAGCTTTTGTATTCCGAAATCATCATCAGTACGAATGATCTACTTTTGCTAAGTACTTGTGACTTTAGTGATTTTAAGGTCACGAATTTGATTTTTTCTTTAGTTTACTTAGATAAATTATCAGGGGTGCGTCAATGGGCAAGCGGCTTTCACCCTCCTAAGTTTGGTACCACACCTTAGTGTCCAAAATGACGCGATGGTGGGTGGAGTCTCCAAGTTATAAAAAAAAAGAAAAAAATTTGTAGTGTCTAGAAATGATTTTTTTTTTCTTCTTTTAATATTTTGTATTGTCATAAATAAAAAATTAAAAATATGAAAATGACATCTAATCAATGCATGCAGCTGCCAGTCAGCCAGATTATAGATCCTGAAATTCAGAGAAATGAAGTCAACTATTATCCCTTTTTTTGGGGATGCAGAAAACATGGATGACCCAAATAATTGAATACTGCAAAATGCAAATTGATGCATGCAACTGGCTAGCCCATACTAAGTAAGGCTTGTTTTATGACTTTAGATGGATTGAGCAGGTGGAACAAACCCATTTAATCATTATAATATTGAATTTGTTAGCCAACATTTATAGAGGTAAGTCTATACCAATGGATTGAGTTAGATAATAAAATTATAATTTATATTTGACTCAATTAAGTGACAAATTTATATTGGTTCAGTTCAAATAATCGGTGACAAATGATAGATAATTTGTCATTCTTATCCTAAAAAAAAAATATTTACCATCAGATAAACAATTTATTTCATAACATAATAATTGAAGTTATTTTTAAAATTATAGTTGATAAATTATTAAACATTTAAGAATCAATCATAAAATTTTATATATATATATATATATATATATATATATATATAAATATAAATCATGAATTTAAGGCTTTTATTTTGATAACGATAATTGGGTATTTGGGCTTGAGTTTACGTGAGGACGTGGGAGAGACCTAAAGGCACATAAAGTAGTGCTAGTGCGAGAGGTAAGAGTATAGGATTGGGTATTGGCCTAATAAGCATCGATTTATAAAATTATCTATGGATTTGGACATCTGTTGTTAATACATTGACGGATATCCATAAGATAAAATCTAAAATCTGTCAACCAATTCATTTAAGGGTGAATAAAAATTTTAAGATCATATCTTACTCATTTAATGTATGGATCAATTATGAGTCGATTTAAACTAATTGTATTCGGTTCAAATAAACATATATTTATTCAATTGGTTAGGTCTAGACGTAACTTACCAATTATAATACGTTTGGCACGTTAAAAATGTAAGTAAAAATGAAGTGAGAATTGAGAGAAGCAAAATTGAAATTTTCTACTTAATTTTAATATAATATTCGTTTAGCTTTTTACTTTATTTTGTTTAATTTCATTTTACTTGACCAACCAAACATTCCATTAGATCAAACAACTATTGTAAGCTGTAATTGGAAGTTAATCTATCATTTTATATGCCTCCTTTTGAGTCCCCTCCATCGTTTTCTTGTGTTGATTTGACTCCTCAGAAACGACGTCATTCATTGCTTCCTATCTTTTTTGTGTGTGTGAGAGAGAGATGTTGGAAAAAAATTAACATAAAAAATTATCAAAGTTGCAATGAGTAGCACTTTTATATGTGTAGTATCCATCATGATTCACCGCATAAAGTTACACTTTTTGGTGTTAAAAAAAACAATGATTTTGTTTTTTTTTTCTGCTACAACCTTGAAAAGCAAGTGAATGTGAATTATGAATGGAAGGAGCTCCAGTGATCATATAGAGGACCCTTAATAAATTTCTTAATATATTAGTGCATTAATGGTGTGTTTAAATTTATATGATGAAAATAAGAAAATAAAATGCTATGCATACGTGTCATAAGAAAAACTATCAAGAGATAGTTTATATCACATTTAATGTACACGGATGATGTTGTTATATTTGCTAATACTGAAAAAAAATCTGTTAGATAGATAATGGAGGTGATCAAGGAATATGAAAGTTGGACTAGCCAAAAGGTGAATAAAGATAAATCAGTAATTTTTTTTTTAAAGAAGTTGGGTGTTCTGAGAAAAGGAAAATTTCTTCAAGAAACTGGTTTTAGTGAGGGTAAATTTCCTTTTACGTATTTGGGTATGCCAATTGTGGATAGTAAATTGAAGGGCTGTCATTTTGACCCTTTAATTCAAAAAATAAGTAAGAAAGTTGAGGACTGAAAAAGTAGATTATTGTCTCAAGGAGGTCGTCTCGTTTTAATGAGACATGTGTTGTCGAGTATGCCATTGCATTTGTTAGCTGTTCTAAATGTCTAAAAAATGGTGTTAAAAAAGATTCAAGGTAAGTTTGCTTCTTTTTTCTGAGGTTTTAAGGATGGAAAAGAAAAAATGAAATGGAGGGCTTGGAAGAAATTGTGTGTTCTTGTAGAGGAGGGGGAGTATAGGAGTTAGAGACATTTCGGAAATGCAACGGTCTTTGTTCATGAAGTTTGGTTGACATTTATTAACTCAAAATTCTTTATGGACTAGATTTTTTAGAGCTAAATATGTGAAGGGATGACATATTACTCTTTCCAGACCTTATAGATCAGATTCTTCCTTTTGGAAGAAAGTTCTGCAGGGTATGCCCGAACTTTTAAGTAAATCTAAGTGGAAGGTTAGAGAAGGAGATATAAATTTGTGGTATGATAAGTTTCTAAATTCGGGACCTTTGGTTGCAGAGTGTCTAGATGGTACACATTCTCATATCAAATTAAAAGACTTGGTTATCAATAATATGTGGGATGTGGAAAATTTGCAGAGAATTATGGGGTTTAATAAAGCAGAAGAAGTGATGGAAAAGGTGGGAAATCTTAGAAACTCTTCGGACATACTACTTTGGCTCCCGGAAAAGGATGATTGTTTTAATACAAAATCCGCTTGGAATGTTATTAGAGTTAGAGTTCCAAAGTTTGAGTGGGCAAAATGGTTTGGAATAAATGGTTACCGAAGAAAATTGCTATCTGCATGTGGAAGGCCGCTTTTGGGTGTTTAAGTGTTGATGAAAAGGTGAGAAGGGTGGGGGTTTTGGTGGCTTCGGCGTGTAATTGTTGTGAGATGAGGCAGTCAAAAGATATAGAGCATGTGTTAAATAGGGGAGACTTTGCTACTGAGGTTTGGAGGAAGGTTTCGGTGGAGGTTGGTGTTCCTTTCCTTAGACAATAAAGTTGAAAAGAAAGAGTCCAAATGTGGTTTAATAGGGCTTCTAGATTTTCTCAATTGGGATCATTGATGGGTTTGATTCCTTGTTTAGTAGTTTGGAAGCTGTGGAGAAGGAGATGTTTAGTTAGAATAGAGGGGAAGTTGGAGAATAGTTCAAATGTGTGGCTGTCCATTAAGTATTGGGTGGGGGGGGTTTTGAGTAGGAATATGACAGGATTGACTCAGTTAAAGGATGCTGATTTTCGGATATTGCAGAATATGGAAGTGCAAACTGTGAATAAAAGAAGTAAAACTATGCTATGTGTGAGATGGCTAAAACCGGGGCAAGGGAGGTTGAAACTAAATTTGGACGGAAGCAATTTAGGGAACCTAGGGCCGGCGGGTGGTGGTGGCATCCTTAGAGACCATACAGGTACTTTTGTGTTTGGTTTTTCAAAATATTTTGGTTCTTGTTCAAATAATGAAGTTGAATTGAGAGTTGTATTAGAGGAAATAAAGATTTGCAAACATTTGGGCCATACTAGTATTGATATTGAATGTGATTCGAAGATTGTTGTAAATTGGATAAGAACAAGGAGGTGCTCCTTGTGGTATTTATGGGATTTTTGGGAGTAGCTGATTGGTTTATTGGAGGGAGTAGACTTTTTGATTAAACATTGGTATAGAGAAAGAAATAAAGTGGCAGATGCCTTGGCTCGTCAAGGTGCTAGGGGGAGGAATAGGTTATTTACAAATAGTAGTCACCTCCCTAGAGTTATCAAGGGGTTATATAAATTGGAGAAGATGGGTACGGCTTATTTAAGGTATGTTTAGTTGATTTCCTATTGGTTTTGGTCTATGCTTTATGTTATTTACCTTTTTTTTGTTTTGTTACATGATCTTTGGCTTGTAGGTCTTTGTTTTGTTTTGTAATCTTTTTTTTGGCTGGATGTTGATATTGTTTTTGGGAGGCCTTTAAAGGTTTGTCTTTTGTCCCTCCCTTTAAATATCTTGTAACCACGGTATTCCTCTGCCAAAAGTGAGGGTTTATCAATAAATAAATGGAGGTCCCACCCTTCCTAAAAAAAAAAAACTATCAAGAGAAATTTTTATAAGTGATGAGAAATTTAATAATTGTTTTTTGAAATTTATTAGATGTAAAAAAGTCAACTAAGATTGACGAATCATGTGATTCTACATCACTTGAAAATTTTCTCATCATTGTTTTTTTGTAATATTGTTGTTTATGGTGTGGTTCTTATACTTAGAATTTCTTTAACAAAGGAAGAAAAAACATATGAAGGGCTTCATAGCAGAGACTCATCAACGAGGAAATCCCGAGAGACCCAAAAGTTCAAAGATCCTGAGATACCGAGAGCAGGAAAATGGGCTCGTCGACAAATGCCCTATTCTCGTTGACGAGTGTCTTTCTTGTTCATGTCGACGAACCCATCTTCTCGTCGACGAGAACACCTGGGCTATGAGATGAAATTCAAATTTTGAATTTGAACGTTGGGTTGGTTGGGTTATTGGAGGGAAATCTCCGTGGGACTTCTATATATGTACTTCTGAATGTATTTGTACAAAAGAGATCATTGTAAAACTTGTGTATTGTGGTATTTCACATTGTAGTGAATATTGAATACCATTTGCTTTCATTATTGTAATATTGGTTGTTGTTCTCTCATTCATATTGGTTAAGTGTTATTGAGATTTGGAGTTTCTTTTGTTTCTATATCTTCCACTGTGTGTGTGTCCTATACCCGAATTTAACAACAAATTGGTATCAAAGCTATTGTTGTCATGACATCGGGATCATCTTCTGCAAGATTTGACATCATTAAATTCGATGGAACCGGGAACTTTGGTTTATGTTAAAGGGGAGTGAAGGACATTCTTGTGCAATAAGGAATGACTAAGGCTCTACTTGACACTCAACCGGAAGGAATGGATGAGGCAACATGGGTAGATTTGAAAGCAAAGGCTGCTTCTACAATACGCTTATGTTTGGCTGATGAAGCACTCTATCGGGTGATGGAGGAGGATTCTCTAGCGACTATATAATGAAAGTCAGAGAGCCGGTATATGTCCAAATTTCTCAATAATAAACTTTTTATTAAGCTACGTTTGTCTTGACTTAAGATGGTTGAAGGATCAAGCTTGGATCAACACATTAATGCTTTTAATCAAATCATTAGTGATTTGATGAGGGTTGATGTCAAGTTTGATGAGGATGATAAGACTTTGATGTTGTTAAATTCCTTACTGTTGACTCATACCTATGAAAACCTTGTGACCACTCTTACGTGGGGAAAGGAGACTCTTGATCTAGAAGAGGTAACAAGTGCCTTGTTGAATTTTTATCAAAGGTTGAAAATATGTGATGAAGGATAAAGACTTGTCGTACATGGTAGTAATGATCGTAGAAAAGGAAAGATTAAAGGTGGGTCTAGTCAGAAATACTGAAATCAATCTAAGAAAAAGGAGAAAATCTGGTGTTATAAATGCGGTAAAAAGGGGCATGTGAAACCGGAGTGTCTGGATTGGAAGAAGGGAAATTCTGAGAAACATGAAGGCGTTTAAAAGTCTGTGAATGTTGTTCAAGAAGGAGATTCAGCATGTAGTGATGGTGATGTTCTATCAGTTTCAGCGAGGTCAGATAACCTAACGGACTCTTGGATACTTGACTCAATATGTTCTTATCACATGACTCCGAATAAGGAGTGGTTCAACACTTATGAGTTAGTAAATTCTGGATCAGTTCTTATGGGTAATGATGCTTCTTGCAAGATCATTGGCATAGGGAATGTAAAGATAAAAATGTTTGATGGTGCTGTAAGAACATTGTAAATATAGTAAATCATAACAATTTGGAAACTGTAGGATTTCTGTACTGATCTGATAATGTCTCATGCCACACAACTAAATAAATAAACATTCCATATTTTGAAAACTGTATATTCTAATACAAATAATATCCGTACTAGATAATAATCTAGAAAAACATATAATTTACTGATAAACATTCCAAAATTTCTAGCATAACATATTTCTCTTACCTATATGACTAGGAGGCTTGCCTCCAATTCAACCTTCACGCCCCTGGCATACCAACCTCAAAATCCTGTAATTACATATATACCAATTCCCCAGTAAAACACTGAATTTCCCAAAAAATCATCCCATCTACACAGACACACACGCATACATACATTTGCGCATACATGCATATCACATCAAAGGGATTATCGAACAAGATCTAATTGTGAAGAGCGTGAGATGGGTACATAGCGATGGCAAGTCTGTTAATTTTAGATTGTCAATTGAGTTTTTAACAGACCCTTCTATTCTAACATTTTAAAAAACTTGAAGCATTCTAGTAATTGGAATCGTAGAATTTGTGATTTTGTCACTAGCCACAAAACTTGGGGCATTTCTAAAGTGAATCATGTATTTTCATTGAATAATTATGATGATTTGCATTGACAGATTTATTACTGTCCCTATTTGCGAAAGCCTAGCTAGCTTGATCATTTTTCTATGTTGGGGATTCTCAAATACTATGATAACTTTATTGTTAGATCAATCATGTGGCTTTTGAGCATAATAGGCCCTTAGAATTATTTTTTTAAAGAAAAAATGGTTTCATAATGTTATTTTGAATTGCTCTTTCTTAAATTAAGAATGTTTTGATTAGAGTTCAGTTTAGAAGAGTGCCTAGTTCTTAATAATAAAACTAGTTATATATATTATATTGTTGATCGAATGTTTGGACATGGTATGCTATAATATTGAAAATTGTTTTTTAAGTTTTGCAGGTTAGACCCCTTGAAAAAGTGCAGTGTTGCTTTGGAACATTTGGTAGCTTGTATATATATAAGGTAATATAATTGATCCCTATCTTGTTCTTAATTGTTTGGTCTGTTTAATTATGTGAATAGGTTTGCATTTAATGACAATATGAACAATAATAATGGATAAATCTAAACAACAGGTCTCTCAGTCTCAATGTAATTTGTTTAAGGAGAGAATAATTTTTTTAAATGACTGCCAAACTCTTCATCAATCTTCCTTCTTCTCCTTCTTTTCTGTTTTTTTAAATAGTCTCTATGGTTCTCTTAAGCCTCATTGAGGCTTAGTCTTTTTTTAAAAAAAAAATTTAATTACTTGTAATGACGTTTTTTTTTTTTTTTACACTCATTGATACTGATGGTTGAACATTTCATCACTTTAAGAAAACGTTTATCAGTTACTGAATAAAGAGACCATCCAATATTCTAGTTAATAGAAATTTTTAATTAGTTATTAATAGCATTTGGAATAAAAGTCATGTTACTTAGAAACTTTGGTTTCTATCGAAGAATATTAAATATTTGTTTGACTCATTTAATAATAAAGTTTTTTTATCGAGCTATGCATGTGTATCATGAAGTTAATAGATCTTTATAGGTATATTTTTTTTATTTATAAAAGAGAGGTTTTAATATACTATTTTTCAAAGACTTAACAAAATCGATCGATCTCTGTCTTTTTTATCATATTCTTTTTATAAAAAAAATAAATATTTTTTAATGAAAAAAATTACCATACGATTAATTTAATTGTAAGTAAAAAGCTAGCACCGTCAAATAGCTAAAAACATAATTAACTCATGATTAATTAAATGCCAACGTTGATTTGCAAATCAAGGTGTTGACGACATCCATGTAAAATGCTCACGGTTTACTAGTTCAAACATACCCTTCTGCAAACTTATTTTATATATTATTAAAAATTATATATAATATATATTATTTATTATTTTTATGTTAATTAAACAAGTTGGCCTTTGGGCGGTGCAAAAAACAGCATTTCTAGAAGTGCGTGGAAGTGTAGTACGACCCTGCATGAACCCTGCATGCAACAGCAATGACGTAGCTGTAGCTGTACTCCTCTCGTCCAAGAAGAAAAATATATATTTTCTCCTCATCCCTAGACCATACGGCACTACATTTATATATATATACATATATATGTATGTATGCATGCATGTAAATATGTAGTGATAAAAACTAGACCATATATAAATACATACATATATATATATATATGTATGTATGTATGTATATTATAGGAACTCAAATCAAGAAAATAAAAGGAAAAAGAAAAAGAAAATAGAAAGAAAAAGAAAAAGAGGAAATTAGTTTGACACTAGACAGAACCGTCGACGGTTTGAGGAAGTCTTAGAAAACCGTCAACAATTTAAATTATCGAGAGCATTTTAAGTGTCAAATTGTCAACGATTTTGTAAAATTCAGGAAAATCGCCGACGATTTTCTCTGGATTGAACTTACTTAAGTAGTAAGCAAGGTTATATTTTTTTTCTTTTAAATACTTTTCTCTCTCTCTCTCTCTCTCTCTCCTAAGCTCCCGGGTCACTCTCACGTGCCCATTGGCTCTCTCTTCCTCCTCTTGGCTCGTAGGTTGTTGATCCTCAGCAGATTTAAGCAGCGAGGATCTCGGGTTTCTAAAGGTTTTAGACAAATTTTTCAGGAACAGGTAAAGGGATTAGATTATGTCAACTCTTTTTGATCTATGAACGGATTAAACTATTGTATATAATTTTATAAACAGTATATGTGATTTTTTTAACAGATCATACTTATGAAAATGATAGTTTTGAAGTATTATACGTATTTGGGGAAAACTAAAGTGAATGAGCTGATCATCTCCTTTTTCCAGTAAAGCATATAGTTTGAGTTAAATTAAACCCTAGAAATGATCATACCCTTGTTTTCAACAAATTATATGTTTTCCCAGGAAAATTATTGTATTATAGTTTACCAGTCAAAATTGTGTGGCATGAGAACGAGTATTATGGTATGAATAAATATGATAGTTTAATCAGATGATTTTATCAGTATATGTTATGACAGATTTATACGATTATGATATAATGATATGGGGGTTATACGCCAGATGTGATATACAGATATGGCGCCTGTACGCCAGATGTGATATACTAATATGGAGCTATATGTCGATTGTGATATACTGAAATGGTGGCTATATGCTGAGTTATGAAATGGCGACTATATACTGGATTATGAAACAGCAGCTGGATGCCGAGATATAATATGACATGTTTTATATTGAATTACATAAATGAGATTTTATTGCAACTTTTATTATGTAAATCGAAATATATGGTTTAAGAACCTCGAGGGAATTAAATGTAATGTGAGCACAGTACCGTAGCTATAATTAGGAGGGAGTGCAATGACATTGGTATGAAAGTGTGGAGTGGATAGTCAATTTGGCCTGGGTACAGTACTACTCCTCTAGGCTTTGCCGGGAGACCCCTTCCGAAGGACATTCCGAGGGACCCTAGCAAGATACATTCCGGGATAGGGTAGAAAAATTGTACTTACAAATCAGTTCGCTTGACTTAGCATTAGGTCAGCCGGCCAAATGCTAAGTCTAGTCTTCGGGCAGCACAACCCGACATGGGGCGAAAGCATGTCGTTAGTTCAGTGGCTCAAGTTGTTGGTTCTTCTATGCATATATTTGTGAATTTATGATAAGAGGGCTATATTTGGCCGAATTATGTTATTCAAGAAAATATACTTATTTTCAATTATATAGGTGAGTATAGTTTTCAAATGTCATTTCTTATTCAGTTAAATAAATGGGAATATTATGTTCACACTAAAACTCATAATAGTCACACATTGCTAATAATCTGATCCACCTTACTAAGAAGTGTCTCACCCCAATATTCATCTAATATTTCAAGTCTTTTAGGGAACCGAGCCTAACATACTTCGGGCTGGGATTAGGTTGTCAATAGTGGTTGTCAAAGCTGGTGAGGCAGTACTTTGGGGTTGTAATATAATGGCAAGGAACTTTTTATTTATGTTTGGGATAATAGAACTCTGGTAACGTGTTTTGAGGTGATTTGTCTTCCGTTGCATATTTATGTTTTCAGTTATGGCAGAAACACCCGGGAACCCAGCTTAGGGGCAAGTTGTGTATGTATTGTATCAGAGGGTATTAAAGGAATGTATGCAGGTTTTTATACATGGAACCCCAGGCTCCACAAGGCAGGCAGGGGGCGTTACAAAGTAGTATCAGAGTGTAGGTTGTTAGATTCTGCAGACTTTGTCAGATGATGTTACCAGAGTATAAGTTTGAGCTAGGATACGGGTAGGAATTTGAGTTTTGGTTTCGTAGCCTAGGGGTAGAATTTCCTTGATGGACTTTTTGTGTTTTTCTTTCAGAAAAACCATGGCAATCCATCAACGGTTTTGTTTCAGAGCTGTGGGTCTGGAACTTGAAAAGTTAGAATTGGAACGTCTAGTTGGTTAGCTATGTCATTGTATCAGTGGTAATTGGAGGCATGTTCCTTCGAATGGTTAAATGTATATAAGGAAAAAGAGGATTAGTAAAGGTGGCTAGGGCCAAACTGTCGACAGTTTTCGGGGGGTGTTCACAAACCGTCGACAATTTGCCCAAAACAGGGTTTTGGTATTTTCATCTCAGGTTTTCCATTGACGATTTTTGGGAATCTTAGTGAAACCGTCTACGGTTTTGGGTCTATGTTGGGTGTTTGGGGTTTATATTGAGAATTGAGACATTAAATGGGTCTTTTAGCATTATAAATGCACCAGACATGTTAAGATATTAAAGTTCTAAATTCATTTTGATTATATATTCAAGATGGATCCCAAGGATAATAATACAAACGTCAGGGGAAGCATTAACGAGGGGGCATCCAATGAGGACGACAATGGTTCTACATCAGTGATTCAGGACATCTCCCAATAGTTTATAACCGAGGTCATGCGGAGTTATAGGGGATAGGACCGTCCCACCACTGAGCTGGGTTGTACCATCGATCAGTTTACCCGAATGAAACCCCCATCGTTCTTAAGAGGAGCTAACCTCATCATAGTTGAGAATTGGGTGCAGAAGATAGAGAAGATCTTGGTAGTACTGCGCTACACTGATGATCAGAAGGTCCTCTGCGCCACGTTTAAGCTTACAGGAGAGGCTGATCGGTGGTGGTTGGCTATTAGGCTACTAGAGGAACAGGGGTCAATACCTGCAGCTCTAACTTGGGATCATTTTAAAGAGGTCTTCTTCGATCGATACTTTCCCACCACTACCAGAAAAGATAAGGCGGATGAGTTACCTAATCTGACTCACGGACATCAGACTGTTTAGCAGTACGCTGCCTGGTTCATGCAGCTGTCGCGCTTCGCTCCATATATGGTACCAGATGAGTTCCAAAAGGCACGGTGGTTTGAGAGGGGCTTGAGATAGGAGATCTTCGAGAAGGTGGCAGTTCTGCAAATACGAAACTTCTTAGAGCTGGTGGATAAAGCCACCGTAGCGAAGATGAGTAGATAGAGAGGTGTAGAGGTACACAGGTGCGAGGCAGGGTCCTTGGAGGAGGTATGGTAACGATGGAATCCAGAGACGGGAGATGGGTAGCGGGGCATCTCAGGGTACCCCACCATACCCTATTTGCCCTACCTCTGATAAGAGGCATTCAGGAGAGTGCTGAAAGAGAAGGAATGTCTACTTCAGGTGCAATAAACCCAGCCACATCACTCGTGATTGTCGTGGGCTAGCGGGCAATGCACCTACACCTTAGAAATATCAGGGAGGTAATTTGGCACCACGTGAGAACTACCTGAGGGGCACTGCCTAGGCATGAGTGTATTCTTTGACTCCGGGCGACACGGAGAATGTAGGAGATGTGGTGACAGGTAACATTAGTATGTTTTTAAATAAAGATATTGTATTGTTTGATTCAGGAGTCACACACTCATTTGTATCTCTGGGATATGTCAAATTATGTGGGGTAGAAACACAGTTCTTAGATGAAAATATATCAGTAGTTACATCAACAGGGACGGTAGTAGCATGTAGTAAAGTGATTAGAAATTGCACAGTGGATATTCAGGATAGAATGTTGTCGGCTAGCTTAATTGTATTTGATATGCATGGATTCGACGTCATTTTGAGGATGGACTGGCCAACATCCAACTATGCGAGTATTGACTACCACAAGTAAGAGGTAGTGTTTAGACCTCCTCGAAAGCAGTAGTTTAAATTTGTTGGGTCGTGTGTAGGCTCTGCACCACGGATTCTTTCAGCTATTTAGACAAAGGGGCTACTTCTAGAAGGATGCCAGGGGTACCTAGCATTTTTCAAAGAGGCACCAAAGGGGGAACTAAAGCTGGATGATATTCCCGTAGTAAGGGAAATCTTGGATGTTTTTTCGGAGGACTTACCTGGATTGCCTCCTGATCTTTTAGTGGAGTTCGTTATTGATTTACTTCCAAGTAAAGCACCAATCTCCAAGGCTCCGTACAAAATGGTTCCAGCCGAACTAAAAGAGTTGAATGAGCAACTACAAGAACTATTAGACAGGAGATTTATTAGACCGAGCGTGTCACCCGGGGGAGCACCAGTGCTATTTGTGAAAAAGAAAGATGGGTCGATGAGGATGTGCATCGACTACCAAGAGATAAATAAGGTGATGATAAAGAACAAGTACCCATTACCATTGACGATCTGTTAGACGAATTTCAGTACACACAGGTATTCTCTTAGATCGATCTTGGAACGGGTATCATCAAGTGAGAGTTAAATCAGAGGATGTATCAAAGATTGCATTCGGAACCAGGTATAGCCACTATGAATTTTTCATTATGCCTTTCGAATTGACGAATCCTCCAACTGCATTCATAGATCTGATGAATAGGGTCTTCCACCAGTATTTGGATCAGTTTGTAGTGTTTTTCATTAATGAAATACTGATCTATTCGAGGATCCCCAAGGAGTATGAGACAAATTTGAGGCTAGTACTTTAGGTACTCAAAGAAAGGAAGTTGTACGCTAAGTTCAAGAAATGGGAATTCTGGTTGGAACAAGTTGCATTTCTGGAACACGTGGTATCCAGGAAAAGTGTGTCAGTGGAACCGAGTAAGATAGAAGCGGTATTTGATTTGGCGAGACCGAAAAATGTGCATGAAGTTAGAAGTTTATTGGGCCTGGCAGGATACTATCGTCAGTTCATAGAGGGATTTTCTAGACTGTTAGGTCCTCTGACACGGCTAACGAGGAAGGATGTGAAGTTTAAGTGGACTGATGAGTGCGAGCAGAGCTTTCAAAAATTGAAATAGCTACTAATCACTGCCCCAGTTTTGACCATTCCACAAGAAAATCATGGATTTTTGATCTATAGTGACGCGTCTAAGAAAGGACTCTGGTGTGTTCTGATGCAGCAGGGAAAGGTCATTGCGTATGCTTCTCATCAATTCAAGGAATACGAAAAGAACTATCCCACACATGACATGGAATTGGCAGCCGTAGTGTATGCACTAAAAATCTGGAGGCACTACTCGTAGGGTGAAAGATACGAGATCTTTATAGACCACAAGAGCCTCAAATACTTCTTCACGCAAAAAGAACTAAATATGAGACAGAGAATGTGGCTAGAGCTAATAAACGACTATGACTATACCATCAGTTACCACTCAGGAAAAGCAAATGTTGTAGCTGATGCACTTAGTCGAAAGTCAATGAATACGTCGGTATCAACAGTGGTAGTTCAGCGGCATATTAGGATGGACTTGGAACGACTCGGTGTGGAAATAGTGGAAGGAAATCACCAGACATTCATTGCTAGCCTAGTAATTCAGCCGACCTTACTTGAGTGATTGGTTTTGTTATTGATTTGTGTTGTGGTTCATGTAAATTGCAATATAGCATAGGCAGTGGTATGAGGAGGTCGTTATATCGTACCTGATATAACCGTCATATAACATTGGCAGTGGTATGAGGAGGTCTTTATATGGTGTTTATATTGGGGGGTAAAATATTGGCAATAGTATGACGAATTTTTTTTACCTATTTACCATGAACAAGGTGGTATGTGTTGTAATATGTGTGATGATTAGTCCTATGTGGACTGTGTAACCTGTGTGGTTGATTAGTCCTGTGTGGACCGTGTAACCTGTGTGTTTGATTAGTCCTGCGTGGATGTGTATGTTGTATGTATGATAGTCCTGTGTGGACCAGTCCTGTGTGGACGTTGCATTCTATGTGGATATGGACCCTGTGTGGGAGAGAATGAAGAATGTTTATATCCTGTGCGGATTGATTGTGGTATGCGTATATATGTGGAACTCAGTGAAATGATTGGCATTGGTTGCGTGTAACTTTAATTACTTAAGTATTTATGGTAAAGTAGAATACTCCGCCCCGAGAGCTTGCTGAGGAAGGCGAGTGCTTTCGTAATTATCTGTGGGTAACAGAGTAGAGGGAAGCCACTTGTATGGGTGGGTGAGCTTCCCTATTCTCAGAGACTTCACTTAGATACATAACTCGATGGCTTACTGAAAAAGGTGAGTGCCTTGGTGTTAGCACTAAAGCGTACGGAATCTACCTGTATGGGAGGGTAGATTTCCCTATTCTTGAGAATTATCAGTAAAAATAATTATGTATGTGTGTATGTGATTGGGTGACAAAGAAGTTGACAATGGTGTGATTATGAATGCGTTTTCTTTGCTGTTATTGGTGGTGAAATACAATTTTTGTAACTTATTTCTTCCTTACTGAGAGGTGTCTCACCCCGATGAATATTTAATCTTTTCAGGTCTTCCAGGTGATCGAGCTTAGGAAGCTCCAGGGCAAGGATAGTTTTTAGGAGTGGATATCAAACCGGATATGTGTATAGTTTTATGTTTAATATATATTGTCCTGGTTATATAATATGAAGAATGGGATTGAACTTTATGGGTTTACATATGTAGATATAGAATTCTGGTATTTTGTTTGAGGTTATTTAATTAACTCTACTGCATTAATGGTATCAGAGACGTGTGGTTGGTCTCATAACACTTTGAGCCCCATGTAGCGGATCCAGGGTGTTACAACAAGAGTCTTAAGTACTTGTTCACTCAAAAGGAGTTGAACATGAAGCAGTGGAGGTGGCTTGAGTTGATAAAAGACTACAACTGTACCATTAGTTACCACCCAAGAAAAGCTAATGTGGTAACTAATGCTTTGATTTGGAAGTTAATGATTGCATCAATCTCAACAATTGGATTTTAGCATCGAATAAGAATGGACCTAGAAAGGTTGGGTGTGGAGTTAGTGGAAGGAAATCATCAGGCATTCATTGTTAGTTTGGTAGTGCAACCAACCTTATAAGAAAAGATCAGGATGGCTCAGACGAAAGATGCAGAGCTGGTAGAGATTGTAAGTGGTGTACAGGATGGGTTGAAGGCAGATTTCAATGTCTCAAGTGACGAGGTGTCGAGATTTCACACTAGGATATGCGTACCGAATGATGCTGAGATTAAACGAACCAAACTAGAAGAGGCACATCACTCGTTATATACATCTAGGGAGCACAAAGATGTAAGAGGATCTTTGGGAATCTTTCTGGTGGTCTAACATGAAAGGAGAGATCACCCGTTTTGTTGAGCAGTGCCTGACGTGTTAGAAGGTGAAGGCCGAGCACTAGAGGCCAGCAAGACCGTTGCAACTACTTCTCATTCCTAAGTGGAAGTGAGAGCACATTTCCATGGACTTTGTCACAGGATTGCCATTAGCCCTTCGTGGATAAAATGCTATCTAGGTAGTTATTCACAGACTGATGAAAACTGCTCATTTCATTTTGGTTAAAGTCAGTTATTCCATGAATAGGCTGGCAGAACTTTATGTGTAGGAGATAGTCAAATTACACGAGGTGCCTGTGTCTATCGTTTCAAATAGAGACCTGCGGTTTACTTTTTGATTTTGGAAGAGTCTACAGGAAGCATTGGGATCTCAACTCACTTTCAGTACTGCTTTTCACCCACAGACTGATGGTTAGTTAGAGAGGACCATTCAGATTCTAAAGGATATGTTGTGGGTATATATACAAGATTTCGGGGGTTTTTGAATTAAATATCTGTCGTTAGTTGAGTTAGCATACAATAATAGTTATCAAGTCGGTATCAAAATAACACCGTATAAGGAACTGTATGGTCGAAGGTATCAATCTCTCTTGTATTAGGACGAGGTCGGCGAGCGGCAAATTTTGGGGCTGGAGCTTGTTCAGCAGACCTCTGCAAAGGTCGAGCTTATCGGGGAAAGAATTAAGACAGCACAGAGTTGGCAGAAAAAGCTATGCGAATATACACCGGCGAGAGCTGGAGTTCAAGATAGGTGATGCCATATTTTTTAGGATTGCTCCAATGAAAGGGGTAATGAGATTTAGAAAAAAGGGGAAACCAAGCCATAGATACATCGGGCCATTCAAGATTCTAGAAAGAGTTGGTCTGGTAGTGTACAAGATAGCATTACCCCCATCACTCTCTAAGATTCATGATGTATTCCACGTGTCCATGCTAAGGAAGTTCATTTCAAATCCTTCCCATGTGATCAGTTATGAGCCTTTAGATCTTGGAGACACTTTGGCATATAAGGAGATACCAGTACAGATTCTAGACTATAAGGAACAGGAGCTACGTACTAAGAGGATTCCGTTTGCAAAGGTACTTTGCCATAATCATGCAGTAGAGGAAGCATCATGGGAATCAGAGACGGAAATACGTCAAAAGTACCCACAAATTTTCATAGAAACTTAGTACTAGATAGTTCAGTACGACAACACAAGTAAATGTTGTTTTTGTTTGCAGGTTAGATAAGATAGGTTGTGTCAGTTATTTTTAGTTTCATATATGAATGGTATTTGGGAGAGTTTTGTATGATATTGTAATCTCCCGAGACATTGTGTGTAACCATGGTATTCCTCCGCCATAAGTGAGGGTACTTAATAAATTTGGTACGAGACTGCTATGTGGGTGGCCGCCGGCTCTTCCTAGAGTCAGATCAGCAGATCAGTGATAATTTGGTGGATGTAAGGGAAATCAATTAGAAAATTTCGAGGAAGAAATTTTTATAAGGGGGGGGGGAGATTATAGAAACCCAAACCCGAAAAAATAAAAGGAAAAAAAAAAAAAGAAAAGAAGAAGGAAAATTTAAAAGGGCTGAGCAGCAGGACTCATCAACGAATCCCCTATTTTCGTCGACGATTTCCCTTCTGTGACTCGTCAACGAAATTCAAGCGTTGTCGACAAAGAAATCCCGAGAGATGGAAAATATCAGGGTTAAGGTTAGTCGATGAACCTCTATTTTGTCGACGAATGCTCCATTTCGTCGACGAAGGTGGCTAGGTCAATGGCTTATAAAAGCAACAGAAGATATTTTTAGGGAAAAAATAAAATATTCTCTCTCTCTCTCTCTCTCTCTCTCTCTCTCTCCTCTCTCTCTCTCTCTCTCTCTCTCGCTCTCTCTCTCTCTAACCCACGAATCACATCCTCTCTCTCTTTGATTTCTCGCTGCTCGTCGCCCGAATCAACGATTGAAAATCACCACGAGGATCTAGGAGCATTTCTCTACAAGTCTAGTAGAGAAGATTTTTGAACTGGACTTTCCAAGCACCACTCAAAGGCTAGGGTAAGATTTACGAAATTTGGAAAATTTGATGTTTTTGGAAGTTTGATCCTTTATTTAGAATTTGTGGTCCTGAGAAATGTTAAAATAGTACTTTGCCTGGGGTTGAGTTGATTAAACTAGGATTTAAAATGTAATTTGAAATTTGAATGTAACAATCATGTCAATTTGAAAAGACACTGAATTTTTTAAGGATAATATCTATTGAGAGGAATATTAATTTTGCGGCTTTCATGTTTATAAATAAGGGCATTGGCAACAAATTTATCATTCCAAATCTCTCTCTCTCTCTCTCTCTCTCTCTCTCTCTCTCTCTCTCTCTCTTCCTTGTAATTTTTCATAGTAAATCATTTTATTTCAAAGAGAAGTTTTGTAGAAAAATACTCAGGAGTGTAGTGGTTTTCTTGTATTGTAGAGGTGTAGATGTGAATCGCTAGTTAATCAATTTTGCACGTTAATCAAAGAAAGATACTGCACGTAGATCAATTTTGTACAAGACATAAATACTTGGGTTGTCATATTAACTTTGTTTCAAGACTAACTAATTAGTCTTGGTTAGTAGATGCATGTCTTTCCAAGGCATGCTTGATTGACTTTACGCAAATTGATGTCTTTCCAAGGCATGCTCGATTGACTTTACGCAAATTGATGTTTTCTTCCTTTAAGTCTCCTTGTGAGATAATGTGAAGATTTAATTTCTCAATCTTACAAGCTCGAAAGTGATGTCTTGACTTTGAGAACAATTACCTTAAAAATTGTAGCATGGTTATACATATCAAAATTTTATAAATATTTTATATGTATATATAATATATTTTATAATTGTTGTTGCCAAAAATCAAACGACTTTTTTGGATCGACTTTCGACCGTGACCACCTAAAATAATCAAATAATAATGGCTTGGAGGACCCGAGGTGTACTCCAAAAGATCACTCTGATGCCTAAGTTAGGAACTGCGGAAGGCTCTAGGTTGCAATAGTAAATGTGAATGAGTGAGAATGAGTTTTATCTCTCTCTGTGAGCCATTTTTTATAATAGTGAAGGCTAGCCTTTCCCCAGCTTGGCATTCTTGAGGTACCATTATGCCTGGGGGGTTATTAGCAACTTATGGGTTGCAATTAACTCGTGCAAGTAAATGTAAGTCATCAATTGCTGCTTTCGTAATCATGTTGGGGATTGTTAATAGTTTAGAAGAAGTTACGTGAGACACTCAACGTTACCTAAAGCTGACCTTATAGCTGCTTGCCTCCATGGGCATATTTGTAAATATGGGGGTATTGATTTTGGCTGTATCAGTTGCCCCCTCAAATACTCTCGAATATTCGAAACAATTTTTCGAAAGTAATAATTTGAACTAATTCCTTAAATAACCAATAAAGGACAATTCCAATTAATTCTATACCCATCCAAGTAGGTTGGCCTTATAGTCGAGGTTTATTTGATAACTGGCTCAATCCAAGCTGTTATTAATTCTTAATCGACTCAATCCAAACCAACAATTCTAGCCCCCAGCTTTATCCAAGCCAAGGCTACCACAATAACCGACTCAATCCGAGTTGGTTTTGCTTACAATTGGCTCAATCGGAGCCGGTTCTTACCTCAATCAGCTCAACCCGAAACAATGACTCTAGCACCCAGCTCCAACCGAACCAAATATTGCAACATGACCAGCTCACTCCGAGCTAGTTTCTCTTCGAATTGGCTCACTCCGAGTTGATCAATGTTTTTACCTGATGTGTTCTATACCTCTGCTCAATCGAACAGGATGCTTTGCTATTTCTTAGATTAAACTTTATCTACCTCATGAATTATGCTCATCAGTTCGAGCTAGTCTTCAGACCTTATGAGATGTGCTCATCAATTGGGCTAATTCGATAAGCAGTGTTCACTTGTTCGCTTTATGACCTGTGCTCAACAGTTGGGCTGGTCTTCGGGCTTCATGAGTTGTGCTCATCAGTTGGGCCAGTTTTTTAGGTCTTATGAGCGATGCTAATCAGATGGGCTATTACAGGTGAGCTGTGCTCACTCCTTTGTATCTCATTAGTTGTGCTCATCAAATGGGCAAGTTTTTAGGGTCTCATGAGTTGTGCTCATCAGATGGGCCATTACGAGTGAGTTGTGCTCACTCCTTTGTGCCTCATGGGCTGTCCTCATCAATTGGGCCACTTTTTTGGGTCTCATGAGTGGTGCTCATCATATAGGTCAGTATGGATGAGTCGTGCTCACTCCTTTGTCTCTCATTAGTTGTGCTCATCAAATGGGAAAGTTTTTAGTGCATCATGAATTTTGCTCATTAAATGAGCCATTGCGGGTGATATGTGCTCACTCCTTTATGTCTTATGAGTTGTGCTCATCAAGTGGACAGGCCTTTAGGACCTCATGAGCCATGCTCATCATATGGGTCATTACAGGTGAATCGTGCTCACTCCTTCGTGCCTCATGAGCTATGCTCATTAAGTGAGCAGGTCTTTAGGGCCTCATGAGCAGTGCTTATCAAATGGACCATTATTGGTCTAGGTATGTTGGTCTACACCATTGGGATTCGCACCACTAGTATTTGCATTAATGGGATTCGTGCCATTGGGGTTCACGCCACTAGGCTTCGCGCGTCGTGAGTCTATATGTTGTAACCTTCCTTTCCTTCACTGCGTCATCCAGTTCCCTCAAAATTTTCCTTTTTAGATCAGTCTAACTCCTTGTGGTCATGGTCTAAGATAGAAAACCTCTCAAAGGCTCCCACAGACGGCGCCAACTATTGCTGCCAATAATCAAACAGCTTTTGTGGATCGTCCTTCGACTTTGACCACCTGAAAGGAGTCAAATAATAATGGCTTGGAAGACCCTATGTATACTCCAGAGGATCATTCTGATGCCTAAGTTAGGAACTACGGGAGGCTCTAGGTTGCAACAGTAAATTTCAATGAGTGAGAATGAGTTTTTCCTCTCCTCGTGACCTCCTTTTTAACTCGTGTAAGTATCTTGCGGGCGATTATGTAAGCCATCAATTGTTGTTTTTGTGACAACCTGAATAAAATGGAATTTAAATAATAAAGAGGAAAATAAATTATCAGAGAACTCATCGACGAAGACAAGATTCGTCGATGAGGGTATAAGAAAATTCATCGATGAAGACAAAATTCGTCAATGAGGAAATATCGAGCGAGATTTTGAGCTGACTGAATTTTGTCGATGAAATTATTAAAGGATTTTTCGACGAATGACGTGACTTGTCGACGAATCCCCTGTTCTATAAATATAAAAATCCAGATTTTTAACTTCATAGATAAGCAAACTCATCCTCTCTCTCTTCCATTCGGCCCTCTCTCGCTCTCTCTAATCAAATTTGGGCCAAATTTATGCCGGATCAACAATCCGAAGTCCCCACAACGCTCCTGGGGAAGTTCTCTCCAAATCTGCTGGAGCGGATCATTGGTGAAAGTAAGTTTGAAATCATCCCTAAGTTGAGATAAGACTTTTTAAGCCAAATTTGGTCTTATGGTAGTTATAAGAAATGATATACACGTAGAAATACTGACGTTTAGTACTGTGAGTTTTCATTTTCAGGGTCTTGATCAGGAAATCCTACGGGTGTCAGTCTAGGATATTTTAGGGGCTTTCTCAACAGTCAGGTAAGGGAATAAACTAAAGCAGTCATTTTCATGTAAATTATTATATTTATGAGAAAAGTTATTTTTTGAAAAACATGTATTATAGCTATAAATTATGAAGGAAATGTACGTCTGAGAAAAATACTACTGATATGTTGAAATGTATATATATGTATGAGTTACGAGAAAGTATGATTTTAAAATGCAATGTATGGTTTTATACAACAAATGTGTGGTATGAATATTATTTTACGTGGAAAAATATTATGATATGATAACGATATGAATGCAGTATGATTTGAGAAGTTATGAAAGTATACAGTACATTATGATTCTGACAAATATATGATTAAATGATTATTTTTAGAATGACATATTTATATATGATTTCGGTGCGAGGCCGTATGTATGTATGATTTCGGCGTAAGGCCGTATTTATGTATGATTTCAGTGCAAGGCCGTATCTATGAAATGTCCGGCGCAAGGTCGTAATTATGAAAAGTTCGGAACAAGGCCGTAATTATGAAAGATACTATAATATCACGTATTATATGTTATCAGAACCCGGATGTTAGTTTAGTTCAGTTTCAAGAGTTCGGTACCGTAGCTATATAGATCAGATATCTATGTTCAAATTAGTGCTACCACTCCACAAGGGGGTGGGAGATGGATAGTCGATGTGGTTTTTAGTAGAGTGTGGACGTCCATCTGGAAGTCCGGACCAGGGTGCGGCAGGCCCATCGTACTTACAGACATATTTCTGACTCAGCAGTAGTCGGTCAGCCATTGTTGGGTCCCGCCTTCGGGCCGCACAACCCGTCATGAGGGGTAATACATGATATTAAATAGCTATTCATCCTGGGTATGTTTTCAGTATAATCAGTTATAACAGATGTTTTACGTACGATATGATTTATTAGCAAGTACGAAAGTAAATGATTATTTAGTATGTTACGATAAATGTCTACAGATATATGAAATGTATTGTATACGTATAATTACATTAAATATTCATGTTGTCATACAGCAGTAATTAGTTTATTTTCCCTTACTGAGAAGTGTCACCCCCGAACTAAATTTATTTTTTAAGAGACCCTGAGTGACTGGCGGGTTGTGGCCGCCATTGAGTCAGTGATATATTACCCCGTTAGGAGGATAAGATTTTGTACTAGAGTAAGAATTATTTTGTGTTTGATCCTAAAGTCATTTTGATGTTTTGGAGGATGTATATAAATATAGTACTATGATGTTGTAGTAAACTTTGGTATTATATTTTATGGATGGATGATTTAGATTTTATATTTACTCCTGCTTAAGTTTCCGCTATGATTGACAGGTGTCCCGTTACCCACGGGTTCGGGTTGACTTTTCCATTTATTATGTTATATTTTATATTAAGAAATTGAGGTCATTACAGTTTTTAAAACTGCGTTAGGGATTATTAATAGTTTAGTGGAAGTTACACGAAACACCCAACGTATCCAAAGCCGACCTTACAACTGTCTGCCTTCATAGACATACTTATAAATATGAACATACTGATTTTAGCGATATCAATAATTATGTATATTAAAATTTTAATTGTACAATTGAATACTCAACCTTTCATATATATATATATATATATATGTGTGTGTGTGTGTGTGTGTGTGTGTGTGTGTCACGGTTGAGGTAAAGATAGAAACATAAAATAAGATATGGTGTGATGGGGTAGACAGACAAGTGATGAGCCCTCAAAAAGCAACCAAAAAATGAATGTAGTAATGGCAGAAAAAGCAGACAAAAGTAGTACTGATGGATCAGTCGTGGATCAGTGGCCGATCTACTATATTCATTTTAATTAAATATTGTATCTGTAAAATTGGAAGCGGTTTTGGCCTCTGAGGGTGGGAGGATATTGTGGGCGGTGCCCTCTGGATTTAAGGCACTGTTTGGGAACCCAAGCAACCCTCCAAACCCCACCAACCAACCAATCATCCAATTCAGCAGTCCCCATAAATACCGCCCTCCCCCCAAAACCACACTCCCCCCGCTCTCTCCCCTCCGTTCCCCGCCGCGGTTTCACCCCCTCACGCACATACGTGTATTATTTTATTTTCAATTCTCGTGGTCTTGTCAGGTCCCAAAATCTTATTTTATTGCCAAACACTTCCCCCGGATTCACGTTTATAAAATTAATACGAATTAAAATTTTAATTAAAAATTATATATTTTAATTTTTAAATCAAAATATTTATAGAAATATTATAAAATTATAAATAATATATATTAAAAAAATTACTATAATAAAAGTAAAATTATTATAATTATTTTACTTAATTATGCTACTTTACAATTAAAATTTTATTGGACATGATACTTGAACAAATGGTAAAAGTATTTTGTAATTGACTTTCGTATTATTTTTAAAAATTTATATATATATTTTTAATTATATTTCAATTCATATGATCCTTTAATTTTGATTTTAATTTAAAATTATATAAAACTACAACAAGCTACGAAAATAACTAAAAAACATAAAATTTAACTCTCTTATTTTAAGAATTAGCTATTCCTCTAAAGCAAACGAACTGTAAGATTAGGAAGGCGGCAAAAGGGGGAAGTAGCCCTAGGGTTTCACTGAACCCCACCCCGTCCTTCCAATAATCATGCGTGCATGTATTGACATCTCACGTCCGATTCCAATATCTCTCCCATAACATTGCATGCATTGTACTACAACCATATGCATATATATATGTATATATATATATACGTGCATGCATGGCGCCAACGGGGCTAAGCTATCTTCGTATACCTAGCGACCTAGGCAGCTAGCTATCCACCCCAACTCCCCCAACACAGTGATGAAGAATTATTGGTCATGTATTAATGGTTAATAATATTGGATGGATCTCCCACGATCCATCGATCTGCAGGAGACCTGATTTTGATTCGTCTTTCCCAGTTCGTACGTGCGTGTATATATATATATATATATATATATATATATATATATATATGTATATGTCAAATCTGTGGTAAAGTTAGGATGGGGTGAGATGATGACATCCATGCAATGCACAGTCTGCAGGAGGTCAGTCAGCAGGACCTTAAAGATGACTCCAATTATTTGCTTCTTAAAACATGAAAAAAATTTTAGGGATGAGTAATGAAAAATCAAATCAAATCAAATCAAATCAAATTTAAAAAATTATTTATTGACATATTTAGTTCGATTTAATTTAGAATTTTTAATTTTTTAGTCTTTGATTCAATATCAAATAATATTTTAATGATTTAAATTAAAAAATTATTTTATTAAAAAATATATTATTTTCAGTGACTTTAAAATTTTAAAGTATACTTAATTGTATAGTTTAACTAACTAAATTTATTTTTTGATTTACATAAGAATTCCAGTCACTTACAAATCCTTCGGACCCCCTTATGCGGTACTAAATCTACAGATCAGCATCCTCCGCCCTCAGATCTCGCTGATTAGGATAAAAATACTAAAATGATTAATCGAACCGTGTCAACCTCTAAAATGATTCTCATCATCAAATCATTAAATCATTCGAAACTCTAGAGATATCTTTTAAATAAAAATCATGATCGTCCATTCACTAACGTATTTCTAATAATTTACAAACAAATCATAAGTGCAATATCCAATTTGAGATTAAGGCCTAATTTCACCCTAATTTATTGCCTTTTTCTTCTTAATTTTCATCTTATGTTTGAAGGCTTTTTTTAATATGATCAATGGAAATATCGAATATTGGCGTAGTCCTGTTTGTAGGTTCGACACATGGCACAGATCACAATCTGCAACCATTTTCAGGTGAAACATTCACGTGTTCTCCGGATTGTGGGCCCCTCCCTCCTTTTATTTATTTTTTTCCCTTCCTCGAGATGTGTGTTTCATATACTCTAAATCATTTTTTTTTAAATGGTAAAAATTAAACGGTCACAAGGTTTATAAAAAATCTGTCATGTTTTCAATCATAATTATTAAGCTTAAATTTTTAAATCTAAATTTATATTCCCGAGCCAAGTTTGACCAAATGTGCTAAAGGCGAAGTTGTCTTAGTGAATTGAACTTCAAATTTTCACTTGTCATTTTTTTGGTAAGTTATCGACAATGTATCAATATATGGAAGATAATATTTTCGACCTCCAATTTGGTGCCACCTAGTTGGTCTTAAGGGCTTGTCAAAATTAAAAATCTAAACTATTAAAGGAAAAAACCTCAAAATTTACATTTAAACGTCATCTGAGTAATAAAAAAAAAAATTATAAAAAGTAAGAAAATATCATAAAATTTATATTTTCATGTTTGATTATTAAAAAATAAAAAATAAAATAAGAATATCTTAATTTATAAACAAAATTTTAGTTATTCATATCATTAATATTTAATTATTCACAATTTTTAATTTTTTAAAATTAATTTTTATGTTTAGTAGTATTTCATATAAAAGCAAAATATAATAGAAAATGAGTTTCTTCTTATTTTTTACTTTTTTCAAATAAAATTATTAATTCAAACGAACTCTTATGATTTGTTTGGAACTTGAAAAATATTAGGAAAAGGAAAGGAAAATATAAAGGTTCCACTTTTCATACTTGGTTATCAAGTAAAGTGAAAAAGAAAATTAAAAATATAATTATGAACAAAATTTTAATTTCATTCATTCTTAACATTTAGTTTTTCTTAATTTTTTAATTAAATTATAAAAAAATTTATTTTTAATGATATTTGAGATAAAGAGAAAATATAGTACGGAATATATTTCCTTCTTTTTTTTTTTTTTTCTTTCTCCAAACAAAATCTTTGATTCAAACTAGCCCTTCGAGTCCATTTGGATCAAGGATTTTAGTTGAGGAAAAGAAAGGAAAGGAAAATAAGAGAAAAGTCATTTTCCCTTATATTTTCCTACTCTATTATATACTATCAAAACTCAAAGTTTGTTTTAATATGACTAAAAATTAGGAAAAACTAAATATTAGTTGTGTAAAATCAAAATTTTGTTCATAGGTTTGATAATTTTTTTTTAATTTTTTTCTCACTTTCATTAATAGTCAAACATGAAAATATGAATTTCTTGATTTGTTTTCCTTTCTTTCCCTAATATTTTTTGAGTTCTAAATAAATCCTTAGGTCCCGTTTAGAACTCGAAAAATATTAAGGAAAGGAAATGAAAATATCAAAGAATCCATATTTTCATGTGTTGGTTATTGAGGAAAATACGAAGGAAAATAAAAAATGTATCAAATTCATTAATAAACTTTTTTATTTTACACATTATTAATATCTAATTTTTAAAATTTTTAACTATATTAAAACAAACTTTCATTTCTAATAGAATTTAATAAATAGAATGAAAAAAGAATTTCCTCCCAATTTTCCTATGTAAAATCCTTAATTCTAAAGGATCTTAGACTCAGTTTAGAGTTTAGAAAATATTAAAGAAAGGAAAGAAAAATATCAATGAATCCACACTTTCATGTTTGTTTATTGAGGATAGTGAGAAAAATTTTATTAAAAAAAATACTAAATTTATAAAATTAAAATTTTGATTTTACACATCATTAATGTTTTATTTTTCTTAATTTTTAATCATATTTAAATAAACTTTCATTTCTGATAATATTTAATAGAGAAGAAAAATACAAAAGAAAATGAGTTCCTTCACTTTTCTTTCCAATTTTTTTATCCAAATAAATCACTAATATAGTAGAAAAAAAAAAAAAAGGAATTTTGAAAAGAAATAAAAGGAAGAAATTAAAATTGAAGCAGCTGGTAGCCTTCACAATGAAAAGATGAGAGGAGGGTTTAGCAGAAAAAGATGATACAGAAATTGAATGATGTGAAGTGATGGTCAAATTGCATATACACATGTCAAGTTAATTTTGTACTGTGTCCCTCCCTGCCTTCCTGCCTGCCCAGCTGCCCTTATTTTTGTGTTCCCCCCTTTTTTCCCATTTTCATTCTTTCACTCACTTGGGTCTACTTCCAAAATTAAACTACTGTATCAAGAAAAGGACTTGAATGTCTTGGTGGTACCATGCAATATTCATTTAAAATTGTCACATAACTTAAAGTTTATGTAGTTAATGAAGACGGTATGGTGCTCTCGAGGTATACATTTACACTTTGTTTGAAATATAAATTTCGGATCTTAAATATGAATTTGAGTGAACTTTGACACAATTTTATATTACATTTTATTCAAATTCAAGACCTCCCCAAACATACGGTTTAGTTTTTTCTTCATTCATGTTCATCCACCTCAAGAATCTATACGGGACTTGTCCCGTTATATTATCTGTGTCTGTTTCTTAGATGTGAAACATTTGATAAATGAGTTCCGCTCCCTATCTGTTTGATGCAGAAAATTATATAGAAACATGTCCCTATACGTTTTCATGTCCTTGCTTTTTATATATGAGACATATGACAGCGGGTCTCACATTCATTTGTGTTGGATAAGTTGTTAGATGAAGTTTAGAGAGAATGGGTGAATGAATAATTTTTAGTCTTTTCTTGGCTCCAAAGAGTTCAGTTTAAGGTGCTTACACACACGAATCGCATTGGTTAATTCATAAAACTATGGAGAAGGTTGGTGTTTATACACATGAATCACATGTGTTAATTCATACAAGGTAGTTATGTATATATGCATGGATGTATTTACACGTATAGTTGTATCTTACTAACGGGTAAGGGTGGCAAAACAAGTCAACGGGCTAGGTTCGGGCGGGTCATTAACGGGTCATGGTTAAACAGATTCGGTTTTGGGTTAGCCCGTTTATTAATGGGTGACTACTACATATGTAAACTCAAACCCGTTTGTTTAATAAACGGATCATAAATGGGTCACCCATCTAAAAAAATATAATTTATTTATTTTAAAAATGTTTAACATTTCATACAAAATAACATTTAAAAAAAAAAAACACACACACACACACACTCCTTCATTTTATTTTTAAACAAGTCATAAACGGGTGACTCGACCCAAACCCGCCTATCCCGTTTAATAAACGGGTTGGGTTTAGGTTGACCCTTTTATAAATAGGTCAGACTGTATTAAAACCAAACCCAGTTTAAATGGGCGAGTCACAAGTCACCCATCCGGTTTCAACTCATTTTTCCATCCCTTCTAATGGGACATAAGAAAAATGAGACTCATTAGTCGAAAGTTTTACATCTAGAAAACAAGTATATGAACAACATGGAGAGATAAGTCTCTCATATAATTTTTTTTAAATGCTAATGAATATGAGACCTATTCTCACATGTTTCACATATAAAAAAATTGGGTATTGACACGTGGAGGAGTATATAGATTGCTTGTAAAATTTTCTCGTCCACCTATGTCATCTGCATTTACAATGAGTATATCCATGAAAAGAGCATACATTTCAAATTTCGAATTTGAAACTTTTATATTAAAAATTTTAGGATCGAATTTCGTTAATAAACAATATAGTGAAGAAATATTTTCAATTTATGTCATTAATTTTCAGTTATTATTTCAACATTTGAAATGCCAAACTTTTGGTTTTAATTTTTATTGAGCAACAGTATTTTAATATCCAAAATTCATTTTTGAGAACTACATTATTGCATGCACAAATTTTAATGAATAAATATTATTAAAAAATTCTCATATAAATAAATTAAAATATCCCTAATTTTTCTATTTAAAAAATAATAATCTCAATTATTTACACATTTTAAAACCTTTTATATACAATAGGATTTTTATTCAAAAACTAAAGAGTTTTAAAGTATCAAAGTGACACATTTCTTATTTTTATAGCATATTTTAATTTATTTTATTCTTTTTCATATTTTATCCTAATAATTTTTAGTTTTTCCAAGCTTAAAATTTACTTTTTTGATATTAATTTATTCATGTTTAACGATACAAATTCAATTCATACAAATTTTTGAGTAGTTTTGCATTCTTTTCAAAGACAATGACTAATTTTGCATATCGTATTTTAACTACCTTCAACACAATCTTATACCAATATTTTTTTTTTCTTAGTACTTAATTAGTAATGTAGACTTTTACGACGCATATACAATGAAAGGACAATTAATTTTTATTTAATTTATTTCAGGAACAAAAAAATAAATATACCCACTTGATTTAAAATTTGAATCAATTTCGATGTCTAATTACCATTTAAAATAATTTATTTTATTTTTATAGTTTCATAATTTTTTACAATAATATTACATTGTTCCAAACAATCATAAAGCTTTCCTTTGTGTCACTCTCTCAAGGAGTGATCCAAAGGAGTTAGCACTTCCAATTCCCCTTGAGAACTTGGGTGGGTGAGTGTGCCTAGCTATATGCATGTACATGTATGTAGTAGCCACAAACCTCAAAGCACCTAGCTTAATTCCTTTTTAACCCTATCCTCACTAAATGCCATCACCAACAAACAGCCCCTCTCCTCTCTCTCTCTCTCTCTCTCTCTCTCTCTCTCTCTCTCTCTCACACACACACACACACACACATAAGTAGCTTCCACCAAGACCTATGAGAGGTGCACATGTATTTGAGCTGCATAATGTTTTTCCTTCTTTCTTTTTTAAACGAAACAATGGCTTTGGGCTTATATTATCCTAGCTAGGGCTTCCAATAGAAGTAGGTTTTGAACAAAGTTCCACAGTTGATGATGAGCAAAGAGGGCAGGCGGTTTTTTAAAAATATAATGAGCTTTGTTTTTTTTTTTTTTTTGTTAAATACTAATTTCTTTTCACCTTTTACCTAACTAGCTAGCAAAAGAATGCATTTGGTATATGGTATAATTTTCCATACCCTTAGACTGATTGACTAATCAATGGAAGGTTTTCAAACATCAATAATAATTAAATCATACACATAAAACATCACATCAGCCACGTCAACAACTCTGATACCACTCACATGACCTAACCCGCATTAGGTACTGGGTAAACAGACATTTTATTTATATTAGCCGAATAGCAGAAGACATAATGTTCATACTATTCAGAATATAATATCCAGAGTTTCAACATGTATACACACATTTCTATCATACCCAAAAATAATACAACCCTAGCGGAATTACACCTCTCTAGCCCAAACTCACCCTGTATATCAGGGTATCCACTCCTCACTATCTCGGAGTTCTATTCCCTAGTCTATCTCTATTCCCCGAAAAGTTTAGATAATTCGGGTGAGACACATCTCAGTAAGACGGAATAAATTATTTACAGTGTAAGGCAATATAAGTTCTGTTATAACACATTTTACTTTTCAAATCATCAATTCATCTGAGAAAAATACACTAATATATATATACACACTCATAATCATATTGTTATAAAACACAAGCTTTTATAAGCTTTTAATTTTATTTCCAATCTCATTCACATGCAACCCATGTTTATCAATGAAGTTCCCAAGAATAGAGAAGTCTATCCCCCCATATAAGTCGTTTCCCTCTGCCCTAATACGTTATGCAGCCAAATATGACTATATCTGATACCTATCAGAGCACTCATCTTACTTAGTAAGCCCTCAGGCGGAGAGTTTTACTTCGCTTAATTACTTAGATTATTAAACCCACACTCTTTTATTTTCCATTTTCATCATTCTTTCCTTTTCCATTCCCATTTCATAATCGAGCCCATAAGTGTCCTTGATACCCAATACCAACATCGTGTCTGTAACTTATGGCTGCCTTGAGGAATTTTCTCCACGTCATGCTTTCCCCCATGAATAGGGTGTGTGGTCCAAAGGCTGGATCTAACCGCGATTGGCCTACCCTGTTAGATCAAAATGGAAATCCATTCATACATCTGTAGTACGACTGGCTGACCTATAGCCTTGATCTGAACTCAGGGGCTACAACAACTCTACTAAACGATTCAGTCGACTGCCCACACCACACTCTCTACGAGATTGTGTGGTTGCACTAACACCTCACTAGTAACAGTACAGTGTTCAATATCACAACCCATCATTAGGGTTTCCATATCAATTACCACATACCCGCAATCATTATACGGTATTGACATTTCATCAATCATATTTCAATGATCCCATTGTAGCTTTCGCGCTTTGCAATGTTCACATTTCCCCAATATTCACAATTAGCATTCTCATTTCAATTATCACATTTCAATTTCCATATTGCATTATTCACGTTACAATATTCTCATTTTCTCATTCTCAACTCAGCATTTATTTTGCCATATTCACATTTCAGTATACTCATTTCAATATTTACATTTCAATATTCATATTTCAATTCCCACATTTCAATGTTCATATTGCAAAATTTACATTGCAATATTTCCATTTTCATATTCATTTTCTAATATACGTATTTCATAATTCTCATTTCAAAATTCATTTCATAATAATACACATATATCTCATTTCACATTCATTTTCTCAGAAAATACTCATCCTCATATTTCACATTTTTCAGTATACATCATATGCCACACAATTTTTATTTAATATTCATAATATACTAATTTCACAGGGAAAAATATCATAACTTCATTTTTCACATATTCATTCAATCAATAATATCAAAAATACTGCTATAATTTATTCCCCTTACCTGGTTTCTTGAATTACGCCTGTAGGGATCACGAAATTACACCTGCAGCGCTCACTCAAGCCTTGAATTCCAAAAACCCTACTTACTCAGTTCAACCCCAGATTGCCCAATATTTTAACATTTTTAAATCTACATTAATTAAATAACAATTAATCCCTAAATAACCCCTTTATCCTAATTTTGGGGCTATGCCTACGATGACCCTACGAGAAATCCGCTCTACTAAACTTGTAGAGAATCATTCCTAGATTCTCGTGGTGGTTTCCGATCATCAATACGGCTTAAGATTTAATAAAAATTTTGGTAAGAGTGAGAATTTACCTTCCCCCAAGGAATATGCCTACGTTGCTCCTACGAAAAATCTGCTCCGGTAAAAATGTCAATCGTAGAGAATAGAGTCCAGCGGTATTTTTTAATTTTAAATCGGCCGAATATCAGCCGAAAAATTGAGGAGAGTAAGAGAGAGAACGAAGGAGATAAGAGAGAACGAAGGGGGGGGGGGCACAACTTCTTTACAAATTTGAAGTTCAGATGCTTCCTGAAGGATTTCCTTCAGGAAGCTTTGTAACTTATAATATATTATATTATAATAATACTATATTATATACTTTTATATATATACATATATATATCTAATGTATATTATACTATTACTATTTAATTAATAATAATAATAATTTAATTTATTTATTTATTTATTTTGAAATCACTCCACTAATCTTGTATAACATTCTCCCCTCATAAAAATTTTGTCCTCGAAATTGCTATTCATCTACTTTCCATCCGTAAAGAAACACTTCTAATTTTATTAATTACCCTCACTAATGGCGGAGGAACACCGTGGTTACAAAGAGGGTTCTGAGAGATTACAACTATTCAAAATTCTCCCAAAACCATTCACATCCTAAAACCAAAAACTTTATCTATCCTACGTCACACTATACAAATCAAAATATAAAATTATTAATCACTCTTATTCTGACTGGTTCAACTCTAAGCTCCACTGAATAGATATGGGTACCTCTGGTGCATTTGCTCTTCTAATTCCCACCAAACTTCATCTACTGCATGATTGCACCATAGCACCTTTACTAGTGGAATCTTCTTCGTGCGTAGCTCTTGTTTCTTCCAGTTTAAAATCTGCACTAGTACCTCTTCATAAATCAAGGTATCACCCAACTCCAATACTTCATAACTGATCACATAGGAGGGGTCTGGGACGTATTTCCTCAACATAAAAACATGAAATATGTCATGGATCCTAGATAGGACCGGTGGCAATGCCAACCTATAGGCAACTAGACCCACTCGTTCAAGAATTTCGAATGGTCCAATATACCTAGGGCTCAACTTACCCTTTCTCCCGAACCTCATAACTCCCTTTAACGGTGCCACTTTTAGATACGTGATCTCCTACGTCAAACTCCAACTCTCGCTGCCGAGTATCTACATAACTCTTTTGCCAGCTCTATACTGTTCTGATCCTATCTTTGATGAGTCAGACTTTATCTTGAGTCTGTTGTATCATATCTAGCCCCAAAATCTGTCTTTCCCCAATCTACTGCCAGTAAAACAGAGATCGGCACCTCCTGCAATATAATGTCTCATACGATGTCATCCCAATGGTGACCTGATAGTTGTTGTTATACGCAAACATGACCAATGGCAAATACTGCATCCAATGACCTCCAAAGTCCAGCATACATGCTTGCAGCTTATCCTCTAGAATATGTATCGACCTCTCCTTCTGCCCATCTGTCTGGGGATGAAAAGTTGTTCTGAACGACAACTGAGAACCCATAGCCCCTTGCAAACTCCTCCGAAAACGAGATGTGAACCGTGGATCTCTGTCTGAAACTATGGACACTAGGATGCCATGGAGTTTAACTATCTCCTGGATGTATAACTCAGTCAATCTGTCCATGGAGTAGTTAACTCTGATTGGCAAAAAGTGGGCAGTATTCATTAGTAGATCCACAACTACCCAAATAGCATTATGTCCATGCAATGCCGGTGATAATCTTGTGACAAAATCCATCATTATATGCTCTCATTTCTACTTAGGAATGTAGAGTGGCTACAATGATCCCGCCGGTCTCTGATGCTCAGCTTTCACCTGTTGGCATGTCAAACACTGGTCCTGTAACGACCCAAAAAAATTTTAACTATTTAAAATAATAAGGAAGATAATAAATGGAATAGGGAAAAATAGAAAAAAGGGAAAGGAAATTTTAAAATGGTAATAAGCAGGCACTCGTAGATGACCTTGATTTTCTCATCGACGAGCAATCTTCTAAGCCTCGTCACCAAGTGTGCATGTCTCGTCGACAAGGATTTACCAAGAGAGGTTCTCATATTTCTGAATTTCGTCGATGAGCTTTTAGTTTCATCCATTAATGCTATTCTTGGGCTCATCGACAAGTCCACGTGTCTCATCAACAAGGCCCTGCCTATAAATAGAGTTTGCTTTCATTTTCAATGAGAAAACTTGGGGGTTTTCACTTTCTCTCTCTAGGAAATCGTCCGTCCGCCTTCTCTCTTCAATTCAGAGTTGGATTTGACCCTATTTTATGATCCAGAACCACCACGAGGTTCGTAGGATCATTCTCTACAAAGCTGCAAGAGATGATCGTTGATTTGGGGTTTTGGGACACCATCCCAAAATCAGGGTAAGTAAGTTATTTTGGAGTCTTCTTGTTAAATATAATTATTTGGAGCCTAGAAAGCATTAAATGAGTGTTTTCTGAGATTTGAGTAAGTTAGGATTTTTGGAATACAAGGTCTTATTTCCATTCAATTAAGGCAGGAACTTGAGGAGCAAGTAAGAGGAAATACTTTATAACAATTTTTTATTAATTTTTAAACCAGTTAAATTTTGGGTATAAAATTCTATATACATATATATATATATATATATATATATATATATATAGGTATAATTTTTTGAACGGTGCAAGTATTGAAAATATTATTTTTGATTATATACTATATTGGGAAAAATCGTGTGGCATGAAAACAACTTTGATAATTAAATGATTGTGGGTGCTATTTGATTTTGACTGATGTTCACTTGTGGATACTGTTTGGGATGTGAATTCTGTTTGGTTGTGATGTTGTTTGGATGATTAAATACTGTGACTGGCAATGCATTGAGGTTTTTCACCCCAACGAATATTTAATTTTTTCAAGTGTTCCAGGTGATCGAGCTTAGATAGCTCTAGGGCAGGGTTTGTTTTGTGAGTGGATACCAGAACGAATATGTGTATAGTTTTATGTTTAATATTTTGTCTTGATTATGCAATATGAAGAATGGAATGTACCTCTTTATGGGTTTGCATATGTTAATATAGCACTCTGGTATTTTGGTTTGAGGTTATTTAATTAATTCTGCTACCTGAATGGTATTAGAGACATATTATTGGTCTCACAACACTCCGAACCCCACGTGGCAGGTCCGGGGCATTACAGTTTCTATCACAGCCTAATGGTCTTGCAAACTTTAGGAGGATTAATACCAAAGTATAGGTTTAAGTTGAATAAGGGTAGGAATGGGTAGATTAGGGTGTTGACAGGAGTTTGAGTTTGTTTCGTACCCTGGAGGCAAAAATCTTTTGATGAACTTCTGTGAATTTCTGAATGAGTTGACGGTTTCAGAAAACCACGGTAAATCCATCGACGATGATGTTTCCAAGCATAGAAACTGAAATATGGAATTTGAATTTGCAGGTTAAAATAAATGCGGACAATTGGATATCGAATGTTTAATTGAAGATTTGGATATTAAATTGGTTTCTTGTTTTATGATTTTTGTCTATTATATTAAGATGTAGAGATATTAAACTCGCCTCTGTTATATATATTTAGGGATGGATCCTAGACGCAAAGGCGTGGATGAAGGAGGAGGAAGTGAGTTGGGAGCTTCCAATGGGGATGAGATTGAAACCTCCCAACTATTACGAGGTATAGCTCATCAGGTTAGGGAAGAGATGAGACGAGATTTTGGGGTATCAATCTACCCACCAGTACACCAGGGTTGCACGACTAAGCAATTCACCCACTTGAAACTCTCATCTTTTGAGGGTGGTACTGACCCGATAAAGGCTGAGACGTGGATGCAAGAGATGGAGAAGATAATGGTAGTGTTGAACTATACTAAGGAGCAAAAGGTTCTTTTTAACACCTTTAAGTTGGCCGTAGAAGTTGAACGGTGGTGGCATGCAATGAAGCTATAGGAAGAACAGTGAGCAGTACCTATAGCGATGACTTGTGGTCGTTTCAGGAAGGTCTTCTACGATCGATATTTTCCCGCTACTACCAGAAATGCGTAAGGAGAAGAATTTTTCAACCTAACTCAGGGGTGTTTCACTATTCAGCAGTATGTTGCTAAATTTTTGGAACTTTCCCGTTTTGCACCTTCTATGATTCCAGATGAATACCAAAAGGCGAGGTGGTTTGAAAGGGGTCTGAATTAGAGGATTCATGAGCATATGAGATACTTGCAAATTCAAGATTTGGTAGAATTGGTGGAAAAAGCCACTGTTGTAGAGTCAAATCTGCAGAGAGGTGCAGAGGCGTCAGAACAAAGAAGGAGACCCGTGTCTCCCTGTTCTCAAACAAATGTTAGACAAGGGTCATGGAAGGGAGACAGAGATGTTGTAGGTCAGGGGTCGGAAAGAAATAATCGAGGACGACATGGCGATTCGTCACGCCCCCACTGCCCTAGATGTAACCAGGGGCATTGGGGAGAATGTCGAAGTAGCAGTGTCGTGTGCTATAGATGCAGTAAATATGGTCATATAACTTGAGAATGTTGAGAACTGCTGAACAACGCACCTGCTCCAAATCAGAATCAGATGGACAAACCGGTACCTCGCGGTGGCGGTGCCCCGACACGTGTTTATATATTGGGTACACCTAAGGGGGACAACGCTAAAGGCGTAGGTAATATGTCTACATTAGCATAAGTATTAATTTTGTTTTACTTTGCATGATTCAGTGTTGTATATGTTTGAATTGATTGAAATGTATGAATATGGTTGGTTAGCTTTTTAGTTGTGAAAATGGGTGATTAACAAATTTCGACGATGAAATTTTCTAAAGGAGGGGAGAATGTAATGACCCGAAAAATTTTAACTATTTAAAATAATAAGGAAGATAATAAATGGAATAGGGAAAAAATAGAAGAAAGGGAAAAGAAATTTTAAGAGGGTAATAAGCAGGCGCTCGTCAACGAAATTGATTTTTTCATCGACAAGCAATCTTCTGAGCCTCGTCACCAAGTATGCATGTCTCGTCGACGAGGATTTACTAAAAGAGGTTCTCATATTTTTCAATTTCATCGACGAGCTTCTGGTTTCGTCCATGAATGGTGTTCTTGGGCTCGTTGATGAGTCCACGTGTCTTGTCGACGAGGCCTTGTCGATAAATAGATTTTGCTTTCATTTTCAGCAAGAAAACTTGAAGTTTTTCACTTTCTCTCTCTAGAAAACAGTCCCTCTGCCTTCTCTTTTCGATTCTGGGCTGGATTTGACCCGGTTTGACGATCTGGAACCACCATGAGGTTTGTTGGATTGTTTTCTGTAAAACTGCGGGAGCTAATTGTTGATTTGGGGTTTTGGGGCACCATCCCAAAATCAAGGTAAATGAGTTATTTTGGATTCTTCTCGTTAAATATAATTATTTGGAGCCTAGGACGCATTAAATGAGTGTTTTTCTGAGATTTGAGTAAGATGGGATTTTTGGAATACAAGGTCTTATTTCGGTTTGGTTTAGGCAAGAACTTGAGGAGCAGGTAAAAGGAAATACTTTATAACAGCTTTTTATTCATTTTAAAACCGGTTAAATTTTGGGTATAAAATTCTATATATATATATATATATATATATATATTGGTATAATTTTTTGAACGGTGCAGGCATTGAAAATATTATTTTTGATTATATACTATATTGGGAAAAATTGTGTGGCATGAAAACAACTATGATAATTAAATGGTTGTGGGTGCTGTTTGATTTTGACTGATGTTCAGTTGTGGATACTATTTAGGATGCATATTCTATTTGGTTGTGATGTTGTTTGGATGATTAAATATTGTGAATGGAAATGCATTGAGGTGTCTCACCCCGGCAAATATTTAATCTTTTTAGGTCTTCTAGATGATCGAGCTTAGATAGCTCCAGGGCGGGGTTAGTTTTGTGAGTGGATACCAAAACGGACATGTGAAGTTATTTAACTAATTCTATTGTGTGAATGGTATTAGAGACGTATTATTGGTCTCATAACACTCCGGGTCCCATGTGGTGGGTCTGGGGCGTTATAGATCCACATTATGGGCTATCTCCCTCTTCATGTTGCTCCACCAGAAAGACTCTCGAAGATCCCTGTACATTTTAGTGCTACCCGGATGTATAGTATATAAGGACCAGTTTGCTTCCTCCAGAATAACCCTCTTGATCTTAGGGTCAGTAGAAACGCACAATCTGGTACGGAACCTCAAGGTTCCATCATCTGAGATACTGAACTCTGTCTCCTGACCATCCTGTACCTTCTCCATAAGCTCTACTAGTTCTGCATTATTCCTTTGAGCTACTTTAATTCTCTCTTGTAGAGTTTGCTGCAAAATCAGGTTAGCAATAAATGTCTGATGATCGCCCTCTACCAGCTCCACACCGAGCCTCTCTAGATCTATCTGGATCGGATGCTGAATCTTTACTACATATACAGATGGATCCACTAATTTTCAAGTCAAAGCATCAGCAACCACATTAGCCTTCCCTAGGTGGTAGCTGATAGTGCAGTTGTAATCTTTTATCAGCTCCATCCATCTCCTCTGCCTCATATTTAACTCTTTCTACAGGTATCTTAAACTTTTAGGGTTAATGAAAATCTCACACCTACCCCCATAGTGTCTCCAAATCTTCAATGCATAAACCACTGCTGCTAACTCCAAATCATGGATAGGATAGTTCTTCTCATATTCTTTCAGCTGTTATGAGACATATGCTATAACTCTAACCCGCTACATTAACACACATCCAAACCCTTTATGGGACGCATCACTGCAAATTATGAAACCCTCTTCTCCTAAAGGAATCATCAATACAGGTGCAGTGATGAGTTACTGCTTCAAATCCTTAAAGCTCCGTTCACACTCATTAGACCACTCAAATTTCACGCCTTTACCTGGTCAATCTAGTTAGTGGGCCTAATAGTTTAAAGAAGCCTTCTATAAACCTCCAGTAGTACCTAGCCAATCCTAGGAAACTCCTAATCTCCTGCATATTTTTCGGTCGTACCCAATCTACTATCGCCTCAATCTTACTCGGATAAAAAAAAATATCACCCCTGGATATAACGTGTCTAAGGAACGTAACCTATTCCAGCCAGAACTCGCACTTCTTGAGCTTCGCATACAACTTCCTTTCTCTTAGTACCTAAAGCATTATCCTCAGATGTTCCTTATGCTCCTCTGGGCTCTTTGAATACACCAGTGTATCATCAATAAATACTACCATAAACTGGTCTAAACACTGGTGGAAAACCCTATTCATCAAATCCATAAATACTGTAGGAGCATTTGTCAAACCAAACGGCATAACTAGAAATTCATAGTGGTCATACCGTATTCTGAACGCTGTCTTCAGAACATATTCTACCCTAACTTTCACCTGATGATATCCAGAGCGTAAGTCTATCTTTGAGAATATATGTGTCCCCTATAACTGATCAAACAAATCATCGATACGAGAGAGCGGGTATTTATTCTTAATAGTTACTTTATTTATTTCCCTATAGTCAATGCATAACCTCATCGACCCATCCTTTTTATTCACAAATAATATTGGCGCTTCCCAGGGCGACACACTGGGCTGAATAAACCCCTTATATAACAGTTTTTGCAACTGTTCCTTCAATTCTTTCAACTCTACCAGTGCCATTTTGGCCGAATAAATGTCTTTTGTACGACGCCTAGTAGTTTCTCGCCATATACTTAGGCTGATGTCACTGATAATAGACAACCTCCCTCACTTGCATTCTCCCGGGTGTCTCCTGAATCATATGGGGCAAGAAGGGGGCATTTGTCTGCCCTGTGCCGCTCATTCTCCTCCTCCTTGTCGTCGTCCCCCTCTGCTATCATATCTCCTCCACGGCTCTCGACTGGACCCTACTTGAAACTCTGAGGGCACGTGCCTTTTTCCTTGGCTCTGTGCTACAACACCTCTCTGCAAGCCACTCTCAATCACTGTAGCTCTGTCTACTATCTCTGAGAAGGTCTAAGCTTGGAAGCCTACCACCTGCTCATACAGGTTCTACCTCAAGCCCTCCTCAAACTTCCTCGCCTTCCTCTCCTTATCTCACACCAGATACGAGGCAAATCGGGACAGCTCAATGAATCTCGCTGCATGCTGCTGCACTGTCAAAGGCCCCTATGTCAGATGCTGAAATTCTGATGCCTTCTCATTCCTGACAATAGTGAGAAAGTACCGCTAGAAGAAAATCTCCCTAAAGCGACTTCACGTCATCACCACAGGGTCAGGCCTTTGCTCCTCCAATAATCTCGCCGACCTCCGCCAATGCTTTACTTCCCCGGTTAATTTAAATGTCACAAATGACACCCTTTGCTCGTATGTACACGAGAGGATTGCCAATGTCTTCTATGTCCTCAACCCAGTTCTCTACTACTAGTGGATCCGCTCCTCCAGCAAATGATGGGGGTCGCATACGCGTGAAATGCTCAATCGTGCAGCTCCGCTCCCCCGAGCTCCTAGCCATCTCAGCCATCACCTGCTGGGTGACGCTACGCAATACTATGTTAGGGTCTCTGCCACTCATATTGGAAGGTCCTACTCCATCACCTACTGCACTCGTGTTACTGTTCCCCGGATCCATCCTGCAAAGGGAACAACTAGTCTAAGCATACAATTACTATCACACAACCAGTACACTACTATAACTTATAAATTACTCTTCTACAACCATTTATCTCCACATCCTTTGTCCATATTTAAGATTCAGTCCTACCACTCAGAAATAAGACCCAGCGATAGTATCCATGATTTTCCTAAAATTGTCACCCCAGTAAAAACACAGAAACAACTTCAGTACTCATGTCTCTAGGCCGCAAGATAGAACCCTAAATTATCATCTCATCCTCTAACAATAACTTACTTGTTTCCAATCTACCTAACTCCTATTTTCCTCAAAGTTAAATCCTATACTCTCGTATTGTATTCCGTTGTTTACTAAAGTCTGCAGAACCTAACAACCTAAGCTCTAATACCAAACTATGACGCCCCGATTTTCCATACCATTTTTTAAAATCATCAATAATAATTAAATCATACACATAAAACATCACATCGGTGACGTCAAAAACTCTGATTCCACTCACATGACCCGACCCGCATTGGGTACCGGGTAAACAGAAATTTTATTTATATTAGCCTAACAGCAAAAGAGAAATGTGTATACCATTCAAAATACAATATTCAGAGTTTCAACATACATATACACGCATTTCTATCATACCCAAAAACAATATTACCCTAGGGGAATTACACCTCCCTAGTCCAAACTTACCCTGTTTATCAGGGTATCCGCTCCACACTATCTCGGAGCTCTATCCCCTGGTCTATCTCTGTTCCTTGAAAATTTTAGATAATTCGGGTGAGACACATCTCAGTAAGGCGGAATAAATTATTTAATGTGTGTGGCAATATGAGTTCAGTTATAACACATTTTACTTTTCAAATCATCAATTCATCTAAGAAAAATACACTAATATATATATATATATATATATATATATATATATATATATATATGCTCATAATCATATAGCTATAAAACACAAGTTTTTATAAGCTTTTAATTCCATTTCCAATCTCATTCGCATGCAACCCATGTTTATCAGCAAAGTTCCCGAGAATATGGAAGTCTACCCGCCCATACAAATAGTTTCCCTCTGCCCTAATACGTTATGTAGCTAGATATAGCTACATCTGATACTTATCAGGACACTCACCTTACTCCATAAGCCCTCAGGCAAAGAGTTTTACTTCACTTAATTATTTAGATTATTAAACTCACACTCTTTTATTTTCCATTTTCATCATTCTTTCCTTTTCTATTTCCATTTCACAATCCAGCCCATGAGTGTCCTTAATACCCAGTATCAACATCACGTCTATAACTCATAGCTGCCCTGAGGATTTTTCTCCACGTCATGCTTCCCCCCATAGGGTTGTGCGGCCAGAAAGTTGGATCTAACCGCGGTTGGCCTACCCGGTTAGATCAAAATGGAAATTCATCCATGTGTTTGTAGTACGACTAGCTAACCTATAGCCCTGATTCGAACTCAAGGGGCACAACAAGTCTACTAAATAGCTTAGTCGACTGCCCACACCACACTCTCCACAAGACCGTGTGGTTGCACTAACACTTCACTAGCAACGGTATCATGCTCAATATCTCAACCCATCATTAGGGTTTCCATATCCATCCATCAGGATTATCATTACCACATACCCGCAATCATTATGCAGTATTGACATTTCATCAATCATATTTAAATGATCCCATTGCAGTTTTCGCACTTTGCAATGTTCACATTTCCCCAGTATTCACAATCAGCATCCTCATTTCAATCATCACATTTCTATTTCCATATTGCATTATTCACATTGCAATATTCTCATTTTCTCATTCTCAACTCAGCATTTATTTTGTCATATTCACATTTCAGTATACTCATTTCAATATTTACATTTCAATATTCATATTTCAATTCCCACATTTCAATGTTCATATTGTAGAATTTACATTGCCATATTTCCATTTTCATATTCATTTTCTAATATACATATTTCAAAATTCTAATTTCAAAATTCATTTCATAATAAAACATATATATCTCATTTCACATTCATTTTCTTAGAAAATACTCATCATCATATTTCACATTTTTCAGCATACATCATATGTGACACAATTTTTATCTAATATTCATAATATACTAATTTCACTGGGAAAAATACCATAGCTTCATTTGTCACATATTCATTCAATCAATAATATAAAAAATATTGTTATAATTTATTCCCCTTACCTAGTTTCTTGAACTACGTTTATAAGGATCCTGAAATTATACATGCGACGCTCACCCGAGTCCTGAATTTCAATAACCCTACTTACTCATTTCAACCCCAAATTGCCCAATATTTTAACTTTTCCAAATCTACATTAATTAAATAATAATTAATCCCTAAATAACCCCTTTTCCTAATTTTGGGACTATGCCTTTGACGACCACACAAGAAATCCGCTCCGCTAGACTTGTAAAATCATCCCTAAATTCTCGTGGTGGTGTCCGATAATCAATTCGACTTAAGATCTAAGAAAAATTGAGGTAAGAGTGAGAATTTACCTTACCTCAAGAAATATGCCTACGTTACTCCTACGACAAATCTGCTCCGATAAAAATGTCAGTGGCGGTGAATGGAACCCAACGGTATTTTTTGATTTTCAATCGACCAAATATTAGCCAAGAAATTGAAGAGAGTGGAAAAAAGAACGAAGGAGACAAGAGAGACTCCGGGGGGGAGGCTCATCTTCTCTGCATATTAGAAGTTCAAGAAGCATTGTAACTTATAATATATTATATTATAATAATACTATATTATATACTTTTGCTTATATATATATATATATATATATATATCTAATGTATATTATATTATTATTATTTAATTAATTATTATTATTATTTTATTTATTTATTTATTTATTTATCACTCCACTAATCTTGTATAACCATTTTTGGGGTTATTACTTGATAAAAACTTTTAAATTAGAATTTAATCAACCAACATAAACAAAATAAATCATGCTTTATCATGTGGTCCAAGGATTTTAAAAAGGTGTATAATTATGTTCAAATTTAGTCCCAGGTGGTTCTTTCGATAATCAAGTTATATGCCATGAACATGCTCTTCAATCATTAAAGAAGATAATTCTAAGCTACCACAATCATATTCCCATGGTTAACATTCAAATATGTGTTTAAACTGAGAAATTTTGGGAATCACTAGAACAACTAATGGATTTTCGGCCGCAAACACCCTTTGGTATTTGGGGCATAATATTCTCTACAAAACTCCAAATAAGGTGATCTAGCTGTCAAAAGAAAGCTAAGAAAATTTCGCACAACTTTTGTTTTCAAGGTTTTTGAACATGGGAAGGTTTTGATAGTGAAAATAGCACATCAAGTCGAAAGACAAACACTGTCAGGCATTGTGCAGCGAAGGGTTGGCATAAAAACGGGATTTTTATGGGGTTTTGCAAAACTACGGTTTATGCAATCATAAAAAAAAAAAAAAAAAAAAAAGATGACAAACAAAGTTATATGGTAGAGATGAGTTTTACCATGTGGATCCTCTGAATAACTTACCAATGATCAACGAATATGAATCACGCCAAGGAATCCATCAAAATCACGGTGAACCGGTGTAAAGGTTGTTGCTTGTTGTTCATCGTGTGCAGATGGTGCGGGATGATCTGAGATGGTGTAGATGTGATGGATGGATTGTGATAGATAGATGTTGGATAGGTTGATGGTCTCACACCAATTGATTTTCGAGGAGAACATTGTAACCTTTCGCCACTCAATCGCAAGGATCGGAACAAAGCTTCAAGAGCTTCACAAAGGAAGAACCTTTTTCATTCAATAATAATACTTGGCTACCTTCCAGCATTTACAATAGCAACATATATAGGAAAGTAAAAACCTAAACAATAATTGACCTAAACGTCCTCATACAGGCATGGGAAATAACTTACTTAATATTCAAAATTAAAACTTATTAATCACTCAATTAAATACGTCTCACAACTCATAATGTAAGTAATTAAATACAAATAAAGTAAAAAGGGGAGGCCTAGGCTATGGGGCCTAGAGTAGCCATGTGGGGCCCAATAGGTCCGTGTGGGGCCCACAAGAGTCTTGATCTCCAAATTGGAAAATCACAACTCAGGCTCCTTTGTGCTGAAAAATCTTCAAGTATTTTCATAAAGTCTTCAAGTATATATGGACATCCAGGGGTCATCCACATGTCACCATGTCGGCAAACGAAAGTTGGTCATCATGTCGATGAAGAACGTAGACATCTGAAGGTTGTCCATGTGTTAGAACATCTGCAAAAGGTTGGCGTAACGCATGTCGATCCCCATCACTCCAGCCACCATTGCACTTCTTTGGATACTATGGTGTGACACCAAATTCGAGAAGTGAAAGCCGCCTGCCCATTGAAACAGCCCTAGTAATTCACTGGGGTAAACTCTCAAAAGGGAATTGAACCCATGACCTTGGGGTCAAAAATTTGTCAATATATTAGGCATTTTGATTTAAAGGACTTTAATTTGCATAAGAATTGCTTAGATGATACTCTAGAGTTGCGTTTGGAAGCATATATTTTGAGTTTTGGGTTTGAATTTGAGTGAATTTAGACAAAATTCGGTATAATTTTGTATTACGTATTATTTAAATATGCATAAATCTAAATTCAAGACCTCTCTTAAACATAGGGTGATAAATTTATGACCAAAGGTAGAATAATAAAAATATTTATTTGAACAAAATTGGGTCATAGGTAATTTTGAGTAAGTTCATATACAAACACACATTCATATTATCGTTCCAAAAATTTACACTCCAACAAATGGCTAGTGGAAGTTGGGAAGATTAGTTGAATCTAGGATTGAGGGAAATTAATTATGGGTTGGAAAATATTTATTTATTTTTCAATTTTAGTTTTCAATTAGAAAAATATCAACTTATTTTCAGTTTTGTAAGACTACTACTAGAATGGTAGAAAATAAGAGTTTGTTTAATTGTAAAAAATAATTTTAAATTTTTTATTTCTACATATCTAAATAATTACAAAAATAACGCTTTATTTTTTTAGTTTTTAAAAAATTATATAAGAAATTATAAATCTAGAAATCAATAAAAGACATTTTCCGAATTTTTTTTAACAAATTTGAGAAATTGAAAAATAAGTTGATTTTTTTGTAGTTATTTAAAAAAAATAAAAATGGGAAAAAATATTTTTCAAAATTGAATAGTGTCAATTTTTTTTATTTTTTATTTAAAGCTTTGCATACAAATGTTATAAAATTGAGAAATAAGCAATTTTTGTAATTCTTCGGAAAATTAAGAATAAAAAATGACAATTGATTTCCACAATTATAGGTCCTATAGTCTTTTGGGGGGGTGTAGTATTGATTCATAGTGGAAAAAAAAAAAAAAAAAAAAACCCCAATAGATCGTGCAAGTGAATTGTTGAATCTAAGAATAAAACGAAGGAAAGAAATTATAAAAACACGAAAAGAGGAAAAAAAAAAAAAAGCTCAAGATATTCATGTGTTTCAGCTGTAAAGTCTAAATTTACAAACAACACAACATGAAGTCCAAAATGAAGCAAGAAGCATATAATATAGATGATGACACGATGCTCTCAAAGCAATCTTTGCAAGAAACTGATAGTGATGGTTCCAACCTTAGTGTCGATCAAACAATAAAAAAGAAAGAAAAAACACTTCTAAAAGAGAATTGGTCGGCATATCCTATTTTTATCAATCAACTAGCATAGGATAAGTTGTTCTATTCTACGCAAATAATAATAATAATAATAATAATAATAATAATAATATGTTTGCTTAAAAGAAGAATAACCAATCATGTTAATTTTTATGCCTAATATGTTTAGTAATAATGATAATGATAATAGTAATGATAATGAAATTATTATTAAAAGTTTGCCTTTTTGAGATGAAGCTACTTTGATGAGGACTAATAATTAATTTTCTTCACAATAGGCTTGAGTCTATTAAACCAAGATTTTGTGGTGATTTTATACATGAAACTACACAAGCTCATTATAGGTATCAATGGGGGTGTGGTGAACTCAAAAAGTTGAGGCAAAGTAGATTCCCTTGAAAATCTAACATGCAATAGAGTTTTCCCTTTTATATAAAAGACAATGATAATAAAGGGAGAGAGGGTTTCTTTGCCTTAGACCTCTCCTAGGTTGAAGGTGCGGGGAGGTCCCCATTCCAAAGAAAAAAGAATTTGTTGTCAAACACACAATATATGATTAGTTGAATCTAGGTGGGGAAAGTAAAAGTCTTTTAAAATTGGTAAAAGAAAAGACTAGCTAATTATAGACTTTCTCAAGTTCTATGAATGTTCTCTTCTATAGTATGAGGTAACATTGTTAAAAGTCTCTGTTTTACGAATAAAGCTATTTTGATAACAACTAACAATTTTCTTTGCATATCTATTTACTAAGATATTGTGATGATTTCGTAGGTGATCATATTACACAACCTAATTATAGGTAATTCAAGGCAACTAATTTTAAGGACGAGGTATGAAGCTCCTAATAATCCTATTAAGGGGACATTTGACTTGTGTTATCGCTCAACAACATCGCTTTTAAAATATTTAGAAATCCATGGGAATTCTATGGGACAAAATATTCGTACCATTCACCATTTATGGACTTCCACTATTATTATTATTATTATTATTATTATTATTATTATTATAAAATACCTTTTTTGAATTATCATGGTTATTGTTTTCTTTACAATGATTAAATAGCTACTAGCTAGTGTAGTTGTTTTCATATAATAGGAATGGAACAAGATGGAAGTGTAACAAAGAAAGATGATGTAAGATATTTTCATAATAATGAGCGGTCATGCACTTGTTAGAATTTATCGAAATCAAAAAATGGTTTTTCTTACTTTTGAAAGGTCTCTATATATGAACTAAGCATCATGCAGGTGAATCAAAATTTGGTAATTGACTTTAGGGTTAATAAGTACATTCAAGGTCCATTTGGATGAAAGATTTTGATGGAAAAAGGGAGAGGAAAGAAAAATAGGCATGAAACTCATTTTCCATTATATTTTATTTTTATATCAAATATTAAAATGTTGTAGTATGTGACTCATATCGAGTGAAACACATATACAAAGAAAGAAGACTAAAGAAAATAAGGAAGTTGGCTTGAAGAAAACTGTCGACAGTTTTCTATAGGTACATCGACAATTTTCTCCAAAAGCCAATTAGGAAAAAAGCATCTACGGTTTTGGTCCACATTAGATTGTTTTAATTGGCTGGAATGATTAATAGGTTGGGGTGTGTGGTGGCAGCCCTTGCGAAACGATATAGGGGTATTTGAGGAATTTTTATAATACCTTTATGTGGCTAGAGTTAGTATAAATACATATGATGTAACCCTATTTGGATGATAGTGAATTTCAACCATCGCTTGCTCCTGTGGATGTAGGCATTTTGACGAACCACGTTAAATGTGTGCTTCTTGCTTTCCTTATCCCTGTGTATTTTTGTATTATTCATCGTAATTATTACACCGCATTTTTTCACAACAATTGGTATTAAAGCCCAAGTCACAATGTATGGGATTTCTTCTACGAAATTCGACATGGTGGAGTTTGACGGATCTAAAAATTTTGGATTATGGCATAGGAGGGTCAAGGATTTGTTAGTGCAGCAAGGCATGGTGAAGGCGTTAATCGTCGACGAACCACTTGAATTTATCGACGAATCCCAGGCAATAAAGGGTGGAAACCCTCATTTCAGTGTCATCTTCTCTCTCTCTCTCTCTCTCTCTCTCTAGAACCATGGTCCCCTCCCCTTCTCTCTTCATTTCCGGCTTCGTTAAAGCTTGGATTGACAATCAGGAATCGCCACGGGGTTCCTAGGAAGATTCTCTACAACATAGGTGAAGTAGATTTCCAATTTGGAGTTCTGGGGCATCATCCCAAAATCAGGGTAAGTAAGATATTTAAAGGTATTATAGGTTGTTTGGAGTATTTGAAATGTAGGTAGTATTATACAGAAATTATTGTGGGAAATGAGCTAAGTGATTTGGAAAAAATGTGATTTTTAGGCTTTTGAGTTGGGAACGCCGAGGAGCATCTATTAGTGGACCTCTCAGTAAGCCAGGTAAGGGGAATAAATTATAACAGTTTTTTTATGGAAATTATGGGTTGAAAAATATATGAAAATGATGAATGGTATTTTTCCTAAAATTTATTATGATATAAATATTAGATGAAATCTGTGTGGCATATGATTTATATTGAGAAATGTTTAAACTAGGTTAAATGATTTACCTTATGAAATATGTGATACTGAAATGTGTTTTGATATGAGAACTGAAATGTGGAAAAATGATGAAAGTGAAACCCACTTGAAAATGTATCTTCTAAGAAAAGATAAAATGTGAAATATGGAAATGTGTATAGAGAAATATTGAATTACATGAAATGAAGCATGGATATGTTATTATGAGATGAAAAGAATTTTAAACTGATGAAATGATGAAATGAGTTGAGAATACTGAATATGTGAAATGAAAATATTGCAATAATATTTCTGCAATATGAAAATGAGAAATGTGAATATGAGAAATATGATTATAAGAAATGTGAATATGTGAAATGAAAATATTGCAATGATATTCTGCAATATGAAAATGAGAAATGTGAATATAAGAAATATGATTATGGGAAATGTGACTGTGAAATGTGAATATTGCACCGTTAATTATGCAATATGAATATTAAATTGTGAGTAATGAAATGTGAAATTTTGAAAGGGGAATATAGACATGTGATTGATGAAATGCCTATACCACATAATGAATGTTGGTATGTGGCAGTGATAACCCTGGTGGATGGATATGAAAACCCTAATGATGGGTTGTGATATTGTGAGCACGGTATCGTTGCTAGTGGTGTTAGTGCAACCACACAGACTCGTGGAGTGTATGGTGTGACAAACGACTGAGCTATATAGTAGAATTGTTGCACCCCCTAAGTCTGGATCAGGGCTTTTGTCCAACCAATCGTACTACGGATACAAGATATGTGATGATATTTGACCTAACCGGGTCGGCCAATCGCAGCTCGATCCAGCCTTCGGGCCGCACAACTCATGGGGGGAAGAATGACGTAAAGCGATATTCTCAGGGCAGCCATGAAAACAAACACGGATGTATCGGTTATGGTGACACTCATGAGCTTGATATGAAAATGGAAAATGAAAAGGAAATGGAAATGGAAATGAAATGAAAATGGAAATGGAAATGAAATAAGAATGGGAACGAGAATGAAAATGAGAAATGAAATCATGAGAGTTAATAAATAATTTAAGCGAAGTAAAACACGTCGCCTGAGAGCTTACTGAGTAAGGTGAGTGCTCTGATAAGTATCAGTTGTAGCTAAATCTGAGTTAATCGGGCTAGGCTGCAAACGATATCAGGGCAGAGGGAAGCTACTTGTATGAGCTGGCAAGCTTCCCTGTTCTCAGGACCTTCGCTGCTAAACTTGGGATACGAATGAATGATTTTGGAAATAGAAGTAAAGCTTATGAAAGCTTGTGTTGTATGTCTATATATTTATGATTATGGAATTGGTATATTTTCTTAGAAGATATTATTATTGAAACGAATATGTGTTATTATATATGAGTCTTATATTTCCAGACACTTTAGATAATTTATTCCGTCTTACTGACATGTGTCTCATCCAATCATTTAAATATTTAAGGAAACTAAGATAGACCTGGTGATAGAGCTCTGAGATAAAGGGGAGCAGATACCCTCTGTAGTCGGGGAGAGTATTTTGAGCTAGGGAGGTTTGATTCCCCTAGAGGTTTATGCATTAGACTTGTGTATATGGATGGTATAGTACTCTAGTATGTGTATTCGCTACGGTTTGTATGTATATATTTATGAAATGACTTCCGTTGTTAGGATCATGTATATAAGCATGATTGCATACCCGGTACCCACTTTTGGGTCAAGTTATGTATTATGGTATCAGTGGTTGAGGTGGATGGTTTATGGTTATATGTGATATGTACATGGAAAAAAAATGGTATGAAAAATCGAGGCGTCACACTTTGGTATAAGAGTATAGGAATGCATATTAACGAGATATGAGTCAGGTTTTGTTAGAGGATGAGATTAGAATTTAGGGTTATGTCTTGCGACCTGAAAGCAGGAGTTCCGCGGTTGTTTCTGTGTTTTTCTTGGGGTGATGACTTCTGGAAAACCTTCGATACTATTGCCGAATCGTGTTTCTAAATGGTAGGATTGAATCTTAAATGGGAATTGAGAAATGTTTGTAGAAAAATGTACTGTGGATTCTAGTATGGTGAGGGATTGTCAAGCACCACCAGTTGCTGCGCCTATTCCTAGACCATATCGAAGAGGTCATCAGGCACCTCAAGGTGGACAACAGAGGAATATTGCCCCAACGCGAGTCTACGCGCTGACACTGGGGGATGCAGAGGCAGCAGAAGATGTGTTGACAGGTACAGTTTCAATTCTATCATTTACAACTATTATTTTGTTTGATTCAAGGGTGACTCATTCTTTTATCGCCCGGGTGTTTGTTAAATTATGTGGGTTTGAAACACAGCAGTTGAGTGTCAATTTTTCAGTGACTATGCCAACAGGGGCTGTGGGGATATGTGGTAAAGTACTTAGTAACTGTCGAGTGTGCATTCAGGGAAGATCTTTATTAGCTGATTTGGTAGTCTTAGATATGCATGGGTTTGAGGTAATATTGGGGATGGACTGGCTAGCTACTCACTATGCTAGTATTGATTGTCATCAGAGAGAGGTAGTGTTCAGACCTCCAGGGGGACAGAAGTACAGGTTTGTGGGGTCTTGTGTGTGTACCCCACCACAGTTATTATTCGTCATTTAGGCGAGGCGTTTGCTGGTAGAGGGTTGTTAGGGTTATATGGCTTGTGTAAAGGTGGTATCAGAACGAGAGTTGAGGATTGAGGATATCCCGATAGTGAGGGATTTTCCTAATGTTTTTCCTGAGGATTTTTTGAGACTACCTCTTAATCATGAGGTAAAACCAGTTGCAGGATTTGTTAGATAGGGGATTTATTCGACCTAGTGTGTCGGTCTGGGGAGTGCCGGTATTATTTGTGAAAAAGAAAGATGGGTCTATGAGAATATGCATCGACTACCGAGAAATTAACAAAGTGACTATTAAGAATAAGTATTTGTTTCCCTGCATCGATGATTTATTTGATCAGCTATAAGGGACACATGTTTTCTTGAAGATAGATTTACGGTCTAGATATCATCAGGTAAAGGTTACGGCAGAGAATGTTTCAAAGACGATGTTCAGGACTCGATATGGCCATTACGAATTCTTGGTTATGTCGTTTGTACTGACAAATGCTTCTGTAGTGTTTATGAAATTGATGAACAGGGTCTTCCACCAGTATTTGGATCAGTTTGTGGTAGTGCTTATCGATGGCATACTGGTGTATTCAACAAGCCCAGAGGAGCACGAGAAACATATAAGGAAAGTACTTTCGATACTGGGGGAAAGGAAATTGTTCGTGAAATTCAAAAAGTGTGAGTTCTGGCTAGAGTAGGTTACCTTCCTTGGACATGTGATCTCCAAGGGTGGTATCTCAATAGACCCGAGTAAGATTGAGGCGGTAGTAGATTGGGTGCGACCGAAGAATGTACAGAAAATCAGAAGTTTCCTGGAATTGGTTGGATACTACCACAGGTTTGTTGATGGCTTTTCTAAATTGTCAGGTCCATTGACTAGATTAACCAGGAAAGGGGTGAAATTTGAGTGGTCTGATGAATGTGAGTAGAGCTTCCAAGAGTTGAAGCAGCGGCTTATCACTGCATCGGTGTTGACGATTCCTTCAGGTGAAAAGGGTTTCGTGATTTACAGTGATGCGTCACATAAAGGGCTTGGTTACGTTTTGATGCAGCAGGGGAAAGTTAGAGCATATACCTCACAACACTTGAAAGAATATGAGAAAAATTATCCTACCCATGATTTGGAATTGGCAGCGGTGATGTACACATTAAAGATTTGGAGACATTATCTTTATGAGGGTAGGTGTGAAATTTTTACTATTTACGAGAGTTTGAAATACTTCTTCACGCAGAAAGAATTGAACATGAGGCAGAGGAGGTGGTTGGAACTGATAAAGGGTTACGATTGCACCATCAGTTACCACTCGGGAAAGGCTAATGTGGTGGCTGATGCCTTGAGCCAAAAATCAGTGGGTGCATGAGTGTCTGCAGTGGCGATCCAGCATTCGATTTAGATGGATTTGAAGAGACTGGAATAGAACTCGCAGAGGATGATCATCAGGCATTTATTACCAACCTAGTGTTGCAACCGACTCTACAAGAAAGAATTAAAGCAACACAGATGAGTGATGCAAAGCAAGTAGAGCTTATAGAGAAAGTACAGGATAGTCTGGAAGAGGATTTCCGTATCTCAAATGATAGGTCCTTGAGGTTCCATGCCAGGTTATGTGTACCTGCCGACACTGAGATTAAGAAAGTGATTTTGGAGGTAGTGCATCGATCGCTGTATACGGTTCATTCGGGTAGCACTAAAATGTACAGGTATCTTCGAAAATCTTTTTGGTGGAGCTAAATGAAAAGAGAGATTATTGAATTTGTAGCACAGTGTTTGACATGCCAGCATGTAAAAGCTGAGCATCAAAGACCGGCGAGGTCTTTGCAGCCGCTGTATATTCCTGAGTGGAAGTGGGAGCATATAGCGATGGATTTTGTCATTGGGTTGCCGTCGGCACTACATGGACAAGACGCCATCTGGGTAGTTGTGGATTGACTTACGAAGATTGTCCACTTCCTACCTATCAAAGTTAACTACTCCTTAAATCGATTGGCAAAGTTATATATTCAAGAGATAGTGAGAATGCATGGTGTGCCAGTGTCCATAGTTTCAGATCGATACTCACGGTTTACATCCCGTTTTTGGAGCAGTTTGCAGGAGGCCATGGTGTTGGCTTTTTGAGTCCAATCTCTATTTTGATGCTGACAAACCACCAGTATCTTATATGTAACAACCTGCCTATTTTACCATATTTTTTTTCACGTAAAAAACATAACATCATTCTTTATTACCATGTTTCCCTATTATACAGATATATAAACATGGACCACCCAGGCCCGTGGGTACCGGAGACATACCTGCCAAACAACTTCGACACCTAAGCAATAGGAAACGTAATTTACATACAATCATCCAATAAATCACAATACCAGAGTTCTATTTAATCCGCTAATTATATATATACAATCATCTACCAAAAGACTGAAAGTATCCTAGGTCCAATTCCCAAATTAAATCTGACCTTAGCACAACAACTTTCCCTTCTAACAGGGTAGCATAGTCCAACTCTACTGTCACGGAGCTCTATCTACTCCTCTACCTGGATTTCCTGAAATGTTTTTATGCTGGGGTGAGACACCTCTCAGTAAGGGAAATAAACTAGTATCAATGTGTGGCAACATGAGTATTTTCGTGTTATACATATAAATAATACATAAAACATAACTGAAAAAGTATGACTATACTAAACTGAGTAAAACATGTTTTGTCAATTCATAATATAACATACTGCATACTGTACATGGAAAACATCTTATATAATTGTACTTATAACGACCCGAAGAATAATGGTATTTAAATAATAAAAGAAAGAGAAATGGAAACGGGAAACAGAAGGAGGCAATTGAATCCCAGGAATTTTTCAGCTCCCCGTCGACGAATACGGGGGACTCGTCAACGAGGGTGTAACAGGAGCTCGTCGACGAGGATGGGATTTGTTGACGAAAATATAATTGGGCTCGTCAACGAGGTGATGTGGCTCGTCAACGAGGAATTACCGAGGGGATGATTTTGGGGTTTCTAAATTTCGTCGACAAAGGGGAGAGTTTGTTGACGAATTTTGTATTGACCTTGTCGACGAGGTGACGTGACTCATCAACGAAGGCCACAGTTTAAATAGGCCTAAAGTTCATTTCCGGATGAAATTTTTTGCGTAAATATTTTCTCTCCCCTAACCTTCGGTCCCTCCTCCTTCTCTTTTCAATTTAGGACCAGATTTCTACCGGTTCGATGATCTGAAGCCACCACGACGCTCCTGAGAAAGTTCTCTCCAAGTCTGTCGGAGCGGATCATCGGTGGGGCTGAGTTGGAAACCATCCCAAATCCAGGGTAAGGCTTTCTACTCAGTATTTGGTTAATTGACAGTTGTAGGAAGTGACATACGCGTAGAAATACTGAACTTTAGTTCTGGGGAATGATGTTTCCAAGGTGTTGAGTTGGGAACCCTGCGAGTGCGAGACAGATTTTCTTAAGGGCTTTTCAGGAATCAAGTAAGGGGATAAACTAAACTAGTTCTTTTTGAGAAAATGTATGTATATATATAACATTTGATTTTAAGAAAGTAAATATGTTCATATATATGATTTATATTTGAGAAAACACTGTTGAAAATAATGATATGTTGAATATGCGGAAAACCTGTTAGTGTGGCATGAGTAGAAATTGTTATGAAATACTGTTTTCTGGGAATGTGTTAATGATATGGTTTTTTATAATGGAAAACCGGTGTACGGGCCGAGATTTTTATATGTTTTGCCGGCGTACGGGTTGTGCTATATGTATGATTTACCAGCGTACGGGCTGAGCTATAGATATATTTTTTTGGCATATAGGTCGTGCTATGGATGTGATTTTCCAACGTACGGGCTGTGCTATGATATGATTTACCGGCGTACGGATCGAGCTATGGTAAAATGTGTAATACCGGCGTACGAGCAGATAATTCTCATGATATACGTATATATGCAAAATGATATGATTGATTTGATAATTAATAATATGAAATATCCACGTATCACAGTTTCAGTATATGTTATATGATATCAGAACCTGGTTGACTTGGTCTAGGCTAGCACTTGCACAGTATCGTTGCTATGTGTCCATGGTCTTCGTGATCATGATATTTGTGTTAATGCCACTGTACAGAGTGGTATGAGATTGGATGGTCGATGTGGTTTTTAAGAAGTGTGTGAGCGCCCCTGGTGTACAGACCAGGTCTGGCAGACTCATCAGACTTACAGACTGTACTTTTGACTTAACAGTGGTCGGCCAACCATTGTCAGGTCCCGCCTTCAGGCCGCACAACCCAGTCATGTGGGGGTAATACATGACAATAGCCAGCTAACCTATCAGGAATGTTTTTGTATAATTATTATATGAGATGAAATATGTTTATGAAAATGCAGTATGTTCTGCCATGTTTTGATGATATATATGTTTTCTCAGATTTGACAAAACAGTTACTGGATATGTTCTGTATGGTATATGTATAACACGGAATACTTATGTTGCCACATACTGATATTAGTTTATTTCCCTTACTGAGAGGTGTCTCACCCCAAAATTTTATAAACTTTTCAGGAGCCCCAGATAGGAGAGCAAGAAAAGCCCCGCTGATTTAGAGTTGTTGTCTGCCCTTTTTGAAGGGTAAGTTTTAGTAGGGACAGTTGGATTTGTGGGAAATGTCCCTAGATTTTTTTTTTGGGATGTATATACTGAAATATAGTGGATATAATGACTCTGGTATTTATAGTAATGTGATGGATGTTTTGTATTTATAATATTGTGATTATATGTTTCCTGCTGCTTAGGATTCCGTTATGTGTTCTGATGTATCCCTGGTACCCATGGGTCCAAGTGGATTATGATCTGCTCATCTGGGATTTTTTATATTGATTTTATTAAAAAATGTGAAAATTAAGCAGGTCGTCACAGTATTATACTAAAATAACACTCAGGATGGATAGATAGATGATGCCATGTCTTACCCCCACATAAATAGGTTGTGCAGCTTGAAGGCAGGACCTAGCAATGGCTAGCCAACCATGCTAGATCAATCATAAGTTTGTAAGTACGATGGGCCTGTCCCACCTGGTCCTAGACTACCAGGGGAACAAGTCCACTCTACACTATAGCCACATCGACTGTCATCTCCTACACTACTAGTCGTGTGGTAGCATTATCATAATTCTGAACATATAGTTGTGGTACCGTGCTCCTGAAAACTAAACTAAACCATACCATCCGGTTTCTGATAACATATAGTTTGTTTCTTATACTAAACATAATTGTTTCGTATTTCATAATAATATCAGACACGATAATATTTCATGAATTCTGTAATATCATACATGAATATGACATCTGCGCCAACATGAATCACGACATCTGCGCCGGAATATCGTAATATACTAAACATGAATTTCTTGCACTATTTTTTTGTAATATTCATAAATTCATGGTTCCTATACTGTTTAATAATTTTCCTGAAAACTGAAAATACATGATAATTCTAGGAAAACGTGATATTTCATTAACATAATTTTCATGATAAATAATACTCATGCCACACAAAAATGGGTAATATCCTGAACATAAAACCTATTCTAAAATCATATTCTTTGGTAACCCATTAAAATCATATCTCTGTTCAGCTGTGGTATTTTCCAAACATAATTATACAGTATACATATTTGCCTGAAATTAAATACTATAAAATATTGATTAATCTTATGAAAAAAAAAATGAATTAGTTTTTCCCCTTACCTAGCTTACTGAGATGCCCACACAGTTCAATCCTGAGCCTATGGCATTTCCAACACAAAACCTACAATTTTCATTTCCCCATAACTTTCAACAGAATTCCAACATAATTCCATAAAACATTTCCTAGGCTCCCAATAACCTAAATAAATTGTTTAACTCCAAAATAATCAAATTACCTTGGTTTTCCTAAACTATGCCCATAGGATCCCGAAATTACACCCGCGGCGCTTACCCGAACCCTAAATTCAATGATCCTAATTCAACCTCAGAATGCCCAATATTTAACATTTCCAAACCTACAATAATTAAATAATAATTAGCCCCTTAATAACCCCCTTAGCCTAATTTTGGGGTTCTGCCTATGACAACCCCACGAGAAATTCGCTCCGCCAGACTTGTAGAGAATTATCCCTAGATTCTCGTGATCGTGTCCGATCATCAATTGGGTTTAAGATTTATGAGAAATTGAGGTAAAAGTGAGAATTGAGCTTACCCCAGGAGATATGCTTACGCCGCTCCTATGACAAATCTGTTCTAGTAGAAATGACGGTGGCGGAGAATGGAGCCCAACGTTATTTTCTGATTTTCGATCGGTGCCTGTTTGATCGGAAAAATTAAGGAGAGTAAGAAAGAGAGCGAGGAGAGAGATGGAGAGTGGGAGAGGCGCCTGGAGAAAGAAGAAACATACGCAAATCACAGGAAGATGTCTCAAGATCCTTCCTGAGACATTCCTTATGTCTTTTATTTTAAGATAATATTATAATATTAATTATATTATATACTCTTATATACATTTATGTTACCTTAATCCATTATATATATATATATATATATGTCTATCATTTTAATTATTTAATAAATTCAATTTAATAATGTTTAATTAATTAACCTAGTTTAACAATATTTAACTAATTAGTTAATTAATAATTAATAATTAATATATTATCATTTTTTCACACTTTCATGCATATAATTTTCTGTGGCATTACATTATGTGTGCATTTAGTGTGTGAATAGGTTTCCAATTTAACACAAACATAAGATACCGATAAATGGATGCCAGAAGAACTTGAAGAGCGATATTATCTGGCATATTTCATAAGGATGGGAGAGCAAAGAAGAAGAAGAAGAAGAAGACATTTGTTTCAATTTGTATATGCATTTTAATTTTTATTATTCTAGTCTGTAATAATGCATACATATGCATAAAATTATTTGAATGCTCAGACAGAACTGTAGACAAACCTTAGGGCTAAGTCGACCAACGCCAGATTTTTTGGGTAAATTAAAAAGCCTAGACCTTAGACAGACTGTAACAACTTGGCCCTTTACACGGACTCAGGTGTCACTCAACATACATCAAATACCTATACCTGTTCAAGATATGGAAACAACCCGCCCTAAACAGGGACATACGGGTGTAAATAATACATAATCATGATGTAAATGTCGCAGAAAAACATAAACATCCATTGGGATTACTACTAGCCTTATACCAGAGTTCACTAATACATCCATAATTTACATACATTCGGACTTAGAGTAACCGTCATATTACAACCCTCCAAAAAGGACTTTCATCAAGTTTAGTACTAAATTTAGATGCTTACGTAAGCTAACCAAAATAACCTCCCCAGTCCCTTTATCTACTAGGACCGACGCACGGATGGACCTGAAAACAAAGGTTGTAAGATAGGGTGAGACATCTCTCAGTAAGGAAGAGGGAGTTACAACAGTGTGTGACTGCATACATGCATATTTTCATTCAACATTTGGAATATAAATCAAATATTTTCAATACAGTAATGCATAAGGTATATCATTATTCATATTACAAAATTCTCACTTCTGTCTTTCGACCATTTAATGATTTATCAAATGACCAACAGCAAAATATCCTTATAACTAGTTTTACCCCGTGGCTCGGGTTGTGCACTGGTACTCGTCCAATGCGTTATTCGTACAAACACTGTCGAGTACCTACATACGATCCGACTGCCTCCATTGGCCCAATATCAGCCAATGGTTTCACCCTGCTAGCCGACCATCTTAGTACCCACATCGTTTAGTACGTGTGGTTACATGTGTACATTTAGCTATAATATTGTACCGTATCATATAACAGTGGTTTCATTTCACCGTGCAAAGAAAGTATTTTTCAACCCTCCCGAGACTCTCAAGCTATGGTTCCATGTATCATAAATTCAATTTATACAAATATGATTTTATCTCTCATAATCTATATCAATAGTATAGAAATAATTCCATCGGGTTCAAACCGGCGTCTTTCCACTCAGTTTACCCCTCTTTGTTTACTGATGCGGCTCGGTGTATCACCAGCCTCTGTTTATCACATTGTCAGTATAACAAATTTGAATTTCATTCCCATATTCTATATCAGTAGTATAGAAAATACATTCATTTCCATTTCAACATATATCACAAAAGTTTAATACAAAAACCCTAAATGATAGAAATTCAATATACATAGTTTAACTAAATAAATAAAGGTATAGAGCCTCTCCTACTATAGTATAAATACAAATAACGATGTTTGTAAAATTTGGAGATCATACGTCGAAATCCTCGTTTTTATCAAAAATCGTAAAATCTTCAAACCGGCATTTCTACTCGGTAGAATTTCACAAATAAGCAGTTAAATCATACATAATAATGTAAACTAGCTTTTTAGTGGTTTAGTTTTCCAAAATAACTGTTGTAATCAAATTCCCCTTACCTTATACTCGAAATGAAAGTTCGTATGAAAATGGTCCAAATCGACAACCCGAGATCCCGAAAACCTAAAACCACAGAACATAACCTTACTATGTTTTCTACTGCTATCCAAATATCCAATCAAAATTAGGATCAGATTCCTACCTCGATTCTTGGGAAAACCCGAAACTCTCCGAAACGACGATCCGATCCACTAAAAGTGTAGAGTTTCCTCTTCTGATCCACGCAGTACCCTCCGTTTTTGGAAACAGATGACGAACGGCGAAGGATCTTAGAGAGAGAGAGAGAGAGAGAGAGAGAGAGAGAGAGAGAGAGAGAGAGAGAGAGAGAGAGAGAGAGAGAGAGAGAGAGAGAGAGAGAGAGAATGAGAGAGAATAAGAGAATTTATAGAATAAATCCTTACTTAGCCCTTAAGTAATCTAAATAAATATCTCCTCCAATATATTTATATATAAATATCTCAAAATATCTCTTTTCAAAATATCTTTTTTTTTTTTTTCTTTTTTTGAGGTCGGGTTACTACACTGACCCTACGTCCCTGCACATAATTTTGCTAAAAAATCAAGACAAAATCATAAGTGTGAAAGGGCTTCGGGCGACCGAATTGTGTGCGTTGAAAACGCCTCGGTCGACCGAATCGCGGACTGGTCAACAAGTTTGACTTGATTCGGGCGACCGAACCAAATTGAACAGAGCGTCCTTGGGCGACCAAACCCTTGAGCAGTCACTTTTCACCTTCCCCGGGCACCCAAACTTCACGTTCAAATATGCCTCGGGTGACCGAAAGTTGAAGTTCGGTATACCAAACTTTAGACCAAGCGACTGAACCACGGTCTTTTGAAATCGCCTTCGGTTCAGAAAACCGAACCCATTTTCAAGCAAGTGAACCTCAAAAACTCATTTTTTTCTCTTGTGTCTATTTGGGCGACCGAACTCGGATTCAGTCGACCGAAACTCTCATGTTGCTTATTTTTAATTGCAGTAATGAAGGTTAAAACTTAATTAAACTTTTCTAAAAATTCCCAATAGGACCCTAACAGTCATAATTTTTAGAAAAACAATAAATATCCTTTCATTTGTCAAAATTAGTAACTTTGATTAGCCAATTTTTCTCTCTATTAATTTTCTCCTAATCAAAGTTCCCCTAAAACATGTTTTTAGTTCAAAAATCTTTTATGGGGTAAATCTTATACTCTCCAACTCTCTCTATTATTCTTTGAAATATTTTTTAAAGAGAGTATTTTAGTTGGGCATTTGTTTTTAAGTGTGTTTTCATTGCAAAAATCTTTTGAGCTAAAAACCCTAGTTTTCCATTAACTTATTTTTAACATCTTTACTTGGAAAAATATCTTGAGGGTTTAGAGATCTTTGAAAAATACTTATTGCATATTTCATTTTTGAAATCAAATATCATATAAATCTTTGATGTGCTTTTCATATAAATCATTTTCAAAATTGCAAACTTTATTTGAAAAACACTCTTACTCTATTGAGCATACATTTCATATCATATTAGAGTGTTTGCATTTGAGATTAATGTGTACATTTCTGCTTGAATGTTTTAGAAGCAATTTTCATGTACAAAAATGTTTTCCATGTACTGGTTGGGTTTAGCCCGTTAATTGAACTAGGGAGTCTCAACCCCATAAGTGAGACCGATTTGGTTTAGGCCGAAAATTGAACTGGAGAGTCTCAGCCCCATAAGTGAGACTAGTTCGGCTCAGCCTAATAATTGAGCTGGGGTTTTCCTCGCCCCGTAAGTAGAGCATGTAAAAGGCTTCTACTCCACCCTATTAAGTGAGCAGGTATAGTGTAATCCTTGGGGGGTATGCCCAAAACGGGGACGTAGGCTGGTTTGGCTAAACCTCAATAACAAATATCGTGTGTTGCTATCTCCCTATCTCATTTGATTACTGTACTTTAATTTTCACACTTTATTTTCCATATGTGTATGTCTGTTCATTTTTAGTTATAATCATTTGCGTGCACATTTATTTTAAATGAGATACACGTGTATGTTTGCACTGATAACTTAATTGTTTTACATGCACGCTTTCAATATTGAATGGGATACGAACGGTGGTGAATCGGTGAAATGTTTTAAATTAGCCAAAAAGTTTTAAATGTCCAATTCACCCCCTCCCCTTTTAGGATCACACCATTTCCAACACATGGGTTCTCAATTGTCATTCAGCACCGCATTTCATCCTCAGACAGACAGGAAGACTGAGACAACGATACGAATATTGGAGGATATGTTACGTGCATGTGTTCTGGACTTTGGAGACAATTGGTTATGGCTTATACCACTAGTCGAGTTCGTGTATAATAACAGCTATGGGGCCAGCATTGGGATGGCAACATTTGAGGCATTGTATGGCAGGAAATGTTGATCCCCATTGTACTGGGATGAGATTGGGGGGAGATAGATATTGGGGCCAGATCTGATACAGTACACTCATGATAAAGTCAGACGTATCAAGGACAGGATCAGAATAGCGCAGAGTCAGCAAAAGAGTTATGCATATACTCGCCGACGAGAATTAGAGTTTGACACTAGGGATCATGTGTTTCTGCGGGTGGCACCGTTGAAAGGAGTTATGAGGTTTGGGAAGAAGGGTAAACTGAGCCCTAGGTATATTGGACCATTTCAGATTCTTGAAAAAGTTGGTCCAGTTGCCTACAGATTGGCTTTACCACCACCTTTGTCGAGAATTCATGACATATTTTACGTTTCCATGTTAAGGAAATATGTCCCCGATCCCTCCTATGTGATCAGATATGAGGCACTGGAGCTCAGTGATGCTTTGTCATATGAAGAAGTATCAATGCAGATTCTAGATTGAAAAGAAAAAGAACTACGTACAAAAAGCATACCATTGGTAAAAGTTCAGTGGCGCAACCATGCAGTAGAGGAAGTTTCTTGGGAATCAGAGGATCAGATGCCCCAAAGATACCCACAGGTATTTGGTGGGAACCAAGGTTAAGGTATGTGTTTAATTTGTATAGTGTAGGATAGTTAAAGTTTTGGTTTTGATAAGAATGGTTTTGGGGAGAATTTTCTTTCAGTGGTTGTAATCTCTTAGAACCCCTATGTAACCATGGTATTCCTCCGTCATAAGTGTGGGTGATTAATAAAATGGTGGTGTTTTTCTTTAAGAAAGGAAATGTGGTGAATGGAAAATTTCGAGGACGAAATTTTATAAGGAGGGGAGAATGTAGAGACCTGAAAAATTAAATTAATAAAAGAAATGAAGAGAAGTAAAAAGGGAATTTTTAAAAGGGAGAGAATATAGGGTTTCGTCGACGAACACAGGGTCTTCATCGACGAATGACCCGTAAATTTCGGTGACGAGATACACGTGTCACATCGACGAGAGATTATCGAGAGAGTTTTGGGAATTTCAAGTTCATCGACGAAATAGACCCCTCGTCGACGAAGTGCCTTCATGTATTCGTTGACGAACCACTTGAATTCATCGACAAATCCCGAGCTATAAATGGTTGAAACCCTCATTTCTGCATCGTCTTCTCTCTCTCTCTCTCTCTCTCTCTCTCACTCACTTTCTCTCTCTAGAACCACGGTCCCCTCCCCTTCTCTCTTCATTTTCGGCTTCATTAAAGCTTGGATTAACAATCGGGAATCGCCATGGGGTTAATAGGAAGATTCTCTACAACATAGGTGAAGTAGATTTCCAATTTGGAGTTCTGGGGCATCATTCCAAAATCAGGGTAAGTAAGAGATTTAAAGGTATTATAGGTTGTTTGGAGTATTTGAAATGTAGGTAGTATTATACAGAAATTATTGTGGGAAATGAGCTAAGTGATTTGGAAAAAATGTGATTTTTAGGCTTTTGAGTTGGGAACGCCGAGGAGCATTTGTTAGTGGACCTCTCAGTAAGCCAGGTAAGGGGAATAAATTATAACAGTCTTTTTATGAAAATTATGGGTTGAGAAATATATGAAAATGGTGAATAGTATTTTCCCTAAAATTTATTATGATATAAATATCAGATGAAATCTGTATGGCATATGATTTATATTGAGAAATGTTTAAACTGGGTTAAATGATTTACCCTGTGAAATATGTGATACTAAAATGTGTTTTGATATGAGAACTGAAATGTGGGAAAATGATGAAAGTGAAACCCACTTGAAAATGTATCTTCTAAGAAAAAATAAAATGTGAAATATGGAAATGTGTATCGAGAAATATTGAATTACGTGAAATGAAGTATGTGATGAAATGAATTTTGAACTGATCAAATGATGAAATGAGTTGAGAACACTGAATATGTGAAATGAAAATATTGTAATGATATTTCTGCAATATGAAAATGAGAAATATGATTATGAGAAATATGATTATGAGAAATGTGAATATGTGAAATGAAAATATTGCAATGATATTCTACAATATGAAATGAGAAATGTGAATATGAGAAATATGATTATGGGAAATGTGAATTTGTGAAATGTGAATATTGCACTGTTAATTCTGCAATATGAATATTAAATTGTGAGTAATAAAATGTGAAATTTCGAAACAGGAATACAGACATGTGATTGATGAAATGCCTATACCACATAATGATTTCTAGTATGTGGTAGTGATAACCCTGATGGATGGATATGGAAACCCTAATGATGGGTTATGATATTGAAAGCACGATACCGTTGCTAGTGGTGTTAGTGCAACCACACGGACTCATGGAGCGTGTGGCGTGACAGTCGACTGAGCTGTATAGTAGAGTTGTTGTGCCCCCTAAGTCTAGATCAGGGCTTTTGGCCGGCCAGTCGTACTACAAATACGAGATATGTGATAATATTTGACCTAATCAAGTCGGCCAACCGCAGTTAGATCTAGCGTTCGGGCCACATAACCCTATTCATGGGGTAAGCATGACGTGGTGCGATATCCTCAAGGAAGCCATGAGTATAGACACGAATGTATCGGTTATGGTGACACTCATGAGCTTGATATGGAAATGGAAAATGAAAAGGAAATAGAAATGGAAATGGAAGTGAAATGAAAACAGAAATGAAATAAGAATGGGAATAAGAATGAAAATTAGAAATGAAATAATGTGAGTTAATAAATAATTTAAGTGAAGTAAAACACCTCACTTGAGGGCTTACTGAGTAAAGTGAGTGCTCTGATAAGTATCAGTTGTAGTTGAACCCGAGTTAATCGGGTTAAGCTACAAACGATATCAGGGCAGAGGGAAGCTGCTTGTATAGGCGGGAAAGTTTCCCTATTCTTAAGAATCTCGCCGGTAAACTTGGGATACGAATGAATGATTTTGGAAATAGAAGTAAAGCTTATGAAAGCTTGTGTTGTATATCTATATGTTTATGATTATGGAATTGGTATATTTTCTCAAAAGATATTATTATTGAAACGAATATGTATTATTATATATGAATCTTATATTGCCACACACTGTAGATAATTTATTCCGTCTAACTGAGATGTGTCTCGCCCAATCATTTAAATATTTTAGGAAACCGAGATAGACCCGATGATAGGCCTCCGACATAGAGGGGAGCAGATACCCTATGTAGTCAAAGAGAGTATTTTGAGCTAGGGAGGTTTGATTCCCCTAGAGGTTTATGTATTAGACTTGTATATATGGATGGTATAGTACTTTGGTATGTGTATTCGTTGTGGTATGTATGTATATATTTATGAAATGACTTCCGCTATTAGGATCATGTATATGAGTAATGTTGTATACCCGGTACCCACTTTTGGGTCGGGTTATGTATTATGGTATCAGTGGTTGACGTGGCCGATTTATAGTTATATGTGATATTTACATAGGAAAAAAAATGGTGTGAGAAATCGGGGCATCACACATTTATTTTTCTGTTACTTTATATGGATGACATGTTAATTGCTACGAAGAGTATGAGTGAGGTCAATAAGTTGAAAACTTTTTTAAGCAAATAATTTAACATGAAGGATTTGGGTGCAGCCAAGAAGATTCTTAGGATGGAGATTCACAGGGACAAAGCTTCCAAGATATTATGGTTATCTCGGCGTAGCTATGTTGAGAGGGTGTTGGAAAGGTTCACCATGGATAATGCAAAACCAGTTAGTAAACCTATGGCAAATCATTTTAAATTGTCTATTACCTATTGCTCGAAGATAGGTGATGGAGTTCAAGACATGTCAAAGGTTCCATATGCTAGTGTAGTGGGGTGCTTGATGTATGCTATGATTTGTACAAGACCGGATTTGGCACAAGCTGTCAGTGTAATGAGCAAGTTTCTATCAAATCCAGGATGACAACATTGGGATGCAGTCAAGTGGATTTTCAAATACTTGAGGGGTACTACAAACTATGGCATCATATTTGGCAGACAACAGGGTGATCCTTCAGTTGTGGGATATGTAGATGCAGACTATGCAAGGACTTGGATGACAGGAAGTCTACCACAGGATATGTAGTCACTCTTGTGTGGGGGCCTTATTGACTCTATGAGTTCTATCCCATTTTGATTATAACAAATCCAATGTATCTCACTTGTACATCTAGTGCTTAAACAGAAATTTGTTTTAAGAAGGCACATAAAGTCGAGGTAAAATGGAAGTCATGATGAACTAAAAGCTCGTATCACCAAGCTTGCGGCATGGCAAAGTAAAGAGCAAGGAATGAAGAAATTTTATTTTAAATTGTAATGCATTAAGTTTGGTCTGTAATATTGCATATTTTGCATGATGGCTTCAAATGTTTTTAGGACAAAAACAGGGCTAAATTTAATATTTTTATTGACCTTAGTCGACTGACCTTGCCCATATGGCCAAAAACTTTTTTTTCAAAGGCCTAGTCGACCGACCCCTTTATGTTTTATAAGCCCTAGTCGACCGGCCCTTTCATTTGGCTTGCATTGAGTAGCCCCAACCGATCGGCCCAAATTATACTCAAAATGCCCAATTGACCAGCCTCATGATCCGACAAACTAGATCTTGAGCCCCAGCCGACCGTTCTCGGTAATTTGGAAATTGCTTTGCTCCAGCCGACCAGTGCTTTGCCTAGTCGACCAGTCCTCTCAAGAATTTTGAAATTTGCCTAAGGCTAGCTGACCCGCGCAATCCCCAGTCGACCGTGGGCAATTTTTTAGCGCAAAATGGTCATTAATTTTTAATTAAACAAATCTAATAATGCCCAACATGTCCCTTGATGGTCATTTTTTCTAGATATATATATAGCCCACTCAATGCTCATTTAAACACTTTTGATTATCTTGAGAATATATATATATATAGCCCACTCAATGCTCATTTAAACACTTTTGATTATCTTGAGAATTCTCTCAAACATTTTGTGCTTTATTTCTTACATTTACAAGCAATCATCCTACTCTCTTACTATTTTGAATTCATTTTAAGAGAGCTTTAATTCTCTTTTACTCTCTTCATTAGTAAATTTATTGCTCTTGAGGGTGGTTGAAAGAAGCATTTATATTGGGCATTTACTCCATCAATTTAAAACATTTACTTTCACTCATCTTTTATTTTGAAAATCATTTTGGAGAGTAAGCTTAAAGTTTCTCCCACTTATTTTTCTTGATAAATATTTTCGTAGAAACTTATTCTAACTTGTGAATCTTTGAGTATTCCCATTGTAAGATTCAAAAGCTCACTTGTCTTTATTTGCAAAAATCTTTTTGAGCAAAAACCCCGACTTCTCTTGAACGATATTTTTGAATATCATTTTTGGTAAAATCTCTTGGGGGTTTAAGATCTTTGAAAACATATATTGTATATTTCATTTTTGAAATCAAAGATCATTTACTTACATCTTCTCTCATATTATTTCATAAATATTCTGTTGAGAGAAAAACCACACAAACTCTACAGAGCATAAATCTTATCATACAAAAGTGAATATATAACTTCATTGTACACACTAGCTTATTTTGATAAGCATCTTATTGTACACAAAAATTTATTCCATATCATTTGTATCCCTACGGTTCAGGAAGTAAACCGTGTTCCAGACGTGGGGTATCGCCTGAGGAGGAGGTGCTACATCCTATAAGGAGCAGTTGTAACGGTTTGACTCCATATGGTTAAGGGAGCTAGGGGAACTCCACTCTCTAAGGAGAACTTGTAAACGGCATTGCCTCGCCCAGTTAAGTGAGCAAGGTAGTGAATCCTCAAGTGGATTGGCTTGAGGCGAGGACATAGGCATGATTTGCTGAACCTCGTTAAAACCCTGCGTTATTCTTTCCTGATACTTTTTACATTTCAGTATTTGCATGTTTATATTCACTTGTTGAGATTAGTGTATTTGCATTTAAATACTGATTGGTGATTGTTTGAGAAATACTAAAACTGTTATACTTGCTTAAATTTATTTGAACATTCTGTTGGTATTGTGATTGATTAGAAAGACCCTACGTTGTGTAATACTGGATATGATTTTAAAATAGGACATAATTAACCTAGAAAATTTTAAAATCTCCAATTCACCCCCCCCCCCCCCTTCTTGGGATTACACCAAAAATTCACTAGCCTATTTGTTGGAAGTCCATGGTTTAGCCTCTAGTTGCACTATCTACTACTAAGTCAAAGTATATGGTAGTGACTCAAGCTGCCAAGGAAGCTTTGTGGTCAAGGAGTTGGGTATTTAGTAAGGTAAAGTTATGTTGCATTGTGATAGTCAGAGTGTCATTTATTTGGCAAAGAACCAAGTGTATCATGCAAAGACCAAGCACATAGATGTGAGGTTTCACAAGATCAAGGAATTGATTTCTTCTAGTGAATTATTGCTTGAGAAAGTTTACACTTCTAAGAATGCAACAAACATGTTTACAAAGCATGTTACCATAGATAAGTTCAAGCACTGCTTGGACTTGATTAACGTCTCCAGATGCTAGATTGGAGGTGTCCCAAGCTATTGTCTCAAGTAGAGTTTTGGGTTATGTTTTCTTCTTTCTCATAAGGGGGTGAATATTCGCCAATGTGGGGATTGTTGTAGTAAGTGACTCATATCGAGCGGAACACATATACAAAGAAAGAATACTGAAGAAAATAAGGAAGCTAGTCTAAAGAAAACCGTTGACGGTTTTCTATAGGTGCATCGACGGTTTCCTCCAGAAGCCAATTAGAGGAAGAAAATTGTTGATGGTTTGATGAAATCAGCAATGGTTTTGGTCGGCATCAGATTGTTTTAATTGGTTGGGACGATTAAAAGGTTGGGGTGTGTGGGGGCAATGCCTCCACGGGATGGTTAAGGGGTATTTGAAAAAAAATTTAATACCTCTGTACAGTTATGATTAGTATAAATACATATGATGTAATCCTATTTGGATGATAGTGAATTTTAGCTGCCGCTTGCTCCCTTGGCATTTTGCCGAACCATGTTAAATTTGTATATGTTTCTTACTTTCTTTATTTCTATGTGTTTCCATATTATTCACCATAATTGTTGCACCGCATTTTTTCACAATATAAAAATAGAAAGTTATTCAAATATAATTCAAATTTAAGAAAATTCAAATGTTAGGGATGCGTCAAATTAAAATTTTATTTATTAATTTGAAATTTTTTTTTCTTTTCAATTTTTTCTGATAACCAATCATGAAAAAGTAAATTTCTTTAATTTTTTTTTCCTTTTCTTCATATTTTTCAAATTCCAAATGGGATCTTAATGACTACAAATATATTTGAGATTATATTACATAGAAAATTATCTAAATATCAAAGAATATTGCAAGCATAAGAAAAAATGTTCATCCCTTTAAATGCTAAATTAATCACAAGCTTTGCATGTAATTCTAACTAGACAATACTAAGTAAATATAATTATTTTTTTATTTTTCAATTACCCTAATTTATAAGAACATATATTTCAAATAAGAATTGAAACAAAACTCATATAATAGTACCGCCTACACAACTATTACTTAAAAAGAAGGAAATATAGTTTTCATCCAATTTTTCTTTCTAGCTCATAACAATAACAACAAAACCAAATCTTAAGTTTCACTAGGTGGGGTCAATTATATGAATCCTTTTTTAACTCATACTCGTACAAAATCTTAGGTTTTACAAATTTTCAATTAGTAATAATATTTTGAATAAAAAATATTAACATCTTGAGATTTGATAAAAAGATAAAAATAATCTTTAAGATTTCAAAATTTCATTGACCTCTCTTAAGATTTTGAAAATTCTACAAATAAACTTGCCCATGTTTTTGTCTTGTTAGGACCTCAGAGAGATCCTTGAAAATTTTAAAACCTCAAGAGAGTTTCTTAAAATTTTTAAAATCTTAAGGGGGTCGCCGTATTTTTTATCAAATCTTAAAGGAGGTTAGTGTTTTTTTGTCTTTTTATAGATAATATAAAAGGGGCCCGGGGCCTATGGAAGGGGTGGATCATAATTTTTAAAATATAAATGATAAATTATTCTAAATTTACTTTTAATTCCTAATATCTTCACAATTTTAATTTTTTTCTAAATAAGAAAAAATTGAGGATCGTGGAGCACGCCATACCCGAGTGCCCAAGACCACCTCCACCATTATATTTAAGGTACACCAATACTACTGCATAAATAAATAAATATATAGTTATCAAAAAAGGCAAGGGCATTTTTGTCAATAAATTACTCGGGATCAGCTTGATGTTTTTTTAACAATTAACAAATATAATAATGTATCTTTAATATTTTATAGTGAACAAACTTAAAAAGTATGCATATTATTCTATGCTTGGTGGAAAAAAAATTACAGAAAAAAAAAAAAGCCAGACCAATGAATCAAAACTCAAGGCACTGAGATGGGGTCCCCAACACAGCGAAACAGAGAGAGAGAGAGAGAGTGATGATATACAAAGAACCTGACACAGTCTATGATGCTAACTCCATCCTTTTCGGTTCAGACAGATTTGTGGGTCAAAGCCTTTCAGGGTATGGGAATTAAAAAAACTTTAAGCCTCTTACGATCAAAATTTTTCGGTGAAAAAGACGATGAATTCACCCAGAGGAAGAGAGAGAAAGAAACAGAGACAGAGCTAGAGAGAGAGAGAGACGCACACACAAAAGCAGATTCCATTTCCATCTTAATTAGTCTCTCTAGGTGATATTACACACCACAATTCCACAATAGATTACTACAATCGCGCCACCCATAATCAAAAACAACCATTTTATATATATATATATGCCTGACCCTTCTCCTTGTTCTATGCTTTCTCTGAAGAATCCTACGCAGAGAGAGACAGAGAGTGAGAGGCAGGGAGAAATGGAGATGGAGCTTACTCAACATGGTTTCTTTGAGGAGCTACTGGCTCTGAGAAGAGACGCTTGGAACCCATTTGCTGCTGGAGTGAATGAGTTCGTCCCTACTGCTGCCTGGAACTTTGATTCTTTTGATGAGAACCCAGTTCAGGGCACGCCATTTTCTTCACTTGCAGGATTTTCTGCGCCCGCAGAGCCCGCCTTTGAATGTCTTTTTAGCGAAATTTACCCTTTTGGCGCTGATGGGTTAATCTCACCAGTGCCAGAGATCAATTCCTCGGAGAATTACAAGGACGACTCACCCCCATTGATCCCAATTCAAGAAGACTACCCCTCAGTCGTGAAGGATGAAGAACTTGGCCCTCTTAGTGATGATCTTCTTAGCTTCGAAGATGGAAATTTCAGCAGCAGAGTCGAACAGGAAGTGCAGGCTCCAGGTATTCCGGTTTTCAACATGGGTGTCTGTGGAGAGAGGAAAACTCGAGTTAAGAAATTGGAAGGACAACCATCGAAGAACCTAATGGCTGAGAGAAGGCGAAGGAAGAGACTCAATGATCGGCTTTCCATGCTCAGATCAATTGTTCCTAAGATAAGCAAGGTGATCTGCAACTTTCTTTTTCTTGGTCTCTTCTTTCCTCCTCTTGCCCCCCCCCCCCCCCCCCAAAAAAAAAAAAAACTTTTTTTCACATTCACATTGTGGCGATTTTCGATTTCTTGGTTTAAATGTGGATTTGTAAATGTGTGAGCAGATGGACAGAACATCCATACTTGGAGATACCATAGATTATATGAAAGAGCTCCTGGAAAGAATCAACAAGTTGCAGGAAGAAGAAACAGAGGAGGGTAAGAATCAAATGAGCATAGTTGGGATGTGCAGAGCTAGAGAGATGAAGCCAAACGAAGTGATGGTGAGAAATAGCCCGAAGGTATGGTATTTTCATTCCCCGAAATTCACCCACTTTGTAAGAGGCCCTAAAAATTAAAATTAACCCATGTATACCCTGTCTGCCCAAACCCAATTCCTGAATTGAATTTTTTTTTTTTTTTTTTTTTTATATTTTTATGCTTCTATGAATTGGCAGTTTGATGTGGAAAGGAAAAACACGGATACCCGTATCGAAATCTGCTGTGCAACAAAACCAGGATTGTTGCTGTCAACAGTGAACACCCTAGAAGCTCTAGGCCTCGAGATTCAACAGTGTGTCATAAGTTGTTTCAATGATTTCTCAATGCAAGCTTCTTGTTCAGAGGTAAGTACAGAAGATCTTGTGCTAGTTAGCTTTCTTCTGATGAATAGATTTCCTATACATAACATAGATTTCTCAGTCCACAATGTTTCCTTCTTCTTTACATCCATCTAATTTTTATTTTTATTTTTTGTTGATCATCCATCTTTGATGGTATTATTAGGTAGCAGAGCAGCGGGCAATTTTTAGCTCTGAAGACGTAAAGCAAGCATTATTCAGAAATGCAGGTTATGGGGGGAGATGTTTGTAGCCGAAATGAATGAAAAATTTAAAAAGTTGGTCCATTTAAGAAGCCTAAAGGGTTTCAATGACCCTGGCAGTGAGAAATAATGTTGTCTTGTAAATAAGTGTTATTAATTCATCAGTTACATTCTGCTATGCAGTTTCTACCCTGTTAGGGTTTTTTAATATGTGGGTCATTTGCTCTTCAGTCTTGCCCTCACATAAAGATATAAACTAAAGAAGAAAGGAGTTCAGGTTTTTTTTTTTTTTTTTCAAATGGGGGTAAGAATGATCTAGAGATTTTTTTTTTTTTGGAGTACTAGTTGGCAAATGATGGCAGTTCTTTTTTATAAAGCACAAATGAATAATGTTAGGTTTTATTCTGCACCTGATGTAACAGCACACCAAAGTCTGAAAGAGAATGATATTTTGTCCCTGAATCAGCAATAATGGGAGTAGTTAACCTCACATTATTCTTTTTCCTCTTTTAATATGCATTGAAGCCCACCATTAATTAATTCAAAAAGTTTTCATTCATTATTTAATTTTAAAAAAAATGGTCAAAAGTATGCAAGCTTTTATCTACCTTTTTAATCTTTTATTTTACATGTTCTTTTCAGCAAGTTCCTTTTAAACATGTCAACTAATGATGAATGGAACCCATGGATTCATGTGTGGGAGCTGGGATGTCATGAAGCAATGGAGCATGTAGAGCAATGGCAAAGTTATAACGATATAATGAACTTCTATAATCCAAAATGATCTGTATAGAACTGTAGATATGAAAAATGATATGTCACTACAAAAGTCTGAATCACCAGAGCTATCTCGAAAGATCATAAGCTGTTTGCCGCCATGGGGTTTGGGAGCTGAGAGCCTAGCTCACTGTAAGTTTTGAACTTCCCCTGTGATGTGGTATAGATTTGGACAATCATTTCTGTCCCTGCAGAAAAGCATGTACAGTTCTTCACCCATGATGTTAAATGTTTCAAAAGTATTAATGCCTATGCTATTCTCAAATGCCCCATGGGAGAGAGACTCACTATTCTCCCTCAATCAAATCTGTGACTATTTTGCATTCAATCATGTTTCCATCCACAAGCTCAAGTAGGTCGAGCTTCATAAACTGCAACTGGAATTGGCTTGAATCGGGCTATTGTAGCATATTAACAATGTTATGATTATGGAACACTTGTGATATCATTGCCTCCGTATATTTGCTAAATATAATCCCAAACTTTGACCACCAAGAGCAGAACTCGCATTTACATTCACAAAGGCCAATTTCGTAGAATGTGAGATTTTTTTAAAATGGTTATTTTCAACCAAGCACCCACAACTCAGCAGTTACAGGTGGCTGCTTCAATTAGTACAAGGGACAGCTAGCTATGCATTTATAGATCTTGGTTCAAGTCAATAAATGGAATTAAAGTTCATCATCACCTTCATCATTGTCACAATCTAAACCATCCTCATCAAACTCAGATAACTCGCTTGTGGCATTGGCTTCCTTTTGTTGGAATTGATGTATAGCATCTTGAGCATCAGAAACAAGGGCATTTTTTGCTGCTCTAACCATATCCTTTTTCTGAATATGGGTCTCATTCCTATCGCCCTTTTCAGGAATGGATTTTGCTGCCCGTGCAAGTGCAGCCTTTCTCTTTGCTTCCCTGCAATGTAGTTGATCAATATATTTCTCATGTAAGGCCCTATTCTTAACCTGCTTCAGAACTGGGGGACTTACAAGAACCATCCCTGAGCTACTAAACCTTGAAAGAATCTTATGCCTAGAAGATCTCTCACGGTGCTTTTGATACAATTCCACCTTTCCTTTCACATTTTCTGGAGTGGAGAACATTACATTCTGCTGAAATGCACTAGTAGATAGATTCGCTGTGGGCTCAAGAACTGAGAACAGATCCAGTTCATAACCTTGGTCCACATGACACTGCTTCTGTAGCAAACCTCGTACAGTCTTTTGTGTAAGGTGGCTCTTCCGTTTATCACGAATCACCCTTCCACTCTTTGGTTTGGTGGGTTTCAGCAACTTACTTGCAGAGAGTGAACAATAACCCAGGGGTGACAAGTCTGTTTTCTTGACCCTCGAACGTGGTTGTGCCTGGGGTGGGGTTAAGTGGTCAGAGTGGACTTTGTCAAAGCAATCCTGTGCAGACTTTCCAGGTACCTGCATGAATTTTTCAAAGCAGCTATTTTCATTTTTTTCTCTCATTATGTTTTTAAATCGACAGTTGGGTTATTGGGAATAAACAGATTAGATGTGAGAAACAGCAATACATATTTTAGAATTTGAAAACTAATTATTACAGTATCAATCTTTACAAGACAAATAAATCAAATAAATTCATTCCCTCAAAGTCCATACATAAATACAATACCACCTGTGACTGATCAAAATATATATCCTTACTAATATATAAAGCCAATCCTTTTTTGGTGTTTTCTTTCCAAAAGTAACCACAATTTTAATGCCTACAAGATATATAGGTTTATGGGTAATTTTTTAAGGAAAAAAAAATACCAACTGACTTCCTCGCCTGCAATCACCACCCCCCCCCCAACAATTACCATCCTATCTCCTACAACTTTATATAAAAATGAATTTTTTTTATAGCAAAAGACAATTTTATTCATAGGAAGAGAATTTACACAAGGGAGAATGAAGCATCTCTCCAAAAAAGGCCTGGAATTATCTAGTAAAACCAGCTAAAAAATAGCGAAAAATAATAAATCCACATTCCAAAATGTTCCTCCAATATCTATGCAACTAGTGGAAAATAATTCATCTAAAAAACCCAAACCAGTGCACCACAGTGAAGCCAAATACTGATTTTTTTTCCCAAACCAGCACCCTATTTAATTTATTTCCATTGAATATCCTTGCATTACGCTCCAACCATAACCCCCATAAAACTGCAAATATTCCACACTTTCATAGGACTGCCTTATCCTTTCTCCTACCAAAGCCCTTTGAAAGAAGTAGCTGACAATTCACCAACCAAAGAAGGGCAAGCCCAGCTCTCTCCAAAAAATACCAAAAAGCATATCCAAAATCCTCCAAGAAAATCCACTGTGCAAAAGAAGATGAGAAGCTATCTCTGAATTTTTGTAACAGAGCACACATACAAATGGTGTGAGAGCCTTCAAAGGTCTCCTCATTTGCAGCAAGTTATTAGTATTAAATTTTATTGAGCACAAACAACCAAATTAAAGCCTTAATTTTGGAGTGTTAGCCCTCCAGATGAAATGATAAGAGTCGGAAAGAAGAATTAGAGTGAGTCAAGAATTCAAAATAAGATTACCAAAAAAAAAACACTCCCAACTGATCCAAAGACCAGGACCAAACATCCCTCCCCAATGAAAGATTACTCTCATTCAATAAAGAAAACAAAGAAGACAGCTCTACCATCTCCCTGTCATTAAGAGGTGTCTTAAAATGAAGATACTAGGAAACCAACGGACTACTCAAATCCACAAGAAGGAAAGATATAGCTCTATTTTACTTGGAGCTTTATTGAAAAAGGCAAGGGATGAATTCGACAAGGATGCATTACCCAAGCAAGGGTCTTTCCATTAACAGATTCAAGAGCTCCTCCACACCTCAAGTTTAGTGTGAGAGATGAAAGAAGGATAAATCTGAGAAATAACCCTCCAAGGACTACCCAAAGAACATCTTAAACTAACATTCATATCCTACCCATTCTCATCCAACCCGCATTATTACCCTATGCCAAAGGGACAATTCTTCTAGACGGAAATACCATAGTTATTTAGATAAAAGAGCCATTTTTTTAGACACCAACTTCCATAGACCCAACCCTCCCTCTTTTTTTGACCTACAAACCTCATCCCAGCTAAGTGGTCCCTGTGATCCCCCCTACCAGACCGCAGAAAGTCTCATAATTCTCGAGCTTGCTCGCAATCCCCTTTGGAATCCTAAAAACAGACATGAAATATAACGGAATTCTAGAGAGACAAACCTGGATCAAGGTTATTCTACCTCCTCAAGAAAAAAGAGTCCCCTTCTAATCGTCCAAATTCTTATCATCCTTTCGGACCTTTCCACTACCGGACTCCAAAAATATGCTCCTCCAAGGTTACCCCCCAAGGAGATCCCTAAGTAAATCATAGGCCAATCCAAAATGCCACACCACACTTCAGTGATTCCATCACTCCTCCACAGGCACAATCAAATCTGCTAAACCACTCTTCCCCATATTAATTTTAGGGCAAAAGACACTCACCTCCCCTAAGGTTTGACAAAAAGACAAAAACCTCGCTTGAGGTTTTAAAAGTGTGAGAGACCTCCCCTGAGGTTTGGCCTCCCCTCAAAAAACTTGTCTTTTTGTAAAATATAAGAAGAGGTTTATGTCTTTTTGGCAAACCTTAGGAGAAGTCCTTGGAATTCTTGAAACCTCAGGGAAGGTCCTTGGAATTTTTGAAACCTTAGGAGAGGTCATTGTCTTTTTGCTAAACCTCAAGGTAGGTCAATGTCATTTGCCCTTAATTTTAAGGCACGACACCCTATCAAAAATTTGAAAAATGCCCAACATTCTCCTTAGGAAGGGCTATGATCGTCAAGGAAGAAAATAGTGTCCTCATCAAACTAAAGATGAGAGACCACCACTTCCACTTTCCCTACTTCTAGACCTTTAACCAACCCCCACTCTACAGCCCAATCCACCATCCTGCCTCAGCACATCAGCTATGAAGACAAAAAGAAATGGGGGTAAAGGGTCACCTTGTCTAATTCCCCTAGAAGCTCTAAACCAAGATTTCAGCTCACCATTAACAATCGCCGAGAACCATACATTAGACAAACAGCCTCTAATCCACTGACACCGATGCTCACCAAAGCTCTTCCTCTCAAGGAATTATATTAAAAAATTTAAATTTTTATTGCAGCAACACTGTAGGTGGCATCCATCTAGTGTGTATGTACACGCGCATAAACATCACCCACATTAACAGTCTTTTCCTCATTCTTGTTGCATAATTAGGTAAAATGGAAGACCTCGTCACAACAATAGGTCTTTCCCTCTATTTATAATATACGTCAAGTATGTATCAATGACCATAATATTTTTACTAACTCATACTTACCAACATAGCGCTAACACATGCTAATAATGCTAAATGACCAATATAACACTCCCCCTCAAGTTAGGGCATATATATGCTCCTATCTTGTTACAAATGGATTTAACTCAAGCACCCCACAAGGCTTTAGTGAATAAATCAACAAGCTGCAAATCAAACTTCACATGAGCTTCTAAACAAGTTTCTCCCAAACAAAATGGCAATCAACTTCAATGTATTTTTCCACTCATAGAAGACCGTGTTGGAGGCAATATGAATAGCAGTTTGATTATCACACATAAACTCCATAAACTAAGACTTTGGAAAACCCAATTCTTCTAACATGTTCTTCAACCAAACAAGTTCACATATAGTGTGAGCCATGACCCTATAACTCAACACTTAACCTGGCCACTAAAGTTTGTTTCTTCCTCTTTCAAGAAACCAAATCACTACCCCAATCTGCATCTATGCATCCCTAAATATTAGTGTGAGCCCAATCCCAATGTAAGAGACCTCTCCTCAAGATGCGATTTACTTCATCCTCGTGACTTATTCTCGAAAATCAAGAAACTAACTCAAAAAAATTGTCGCAAATGATACTTGGTAGAATGACTATAAGATAATTCAACTTTGCGACAAGTCTCTAGTATTGTCCTAGGTTAGGCAACCACCTATGTCTAGCACTAACTTGCTGTTAGGATCCATGAGTGTATCAACAAGTCTGTATCCCAGCAAGAGTCTCTTCTAAAAGATCAAGAACAAACTTTGTGACATGCTGGTCCTCATAGGAGATCTTAATGCTTCTATTCCTAAGAAAAACTTCAATGGTCCTAAATTCTTAGTCTAATATCTAATTTATAGGAAATGCTTTAGGCCTTGGATACCTTGATCACTTTACCAGTAATCACAATATCATCCACATACACAATAAGTAGAATCCTATTGGATGGAATATGATGATAAAATATAGAATGATCTACTGCACACAGTCATGAGCCACACTCAAGTACTACATCACTGAATCGACCAAACCATGCTCTAGAAGACTTGTTTAAGCCATATAGTGATTTCTTAAGCCAACACACTAAGCCTGACTCCCCTTGAGCAACAAACTCAGGTGGCTACTCCATATAAACTTCCTTTTTGAAGATCACCATGTAGGAAAGCATTCTTCACATCTAACTGATGCAGAGGCTAGTGTCATGTGGTGACTAAGAAGATGAACAAATGTACTGAGGCAAGTTTGACAACTGAGGAGAATGTATCTGAATAATCCAAACCATACACCTTATTATTTTCCTTAGCAACAAGGCACGCCATCAATTGAGCCATGGAACCATCTGGATTGACCTTCATGATACACACCCAACGACAACCAACCACAGACTTATCAATAGGAAGAGGTACCAACTCCCACGCATCATTATCCTATAGCGCATGCATCTCTTCAATCATTGCACTCCTCAACACAGAATGGGACAAGGCTTCAAAGATAAATTTTAGAAAAGCAACAGAAGACTAAGTACTAACAAGATAGTAATATAAGGACGACAAGAAACTATAAAGAAATAAAATTAGAGATTGGATGTTGGGTACAAGTGCATTTACCCTTTCGAATAACAATAGGAGGATTAGCATCTTAGGAAATAAGATAATCAGACGGGGGAATGAGAGTCATAGAAGTGAAATCTCGAGGAAACTCTCCTCCTTTGAGATCCCGTGTGTAGACAACTAGATGTGCAAATTGGGATGATCCATGCAACGAGGACCCTAACTAGCTGAAGATGTAAGAGGACTAGGTGGAGATAATAGGCTACTATATCGAAGGCTAGGCAGAGAAAGGGACTCATCAAAGTCAACAGAACTCAAGGAATCATAATAGTATAGTGTAGATTCAAAAAAGGTGACATCACAGAGACAAAAAATTGACCTAAAGTAAAGGTATAACATGACCTTTTTAAGTACAAGAATAACCAAGCAAGACACATTTAATAGAACGAGGATCCAAAGTAGAGGTATAACATGACCTTTTTAAGTACAAGAATAACCAAGAAAGATACATTTAATAGAACGAGGATCCAACTTATCTATTCCTGGATTTAATTGATGGACAAAGGAGACATAGCCGAATACTGAATATGGGGATTTTACCACATATGACAGAGGATGGAACTTTATTGATGAGAGGACAAATAGTGAGCACAACATCACTCCAAAAAAACTTTGGGGGGCATTTATTGATACAATAATGCTCAATAAATTCAAGAATATGTTTGCTCTCCGCTCTACAACTCCATTTGTTGTGTAGTAAAATGACTGGCATATCATAGCAAAGTTAGTCATATAGGTAGTGAATTAAGTATTGAATTACTACTTAGCATTATGACTACGAAGATTCCTGACTGGCATATCAAACTAAGTACTTATTTGACAATAAATGGCACAAAAGATATTAAACAACTCAAAAAGATCTTCCTTTAAATACAGCCTAGTCATTCTGGAGTAATCATGACAAACGTAACAAAGTATTAAAACTCCAACTTTGACATGACACAACTATTACCCCAAATCGAAATGGACAAACATGAAGGGTTTAATTGCCCGTTTATTGACTCATGAACAACGGAAACACTGATGCTTTTTTAATTGATAAGACTTGCCCATAAGATTACACGGAACTCAAAGTAGGTGTGAAATTTTGATTAAATGGATGACCTAACTTGAATAGGAGTTACAAACTCTCACTACACAAAGTAACACACTTAATAATACTAAAAGACTAAAATAATTTTTAACACACCTCCTCAAGTTGGAGCATAAATATCATATGCTCCTAGCTACAAATAAATTTAACATAAGTACCCCCAAAATCTTTGGAAAACAAATCAGCAAGCTACATATCAAACTTCACATAAGTTGTAGTAATGAGCTTCTACACAAGTTTCTCAAAACCAAAATGGCAATCAACTTCAATGTGAGAACATTGAAGAAAGTAAGAACAAACATCAAAACTTGTGTGGCCCAGAAAACTTACAAAATACACAAAATCAATGCATACATACATACATACATATATATCAATGTTTTAAAAGGCGAAGGTGTAAGGCGAGGCGTTTTAACCCTTAAAAGGTGAGGCATAAGCTTTAAGACGTTGGCTTAAGCCTTTTAAGAATTTATTTTTAAGATTAAAAAAATGTAAATAAATTTTATATATTTTTAAAATAAAGAAAAATTTAAAAAATCACAAATATAATGTAAGAAAGAAAAAATGTATATACTTTGCAAACTACTTGTCGGCTATTCAAAAATTGCTAACTTGAATACAAGACATAAATCACGACAAGAGATAGCTATACAATGACATAGTCCAAACTAAGATACAGCTCTCTGTAATTTTGGAAAGATTAAGGTTCAAGAGTTCTAGAAATCCATAAACCTCAACTAAAAAGGCGCAAAAGGCGTAGCTTTTGTAAAAATGCGTTAGCCTCAGCATATAATGCTTAGCCTTTGTGGAATTTTGTATTTTAAACTGGGCCTCAAGGTGTATTAGGCATGTAAGGCTCACCTCAAAACACTAATATATATATATATATATAATGCCATTGAATTTGGTTGGTTAAAAAAAATAATTTAACATGAAAATTACATTCTGAAAATCATGTATCATGACATTCATGATTAACAAATAAGATAATAAAGTAACCTCAACTTTAAGTGTTCAAAATTCAAATCTTTAAAGAATAAATAAATGGAGATATGCTCGGACTTATTGCAAAATATAAAGTAGTACACCAACAATTATGACCAATCTTAATGGAATCAAAGTTTCTTTTATAATTTTCAGCATACGCAATTTTTTTTTCCCCCTTCTAAAAATAGATAATAGAAATCTGCATTAAGATTGTTGGAAATATAATATAAGGGAAAATATTTACAAATAAATTTAATATTAAATAAAAATACAAATAATTAGCAGAAGCTGAAGCATGAAAAGACCACTATCCTTAAAGCTGATTTCGCGCCTACGGAGAACATTTCTCGGTTCATATAACTCGGCTAGCTCAGTTTTGTGTGCACTCACAAACACCAGAGCTACAGGAGATGTAACGTCATTTGCTTACCCAACAAAATCTCAAGAGAGAGTATAATATAGAGTTGTTTTGAAGAAGAAAAATGTATCTTGAAATGAAGTTGGATCACAGTTTTTATAAGTAAAATTAAGTATAACTTCCAGCACCATAGATACGAAACATTAAAATAGTAGTTAATATTTTAAAAATGTTAAAACTGATATATTCAATAAAGCTGATGACTATTATATAATATTTATTGAACAGATATTTTTTAAATTTGAAACATCCAACATTAATACAGTAATACCAACAACCTAGCCCTAGGATGCAATTGAAAATGTAAGAACAAATCCTAGGTATGCGTTCTGTAATTGGGCATTGTAACCTACAATGGCATTGTTATCTCCGAGGCCAAGCAGATGGCAGGCATGGAAGCCATGAACTTGAAAGAAGCTATCTGATTTAGAGCTTGCTTGGTGAGCTCAATATGGATCGTCATGTGAGTATGGTATAGGTGAGCTGATAAATGAGACCTAGCCCTACGATGCAATTGAAAATGTATGAATGGACCCTAGATATGTTTTTTTTAGATAACAAAAGACTTCACTATGTAATAAAGGAAAAAAAAAATTATAGGGAAAAGAGGACAAGTCATCCTCCTCTACAGAAAAAACAAAAGGAAAAAATTTATTTATAGCAATGCTGCCTTCCAATCCCTCTGGATATTAGACAGCGAAATACCCTTAAAAAACCCCAAAACTATAAGCCCAAAATGCAGCCAAAACAAGAAGCTTTCTTCGAAATCAAAAGCGTTAAGAGTCTTCTGATCTCCAAATATCCTAGCATTCCATTCAAATCAAAGAGTCCACAATATTGCAAAAACAACACAAAACCAAAACCTTCTCCTTTTTCTCTTCCTTTCAAAGTCCTAAAACTCTACTGACATGAACTCATAAGTTGTCTTCGGAGTCGCCCAATCCTCATTGCTACAGGAAAACAAATCATTCCACAGTGCCCTTGCCACCTCATGACATAGGAATAAAATCAATTAGTCTCTCTTTCCTTGCCACACATCAAACAGACATTAGGACTAAGAGCCTTATAAGGCCTCTTAATTTGAAGCAAGTCTTTTGTATTAACCCTGGTAAGAGAAAAAGTCCATACGAAATCCAGTATGGTCAAATCTGAAAAAGAACAACAGCCTTTTACACTATTTTATCCGAATGAAAAGGACTGGAATAATAGGCTTAGTCAGATGGACAATGAAGACTTCAAAGAGAAAGAAACTGAAGAGTCCCCAATCCAAAGCCTACTGTCCCCCGTGGTCTTAAGAATGAATGAATTCAGAACATGAAGACACAACACACAAGACCCGTCTCAGAAGAATAAAATTCAGAAATAGAAGCATCAATGCATCATGCACAAACGAAACTTTGTACAATCGAGGCACAAGGTAAACCAACAAAGTCTCACCCACCCAAATATCTTCCCAAACGCAAACCCTACACCCAACAGCAATAGAAAAACAAGTGAGAAAAAGAAATAGGCAGAAACTTGAGAGACAAATTTCCAAGTGCATGCATGAGAACCAATTCCCCTTCCCCTAGTATCCCACGCATTCATATGAATACCATACTTACTTTTCATTACTTTCAGCCATAAGGAACCAGACTCTGAAGGGAATCTCCATAACCATTTGCCTATTAAAGAAATGTTTTTAGAAACCAAACTATCTATACCCAGGCCTCTCTCAGATTTTGGCCTCCTAACTGCCTCCCCAACTAACAAGATGAACCATTTTATCTTCCATATTAGGCCACAGAAAATCTCTCATAAGCTTCTATAAACTCTTGACTATTTTCATAGGAATATTAAAAACAGAGAGATAGTAAATAGGAATATTATCGAGACATGCACTCATGAGAATAATCCTACCACCCAAGGAAATATAAGCCTTCTTCCACCCTTTAAGTCTCTTCCCTACCCTCTCTAGCACTGGATCTCAAAAAGTAGTGGACAACAGGTTACCCCCAAGAGTAGGGGTGAGCATAATTCAATTTTAACCAAATTAACCGACCAAATTTGGTTGGTTCGGTTCGGTTTTATAATTTGGTCAATTTGGTTATTCGATTTTGGGTTCAATTATGGGAAAAGTGAATTTCGGTTAACCGATTTAACTAAATTATGTAATTAATTAATAATTAAATATAAATTATATAATTTAGGGTTCCCACAATTCCCTAAATCCAAATTCCTAAATTATGTAATTAATTAATTATGCAATCAATTAATAATTAAATATAAATTATTAAGTTGAATCTTGAAAGCATATAAATTATACAATCATATTTTTTCCATAATTAATTATAATTTAATTCGGTTAAATTCGATTAACTGAATTAACCGGAAATTCGGTTCAGTCGGGAACAGGTCGGGTACAGTTTGGTTAAGGAGTGTAATTCGATCGATTCGGTTATAATGAAGCGTTAATCGAAAAAATTTGGTTAATTGGCCGAATTGGCCGAACCAACCGATTGCACACCCCTACCCAAGAGGAAGGCCAAGATACAAAATGGCCTAGAAACAAAACGCAACCCACAAGAGATCTAAAACCCTCTAACACCTAATCACTCCAAATTCCTGGACACCCTATACAAACCTACTCAAACCATCCACAACCAACCTACACAAGAAAGGAGATAACCGATACCCTTATCTTAACCCCCTAAACATATCAAAACACTCCCTAGGCTTTCCATTAATAACCATAAAACAATTGGCTGCTAAGGCAACCTTTTATCCAATTACGCCATAAGACCCAAAGCCTTCTTAGCCATCACCTTATACAAGACTTTCCAAATAACCATATTGTAGGCTTTCTCAAAATCTAATTTCTTTTTTTTTTAAATGCCTTGTTTACTTCTCCATTTAAAATCCTCGACCACTTCATTAGCTACCAAAACTGCTTCTAGATTTGCCTCTCTAACAAAAGCAAATTGTGCTAATGAAATAGTTTCCCCCAACACCTCCCTAAGTCTCCTCGACAAGTCTTCAGAGAGAATCTTATAAATGTTAGTGATTAAACTAATGGTGTAAAATCTCTCATCTTCCTCAACCTCTCTTTTTTGGGAATGAGCACAACAAAATCTTGTTACATCATCAACTATCCTGGAAAATAGACAAAGTGAAACCATCCATACATGGAGCTTTATCCCTATCCATTTCTATCACTGCCTTTCTTTTCTCTTCCAATCCAAACAGCCTCTCAAGCAAATTACCAAACTCTTCCCCATTGGGTTCCCAATCTAGCCCCTCCAACATCAACTCATTCCCACATTCCTCAAAGTAAAGGAACAATCTACTGTTGCAACCCCATCCATGGCTCAACAAACCCTAGATTTTTTACACCAAATTCTTTTTTCTCTGAAAAAAGCACTTCCAATTCATTGCAAAAATAAGCCCCCCTCTCCCTCTCCCGATAAACACAACTCCTCTAAAATGTATAAACCTTTCATTGTATTCAATGTAATATCTCTAAACCTCTGCCAATATTCCCTAACAACTCTTTGTTCCAAACCTTAAGCCCATTTTAACGAACTTCAGCTTCTTCATCACCCTAAAACCTGCCCACACATGAACCTGGCACTCCTTCCACCATTCTAAAATCTTCCCGAAAAAGAGGAATGAGCCAACCACATATACTCAAATCTAAAGAGAATGGTCCCCATTTAATGGAATTAGAATTTAGGAGAATAGGGCTACGATTGAAGGTGGGTCTAACCAACACCTTTTGTACAATGTTCAAAAACAAATCTTCTCAAAATATGTAAAGAGGAATCTATTAATGTAAGACCAAGATCTATCCCCCAAGTCCACTAAAATTGCTATTTTTTAAAAGAACATTGATACGGCCACATTCCCAATTAAAATTATCAAAACTTCTAATCCTGATATTCACCCTACAGACTCCCCCGCCTAAAGGGGCAGCTCGGTGCACAAAGCTCCCACATATGAAGGGGCATACCACAATGGGTCTATAGTACGCAGCCTTACCTTGCATTTTGCAAGAGGTTGTTTCCATGCCTCAAACCTATGACCTCCAGGTCACACGATGACAACTTTATGAACAGCATTAAAATCACACTCCACCACCCATTTGTGGGTTACAAAGACCAAACAAGCTAGAAAACTCTTCAAAAAAACTATTCTGCTGAAAAGAAATAGTAGGGCCATACACAGAAGTAAATCACCACTCCCCAACTCTCTTAACATCTAACAACAAAGATAAGGAAAAAGAATCTAAGTATACAATACTTTAAGAAACAAGCTCTGGTGTCCTAAGCGACTAATTGACCCCCCCCCCCCCCCCCCCAAAAAAGGCCAAAAAGAAGGAAAAATTGCCCATTTCCAAGACCTCGAATTCCAAATACTCTGAAAATCTAGGGACCAATGTCCTCTAAATTGGTTTCTCAAAGAAATAAAATATCAATGCTAATTCTATTTATCAAATCTCTAATAATCCTCCTCTTAACCAACCCCCCTAAACTCCTAAAATTCCACAAAAGGATCTTCATTTAACATTAGCTAAGACCCCTGAAACCCTTCCTTTTTTATCATAATTAATTAAGGATGGACGCTAATCTACCTACTTCCCTAACCCCTTTTTTTAACTTTTCTCCCGACCCCCTCCAAACAAGTACTAAACTACTCTCCACCCAGGCAACCCATCTTAAAACCTAAATCATTCAAAAGAACTTAACATCCTTGTCTTCTATTGTTGGGGATGTGGTTCATATTCAAAACAGATCACATGTACCGAAGAAAGCTACATGAAGCGAGGGACAATTGCATAAGAGGAGTCTACAACACTGAGGGCAAACCATCAACGAATTGGGCCCTAACCGTCTACGGTTTCAGGCAATACGTAGAAGGCATTTTTCTCAACACCAAACCTTCGACGGTTTGGCTAAACCGTCGACGGTTACCATCGGAGCAGATTACGTGATTTCAAATTGGGGGCTTGTAGACTGAGCTAAAATGGAGGGATTTCCTTCGAGGATTGATACAGATAGTTTAGATATACTAGAACACTTTTGTACGCATTGAGTTCATACTTAAACAATACTATAACCCAAAGATTGTAGCTTTGACATTGATCATAGTGAAAATCAAAGTGCTGCTCCCATGGATGTAGGCTGTAGCCGAACCACATAAATCTTGTGCATTCTAGTTGTGCTTTTTATTCTTCTTATTATTGTTTGATTGCTCCTTAAGTATATTTCATTGTCGAGTGATTGTTGCATTAGTGGTTGTTGAATGTTTCGTGTTTGATTGTGTGCTTCCACTGCGTGTGTTCAAGTTGAACGAACGTCAACAAGTGCTATCAAAGGTATTGGTTCTACAATGGCTGGTGTCTCTTCGATTAAGTTCAATATGAACATGTTCAACGGAATTGGTAATTTCAGACTTTGGCAACGAAGGGTGAAAGATCTACTAGTGCAGCAAAGGATGGTGAAGGTTTTGTATGGAAAGAAGTCGGACAACATGAACGAAGCAAGTTGGAAAGAGCTTGAAGCAAAGGCGGTTTCCACAATCCTACACTATCTAGCCGATGACGTTATGTACAATGTCATAGATGAGGAATCGTCGGCTGCGATTTGGTTGAAGCTTGAAAGTTGGTACATGTCCAAGTCGCTTACGAACAAGTTGTATCTTAAGCAAAAACTTTACTTTTGCTTAAGATGGCGGAGGGTTCGGACTTTAGTTAGCACATCAACATCATATCATCAGCGATCTGAAGCGCGTTGATGTGAAGTTTAAGGAAGAGGATAAAGCACTAATGCTGCTATATTTCCAAATGACGTCTCCGGCATACGAAAACTTGGTTACGAAACTAACTTGGGGAAAAGAAACCCTGGAGTTGGAAGACATCACAGGTGCGTTGCTGAGGTTCCACCAAAGAAAGAAGGTCAGCGACGAGGATTCACATGCTGAAGGCCTCGTGGTGAAGTTGAATCAAGATTGGGGGAGGAGCGATTTTCGGGGTGGATCGAGCGGCCATGGGGCTCGGTGTAACGCCCCAGAAAATGATATACTTGGGAATGTAAAATAAAATAAAAAATAAGAAAATAAATAAAAATTAAATTAAGTATTAATTAATTAATTAATTAAACATTATTAAATTGAATAAATTAATTAAATAATATGGTGGTTATATATATAAACATATAAGGATATATAACAATAAGATATATATATATATAATATAATATTATTATAATATAAGTAATATATATATACATCTCTTGAAGCACCATCAAGCTTCAGGAGACACTTGTTACTGAGATTGAATTAATCTCAAAGACACAAGCCCCCCCCCCCCCCCAAACGCCTCTCCTCGTCTCCTCTCCTTCTCTCCTTATTTTCTCGGCCAATATTCGGCCGATCGGAAAACCAAAAATACCGCTGGACTCCATTTTCCACCACCGATATATCTACAAGAGCGGATTTGTCATAGAAGCGGTGTAGGCACCATTCCTCGGGTAAGGTAATCTTTCCCTATTTTCTCAATTTCTCTTAGATTTTCAACCAAATCCACGACGGGCACCACCACAGAATCCTAGTCGCAATCGTCGTCATTTTGGTTGGAGTAAATTTTCAATTTGGGTTTCCTAAGCACCATTCAAAAGTGAGAGTAGGATTTGAGAAATTAAGTAAATTGGTTATATTTGAGGGTATAATTATTTATTTGGAATTTATGGGTCTAGAAAATATTAAAATAGTATTTTAATGGAATTAAGATTTTTGATTCAGGGTCCAGGTGAGCGCAGCAGGCATCAGTTTGGAATTCCTGTTGTCGTAATTCAAGAAACTAGGTAAGGGAATAAATTAAGTCAGAATTTTCATGGAAATACTTATTATTCTACAACATTTTATTTTAGAAATTATGTATGATATAAAATTATGTTTGGAAAAATTACTGCTGTTTATAGGGAATGTTTATATATATTATCAGGAAAAATAGTTTAATTTGTGTGGCATGGGTATAAAATCTTATGATTTATGTGATGGCAAAATGTTATGTTTTTAGAACCTTCATGCTTCAGCAAATGATTAAAACAGTACAGGAATTATATTTTCCGTAATTTATGTGAAATGGCGCAAGGACCGTAATTTATGAAACGGCGCAAGGGCCGTAATTTATGTGAAACAGCACAAGGGCCACAGTTTATATAAAATGGCATAAGGACCATTAATTTATATGATATGATATGAAATGTTGGCGCAAGGGTCGTAATGAAAGATATGTTATTTTTATGAAAATATTATTATGTTAGATATTATGGTGAAACGGTTATATTCAGCATATGAAATACAATATATGATATCAGTACACAAATGGCTTAGTTTAGTTTAGTTCAGCAGCACCGTACCATAGCTATATATGTATTCAGATTATGTTAGTATTAGCACATGCCGCAAGAGGCTGTGGGAGATTGGCAGTCGATGTGGCTTCAGTGCAAAGTTGTAGACTTCCCCCTGGTAGTCTGGACTAGGGTGGGGCGGGCTCATCATACTTACAGACTTATATTGATCTAACATGGTCGGCCAACCAGTGCTAGGTCCCACCTTCAGACCACACAACCCAGTCATGTAGGGGTAATACATGGCATCAGTTAGCTATCCATCCAGGGATTTATTTCACGTATTATGCAGTGATATAAGATGTTTTACATGTACAGATATATAGCATGACATGTATGCTACTTTCAAATATGTTTATTCAGTAAATTATCAGACAGTTTTCACACATACGATTTATATACAGTATATGCTTATGACACATGAAAATACCCATATTACCACACACTGATATTAGTTTATTTCCCTTACTGAGAGGTGTCTCAACCCAACTCTAAAACATTTCAGGAAATCCAAGTAGAGGAGCGGATAGAGCTCCACAGCGTTAGTGGTCGCCCGATCTACCCTTCCAGAAGGGTAAGTCGCTATGCTAGGGTCAGATGGGTTTTTGGGTAGTGACCCTAGGGAACTTTATGATCATTTTGGGATGTGTGTATATTTAGATGACGGGTTTGTAAAACTCTGGTATTGTATTTGGACGGTTGATTTGTTATGCATATGATGTATGTTTTCCGCTGCTACGGTATCAGTGATATATGACAGGGTTTTTCCCCAGTACCCAAAGGTCTGGGTGGATTATGTTTATAGTTATCATGATTATTGGCATGCTATTATGTAAAAAATTTAATAAATATATGATAAATTAGGCAGGTCATTACAGTTTGGTATTAGAGCCTAGGTTGCTAGGTTCTATAGACTTTAAAGTGCAGCGGAAACAATACCAGAGTATAGGAATGGATTTTGATGAAAGTAGGAGATGGGTAGATTGATATATAAGTAAGTTATTTTTAGAGGATGAGATTAGGAATTTGGGGTTCTATCTTGCGGCCTGGAGGTAGGAGTCCGTGATTGTTTCTGTGTTTTTCCTGGGATGACGATTTCAGGAAAACCATGGATACTATCATCGGTTCTTATTTCTAAGTGGTAGGATTGAATCCTAAATTGGGATTGAAGATGATAAAATGAATGGTCAGAGAAGATTATTTTCGGATCCTAGTGTGTTAAGTGTATTAGTGGTATTACGTAGCATCACCCAGTAGGTGATGACAAAAATGACTAGGAGTTTAGGGGAACAGAGCTGCATGATTGAGCAGTTCATACGTATGAAGCCCCGTCGTTTTTCGAAGGGGCCAACTATAGTGGCTGAGAATTGGGTTCAGAATATTGAGGACATGTTGGCAGAGCTCCCTTGTATTGAGGAGTAGAAAGTGTCCTTTGCTGCATTCGAGTTGACTAGGGAAGCAAATACTGGTGAAGATCAATGAGACTGGTAGCGGAACAGAAACTTGAGCCTGTAACGGTGAACTGGAGCCGCTTTAGGGAGTTGTTCTTCGAGCGATACTTCCCCGCTACCGTTAGAAATGCAAAGGTGGCAGAGTTTTGTATTTGACGTAGGGGCATATGACAGTACAGCAGCATGTAGCTAGATTTATCGAGTTGTTCTGGTTTACCCCACACTTAGTGCCAGATAAGGAAAGAAGGCAAGAAAGTTTGGGAGGGCCTGATTCAGGGATTTTATGAGCAGGTTGTAGGTTTCCAAGCCCAGACTTTTCGGAGATAGTTGATAGAGCCACAGTGATTGAGAGTGGCCTATAAAGAGGTGTTGCGGCACAAAGTCAAAGGATGAGGCCCGCGCCTCCAGATTTTCAGGTAGGGTTCAACTGAGGGCTGTGGAAGAGGTAGGATAGCAGAGGAGGTCAGAGATAGGGGATGGGAGGTCGAGCAGTAAAAGATAGACCGATGCCCCCTCCTTGTCCCAGATGCTACAGGAGACACCTGGGAGAGTGCCGAGTGAGGGAGGTTGTCTGTTATCGATGCTATCAGCCTGAACATATTTTGAGAAACTGTCAGGCACCTCCAGCGATAACGGTTGTTCCTCGACCATATAAAGGAGGCTATTAGGCACCTCAAAGCGAACAACAAATGAATACTGCTCTAGCGCAAGTTTATGCACTGACGCCGAGAGATACTGAGGCGGCAGGAGACATGGCGTCAGGTAGTAAAGTTATAATTTTAGTTAAAGTTATTGTTTTATGTGATTTAGAAACAATGTGTTCATTTATTTCTTGGGAATATATCAGACAGTGTATGATGGAAACTTAATTGTTAGACACCAAATTATTTGTAGTCACATCAATAGGAACAATGATAAAATGTAGAAGGGTGTTTAAGGATTGTCCAGCAGATATTCAGGGAACGATATTGTCTGCTGGTCTTGTAGTGCTTTATAGGCACTGGTTTATTTTGATCTTGGCAAAGGACTGGCTAGCTGTCAGTTAGGCCAGTATTAACTATTACCAGAAAGAGGTAGTGTTTAGACCTCCAAGATGACAGGAGTATAGATTTGTGGGGTCATGTGTGCGCGCCCCACTACAGTTGTTATCCGCCAATCAAGTGAGGAGGTTGTTGTTGGAGGGTTGTCAGGGATTTGCGGATTGTGTGAAGGAGGTACCATAAAGGGAGTTGAGATTAGAGGATATCCCGGTAGTGAGGAATTTTCCTGATGTATTTCCTGAGGATTTTTCGGAACTACCTCCTGAACGTACGGTAGAATTTGCTATTGATCTAATTCCAGGGACAGCGCCGATTTCAAAGGCATTGTACAGAATGGCACCGGCAGAGTTAAAAGAGTTAAAGGAACAATTGCAGGAACTGTTCGATAAGGATTCATCAGGCCCAGTGTGTCACCCTGGGGAGTGCCGGTATTGGTTGTGAAAAAGAAAGATGAATCGATGAGAATGTGCATCAGCTACATAAGTTCATATTTCCATAAGTCGGCCAAAATAGTGAATCCTGAAATTAAGATGCCATAAAAATGTAAGATACTAAGTGGGCAACAATTTGACTTCTATGTTCTGTGAAAATTCTGTATTCCCTGGTAAATGATGTTATCACCATAACCTGAAAACAAACCTGAGAATAAAATGTCATGGGCATCACATTGCCAAGTAACCTGAAGGATCTTGTGAATTAAATAACACCTAACCAAATCATCTTTAGCAACTTACCTAAAAGAAAAATCAAAATGATAATTGGACCTTAGCAATCTACCATCCAGAAGGAAAACCATACAGGCTAGGACCTGAAACTTTATCTTTTTGCTCTATCCTATGCCAATCCTACTTGGCAATGGGACACTAATTTAACCGCTTAGGCATTGGCTTGATTGGGATTTGATTCGTATACAGCTTAATGTGAAATCTTTTGTGGTGATCTGCAATTGATTGTAACTTTTGAAGCCATCTTCATAATCTGATCCTTCTACCGTTAGCAACTCTCTAGTACAAATAAATGTAACCCTTTCCTTCCTAGTCCATTTCACATAAGATTCATGCTGCCAGATAATGTTCGATCACTGATCATAGCTGACTAAACAAATTCATTAGTATTGTATTCTGTACCAAAAACCAAGACACGTGTTTATTGCATATTTGTCGAGTCACTGGAGCAAGATCGAGGTCATTTGAAAGAGGTGATCTTCAAACCACCAGGCAAGCAAGAATTTAGATTTGTAGGGTCGCAGGTGCATTCCCCACCTCAGTTAGTATCAGCTATACAGGTGAGAAGATTACTCCTGGAGGGATGTCAGGGGTTTATAGCCTATGTAAAAGAGGTGTCAGAAAATGAAATGAAACTTGACAATACACCTGTAGTTAAGGAGTTTCCAGATGTTTTCCCAGAAGAATTGTCAAGATTGCCTCCTGATCGCGAGGTAGATTTTGCTATCGATCTACTTCCCAGGACAGCAACAATCTTTAAAGCTCCTTACCGTATGGCTCCAACAGAGTTGAGGGAATTAAAGGACTAGTTGCAAGACCTATTGAATAAAGAATTTATCAGGCCTAGTGTTTCGCCTTGGGGAGCTCCAGTGTTATTTGTAAAGAAGAAGGACGGGTCTATGAGAATGTGTATAGACTATAGGGAGATAAACAAGGTAACCATTAAGAACAGATATCCTCTACCCCATATAGATGACTTATTTGATCAGCTCCAAGGTACACGGGTTTATTCTAAGATTGACCTCAGATTAAGTTATCATCAGGTACAAAGGTAAAAGCAGAAGACGTCTCGAAGACAGCTTTTAGGACCAATTATGGGCATTATGAATTTCTTGTTATGCCTTTTGGTCTGACGAATGCTCCTGCAGTATTCATGGATTTGATGAATAAAATCTTTCATCAGTATTTAGACCAGTTTGTCGTAATTTTCATTTATGATATACTGGTCTACTCGAGGAGTTTTGAGGAGCATGAGGCACACTTACGACTGGTACTCCAGACGCTCAGGGAAAAAATTTGCATGCTAAGTTCAGTAAATGTGAATTCTGGTTAGAGAAGGTGGTGTTTCTGGGGCACGTTATCTCAGGTGATGGAATTTCAGTGGATCCTAGCAAGATTAAAGCAGTTGTGAAGTGGGTCAGACTGAAGAATGTTCAGGAAATCAGGAGTGTCTTGGGGCTGGCAGATTATTACAGTCGATTTGTTGAGGGGTTCTCAGCATTATCAGGGCCTCTGACGCGACTGACCAAAAAGAATGTCAAGTTTGAATGGGATGACAAATGGGAGCAAAGTTTCCAGGAACTGAAGTAGAGGCTCATCACTGCACCAGTGTTGATCATCCCATCAGGGGGTGATGGTTATGTTATCTACAGTGATGCGTCCTTGAAAGGACTTGGGTGTGTATTGATGCAGCGAGGCAAGGTAGTAGCGTATGCTTCCAGGCAGTTGAAACAGTATGATAAGAACTACCCTACCCACGATCTTGAATTGGCTGCAGTGGTAGACACGCTAAACATTTGGAGGCATTACTTGTACGGTGAAAGATGCGAAATATTCTCCGACCACAAAAGTCTAAAGTACTTCTTTACACAGAAGGAATTGAATATGCGACAAAGAAGATGGTTGGAACTTTTTAAGGACTATGATTGCACCATCAGCTACAATCCATGTAAAGCAAATGTGGTAGCTAATGCACTGAGCCGTAAATCAAGGAGTGCAGCATAGTTAGCAACAGAATCTTGATGGATCTGGAAAGATTAGATATGGAGTTGGTTGAGTGCGATCACCAAGCTTTTGTTGCCAACCTGGTGGTGTAGCCTACGTTGTATGAAAGGATTAAGGCAGCCCAGAAGAATGACACAGAGTTGGTGGAATTGATCGAGAAAGTGCAAGACGGACAACGGGAGGAGTTCAGTATTTCAGATGACGGAACTTTGCGGTTCCGTTCTAAATTATGCGTGCCTGCAAATGTTGATATCAGGAGGACGATCCTTGAGGAGGCTCATAGGTCCCTATATACAGTTCATCCCGATAGCACTAAAATATATCGGGATCTACGGGAGTCCTTTAGGTGGAGCGGCATGAAGAGAGAAATTGTCAAGTTTGTGCAGCAGTGTCTGACGTGCCAGCAGATTAAGCCTGGGCACCAGAGGCCGACGGGTCAGTTGCAGCCACTTTTCATACCAAAGTGGAAGTGGGACCATGTTTCTATTGACTTGGTGATGGATTTACTGCCGGCGCAACAAGGGTAGAATGCTATTTGGGTGGTCGTTGATAGATTGACAAAGACCACTCATTTCATTCCCATTAAAGTCAACTACTCTATGGATAGACTGGCAAAGTTATATATTCAAGAGATCGTGGGATCACATAGAGTGCCAGTATCTATTGTATCAGACCAAAATCCATGTTTCACGTCACGTTTTTGGAGGAGCTTACAGGAGGCTCTGAGGTCTCAGTTATCTTTCAGCACGGCGTTTCTTCCTCAGACGGACGGCCAGACTGAGAGGGTGATTCAGATATTAGAAGATATGTTGCGGGCGTGCGTGCTAGATTTTAGGGATAGTTGGACTCAATATATGCCGCTGATAGAGTTTGCATACAATAACAGCTATCAGGTCAGCATTGGCATGGCACCGTATGAGGCGCTCTACGGTAGGAGGTGTTGTTCTCCTCTATACTAGGATAAAATAGGTGAGAGGCGAGTTTTGGGACCAGAAATAGTGTAGCAGGCATACAATAAAGTCCAGTTCATTAAAGAAAGAATCAATACAGCTCAAAGTCGGCAGAAGAGCTACGCCGATACTCGTCGCTGGAAGTTAGAATTTGAAGTTAGAGATCACATGTTTTTGAACATAGCGCCACTGAAGGGGATTATGAGGTTTGGGAGGAAGGGTAAGTTGCGCCCTAACTTTATTGGCCCTTTCGAGATTCTTGAAAAAGTAGGGTCAGTTGCCTACCGGCTAACTTTACCACCAGCTTTGTTTAGAATTTACGACGTATTCCATGTTTCCATGTTAAGGAAATACATCCCAGATCCTTCCCATGTCATCAGTTATGCAAAGTTAGGACTCAGTGATGCTTTGGCTTATAAGGAAGCCTCGGTGCAAATTCTAAACAGGAAGGAACAAGAATTACGCAGTAAAGGTCCTACGGAGGAATCACGCAGTTGAAGAAGCTTTTTGGGAGCTTGAGGAACCTGTATCTCTTCAATGGAGATCAACAGTAATCAAGGAAAAATACAGGTAATTATGTAAGGTTTTTTTTGTATAGGTTAGTTAGTAAATGTAATAATTTTCTACTAGTAGGTAGTATTTTGGTTGTGGGAGAATTCTATTTTATATGTATTTGTAATCTCCCAGAACCCTGAATGTAACCACGGTATTCGTTCGCCACAAGTGAGGCTAAGTAATAAGATAAGTAACTCATTTTTCCTTCAGGGATGGTGCATAACACAGACAGTAAATTTCGATGATGAAATTTTATAAAGAAGGGAGAATGTAACGCCCAAAAATAATTATTATAGGAGGAGGTAGTGGATCCTAAAAAATAAATAAATAACTAAATTAAATTTAATTAAATAATTAATTATATTAATTAAAATAAATAAATAAATAAATTATTAATAATTAAATATTATAATAATAATGATTTTGATATTAATATTAATATTATTATTGTTATTATATTAATATATATATAAATATATATCCAAGCTTTTGCTTCAGGAAGCAATTGAATTAAAATTCAGGAGAAGTCGCAGCCCCCCCTCTGAATCTCTCTCTGGCTCACCTCCGTCTCTCTCCCACTTCCTTCAATTTCTAGACGGATATTAGGCTGATCGAAAAACGGAAGGTGTCGTTGGATTCCATTCTCCGCCACCGACATTTTTACTAGAGTGGATTTGTCATAGGAGTTGTGTAGGCACCATTCCTGGGGTAAGGTAATCTTTCCCTATTTTCTCAATTTCTCCTTAGATCTTCAGTCAAATCGACGATCGGACACCACCACGGGGTCCTAGTTGTGATCGTCGTCATTTTGGTTGGAGTAAATTTTCAATTTGGGTTTCCTAGGCACCATTCCAAAGCGAGAGTGGGATTTGGGGAATTACGTAAATTGGTTATATTTGAGGGTATAATTATTTATTTGGAATTTATGGCCTTAGAAAATATTAAAATAGTATTTTATTCAGGATTGATTTAATGGAATTAGGATTTTTTATTCAGAGTCCGGGCAAGCGCCGCAGGCATCAATTTGGGATTCCTGTTGGCGTAGTTCAAGAAACCAGTTAAGGGAATAAATTAAGTCAATATTTTTCATGGAAATATTTACTATTTTACAGCATTTTATTCCAAGAAATTATATATGGCATAAAATTATGTTTGGGAAATTTACTGCTGTTAATAGAAGATTGTTTTAATACATTTAATCAGGAAAAATGATTTCAGTGCAGATTTTCTGAGTAGAACATGATTTACTTTGTATGGCATGGGCATAGAATTTTATGATTTGATGTAATGGCAAAATGATATGTTTTCAGAATAAGCATGTTATCACTGTTTCAGGAAATTATTAAAAACAGTACAGAAATATATTTAAAGTATATTATAATGCAACAGCGCAAGGGCCGTAATTTATATGATATGGGGCAAGGACCATAATTTATATGATATTATATGCCGGCACAAGGGTCATGATGTATGATATGCTATTTTCATGAAATTATTATTATGTCAGATATTATGATGAAACAGTTATGTTCAGCATATAAAACATAGTATATGATATCAGAACTCGGATGGCTTAGTTTAGTTCAGTTTTCAGGAGCACGGTACCATAACTATATATATTCAGATTATGATAGTGCAACCACACGATCAGAGTATGGTAAGGTGGCAATCAATGTGGCTTCAGTGTAGTTTGGAGATGTTCCCCTGGTAGTCTGAACCAGGTGGGGCAGGCCCATCGTACTTACAAATCAGAGTTTTTTATCTAGCATGGTCGGTCAGCCATTGCTAGGTCCAGCCTTCGAGCCGCACAACCCAGTCATGTGGGGGTAATATATGACACCAACTAGCTATCCATCTTGGGATTTATTTCACGTATTATACAGTTGTATAAGATGATTTACACGTACAGAGATATAGCATGACATGTATGTTACTTTTAAATATGATACTTAACGTCTTGAGTGCTTAGGGAAGGATAGAATTTGGGCACATGTTTGGGGTTTGTACTAGTAATGAAAGAAATATACGAAATTTTAAGATATTCTTTCCAGATGACTTATCAGAGCTACCTTCAGGAGGAAATTGAATCTAATATTGATTTGGTGTTAGGAGCGAAGCCTATGTCGATTGCTTCCTATAGAATGACATCAATTGAACTAACGCAACTTAAGGTGCAACTAGAAGATTTCCTTAACAAGGAATCTGTTCGACCTAGTATATCATTATAAGTTGTACTTGTGTTATTCACTAAGAGACATAATGGGGCCTGAGGTAATGCATTAATCATTGGAAGTTAAATCACGTTACAGTAGGAATTGATATCGACAACTAGGGATTGGGGGATTAATTGGTAAATCCCAAAATTTTTGAAGATTGATTTGCAATAAAAGTATCACCAATTAAGAATTGGAAATTATACACCCCAAAGACAGAATTGAGTACATAGTAAGATCACTATAAGTTTCTGGTGTTACCAATTGAGGGTTATCAATGCATCTTATATTTTCATAGATATAATGAATCAAGTCATTCACCCATACTTGGATCAGTGCATTGTAATTTTTATGGATGATTTTTTTTTTTTTTGGGTATTCACAGACTTAAAAAGAGCATGAACAACATTTGTGATTAATTTTACAAACACTATAAGAGCATCAGTTACATGCTAAATAGGAAATGCGGGTTTTGGACAACTAATACGAAATTTTTGGGTCATGTCATAATCAAAGGATAGTTATTTATTGATCCTTCTAAGGTTATATTAGTGTTAGATCTTTGGAAGACTCAAGGAAAAAATTGAAGTTGTTGAGTGTTAGTGCTGAAGCAAGGTGTATTAGAACAGGATGTATAATCCATCAATTTATGTTAGTTATCAATTCTAATGAACTTGTTTAAAAGATTAATTCAAAACTTATTAGGGTTGTATTCAACAAATTTCGATGACGAAATTTTTATAAGGAGGGGAGAATGTAACGCCCCAAAAAATGATATACTTGGGAATGTAAAATAAAATAAAAAATAAGAAAATAAATAAATAAATTTTAAATTAAGTATTAATTGATTAATTAACTAAACATTATTAAATTGAATAAATTAATTAAATAATATGGTGGTTATATATATAAACATATAAGGATATATAAGGATAAGATATATATATATATAAATATATAATATAATATTATTATAATATAAGTAATATATATATACATCTCCTGAAGCATCATCAAGCTTCAGGAGACATTTGTTACTGAGATTGAATCAATCTCAGAGACACGGCGGCGGCCCGCGCCCCCCCCCCCCCCCACCCCAAGACGCCTCTCCTCATCTCCTCTCCTTCTCTTCTCATTTTCTCGGCCGATCGAAAAACCAAAGATACCACTAGACTCCATTTTCCGCCACCGACATATCTACCGGAACGAATTTGTCATAAGAGCGGTGTAGGCACCATACCTGGGGTAAGATAATATTTCCCTATTTTCTCAATATCTCCTTTGATCTTCAGCTAAATCGACGATTGGGCACCACCACGGGATCCTAGTCGCGATTGTCGTCATTTTGGCTAGAGTAAATTTTCAATTTGGGTTTCCTAAGCACCATTCCAAAGCGAGAGTAGGATTTGAGAAATTAAGTAAATTGGTTATATTTGAAGGTATAATTATTTATTTGGAATTTATGGGTTTAGAAAATATTAAAATAGTATTTTATTTAGGATTGATTTAATGGAATTAGGATTTTTGATTCAGGATCCGAGTGAGCGCCGCAAGCATCAGTTTGGGATTCCTATTGGCGTAGTTCAAGAAACCAGGTAAAAGAATAAATTAAGTCAGAATTTTCATGGAAATACTCTACAGTATTTTATTTTAGAAATTATGTATGATATAAAATTATGTTTGGAAAAATTACTGCTGTTTATAGGGAATGTTTATATATATTATCAAGGAAAATGGTTTAATTTGTGTGGCATGGGTATAAAATCTTATGATTTATGTGATGGAAAAATGTTATGTTTTCAGAACCTTCATGCTTCGGGAAATGGTTAAAACAGTACACGAATTATATTTTTCGTAATTTACGTGAAATGGCACAAGAGCCGTAATTTATGAAACGGCGCAAGGGCCGTAATTTATGTGAAATAGCGCAAGGGTCAGAGTTTATATAAAATGGCGTAAGGGTCATTAATTTATATGATATGATATGAAATGTAGGCGCAAGTAAGGATGAGCAAACGGTCAGTTCGGTGAAATTCGGTTAATTAACTGAAAATTTTGGCTAACCATTTCCATTAACCAAACCGACCAAATTAGAGATATTAACCGAATCTCGACGGACCGAATTAACTGTTCGGGTAATTCGGTTAACCAAATTTAACCGAAATTATTTACTTAATTATTAAAAACATAATATAATTATAGTTTTTTTACTCTGCAACTCATTTATTAATTTTATTAAAAAAAAAGATATTTTGCATCTATTCATTTTAACAAACACGACAAGGGATTGTTCAAGCCTTTAAGGGGCTGTTCAAGTGTAGATTATTGGATCATTAGAGACTCATTGAATAAATGAGAAGTACATGAACCTGAGTGAAGAAGCGTCGCCATGCGAAGAGCCGAAGAGGGATTTTGGACAGGCGAAGCCACAAAGACGAAGAGGGAGAACTAAGAGGGATTCGGGAATGGGGACCTCAGGCGAGCCAAACTGAAGAGGAGAACTGGAACTGGAGAACTGCTGAACGCCTGAACTGAGAAGTGGAGATGGAGAAGTCGAGTACTCGAGAAGGAGTGAAGGACCGAAGGAGAAGTCGAGACTCAAGAGTGGAGAGGAGTCGAGGACACTGGACAACGGTTGCGGAGTGCGGAGCAGACCACTAAACAGAACCCTAGTCAATTTAAGCTTGAAATTTAAGTAATTATTAAATCGGTTAATCGGTTAACCGAATTTATATTTTCTGTTCACTGAACCGAAAACCGATTAACCGAAATTAGATAAACCCCAACCAAACCGACCGAACCAATTTTTTTACCCGAACCAAAACAACCAATTTCGGTCGGTTAAATCGGTTAATTCAGGTTTCCCCGAATTATGCTCACCCCTAGGCGCAAGGGCCGTAGTGAAAAATATGTTGATTAACCGAATTTATATTTTCTGTTCACTGAACCAAAAACCGATTAACCGAAATTAGATAAACCCCAACCAAACCGACCGAACCAATTTTTTTACCCGAACCAAAACAACCAATTTCGGTCGGTTAAATCGGTTAATTCGGGTTTCCCCGAATTATGCTCACCCCTAGGCGCAAGGGCCGTAGTGAAAGATATGTTATTTTTATGAAAATATTATTATTTTAGATATTATGGTGAAACGGTTATATTCAGCATATGAAATACAGTATATGATATCAGTACCCGGATGGCTTAGTTTAGTTCAGTTCAACAGTACAATACCATAGCTATATATGTATTCAGATTATGTTAGTGCTACCACATGCCGCAAGGGGCTGTGGGAGATTGGCAGTTGATGTGACTTTAGTGCAGAGTTGTAGACGTCCCCCTGGCAGTCCAAACCAGGGTGGGACAAGCCCATCGTACTTACAGACTTATATCGATCTAGCATGGTCAACTAGCCAGTGCTAGGTCTCACCTTCGGGCCACCCAACTCAGTCATGTGGGGGTAATACAAGGCATCAGCTAGCTATCCATCCAGGGATTTATTTTATGTATTATACAGTGGTATAAGATGTTTTACATATACAGATATATAGCATAACATGTATGCTACTTTCAGATACATTTATTCAGTAAATTATCAGACAGTTTTCACATACACGATTTATATACAATATATGCTTATGACACATGAAAATACCCATGTTGTCACACACTGATATTAGTTTATTTCCCTTACTGAGAGGTGTCTCACCCCAGCTCTAAAACATTTCAGGGAATCCAGGTAGAGGAGCGGATAGAGCTCCGCAGCGTTAGTGGTCGCCCGATCTACCCTGCCAGAAGGGTAAGTCGCTATGCTAGGGTCATATGGGTTTTTGGGTAGTGACCCTAGGGAACTTTATGATCATTTTGGGATGTGTGTATATTTAGATGACGGGTTTGTAAAACTCTGGTATTGTATTTGGACGGTTGGTTTGTTATGTATATGATGTATGTTTTCCGCTGCTAGGGTGTCAGTGATATATGACAGGGTTTTTTCCCAGTACCCACGTGTCTGGGTGGATTATGTTTAGGTTATCATGATTATTGGCATGCTATTGTGTAAAAAATTTAATAAATATATGGTAAATTAGGTAGATCGTTACACTCGGTCCAAGTCCAGGAAGAAGAAGAATGTGCGGTGTTTTAAGTGCGGGAAGAGAGGGCACATAAAACCCGAGTGCCCTAAAAAAAGGTAGGGAGGTGCTAAAAACAAAGAAGGTTCGTCGACAACGGCGAATATAGTTGAAGAAAGAGACTTTGGAAGTGGTGACAGTGATATGCTCTCAGTTTCATTGGGGTCAGATGAGTCCGCAAATTCTTCGATTTTGGACTCTGCATGTTCGTATCATATGACGCCCAATAAGGACTGGTTCACTACATTCAGATTGATCAGTTCTGGTTTCGTTCTGATGGGGAACAATTTTGCGTGCAAAGTGATCGAGATGGGGAATATCAAAATCAGGATGTACGACAGTGTAGTGCGTACATTGGGTGATGTGAGGCACATACCAAAGTTGAGGAAGAATTTGGTTTCGTTGGGCACTTTGGATTGTAACGGATTCAATTACAAGTTCGAAGGTGGATAATGAAGGTGAGTAAAGGAGTTCTGACCATGATGAAGGGGAAAAGAGTACCGAGTAATATTTACACACTGCTAGGTACAATGGTTGTAGGTGGAGCTGCAGTCGTAGAGTCTGAGTATGACAGTATTCTTGTGTGGCATATGCGTCTAGGGCATATAGGAAAGCGTGGGATGCAGGAACTTCACAAGAGAGATCTTCTAAAGGGGGTAAAATCATGCAAGTTGGAGTTCTGCAAGTATTGCATGCTTGGGAAGCAGAACTGGGTTCAATGCATGACAGCCACGCACAAGACAAAAGGAGTACTAGACTACATTCATTCTAACGTTTAGGGGCGGTGAGAGTGGCATCACGAGGGGGACATGTGTATTTTGTGAGTTTTATCAACAACTACTCACAAAAGGTCTGGATTTACTTCATGCGTCACAAGTAGAAAATATTTGTCAAGTTTAAAGTGTGGAAAGCTGAAGTGAAAAATAAGACCAGGAGAAAGATCAAAATCCTCAGGATAGACAATGGGACTGAGTACACAAACTTAGGATTCAAAGAGTTCTGCGAGCAGCAAGGCATAAGTAGGCATTTTACCATGTGCCGGACACCGCAGCAAAATGGTGTGGCGAAGAGGATGAACTAAACCCTAGCTGAAATGGCTTGGTGCCTCAGGTTGCATGTTGGGCTCGCCATGAATTTCTAGGTCTAGGCGGTTAATATGACCTTTTTCTTGGTAAACAGATCACCAAGGGTATCAAAGAATGGGAAAGTTGCTAAGGAGGTGTGAACCAGTGAAAAGGTAGACTACTCTGGTCTTAGAGTATTTGGGTGTTCGGCCTATGCGCACATCCCGGGTGAAGGGAGATCTAAGCTTAAGGTGAAGTCTAGAAGGTAAAGTCATGTTGTGGCGTACTCAGGATGAAATAGAGAAATGGATGCCAAAAAATCGCAATAGCAATGAGCGTGCGATTCAGGTAGAGTTAGACTCAAGGCAGATATGCAGGGATTCCTACCCTGAGAGATCAGCCAGTGGTGCAGATGGAGTCAGAAACTCAGGGTGGAGATGACACAGGGAGTTCTAGCTCAGATGACCAACAGCCACGTCAAAGCATAGCTGTAGACAGACCCAGACGCATCGTCAGACCACCCCCAAGATACAGTTTTGACGATCTGGTGTCTTATGCGTTTATCACCAACAACGGGGATCCTACTACCTATCAGGAGGCGATGCATAGCCAAGAGAAGGGTAGCTGGATAGGCGCTATGGTGGAGGAGACAGAGTCATTGCATAAGAACCAGACATGGGACTTGGTGGAGCTTCTAGCTAGGAAGCGAACAATTGGATGCAAGTGAGTACACAGGAAGAAGGAAGCAGTTTCAAAAAAGGAAAGAAAGAAGTACAAGGTTCGCTTGGTAGCGAAGGGCTACTCGCAGAGGAAGGGAGTAGATTATGATGAAATGTTCTCCCCTGTGGTTAGGCACACTTCCATCAGGGTAGTGTTGGGACTAGTGACGTAACATGATCTACATCTGGAGCAGATGGACAGAAAGACGGCGTTCTTCCATGGTGACTTGGACGAGCTGATTTACATGACACAGCTAGAAGGGTTCAGCCAACCTGAACAAAAGCATTTAGTCTGCAAACTGAACAAGTCACTGTACAGGTTAAAGCAGCCTCCGAGGTAATGGTGCAAGAAGTTTGACGCCTATATGAACCAGATCGGCTACAGGAGGTGTGAGTACGATTGCTACATCTATGTGAGGGAACTTGTGGACGAGTTTCTTATTTTTCTTCTGCTATGCATAGACGACATGCTAATTGCTGCTAAAGATATGACTGAGGCAAATCGGTTGAAAACTCTGCTAGGAAAGGAGTTCGATATTTAATACGTGGGTCCAGCCAAGAGAATACTTGGCATGGAGATTCGCAAGGGCAAAGCTGCAAGGAGACTATGGTTATCTCAAGGCGGCTATATGGAGAAGGTGGTGGAGAGGTTTAGCATGGCCAATGAGCACGCCTTTGGTGAGTCATTTCAGATAATCTACCATCCAATGCCCAAGGATGGACGATGAGGTCTGGGATATGTCGAGGATTCCCTATGCTAGAGCAGTGGGGTGTCTAATGTATGTCATGGTGTGTACGAGGCCAAACCTGGCACATGTTGTCAGCTTGGTGAGCAAGTTCTTCTCAAATCCGGGTCGACAGCACTGGGATGCTGTGAAGTGGATTCTCAGGTACATGATGGGTATGACCGGATATGACATCATGTTCAGCACACAACAAAGTGATCCATCAGTGGTGAGGTACGTGGATGCTGATTACGCAAAAGATGGATGACAAGAGGTCTACCACAAGGTACGTATTTACCCTTGTGGGAGGACCTATTTGTTAGAGGTCTATGGTGCAGTCGCTCGTGGTGTTGTCTACTACCAAGTCAGAATACATGGCAGTGGCTGAGGCTGCCAAGGAAGCGTTGTGGCTTACGGGGTTAGTCAGAGAATTGGGTGTCCAGCAAGGTGGAGTCCGGCTACAATGTGATAGTCAGTGTCATATACTTGGCGAAGAATCAAATGTACCATGCAAGAACGAAGCACATTAATGTGTGGTATCACAGGGTCAGAGAACTGATTATTTCAGGGGAACTTCTTCTTGAGAAGGCCCATACATCTGACAATGCAGCTGATATGCTGACAAAGCCGGTCACGACGGACAAGTTCAAGCATTGCTTAGACTTGATCAACGTCTCCAAGTGCTAGAGGGGAGACAGACCCAATCTACAAGCCCGGGTGGAGCAGCGGTTATACTTTCAGATTTCCAAGGTGGTGAATATTCGCTAAGTTGGAGATTGTTGGGAATGTGGCTCATATTCAAAGCGGATCACATGTACCGGAGAAAGCTACGTGAAGCGAGGGACAATTGCATGAGAGGAGTCTGCAGCACTGAGGGCAAACCGTCGACGGATTGGGCCCTAACCGTCAACAGTTTCAAGCAGTACACAAAAGGCAATTTTCTCAATACCAAACTGTCGACAGTTACCGTTGGCACAGATTACGTGGTTTCAAATCAGGGGCGTGTAGATTGGGCTAAAACTGAGGGATTTCCTCCAGAAATTGATACAAATGTAGTTTAGATATACTAGAACACTTATGCACGCATTGGGTTCATACTTAAAAAATATTGTAACCCAAAGATTGTAGCTTTTACATTGATCATAGTGAAAACTGAAGTGCTGCTCCCATGGACGTAGGCTATTGCCAAACCACGTAAATTTTGTGCGTTCTACTTGTGTTTTTGATTCTTCTTATTGTTGTTTGATTGCTTCTTAAGTATATTTCATTGTCGAGTGATTGCATTAGTGGTTGTTGATTGTTTCGTGTTTGATTGTGTGCTTCTACTGTGCGTGTTCAAGTTGAACGAACATCAACATCTCTCTCACCCCTAAAAAGGCTTACAATATTGGGCATCCCTCTAACCATAGTTGTAACCTAAAGTTGATTGCGTACCATCGAGGGTGAGTATATGGCAGGTGTAGGAGCTATAAAAAAAAGAAATCGAACGAAGCAATCTAATTTAGAGCAGGCTTGGTGACCTCAATTTGGATTGGCATGTGACTACAATCTATTATGACAATCAAAGTGCTATCAATTGAACAAAGGATCATGATTTGAGACCAAACATCCCACAACTTAATGCTCATATCTAATATCCATAAAACCTAATATAAACTTACGATGCTTGGTGGGAAAGGAAACTAAATTAAAACCTAATTTAACCAAAATACCAGTTTCCTTACCCTAATAAAATTAACCTAGATAAAAAAAACGAAAATACAATAAAATTAGAAAATTAAAATAGATCTTGTTTGCATGTTGCATCATTGTTCCCCAATTAAAAATAATTGGACCTCCAATTTTAGAAATTTGAAAGATGAAACATCTATATCATTATCATGTTTGAGGGAGGCCAATGTAATATCGTAGTTATGATCCAACTAGTTTAAAAGTCCAAATTGTTACCATGTTTGATGGAGGCCAATGCAATATCCCAATTATGATCCAACTGGTTTATGACACATGAATCACTACAAAATTGGAAAAAAAAAAATGGTGATACCACTTAATCTCCAAGCGGGATATTCCCCTCAATGTGCCAATGCCTCGGTATTTGCCTTGATAGTGTATGCCAACTTAGGCCAAAAAGAGCATCAAAATACTTTCTAAACCTTGTGCTGTAGGAACATGGAGAAATACGTTCCTAAATCCTAACACAAAAAGGCAGTATTATACTTCCATCCTCAAGTTTGCTAGGACATCTTTTGCACCTCATAACTACCATCTTACTTTAGCTAATTTGTGTGAAACCTCTGCAACCCCCTAGAGAAAGCATCTCTACTTTTGTAATTTGTATATTTCAACAAAAAAAAAGCTATAAAATTTAACCAATAGTTAAACACCAATTGATTTAGTATTGTATTCACTATTCACTTCTAGGAGTTTGAGTGCAAGATATAAAAATAAACTCAAACAACATAATGTTTTAAAATTGGATTCAAATTCAAATCTTCTTGCCCTAGAAGCAATAATTCCTCAAGCTTACAAAAGTTCATCACAAGTTTTTGTTTATAGAAAAAGTTCATCACAATTTATCAACACATTAAACAAATGGCCAATATCTTTTTTGCTTCTTTGAGAATATCACAAGTCATTTAGCACAATCATTCCATGAATTTCTTCCAAGTATTTAGGTCGAGAATGGACATGTTTCAATATGTTGGCCCAACAAAAAATAATATAAACAGAGCAAGGTGCAACAAGGCTATGTAGAGTTTCTTAATCTTGCCATCTCTGATATAAGAAGAAGAAGAAGAAGAAGAAGCAGCAGATAGGCACTCAGTCTGCAGACACAATATGTATATTTTCTCTTACCTATGTAGTTTAATGTTAAAAACTAGTTGAAGACAATAATAATGAAGAAACAATAATTTCAAATATTGAGTAGTCAAAGGGCAGTCAAATACCAGTTTTGCAACCTTCTTCCAGAAATGTGGAGTGGGCTTTAAAGTAAAGTAAGCTTTATGCAGTGCCAATTCTTGTTCTTCTGTCCAAGCTTGCACAAGCCAATCACATTCCATTCCTTCCTCTATCTCCCTCCTATTTCCAATATATCCACCCTCTTTATCAACACCTGCTGCCTCACTCTTTCCTCCTATTTCAATACCCACAGAATCTGCAGAATTACTCCTGAAGCTCCTTTCCCTTTTCCTTGCAAATTTTTCACACAAATTGGCACCCATATTGTCTTTCCACAAACCTAACGAGACCCCCCTATCCACGGATTCACTTAAGCTACGTTCGATAAACCGATTATTCTTACTGTCGCTGGCCTTCTCCGCACGTTCATCGAACTCTACCTGACACAAAAACCTTGGAGACCGCCTGATACTTTGAGTACCCGCGACCCGATTGGTGACTCTTCGAGAATTTTTCAGAGGGCTCAAATTCGTACATTTTCTCAGCCCATCGTCGGATTTTTCCAAACCCCCCGAAATATTTTCTAGATTGATCGATTCTCTGGAAACACGTTTCGTAAATTTATCATTCATGTCACCGCTGGTCTTCTGCTCGCGTTCATCCATTTTTCTCTGATTCTGAAACCTAGGAGATCGCCTGCGACTCTGAATTCCAGCAGCCCCATTGTTCACTCTTTGAGATCTTCTCAACACAGCACTCGAATTCACGCGCTTTATCAACCCATCGCTGGATTCATTCAAATTGTTCAAAACCTTTTCCGGGTAATCTTCTTGGGTTCTCTTCCGAGAAACACTAGCCGAAGAGCTGAGAGGAAAATCCAACTCCGCCTCGACCCTGCTCTTCTTGAACTTGGGTTTAGGGTTTTCTTGCGAACCTATGGATTCTGGGGTGACCTCTTGCTGGAGAAACCTCGGAGATCTTCTGAGAGCCGTGGGCTTTTCCCCTCCATTGGCAGCGTTTTTCCTCTCGAGCATTTTCACAAACAGGTGGCGGACCTTGCACTACCACATTGAGGTTTAGAGAGGGAAACTTGATTCAAAAGCGGCAGGTAGGGAAGCCGGTGAGCATGTTGCACTCAGCCACGCAGCAACATTGCCCCATTCCGCATTTCGGGCCATCATTGCATGAACTTTCTCGTGGAAATGACAATGGGCCCGACTAGGCCCGGCCCAACATGACCCATTGTTATATATATATATTATTTTCATGAATTGTTGTATTTTTTTTCTTTTTTGATTTTTATTAGCAAGGAGAGATTATCACAATTTCATGACATAGCTTCTAACATAATTAATATAGTTTTTTTATGAATAAAAGTGAATTGTGTATCATAATCTTAAAAAACTGTTGAATATAATGTGGTATTGAGATGTAGTAATAAAATATTTGTCAAGATATTAAGCTCATTTAAAAAAGCAAATAGTAGCAAAATTATAAAAAATTTAAATGTAAAATATTTTTTTATTATTATATTATGTTTTATTTTTTGATGTACAAATCTTATGAATTTTAATTTGTATATAAATAATTAAAATACTTCTAAAAGTTCAAAGGAAAAAAATTGATAGTCCCAAAGTGACAAAAATTAAAATGCCAATTCTACTCTTTATTTGTTAATTATAGTTAAATTCCTTCTATGTCCTAAAACTTAAAATCAATGTCCCTTGCTTGAATCTCCCCCCCACCCCAAATCTTCCTATGGCGTTTGATCTAGCTGCATGACCATTCAACCGCTATTACTGCTCAAATGACATCACACTTACTCCCAACTGTTATGTTTCATTCTTTTATTCCTTTGGCTATCGATATTCCCTCATGGCCCTCTAGCATCTAAGTGACTTTTGTTGACAAAAGTTCAAATGTCTCACCATTTTGTTATGTATATGCTTAAATCTGTAATATGCAATCGTAAAAAAATAATTCTTATGGTATGTTTGATGCTACTGCAAGATGTAAGTCAACAGTGTACATTGCTTTGGAAGATAAAGTGATAAGATTGAGAGCTTTTCTAAACAACCATTAGACTGTGTATGCTCAAAGAAATGGAGGTGTTTGTAGTAGATCCCGCAAGAGATATGCAATCGTGATTCCAGGGGCTTTGATTTCCGATGATTGATTTGGGGTCTCAACAAGGGGGTCTAACAACCAAGGTGGGTTTCTGATACCTTTTTCATCTTCTTTGTCCAATAGTATTCTTTCTTAATTTTATGGAAATGTTGCTTGGATTTTTTATATTTTTTCTAGTTTTATTGTTCTCTATATACATTTAAAACCCTAAAAATAATTGTTAGATTTTAAATAAAATAAAATAAATTTTTCAATTCATAATTTGCTTTTATTATTAAATTCATGCGACTATGGTCCTCTTTTATTATAAATGGCAAGGCCTTTTCTTCCACCTGTCAAAGGGTGTGAGCATAGCTTTCTTTTTCTTTTTTTCTTTTTTTTTTATTACATAAGAACTTCAGCCACCAATGAGCCCTTTGGACTCCCTAATGCGGCACCAAACCTACGGATCAGTGTCCTCCGCCCCCAGGTCTCGCTGATCAGGGTAAAGTCTGGATGCAGACACGGCTTCTGTGCATCAGTTGGATGTTCGGCCAACCTGACCCCAAGAACACATCTTCATTACCATCCACAGTCCCCGCTGGCTCATGGAGAACTCTCACCATCCACGGTCCTCGCTGGCTCACAGAGCGAACTCTCACCATCCACAGTCTCTGCTGGCTCACAGAGTAAACTCTCACCATTCACAAGTACCGCTGGTTCTGTGAGTGTATCTACCTAGAATTGAACCTCTAATGCTCCTTCTTACTTGCTGATGTCTTTCCACCGCGCCATGTCGTGGGGGCGAGCATAGCTTTCTATTGCTGAATGTTATAAAGGTAGAAAATTACATTTGTGTTGATTTTTATCAAACATGGATATTATATGTTTATTGGTCACAATCTCTACTTCATACTTAGATGTTTTTTGTTTTGTTTCCTAAATTGATTCTAAAATAATTTTGCTCTATTTGGTTGCGTAGAAGATGAAATATAATCTTTATTCATACATTTATATTTTGCCTGTCTAACCAGATTTATGTAAGTTCATTAATTTATTTATTTAATAAGATTAGTAAATGTAAGTTATATCGTTTCAAATAACTATCAATGCCAAGTCCCCCTTCCCCAAATTATTCCTTGTATTTATTACTACTCAAGTTGATCTCTTTTTGCATGCATTTTTGCTCTCTTTTTCTCTAATTATTCTCTTTTTTATTTCAATTACTCTAATCCATGAATTTATATCTAAGGTTTTCTAGGATTACTAATATTCATTTGATCCAGTTATTTTTTATCTTTATTTGTCCAGATTTTGTGTCCTTACCCCTACATGGAATTACAATATTTTGTTTATTTAGTGCAAAGAGGTTAAAAGAAGGAGAAGGAGAAGGAGAAGGAGAAGATATTATGGGTGATAAAAGTTTGATGAATATTGTATTTGAAATTATTGGGAATTTTGAAGTTAATAATTTTCTTTTCTCTTGTTGTGTTCCTCATGAACTTGGAATTCAATTCAAACATTTGATTTGGGTTTAAGCAAAATATGCAACATAAAATTGTATCGATTTTTACCAAGTTCTTGTTTTGCCAAACTTCCCATGTTCATAACCGAAAAAGCTCAAAGTACATTTACTCTTTTACTTTTTGTTACCTATAATTTTGGTAGGTATCTTTAGGGGTTCTCAGACACAAATTGGCTAATTGTGTATCTTTCCATACCATAGTTTAATGTTGCGATTTATAAGTAAGACATAATCTTTTAATTAGCAAATACCTTACCAATTCTCTTAATGGGCATACAATATTTAACACTAGTAATGCTACACTTACCTAAAAAACATCTTACTTTTTCTTACCCACTACTTTAAATAATTGTATTATATACATAGTACAATACTCATAAAGTAGTGGGTATATATATGGTACAATTATTTAAAACAGTAGATAAGAAAAAGTATGATGTTTGATAGGTAAGTATAGTATTAGTGTATTTAACATTGTTACTCCAATTAAAGGTCATTTATTGCATCATGTTGGCTGCAATATCTTGTTAGCAAGTTGAACCTTTGGTGGGATATGGTAAAAATATATCTATTATATTATTCCTCTTTGCTTCCTCTTATTTTAATTTTTGAGTCATTTTCAAATTATTTTTTACATATATTTAAATAAAAAATAGAGAATATATATATATATATATATATATATATATATATATATATATATTCATTCTTTTCTTTTTACAACTCTTTGCAAATTGGGAAAATGTGTAATACCATAAACTTTCCCTTCTTTTTGAAATTCTTTTGTAGACAACCATTTTCTTGAAGCAAATGCTCTAAAGATGGGAATTCCTGTTTTTTTTTTTTTTTTTAAGAAAGAATTTGGTTTAAATATTTTTAAGGCAAATGTTGGGTTTTTTTTTTTTCATTTTTTTATAACATGTAATATTAGTCTAATCTTTTAGGAATGTAATAATTTTTTTTTTTTTTTTTAGTAAAAGAGGGCGGCACCTCCATTTATTTATTAATATACGCTCACTTTTGATGGAGGAATACCGTGGTTACAAGATTGTAAACATACCGTGGTTAGGAATGTAATAATGATTATAAGCAAGCATATAGTTTCAATAATTATTTTTCAAAGATTGCTCCTCAAAAGTGATTTGTGTCATGGCTTCAACTGTTCTTCTTATAATTTGTAGTCTATAAGTTTCTTAGGAGGGATCCCATTATTTAAAATTTGTAAATTTGATGCTAGAAATTTAAAGTTTGAATCTTAGAAAAGGATGTGATGGGATGAGAAATGAACTCTCTCTATTATTGTGCAACTCACGCTTATGAGTGTGGACCTTTATAAGACCACTCCTTTTTGTTACTATGTTCAAAACTTCAAACCATTTAGGATCGTCATTGTGGTTACCATCAATGTAAAATTTCGAATAGATACTTTTTATGTTGAAAGGTAGGTCTAATTATTGTTCAATTTTCTTTAAAAAGGATGGTGGTTTTTAAGTGATTATATTGTCCTAATGAAGTTCTTTGTTTTCCTTTCCAGTGTTCTTTTTTCTTCATTTTGGTGGTGCCTTTAAATTATTTATTATTGTTACAAGCATCTAATGGATAATAAATTTTTCTTTATTTTGCTGCTGCAATTGGATCAAAGAACCTCCTACTATTCCATATATGTATTTACATGGAAAAAAATGCTAAATAAAGATCTCTCTTCAGGTTTCTCTGTGTTAAATCATACCAAAGTAATTGTCTTTTGCTAATTCCAACTGCTCTTAACACCTTTGATAAAACTTTGATGGTAAATGAATCCAAACAATGATCGAATTTGATCTAGTATGCCAGATATGATTTCTTTCTCCCTTTTTTTGTTCTTCTCGTTTTACCCCGTCCCTTTAGTTTCATCTTTTTCTTTAAACAAGTAGAAGAAAAAAAATTGAGATGATTACATAAATGGTTCTCATTTCACAAACACTGTGTCAGCAAATTTTTCTTTCAATTGCTTCTATTCTTATTATACTGTAGGATAGTTTTGAATTCGAACACAATTGGGTCACTAGGATATGCATGAAAAGAAAGAGAAAAAAAAAACAGAATTGTGAGTTAGTAAAATAGTTACAAATCTTCTTTCTTTAGTTTCACCTTTTTTTTTGTTAAAACTTGATATACATTGTTGGCCCACAACTTAACAGCTTAAACTTTTTGGTAAAGTAGTAATCTAACATGATATCAAAGCTGATTACCAGAAGGTCCCGAGTTCAAGTCTTGTTGCCCGCAATTTAAAAAAAAAATATTTCATTCCTTATTATGGGTGCTATTTATCATGTGTTTATCTCTTCACATGTGGCTGCACATGCGGAGAGTTAAAACTTGGTATACATTATTGGCCCACAACCTAACAGCTTAAGCTTTTAGGTAAAGTGGTAATCTTAAATTTAAAAAAAAAAAAAAATCAAGAAACCAAGGGAATTTTAAATTGATTTAAAAGGTTAATGACCATTATATTCACATGAGAATGCTAGAAGTTTTGTTTCTACCAAACACATTGGTTAAGAAAATTCTAGAAACTACACATTCTTAAATTGATTTGTTCTCTTATTATATAGTTGTTATGATCGTGCAGCAAATTAATTAGTGAAAAATATTATTAAGAAAGGGAAATTCACTACTTAGATTACTGTGATAGGGCTACCTTTTGATTTAATTTCTAGAGTCAACTACTATAAGTTCCGTAGCAAGGGACTTGATTAAAAGAGGTTTACTCATGAAATAAACTTCATATAAAGCACCAACAATTGAGAAGTTGTCAGGTGTTAATTTGAAGAATTCAAATAATTAATTGAATTTTTTTAAAAATTTTTGTAAATTTTCATTTCATTTCATCAAATCGAATCTCATGATAGTATCTATATTATGTTTCAATGGTTTCTTCTTTATTTTAAGGGAACACAAATGTATATCATTTGTTAAGCATATATTGTTAGGACCCTGTGAGTATCCAAATCAAAGTGACACCAAGAATTTTACGTGGTTCGGTCAACAACGACCTACGTCCACGGAGCACACACCAAAATTCACTAACTCGCCGAAAAATATTACAATTCTCTCTCTTTCTCTCTCTCTCTTCTTCCCTTCTTGCTCTCTCTGAGCTTCTCTGCTCTCTCTGCACTCTCTCTGTGCTATTCATATACATCTTCCACAGCCCTCTTTATATAGGCTTGGAATTTACATCATAATCAATACAAATCAATTACAAATTGGAAGTTTCAACAAAGAGATAAATTGCACCATAAATTCCACCGCGTGAAAATAAATTCACCACGCGTTTTCTGACTCAGCAACGCGTTGTCTCCTGGCTGTCTTCTGGCTCCATCTCTAACAATTTATTGTTGCCTCAGAGCGTTTACATCTTGAACAGTTAGATGTGAAAACGGCGTTTCTTCACGGTGATCTTGATGAGGAAATCTACATGCATCAACCAAAAGGATTCTCAGAGAAAGGTAAAGAGAATCTGGTGTGCAGGTTGAAGAAGAGCTTGTACGGTCTCAAACAAGCTCCCAGACAATGGTACCGAAAATTTGACGGCTTTATGCACAAGAATGATTTTATAAAGTGTAACGCCGACCACTATTGCTACTTCAAGAGGTATCAGTGTAGCTATATCATTATGTTGTTATATGTAGATGACATGTTGATCGCAGGACCAAATATAGAAGAGATCGGAAAATTGAAGAAGCAATTGTCAATGGAATTTGACATGAAGGACTTAGGCTCAGCGAAACAGATACTTGGGATACGAATCTCCAGAGATAAGCGACAGGGAATATTGCAGTTATCTCAGTCGGAGTACATTAGCCGTGTTTTACAGAGGTTTAACATGAGCAACGCCAAAGTAGTAAATACACCTTTGGCAGGACACTTTCACCTCTCCAAAGATCAGGTTCCCCAGACAGATGAAGAGAAGGACTTCATGGCTAAGGTTCCTTACGCCTCAGCCATTGGAAGTCTCATGTACGCCATGGTTTGTACCAGACCGGACATTGGCCAAGCAGTGGGAGCAGTTAGTAGATTCATGTCTAAACTAGGGAAGACTCACTGAGAAGCAGTGAAGTGGATCTTCAAGTACCTCAAAGGCACTATTGATAAGTGCTTATGTTTTGGCAAAGGAGACTTGAAAGTCAAAGGATATATAGATGCCAATTTTGCTGGTGAAATAGATCACTGCAGGAGCACCATTGGATATGTGTTCACTGTTGGCACAACAGCTGTTAGTTGGATGTCGCAGATACAAAAGATTGTTGCCTTATCTACTACAGAAGCTGAGTATGTAGTAGTGATAGAAGCTAGTAAAGAGATGATTTGGTTTCAGGGTTTGTTAACGGAGCTTGGATTAAAGTAGAAAAGGAATGTTTAGCACAATGATAGTCAGAGTGCGATACATCTGGCAAAGAATTCAGCATTTCATTCCAGAATTAAGCATATTGGATTGTGTTACCACTTCGTCAGATCTCTAATAAAGGACGTTGTGTTTATACTTGAAAAAATTCAAGGTAACAAAAATCCGGCAGATATGTTAACTAAAGTGGTGACTACAGAGAAGCTGAAGTTGTGTTCAACTTCAATTGGTCTTCATGCTTGAAAACACATATTATGAGCACATCATTTATTCATGATACTCTAGTTAAGGAGGTGTCTCTGTCTCCAAGTGGGAGATTGTTATAGATGGGGCCAAGAGACAGCTGGTGACGCGTTGTTGAGTCAGAAAATGCGGTGGAATTATCTCTCATTTAATCTCTTCATTTTAAACTTCCAATTGTGATTAAATTGATTGATTCGTATTTAATTATGATGTAAAATCCAAGCCTATATAAAGAGGGTTGTGGAAAGTGTATGATGTACATCACAGTAGTGCAGGAATAGCACAGAGAGAGTGCAGAGAGAGCAGAGAAGCTCAGAGAGAGCAAGAAGGGAAGAAGAGAGAGAGAGAGAGAGAGAGAGAGAGAGAGAGAGAGAGAGAGAGAGAGAGAGAGAGAGAGAGAGAGAATTGTAATATTTTCCGGCGAGTTAGTGAATTTTGGTGTGTGCTCCGGGGACGTAGGTCGTTATTGACCGAACCACGTAAAATTCTTAGTGTCACTTTGATCTGGATGCTCACAGGGTCCTAACATATATAACTTTTCAATATATGCAAATTGCATCAAATAAAGATGATGCTGCAAATCTTTCTATTCTAGCATATCTTTTTGCTCCAAAAATTGAAGTATGTTCCTTCAATAACATTGAAACAATAATTTTTATCATATATTATTCTTATGTAGGATGGTAGTGAAATGATATGTACATGTTCACTAGGACAAAAATTTTGAAGTATATGCCCTTTTAGATTTTTATCACATGAAGAAGAATTTAAAATGTTAAATAAAACGTGGTACCATGTGCAAGGCATGTGTACTACACTAGTTATACATAAAAGTGCAAATGTCTACTTGGAAACATTCTAGTGATTCAAGTTTGAGATATACTTAACACACACTCAGCTATACGTGTCTGCGCACGTACTCTATATTTATATAATACAAAATAAAAGTACAAAAAGAATAAATTTCCATGTTAGTAAAACTACTTGAATTTATTGTACTATTTTTTAACAATAAAATAAATTTTCATACTTATAAAATTACTTGTATTTGTTTCATGCTTTTTGCAGTTTATATTTATCAAATTATACTAATGATAGCGTAGTTATTTGTATCCATAAACTATTAATTATTATATTTGAATAACAACATCGATATGAACAATTTAATAAATTAGACTTATCATTTCATTATAATATACAATTTATTCTCACAAGTTAGGTAAATAGTTTTAAAACTTAAAAATATTGTTCTAAAATTTTAATATATTTTTATTAGATAATAATAAATGTAATTTATTAGTATCTTTTACAATAATAACATGCTTATGGAGAGAGGGAGGGAACAACTAGAAGAAAAGAATATCAAAAGAGGAACTTGTTAACTTGTTAGGATAAGTGTTTAATCATGTCATATTTTAAGCGACCAATCATATATATATTTCCTATTATTGAGACCCTCCCATGTGGGACTATTTGACATGCCCACAAAGAAAGAGAGATAGGGAACATATACAAAAGGGCTAACACATTGACTTGTGGCACCCATCGAGGAGAAAAAAACGAGAAAAAGAATAAAAGATCTCTCATTCCTATAATGCCCTCATTCTCCTTCAAAATTACTAAAGTTAGGTATCAAACACGATCACACAAAGGGTTCAAAATTTATGGTAGTCGATTGTTTGTTTTATTTATACTATATAATGCTATCAAAGGAATTCTCCCTTTTGTGTCTTATTTGAAAATGTCAAATTTATCTCTATAACTATCAATAATTATTTTATAATACTCCTCTAATTACTCATAATTATCCAAAAATACATTTATAATTATATCAAATGTATCCCTATAACTACTCATAATTATTCCAAAATATCTCTGTACTATTTACAACTATCCCAAAATGCAATTATACTATTTAATTTTTTGTTATTTTCTTTATATGGGAGCACCCACATGGTGCATAAAATAATATAAATCTTGATTAACTCAAAATAATAACATATTAAGTTGTTTTATAAAATATTACACCTATATAATTGCTAATAAAAAAGGTCAGAAGTCATAAGAATAATTAATATCAAACTTAAGAAAAATTGAAAGATAAAATTGTTGGAGATGTTTCAAGCAGTTTTTTGGTTCTTCATTTTATGGACTAATTGCAACGGTTTTTTCTTAGTGTTATTTTTTTGACTGTTTTTTTTTTTTTTGCTTAATTTCTTCCAACAGCTTGATATTACTGGTGGTATTTGAACCGTCAAATACCATTAATCTAGTGTAATAACCGACTGGAAGCTACTCCTCTATGCAGCCTATAAAAAGGCTACCTCCAGCCCTTTCCAAAACATAGCCAAAGAAACATATCTCTTCTCTTTCTTACATGCTTTTTCTTTTCATTGTCGAGTAATAGTTTTTAGTAGATATCTTGTTATTATTTTTTATATGCCCCGAAATATATCAGTCAGCAAAAGGGAGTCAATGCCTAACAATCACTCCCCAAGTCAGAACTTCTGACGAGAGCAATTAGCTCCAACTCAATAAAGAGGGGAGAGATCCACGCTGGCGCCTTAAACGCTCGGAGTGATACACACTGACACTTTATGACCCGGGAGCGATCCACACCCCCACGTCATAAAGATGAATCGCCTCAAGGGTCAACCCACACCACTATAAAGAGGGAAACACAAACAAGCGGAGGTATCTCATTCTTAACTCATTTTTACTGTTGCATTCAACCTCTTTGAAGCATTCCCCTTACTTAGGCATCGGAGTGATCCCCCGGAGTACACCCCGGGTCCTCCAAGCCTATTTTTTTTAACCTTTTTCGAGTCATCGGAATTCGAAGAGCAATCTTGCAAGTCATCGCCATTTTTATCCCGCAACAGTTGGCACCGTCTTTGGGAACCGCTTCTGAGAGGTGCTCATTCTGCTCCCGACCTCCGACACTCAAATAATGACAACCACTCACAGCTCAAGCTCTGGGCCTGCCACTGGAAAAGAATCCACCCAGTCCATTCACTCCACACTTGTAAAACACTCTGGAGTCACCAGGGAGGAATTTCTCGCCTTTCAAAAGAAAATGAAGAATATGTTCAATCTACTATTGCAGCAAAAGATTCAAGAAGAGCATATCCCCTAACAATAGGTTAGCCCCAACCCACTTAATAAAGAAGAGAAACTAAAGGAGCGTAAGGAAAAACCTAACCTCACTAAGAAGGTGGAAGACACGAACAGCGTAGGAGTCAACGAGCAAAGATCGACCGAGTTAGAGGAAAGGATTAAGAAGATAGACCAAATTGAGAAGATGATGAAAGAGGGCCGAACCAACCCCTTCTATGGGGAAGCCTCTCTAAGATCCTCGGAGCCACCATTTAGTAAAGAAGTGATGGAGGTCCCGCTGCCCAATAAATTCAAAATGCCAACCTTTGAAAGGTACGAGAGTTTGACTGACCCGATCGATCATCTGGACACCTTCAAGGTGTTGATGCAATTGCAAGGCGCACCTGATGCCATTATGTGTCGCGTATTTGCAACCACCCTTAAAGGTAGTTCCAGGGATTGGTACCGAACCCTACGGTCTGGATCAATTGACTCCTTCTCAGTGATGGAGCAATTGTTCACCGACCATTTCCTCAGTAGCCGGAGAATCATTAAAATGTCGACTCATTTGATGAGCATGGTTTAGGGAGAATGAGAAACACTAAAAAAGTTTATGCACCATTTCCTCACCGCGACCTTGGAGATCCCCAACCTGGACATGGGAGTGTCTTTGGAAGATCTGACCACGGCCCTTCAGCCAGGAAATTTCTTGTACTCATTGGGGAAAAAGTCACCGGTTGATATGGGAAAACTGATGGCCAAGGCACAGAAGTATATCAACCTGGAAGGAGTACGTCCCATGGCCCGAACCTATGCAAACACCCTCATATAAACGGAACATGTCAAAGTTCTGTCAGTTTCGTAAGGATCACGGGCACGATACGGAAGAGTGTATTTAACTGAAGTGTTGACCTTATAGGCTATACCCGATTTTTTATAATAAATACTCTTGGTATTTAATGTTTTCCAAGCTTGTGTGCAGGATAAATTGGCAATATCATACGACACACAGTGACTTGAATACTAAAGACCTAGAAGATTTATTTTGTGTTGTAATTCATATCATGTTTAGTTTGGGTTTGTAATAGTAAAGTAGGATTGATTTGTAATAATTGATGTGCATTATGCATGTAGGAACTTATAAGCTCAAAACCATAGACAGACCTTAGGGATCACCCTTCGATTAACCTTCGATCGATCGATGCCAGATTTTTTCAGCAAGCAAGATGACCTTAGAAAGACCCTAGGTCCCAGTACTTGCACATAAGATGTCCCCAAAATCACTTATAATACTAGGGGAATTAATTGAAGTGAAAATGAACTTATATGTAAAAATTGTGAGAGGTCGGGCGATCAAACCCGTTGTATTCAAAATACCTCAGGCGCCCGAACTGTGCATCGGTTAACATGTTGACCTAAGTTTGGTAAATTGAACTAAAATACACGTACCATCCACGGTCGATCGAACCGCTAATATGACATTTCCCAACAACTCGGCTGCGCGAACTTATACATTCAAAATAGCCTCGGGCAACCGAACACATGAGTTTGATTAACCGAATGTCAGACCGGGCACCAAAATCTTAGATAGTGTGGGAATCACCTATTTTAGCAAACCGAACTCATACTCAGGTGACCGAACTTTGAAAAATAGCTTTTTTCGTTGAGTCTGTTCAGGCGATCGAACCGTGGTTCAGCCACCCAAAACTAAGAGTTGTCTTATATTTTTACCACGGTTAAGACGGTTAAACAGGGTTATTTTTGCTAAATTGTTTTAAAACAAATTTAAGAATGCCCTATATGTCCCCAATGGCTGTAATTTTGCCAATGCCTATATATACAAGTTCATTTGCAAGGATTAGTAGAGAATTAGCAAAGTGATTAGTGAGAAATCCTCTAAAAATTTCCAAACCCTATTCTCTCATACTAAGTCCATAACACTCAAATACCTTCATTCCTTTGAGAAATCTTACATTGTGAGTGTTTTATTTATCATTCTATATTGCTAGAAACCTTCTCTTGTTATTTGTGATTGTGATTTTTATTTGACGGTTAAACAAAGGATTCCCCCCCCCCCTCGATTTTATTTGATTAATCTTTGTGTGGGAAAAATCTTATAACTAAGTGAGCCTTTGCATTGTTATTGCAAGACTCATTTGTGCTTGTATTTTTTTATTGTGCAAAAACATTTTTACAAGTTTTGATTTGAATATCTCTTTATGCTTTAATATTGAGAAAACTATTTTTAGATAATCTAAATTGTCATTGGTATGAATCTTTGAAACCCTAAACTGAGATTAAGATTTTATCACTACTTAGTTTCAAAGACTAGCTTGTAGAAACACTCTTGTGCTTGACTTGAGAAAATCACTACATTGAGTGTTGATTGCACATAAACACCATTGAGCTTATAATTCCTACATGATTGGTGTGCATTAATTAGTGTTTGTGCTGAATTAGTACATATCTACTTGTGTAAGAAACATTTTTTGTACGTAAATTTTAATATTCGTTGTATTCCAGGCGTGGGCTTGAAGAGAGAGACTAGCCCTGTTAAATAGTCCCGGATTGGCTTAGACCTGGTTAGGAAAGTTAGGTGCACCATCTTGGTAAGGTGTGGTTAGGTTGAGGTCAGCCTCGCTAATTGACCTGGCTGTAACTGGTGCCGCTCCGCCCGTTAAGTGAGCATAAGTGGAATCCTTAGGCTTGCAAGCTAAAGGCGGGGACATAGGCATAGTTGGCAAAACCCCAATAACATATCATGTGTGCACTTTACCTTTCCATAATTTATTTTCTGCACGCGTATGTTATTTTATGAATGTTGCGCATGATTTAATTTTCATACATTTTTTTTATCTGCGCATTTGGGTTTATGAGTATATAGACAGACCCTAGGTTGAATACTGCTACTGACTTAAATATACCTAGGAAGAAATTTTAAATATCCAATTCACCCCCCTCTTGGGAATACACCAAGGCTAACATGGAGAATGAAATTAAAGGCTTGATAAAAAAAAAAAAAGGCCACCTATCAAGGTTCATAAAGAAGGGGGATCTTCAAGGGGAAGCTCGTGAGCAAAAAAAGCCAAACAAGGATGAGAAAGAGGAACAGATTGTAGGAGAAATCATTGTCATCTTTGGAGGATCCGCTAGTGACGGAGATAGCGGAGGTGCTCGAAAGAGGTATGCTAAACCGGTACAATCGACGGAGAAAAGGAGGCAAGCGGAAAAAGACAAAAACAAGACGATGCTATCACCTTTGATAAAGAAGATGAGGAAGGAGTACAACAACCCCATGAAGACGCTTTAGTAGTCTCCCTTCTGGTGGCTAACTATAGAGTGAGGTGCGTGCTGATAGACAATGGGAGCTCGGCCAACATTATATTCTCGTTGGTGCTCGAGGGAATAAAGATCGGGAGGGAACGCCTCAAACCAATCTCCACCACCTTGGTCGGATTTGGAGGAGAAATAGTGCATCCCATGGGAACAATTACACTCCTGGTAATAATAGAGACAGCCCCACAGCAAATCACTTCGTTGATGGATTTCCTGGTGGTCGATCAGCCATCGGTATATAACATCATACTAGGCCGCCCCTCACTCAATGTGGCCCGAGCCATAATGTCCAAGTATCACCTAAAGATGAAATTCCCTACTCCGCACGAGACAGAGATGGTCAAGGGAGATCAAGTAGCAGCCTGGAGTTGCTATGTGATGGCTTTAAAAGGCAAGACGGAAGCAAGGGAGACCTTGACTATAGATGACTCACTCAAAAAATGAGCAGCTCGAAAGCTATCCCAAGTATAGGAGTTCTGTCGTGTAATACTTAGCCCAAAGGTCATATCGTCTCCTCGGGAAATGCAGTTTAATTTCAAATTTTACGTAATTCCAATCGAAAACAAGAAACAAAAGGGTCACTGAACATAGTTTAGATTCGGTTTCCTGAGATTTTTGAGATTTTGCAATGAAATTTAAATCCTAACTAAAAATTAAACACGCGCAAAATAACTATTTAAATACTATATTTAAATACCGAAATAATGAAATAAGTAAACCCTGCAATCATCCAACTAAATAAAAATATTAACTTTAAACGTAAACCCAAGCAAGAATACACTCTAAATAAAAACACTAACTTTAATAATAAAAACACCCAAGAAAATAATTAAATCCCTATAAAAACTTTAAATAAGAAGACAAATTGAAATTAACAATAATAATGCTCAAACAATAATTTAAATGCAAGAGAGAGAGAGAGAGAGAGAGAGAGAGAGAGAGAGAGAGAGAGATTTAAACAAAAAATTATCTAGTAAAAAGAAAGTTCTTAAATTAAACAAACTATTTTTAAACAAAAATTAATCCAAACCTTGAATGAGTTAAAAACTTAACAATAAAATTAATTTTAATAAAATAGAGTTCAAAGAAATAGAGAGATGAGAGAGTAAGGGAGAAGAGAGAAGAGAGAGAGAGAGAGAGAATAGTCGTGAGAGAGAGAAGCCATGGAGAAGGGAGAGCCCCCTTTGCCGCACCCTATTGCTTAAGCTGCTGCTACTTTAAAAGCTACCTAAAGAAAAACCTAAGGAAAACAAACCCTACCAGAAGTTACTAAAAAAAAACCTACTGCTTTTACTATTTTATTTTAATCCTCTCCTGGACTCCCTGCAATGGCCAACAAAGACCAGCGCATGGACCATGTGGCCCTGTCACGTGGTCACATTAAAACTTTTTTTTTTTTTCTTGTTTCTTCCTCTTTTCTTTTTTCTTTTTTGTTTCTCAGCGCACAAGCACAATTTCGACCATACTGAAGCCCGTATCTCTCAAAACTTAAAACACGAAAGTTGTAGATAATTTCCTTAGCTTACCAGCATTTTTAACTGTCTCAATCGGATTTTGGACGAGAAAGTTAAACATAGAAAACGAAACAGTGTCGATTTTAGCTTCCAATAATTGTCCTGCAATAAAAAATAGCAAAAATTCATAAATTACTTAATAAAATCCAAATATTATAAATAGAGCATAATGTTAAAATATTGAGAATAATTAGGTATTTAATTAAAAATATAAGCTTCAATGCATGAATTAAAATACTTAATTACGCAATTTAGGCGTGTGATCACACCCCCCAACTAATGTTTTGTTAGTCTCTAGCAAATAACGTGAATGAATTCCAGGGCGGCACCCACAAATACTAATTCCAACAAACAAGAAATAAATGCACATGCGACCCAACTATACTATATCACATACAAGAATATAACCAAATTTTACACAAGTTCATCATATACAATGCACGTAACTCCGAAGTAAGTCATTCATGCGAGTCTCATCGTTATATAGCCGTTAAGAATAGTATACTCACATGAAGTTAACTAGCAATATAATTCAGAGTTAATGTAGTCATATAAATTCGAGTATAAACAAACAAAATCTCGAGGTATGTGTAATGTGTATAACTCGTTACACCCAAGATACCAATGGACACCTACAGAATGGTCGTTTTGACTCGACCTAACTGGTATACCCTAAAAAACACTAAAAAAGAATAGGTTCGCTCATCATATATGAGGAGGAGTATCGCGATCAAACATCCCACATATTGCAAGGAACAAACACTAAATGTATGGAGTAGACTAGTCTAAAAAGGATCTAGCCTATTTGTGAGGTGTCGGGTCCTTCACCCTAGCATCTTCTCACCTACTCGCCATGTCCAACCAAGGCCACCCTAAATCAACTTATTCACAAATCAGACGTGAATACATCTGAAGCATTAAGCGGTTGAAGAGTCTTCATACGTGGAGAACATGTGTCGTGTCCCTGACTTTTTGTGGTATTTGTATGGAGCAGGTATTAACCTTTCATTTCATGCGTATTTCTATTTTTTTTTTATTTCTTCTGCTCATTCTTCAATTTATGTCTTTTCATTGTCAATTAGGATAATCATTACACTTCTTTTATTGTCTTCATACCACCAATGACAATTAAGCTCGAATAGTAGTCTATGAACTAAATCTATCTCTAGGGGTGGCTCAGCCTTCACATTTTGAGTAGGCTACAAGACCTAGGTTTCTATCTCCCTACTAGATGCCACCTCTAGGCTAGGAAGTCAAAAACAGAGACTAGTGTACAAAGAATTGTTCAGAAAAAAAAAAAAAACTAAGTTTCATGAACTCTGATTTGATGTTAACGCTCAAAAGGACTATAAATAGCTCAAGGATACCTCACAAGGCGTCATAGTCGCCACAGACGTTCTCTCAGTGCTCACAAGGAACCCTAAGTGCAATCAATCACGTAAATGTTTCTATTCAGTCTCATAAGATACCATGTAAATACAAGAGTTTATATAACCAAATTAACAAGAATGAACTACCAATCAACCTTCATAGAGTTACAAAGTCATATAAAGAGAAACTACCCATAAATGACTCAAATGTGTAATTCTTAGGTTATATGCAAATATGTGAAGGGTATATGTCAGTGTTAATCATGACATAATCATCTATCCTCAATACCCTTTCTTTCTTTCTTTCTTTCTTTTTCTTTTTTTTAAATTAATACTGAACTCAGCAAGTGGACGTGCACAGTGTCACATGTAAATTCTCACCACCCCCCCAACTAAAGTGGAACATTGTCCTCAGTGTGAAAGCATAGAAGAAATAGAAAAGATGTGCACGAGAGAGGTAGAGCGTACTTGGGTAGAGAAGTAATGGAAAATAAAAACTGAAACTACAGAAAAAGGTACCTGATAATAAACTAAAAATAAAGTAAGGTAAAACAAAATGAAAAGAAGGGAAAGAAAAACATCACAGCCTGTCTGACGGAGGCTCTAGAAGAATTTCATCTGGTGGGTGCAGGTCTATAAATTGAACTGGTGAGTCTCCAAATTTGAGTCGCCACGATGAATCAGTCTTGTTACCTGCACAAAAGTTAGCCTCAAATGAATCAATACGTTTTAAGGTACCAAACAAAACACGTGCAGATTGTCTTCCTTATTTTAACAAGAAAGGATCTTTATTCAGTATATTTTCCAGGAAATTCACTTCTTTAAGAATTCACTTCTTTAAGAAGCATCAACATTAAAATTTTTACCTAATTCTTTGAAAATTAAACTCTCACCAGTCTGCTCTCAATGGTTGAGCTGCAATTGGTCTTTTGTCAATCCCAGTGTTCCATTGCAGAGCATAGTCAGTTAAATGATCCAAAAAATCCAATTCCTCATCAAACTCCTTGTCGAAGAAATATCCTGAACACATAGTATGAACAAACTATTTCAATTCAGGAGTCAACGTAGTGTAGAAATAGTTGACCAAGCGTCATGATTCAAATCCATGGTGGGGATACATATTAACCAGATCTCTAAATCACTCCTAACTTTCATGAAATGTCTCATCAACTCCTTGCATGAATTGACTGATCTGTTCCTACAAAAATTAAGTTCTCTGTAAGGGAAAAAATTTATGGAGAAATTCGATTTGCATATCAGCCCAACTAGAGATAGAATTAGGCCTAAGAGAATTAAACCACATCTTAGCCTTGTCTTTCAATAAAAAAGGAAATAAATGCAATCTATTTGTCTGATTAATAGCAGCCTCATCTATGAATGTAACATATGCAAGCTCATAATCAGTTAAATGCTGATACGGATTTTCACACTCCATCTCATAAAATTGAGGTATCACAGATATCATTCCGAACTTAATGTTAACGTTTTGTGCTTTCTCAGGCAATATGATGCAAGAAGGTTGTGTGGTTCAATATCCATAAGCGTGTGTGGTGCAGGTGCAGCCATATTTTCTTCAAAACTTAAATTTTTTCCTTTTTTTTTTCTTTTTCTTGAGAAAAATTAAAATAACAGGAAAAATACTAGTTTGAAACTAAAACTAACATTCCTCAGCAACGACGCAAAAAACTTGACTTACTTGAAAAATGAGCAGTTCGAAAGTTATCCTAAGTATAAGAGTTCTGTTGTGTAATACTTAACCCAAAAGCCAGATCGTCTCCTCGGGGAATGCAGTTTTATTCCAAATTTTACGTAATTCCAACCCAAAACAAGAAACAAAAGGGTCACTGAACATAGTTCAAATTCAATTTCTTGAGATTTTTGAGATTTGTAATGAAATTTAAACCCTAACTAAAAATTAAACACACACAAAATAATTGTTTAAATACTAGATTTAAATACCGAAATAACGAAATAAGTAAACCCTGCAATCATTCAACTGAATAAAAATATTAACTTTAAACGTAAACCCAAGCAAGAATACACTCTAAATAAAAGCACCAATTTTAATAATAAAAACACCTAATAAAATAATTAAATCCCTAAAAAACTTTAAATAAGAAGACAAATTGAAATTAACAATAATAATACTCAAACAAGAATTTAAATACGAGAGAGAGAGAGAGAGAGAGAGAGAGAGAGAGAGAGAGAGAGAGAGAGAGAGAGAGAGAGAGATTTAAACAGAAATTTATCTAGTAAAAAGAAAGTTCTTTGCTTTCACCCTTTTCGGGTGGAACCATTGGTGCCACTTTTGATTTGACATTATTTTCACTTGCATCATTGGGTTGAACCTCTGTATCTGGAGAAAAATCTTCCTATTGGTTGCTCCATTCACTTATCATCTCTACCTTTATCTTGGAAGGTTCTTCACTACAATTGTTAGGATTTCTCAATGCAGAGAAATTGCAACATCTCCCTGTGCATTCTTGCTTGATCAGATGGTGAAATCTGAGGCTTATTAATCTTCATAGACACACACTTCATTACAATTTGCTCGAGTCAACATATGACTCTTCCACCAGTTGTAGTGCCTAATAGAAACTCCTGCTTGGAATGATCTTTGCAAGACATGCAAGAAGTCAACCTTGCCCAGAAGTTATTGATCCATCCCAAATTGTACTGCCACTCGATGTGGCAAATACTTCGCTACACAACCTATTCCAACTAGCTCATAAGCACCCAAGCACCTAACAAAAGACCGTAGCTCGTCGTCTAAACTCAACCAATCAAACACAGATTGTTCTTTTGTTAACGTGCATTGATCGTTTTAAAAAATCGTCACCAATAATTCACTATATTAGCAATGATTTGTAAAATCGACACTAATAATCCACCCTTTGGGGGATCTTGAGTCAACTTATAAAGGTGAAGCTAGCGGATAATTTCTTCTCGATGAGACTACCCGTGTACAAGTTCTCTATACTTGGTAACCTATTGAACTTTTTTACCCATCAACAAATGCATTATTAGTGATGATTGTAAAAACATAACTAATATAAGACTACTAGTGACAACCTTTCTCTTGAAGCATTCTACTTAAAAGGACATGGGTTGCTCGATCTATTTTATCTTCAACTCATTTAGGTTAGTTTTGCAAATATATATATCCGGCTTTGCTTCCACGGATAATATCAGGAATTGTTTTCATATGCCCACTGCTACGAAGATAGTCTCCTAATGACCATGCTAAAATGTAGTCATCTTCACAAGCAACCCACTCACTGCTCTTAAGGTGCTTTTATTAATCATTTTAATATTCACATCTTCTTAATTTGATGTCTTGTGTAATTAGGTGTTCTTTAAAAGACGCCTCATTTATTTAGAACTCAAACTATCCTTATACGCCCAATATCTCTGTACTACACACCCGATGTGGGATCCTTATACAAAGATCCCATATGTTAAAAAACTTTTATAGGTTCATATAATAAGTTTTTGTTGCTAAGTTGTTAAATGAACTCCATGAAAACTATCCACATTAGACAATTCAAGAATAGTTGAAATACAAACATCACTTTCAAAAATATTTTAGCATGTAGTATAACATAGTCATTTTAGCGCATGGTTTATGGACTTTTGATTATTTTGGGAAAATTCTAACAAAATTTCGGCAACATGCTGTCTGTAAATAGAACATTTTCCCATAAAGACATGCTCAAAAAACCTGGTTCTTTATAACAAGTAATTCAAATTAAGCATGCGAGAACCTAAAAATATCTACCAACATGCAATACACAAGTCACTGCATTAGCCATGCAGGTGGCATTTAGTTCAATTAGCATGCACTCCTATTATCACCTATCAACATGCATTTCACAATACTGCATCAGCCATGCAGTTCGCGTTCCAGAAAAATAGGCAATCCAGGATATTTAAGTGATTCAGAATAGTCCAATATAGTTCATGTGAAAATATAAACAATCCATTGAAGAGATATAATTATTTAATACAATATGGATAGTAGGTTGTCGTGCTAATCTCATAAGGCATATAGGAACAAAAAGTCACAATGAAAATCCTTTTATGTTTACTTTGAACCATTCGGAGAAATGATATGACAAATGTGGAGACTAACATCCTATTCTTAATTAGTATGCCAAAGGTGTATAGTGAATGCACATACCAAGATTTGTCATTTTAGGCACAAACAACTTCCGAAGCCTTTTAGTCATCACTACCCCTAATCTTAAGAATTAAGGAAGGATTAAGTATTATGTAATTCCAATCGGAATACAAAAAAGTCAAATTTATGTTTATGAAAATAGTAAACAAAATGGGAAGTACTTGAGAAAATACTAAGCATCAATCGAAATTCATGTAAATTTAATTGATGAAAATCCTAGATTAAATCAAGGTTTTGTTATGCCTAACATCAACAACAGAATAAGAAATAAGAGCAAGCAATTTATTAATGATGTCTTCAATTTTCGATTTTAGCCAAATAAAATTTTAACAATAATATTGAAGGAAACCTAATAAAATATGGAGACATTGAACTACAACCCAAGTTGTAGAACTTAGCCAATCATGTTCGCAATCCAAAATTTTCGAATCAAATTAATTCCACAATAAATCATTCAAAAATAATAAACTACATGGATACTAAAGTTAAGGGAACAAACTAAATCACCAACAAACTATTGCAACAATAAAATAAAAGACAAAAAGTGCATGAAACGGACCTGCATTCCACATTCACCTTGTCTCAACAAAAGCCAACTCAAATAAATTCATGCTTCAAAAAATGAAATATCAGCTTCCTGCCTTTCAACAGAACAACAATCCTACGTATTTGGTTATGTAAACAATATAAATTTATAGAAATCTTGATAAAATATAGTACAAACTTATATCTTCTATTTTGAAATTTTGCATAAATTTTAATTTAACTTTCAAAATATATACTTCCAAATATATAAAGGTTCCATTTGGAAGCATGAATTTTGGACTTTCAATTCAGATTTAGGTGACTTTAGACAAATTTCAATATAATTTTATATTACATCTTAGTCAAATCCAAAACATTTCCAAACATAGGAAATTAGAATTTTGAATGACAGTTTGTGAATTTGAGAAGGGTATTTTAGACTTAATAAAGCAAACTGAATGAATTTTAAAAACACACAAATATGATTGTAATGATTTTTATAAATGATAGTTTTGAAAGTTAGGATTCATTTAGATCGAACACTTAGGTGCTATTAATTGTTTGCACTTAATAACCTTTATAGTTGAGGTATTGTTTGTTTGATAAAATAGATTTGAGAAAGCACTCTTAACCAATGCTCGATACAAAATAAGTACAGTATAAGATAAACCAAGATAACTTCTTAGCTCCTCACATGGGCTAAAGCTAGCTGGTCCCCCTCCCACTTAACTAACTAACTCAAGTTAAAAAAATTTCACCTATCTCTTGACTCACCCTTTAGGAATGAAAAACTAAATAAAAGATAGGATAATGATTTAAATTAAATGAACCAGTCTTAAATGATAATTTTTGTTTTTATTTGTGCTAGTTGTCTTCGATTGAATTAAAGCTTTTGCGATTGATAATTTGATAAGATGCCCATTTTAAGGCTTTGTCCAACATTACCCCTCCTAATTAGTGCAAATCTCACAATTTTTCACATCTTTTATCACACTATTCTCCTCTCTATCTCTCTCTCTCTCATACACACACATATCTAGATTACTTACAATACAATCAAAATAATTCAATGTTTACATTCAGAAATTAATCTTATTATATTTCAAAACCCAATTCACAAATTTGAAGTTACATTCATAATTTGACACTTAACCCTTAATTTGATAAAAAATCTCACTTAATCAACATGTTAAAAATAATATTTGATGAATAAGCCTCGACCTACCAACCAACCCACATAAATTTATATGTTTTAAATGTAAGTTTTTTTTTTCTAATTAACGTTAAAAAGAATAAAAAAAGCTATAGCCCTATGTTTGGAGAGGTCTTAAATTTAGATTTGAAATTGTATTAAATTTAAATAAGATATACTATAAAACTATATTAAAAATTTTCCATATCATAAAGAAAAAATTGAAACACGAAGATTAATGATATTTTATTCAAATAACTGAGCTGTAAACACTATATACTTTAGAGAAAAACCAGTAGGGGTATTTATACACTATTACATGATATAGGAAAAGAAATAAAAGGGAAATAATAAGGACAGTCACACACTCACGCACACACGTAGAATGTCACAGACACACTCACACACTCACACGCACACTGTCAAACACACATTGATGCACACACACTCACACTCACACACATTGTCACACAAATACTCACACATGCACAGAAAGTTGAAGAAGAAGAAGAAGAAGAACCTGCAAGGGAGGGGGGAGGATCGGCGGTGGCGGTGGAGGGAGCAGCTCACGGTGTCGGTGGAGGTAGTAGCTAACGGCGTCAGCGGGGGGTGGTAGTCGCAGGAGGAACGAACGGTGGGGGTGGCCGGAGAGGATGGGTGCAGGGAGGAGGAAATTTAGAGGGAGATCGAGGAGATGGGGGGAAATTAGGGGAAATGAGTGCGATCTAGGGTTTTAAGATGTTAAGGTATTAGTGACGGTTTAAAATCGTCACTAATACTCCAAAAACCGTCACTAAAAGTTTGTTAAATTGTTTGTATGTTTTTTAATAAAGAAAACACTATTAGTAACGGTTTTATAAACTGTTACTAATATAACACTATTACTAACGGTTTTGGAGAAACCGTCATTAATAGTATATTATTTGTAACAACCTGCCTAATTTACCATATATATATATATATATATATTTATAATAAATACACATATTAATCCTAACACCTACTAAATTGATATAATCATGATCAACCTGGTCCTGAGGTACGAGGGATGAACTTGCCATATAACTCTAATAACTAAGTAGCAGGAAACGAAATTTACAAGCATGTCATCCAACGAACCACAATATCAGAGTCCTACTAAAACTGTTATATATATATTTACAATCATCCATCAAAAGGTCAAAAAGTAACCTAGAGTCACTTCCCAAATAAATCTAAAATGGCTAAACCTATCTGACTGAGAGCGAACTTTGACTTTAGCTTCTTTAGCTTACCAAAAGGTATCTCACAAAAGAAAAGGGTTCCAACCCTTTTCTTTTGCCTTTTCGGGTACCTAAGTTGAGGCGGTGGTTACCTACTCTAATTGCCTTAGGGAAAGCATAACATACATATGCAGGTTTAGTTCAAAAGCAACGTTTCGATAAGCAAATCAATTAAATGTAGGTCCTTAAAAATCCCACTCCCAAGCCTGCCACCAGACCTGAAGGAAGCAAAGCCGGTAAAAGCTTTCCTCTCCTGCGCCTATTGCGATTGATAGCTTTTCCTTTCCCACCCACCGGCCCATTACTTCGATAGTTACCTATAAACAATTATTCCACCAAGTGAAACGAGTTGCATGTTGGCTTGGGTCAACAACTCACCCTTCTGATAGGGTAGTTCAGTTGGACTCTATCGTTGCAGAGCTCTAGTTGCTCCTCTACTTGGATTTCCTGAAATGTTTGAAATGTTGGGGTGAGACACCTCTCAGTAAGGGAAATAAATTAATATCAGTGTGTTGCATCATGAGTATTTTCGTGTTATACATATAAAAAGTATAATAATCATATTTGGTAAAACCTGTCTGTAGCAAAACTGAGTAAAACATGATTTATCATATCATAATAAGGCATACTAAATTTATGTACATAAAAATCATCTTATATAACTGTACAATATTGAAATAACACCCAGGATGGATAGCTAGCTGATGTCATGTCTTGCCCCAACATGACTAGGTTGTGTAGCCCGAATACGGGACCTAGCAATGGCTGGTCGACCATGTTAGATCAATAATAAGTCTGTAAGTACGATGGACCTGCCCCTCTTGGTCCTGGACTGCCAGGGGAACAACTCCACTCTACACTGAAACCACATCAACTGCTATCCCCACACTACTGGTTGTGTGGTAACACTATCATAATTCTGAATATATAGCTACGATACCGTGTTCCTGCAAACTTAATTAAACCATACCATCTGGGTTCTGATAACATATAGTATGTTTCATATACTGAACATAACTGTTTCGTATTTCATAATAATATCTAACATGATAATATTTCATGAATTTTGTCTTATCATACATGACTATGGCATCTGCGCCAACATGAATCACGACATCTGCACTGGCATAACATAACATGAATCACAACATCTGCGCCGGCATATCATAATATACTGAACATGATTTCTTTATACTGTTAAACATTATATTCATAAAATCATGGTTCCTGCATTATTTTATAATTGCCCTAAAAACTATTATATTATACTTGATATGAGAAAAACATATTATTCTGATATACATAGTTATATGGAATTTAAACTCATGTCACATAAAAATTGGTAACATTCTGAATGTAAAATATGTTCCAAAATCATAACTCCTAAACAAACACGTTTAAATCATATCCCTGTTCATAGCAGTATTTTCCAAACATAATTTTATAATATACATATTTTCTTGAAATTTAATATTGTAGAATAATAAATAATTTCGTGAAAAATTCTAACTTAGTTTATCCCCTTACCTGACTTATTGAGAAGCCCACAAAGCACTCAATCCTACACCTGTAGTGTTCCCAGCACAATACCCTAAAATTAACATTTTCGCTCAACAAACTTCAGTATTATCTTACCTAACATATTCTCCTCAGTCCAAAAACACTAAATACGCAATAAAATTGAAATTAACTAACTTACCCAATTTTTGGGATGATTCCCAAACTTTCCAAATCGAATTTCTGCTTCGGCTATGTTATAGAGAATCTCCCCAAGATCACCATAGTAGCTTATGATCGTCGAACCGGGGAGAATCGAAACCAAAAACTTAGAGAGAAAAGAGAGAAATCGTGTAGAGAGAGAGAGAGAGAGAGAGAGGAATTGGAAAAATAAAATTTTTTTCCACTGAAATCGATTTTGGGCTATATATAGAGTGTTGTCCACGTGGCCTCGTCAACGAGCCACGTCTCCTTGTTAACGAGTCCAAGCAATAGTCTCGTCGACGTACGCCTACTCCTCGTCGATGAGATTTAGGTCCACGACCCTCTCAGTAACTTCTCATCGACGATACATACATCCCTGTTGACGAGCCCAGAGCCCTGCTCGTCGACGAGCACTTCTTCACTCGTTGACGAGACCCTGCTGAAAATCCTTTTCTTTCCTTTCTTTATTATTTAATTACTATAATTCTTCGGGTCTCTACATTCTCCCCTCCTTATAAAAATTTCATCCTCAAAATTTACTATCTATATTGACACCATCTTTAAAAGAAAATGGGTTACTTATTTTATTACTTACCCTCGCTTGTGACAGAGGAATACCGAGGTTACAATCAAGGTTCTAGGAGATTACAAATACTTAAAATAAAATTCTCCCAAAACCAAAACACTACCTACCAACTGAAAATTATTACATGTATTGACTAACCTGCATAAAAGAAACATTACACATCTACTTGTATCTCTTCCTGATTACTGCTATTCCCCGCTAAACAAATACGGGTATTTTTGTTGTACCTCTTCCTCAAGCTCCTAAGAAGCTTCTTCCACTGCATGATTCCTCCACATAACTTTTACTAATGGAATCCTCTTACTACACAATTCTTGTTCCTTTCTGTCTAGAATCTGCATTGGAGTTTCTTCATAAGCCAAAGTATCACTGAGTTCTAACTTGACATAAGTGATGACATGGGAGGGATCTAGGACGTATTTCCTTAACATGGAAACATGAAATACGTTGTGAATTCTAAATAAAGCTGGTGGTAAAGCCAACCAGTAGGCAACTGACCCTACTCTTTCAAGAATCTCGAAAAGGCCAATAAACCTAGGGCTCAACTTACCCTTCCTCCCAAATCTCATAACCCCCTTCAGTGGCGCTATCTTCAAAAACACATGATCTCCTACTTCAAATTTCAACTCCCAGCAGCGTGTATGGACGTAACTTTTCTACCGACTTTGAGTTGCACTGATTCTTTCTTTAATGAGCTAAACTTTGTCGTAGGCTTGCTGCACTATTTCTAGTCCCAACACTTGCTTCTCACCTATCTCATCCCAGTATAGAGGAGAACGACACCTCCTACCATAGAGCGCCTCATAAGGTGCTATGTCGATGCTGGCCTGATAACTGTTATTGTATGCAAACTTTACCAGCGGCATATACTGGGTCTAACTACCTCCAAAATCCAGCACGCACGCCCGCAGCATATCTTTTAATATCTGAATCACCCTCTTAGTCTGGCCATCTATCTGAGGATGAAACGTCGTGCTGAAAGATAACTGAGACCCCAAAGCCTCCTGCAAGCTCTTCCAAAACCGCGACGTGAAACGTGGGTCTTGGTTTGATACTATAGACACTGGAACACCATGTGATCGTACTACCTCCTGAATGTATAATTCAGTCAGTCTGTCCATGGAGTAGTTGACTTTATTAGGAATGAAGTAAGCGATTTTCGTTAATCTATCAACGACCACCCAAATAGCATTCTGACCATGTGGTGCCGGCGGTAAACCTATCAAGAAATCCATAAATACATGATCCCACTTCCACTCTAGGATGTAAAGAGGCTACAACTGGCCCGCTGGCCTCTGGTGCTCAGTCTTTACCAGTTGGCATGTCAGACACTACTATACAAACTCGGCAATTTTCCTCTTCATGCCGCTCCACCAGTAAGACTCTCACAGATCCCTATACATTTTAGTACTACCTGGATGAACCGTGTACAAGGACTTGTGATCCTCCTCTAAGATCGTCCTCCTAATGTCCATAACTACAGACACGCACAACTTGGAATGGAACCTCAAGGCGTTGTCATCAGAAATACTAAATTCCTTCCCTTGTCCATCCTATACCTTAGCTATTAGCTCTGTTAATTCTGCGTCATCTCTCTAAACGATCTTAATCATTTCCTATAAAGTAGGCTGCACAACCAGATTGACAATAAATGCCCGGTGATCACTCTCCACTAATTCTACGTCGAGCCTCTCCAAGTCCATCATGGTCAGATGCTGAACCTTCATAGCTGTCAATGCTAGTCCCACTAATTTCCTACTTAGTGCATTAACTATTACATTTGTTTTCCCTAGGTGGTAATTGATAGTGCCTTCATAATCTTTAATAAGCTCTAACCACCTCCTCTATCTCATGTTCGTATCCTTTTGAGTGTAAAAGTACTTCAAACTTTTTTTATCGGAGAATATCTCACATCTCTCACCATACAAGTAATGTCTCCAAATCTTTAATGCGTATACCACTGCTGCCAATTCCAGATCGTGCGTAGTTCTTTTCATACTCTTTCAACTATCGGGAGGCATAAGCTACAACCCTACCATGTTGCATCAATACACAATCGAGCCCTCTCAAAGACGTGTCACTGTAAATTACATAACTATCACCGCCTAACGGGATGATCAACACTGGTGCAGTGACAAGCCTCTACTTCAATTCTTGGAAGCTCTACTCACAACTGTCATCCCTTTCAAACTTGACATTCTTCCTAGTCAAACGCGTCAAAGGCCCTAATAATGTTAAGAATCCCTCAACAAACCAACGATAATAACCTGTGAGGCCCAATAAACTCCTGATTTCCTGAACGTTTTTCAGCCTGACCCAGTTCACTACTGTAGTAATCTCGCTAGGATCCATTGAAATTCCATCATCTGATATAACATGCACTAGAAATGCCACTTTCTTCAACTAAAATTCACATTTACGGAACTTGGCATACAATCTCTTTTCCCTACTATTGATTTTCTAAATTTTTAATAAGAATCTTTTTAAAAAAATTAATAATAAACACTATTAGTGACAATTTTCATAAACCATCGCTAATAACAGAGTATTGGTGACGATTTTTGTAAATTGTCATTAATATAGTTAAATAAATTATTTTTATATTTTTTAAATAAAAAACACTATTAGTGATGATTTTTATAATTTGTCGCTGATAATAGACTATTAGTGACGATTTTCATAAACCGTCACTAATATAGTTAAATAATATGTTTTTATACTTTTTAAACAAAAACATTATTAGTGACGGTTTAGAAAATTCGCCACTAAGAATAGACTATTAGTGACAGTTTAAAAGAACCATTACTAATAATGTATTATTAGTGATGATTTTTATAAACCGTCACTAATATTGTTGACTTTGTCTACTAATACAATACTATTAGTGACGGTTAACTAACCGCTACTAATAAGTGTCTTTTAGTGTAATACCCCAAACCCTGAAGGATATGAGATGTTTACTTTTTACCATTAATTTACAGTAGAAGTAAATAAACTCGATTATTATTAAACCAAAACGTTAATTAATCGTTTTACAATCATTTATTCCAAAAGAAGAAAAATTACACAAACATAATCATCTGACATCATACTAATATTACTAATTAAACTTTCTTTTTCTATTCCCACCCGTATGATTGCTATGTCTGATTTCTGATATGTCATTCAGAGTTATCTAAAATGTAAAATATGATTGAGGTGAGACGATGCTCAGTAAGTAAATATGATTATTATTAGTGTGTGGTTAAAATGAACTTTTACAATTTTGTAAAATAATATTTAATATTATAACTTCAAAATTGTTTTTAAAATAAATGTAAATTTAAAAATTTCTGCATAAAACTTTTACCATCAACTACAACAATAAAATATAATAATCATATACTGTAACTGTTAAATTAAACTTTTAATTTTAAAACTGTAATTAAAATATTTAATTATATACCTATTAAGTCTTGACCCGGAACTAGGTATGCACTTAGGAGAAATCCACTACTTTATATAACCACTCTATAAACAGTATGAGTGCACTCTGATTCGTTTAAATTTTAAGTTGCGCTATCGAACATTCGTAATTTTTTGTATCATCTAAGCCATAAGGGGTTTTGAAAACATCTTATTATATAATTTGTACAATTAAAATAATATCATGAAAATTTCATTTCTACTCATATTTTTGTGAAATGCGTAATGAAAAAAAATAAACTCATCCACACGATTTTCGTGTCAAAAATATTTTCTTAAATATAAATTAATGTTGTAAAAATATTTGAGGGGTTTAGAACATTTCTTAACTCAAAAATAAATACAAGTATATTAAAGATAAAATTGGTATAATTAAATATGCATAAAAATATACTCAAGAGAATTTTATGAAACTAACTAACATAATCGAAATTTACTTACAAATAAACTCGGGTATAATTTTTAAATAAAAATATAACATAATCAAATTTACTTACCTCTTACTTAACATTTTGATATGATCACAATGAATATCTCAAAAAAAATGAGATAAAAAAGAGTAGGTGAGTGAGAATTTTAATTATAACAAAAATTTTCCCTCCACCACTAATTCTTTCGCTCATTAATCCTTCTTTTCCTTTGAAAATTTTTTATAAAAAATGAAGATTGAGAACTTCCTATTTATAAGAAAATTTTGAGGAAGAAAATATAATTTGTAAAAGTGTGAGGAGAGGGGTAAAATTATATATATTTTTTTAAATAAATAAATGTGTATGAGATGAACTAGGTATGGGATGGGGATAAAGATCATGTGGAAAAATGGGAGTACTTGACGACACTCCCATTTAATTAATTAATTAGTTATTATTATTATTATTATTATTAAAATCATTATTATTATCATTGTTATTATTTTTAAGTTATGCTTTAGTATATATATATATATATATATATATATATATATTTGAAAAAAAATTAAGTTTAAATTTTGAAAACTCATATGGGCCCCATGCAACTTCAAAACTCAAGTGGATCCTACGTAACTCCAATAGTTCTCACATGATTTTATGGGCCTTACATAGTATCGGGACTCATGTGGACCCCACACGACTTCATGACTCATGTGGGCCTCACACAGTCATGTGGGTCCTGTATAAGATACCTATATTATTATTATTATTATTATTATTTCTACAAATTATGTGAGTCAAAACATATATGTACGTGTACAAGCGTTGTCTACCCTATTTATCCTATAAAATTCTATTTTGACTAGGCCAACCTCTAGGGAGCGACTGAACCGCAATGGTCTCTGAGCACTTGCTTAGATAAGGTTTTTCTTAGGCATCAAACATGAAATCAAGGATTCTAAAAGAGAAACAGTTTCGTTTTGATAACCATTATTATTATTATTATTATTATACATTTTTTGGGTTATTACATTTAGACGACCTGAAATCGTCACTAATACTCTAAGAAACGTCGCTAATATTTTCTTAAAATAGTTTCCGCACGAAAAATGATTTCCTGTGATAGTTTAAGCAGGAAAACTAGTTTTTAGTAATGAATATATTAGTGACAGTTTTAGAACTGTCACTAATATTATTGTATTAGTGACAGTTGTCAAAACCGTTACTAATACTCACACCAGTAGTGACAGTTTTTAAAAACCGTTACTAATACTCACACTATTAGTGACGGTTTTTGAACTGACACTAATATTTTCGTCACTAAAAATCAGTTTTTTTGTAGTGTTAATATATTGTTTTTTTTTTTTTTTCTTAGTTGGGGTTCTTATTACTTGGTTGATGCTATATAGACTAATGGAGAGGGATTCCTTACCCCATACAGAGGGCAATGTTATCATCTCAATGAATAAGGAGTTGGGCACCAACCTTAAAGTGCAGAAGAATACTTTAATACGAAATACTCCCAATCAAGAAATGTAATTGAACGATGCTTTGGGATGCTTAAGGATTAATGGAATATTTTTAGAAGCCCTTCATACTCTCCAATTAAAACGCAATGCTGCATTTAAATGGCATAAGCTCTACTACATAATCTTATAAGGAGAGAAATGCCTAGGGACATTAGAGAACTCCTATGTGATATTGAAGAAGTTTGTATTGAAGAGGTTGAAAATGGTGACGCTGAGTTTATTACAATGTTTCATCTACGGATCAATTGAGCAATTTCAGAAACCTTAGCTCAACAAATGTTTAATTCTTGGAGAGTTAGATATAGATAATGATATTTTTTTAACTATATTTGTCCTATGTAAATTTATTTTTGCCAAATGTTTGCTTGAACTTTGTATTATGTGTTCACTAATTGTTTTACCCATAATGTATTCACAAATTGTTTACTTTGAATTTTTATATTAAATTTTACTAGTTATTTAAAGTGCTTATAATGATTAATTTAAAAACCATGATAACATTTGAATGCAATAGGATGGACATAAGTGAAAATATACAATTTACTTGTGGTAGAGAAAAAGGTAAACGTCAACGGACACATTCTGAGGATGAAGTTTTTGTTGATTGTTTGTTTGAGTTGTCCATATATAGATCCTCAATGGAAAGCAGTCACACATACGGAGAAGATGCTTGCATGAAATATCCTTAACTGCGACCTGAATGCCAGTCCTCACATAGAGTTAGGGGTGAAAATTTTAAAACAAAAATTTCATGCAATATCTGAAATGTTGGGCAAAAGAATATGATTTTGTGTGAGAAACAAGCTTATAATGAATGGTGCAAGGTAAGTTATAAATTATACTTTTCAAAACTACTAAATTATTTAAATTATTCAATATTTATTTTGTATGTGATATTTTTAAATGATAAGGGCACAAAAAGCTAGAGGATTATATGGAGTTTCCTTTCCACATTTTGAGGCTCTTGGAGTGGTATATGGAAAAGATTGGGCAACCAATGATTTTGTCGAAATATTTGTGGATGTTGTGCATAATATGGAAGAAGAAGATACAACCAATGTTAACATTGATGAAGATGATGTAGTACATGTTGAAGGTGAATCAAGTACCCGATCTCTTCATTCACCTAGGATACCATCTAGTAACTCCAAAAAGCAGAGAAAGGACGAAGGAAATTGGCGTAAGGATGGCAAGGGTTCAAAGTCTTTTAGTGACCCAATGTTAAAACAATTTGAGAATATGTCTGACATTTTTGGGTCTTTTGTTCATGACATAGTGCCACATTTGCTACTATAGCTAGAGCAATGATGCGCAAAAATGAATTACAGATAGAAGTAATAAGGTGGTCGAAGAATTGTTTAAATTAGAAGGATTAACTGGAGCATGAATCATTTAGGAAGCCGACATACTTGCTTCTGAACCAAGTAGAGCTTCAATGTTTTTCTCTCCTCCTAATCATCTTAAGTAACATTATATTACTGACCGATAGATCATAGTATAAGAAAAACTAGTGCTAGTCATTAGGACTATATATGGGTTATTTGAACTTAGATAATTAATGATGAACTTATTATTTTAAGTATTTTTATTGTTTTTAGAGAGTTATGAATTAAAACTATCATTGCAGTTGTAGTTTGTTGGGTCTTTTATGTTTGAATTTATAGAGATGATGATGTTGTTCATGGTATTTAATTTTTAATATTTCTTATTGTGGCTTAACCATTTTGTTTATGAAATTATTAAATTTTATTATATGCATAAAGAAATGTTGTTTTAAATTAATTTTCTATAGCATATTTGTATATATTGATGATTGTAATTGTTGCATATATATGATTATTGCAAATCTTAAATAGACAAATAACTTTGAACATGGATTTATTCAATCGATAGTTGAAGAGGATCATGGCAGTGTCATACAACATAAGACTTTAAATCACGTCTTAGATAAATATTAAAGTATGTTAACCCATAAATAAATAAATAAATAAAGATTAATTACATTTATTTAAATTTAAATTGTTGGGAATACTATGGGATGCTCTAACAAACAAACTATATGATATATATGGTATTTTTTTAATTTATTACTTTTCATACTTTCTATTGAAAATTATAATATTTTTATATCATTTTAGTATTTTTAAATTTATTGCATTGTATGTGAGCTAACCTTTTTGATGCAACTATTCATTTAAGAGACAAAATATTCTTGTGATTTCTTTATGATTGTGTTTTTTTTTTTAATTTACTTAAAAATTAAAGAAACATTAATGTATGAAAATTATTCTTAAAAGAACATTATTTTTTTTAATTAGGGTAAAAAAAAGGTGATTTCGATTCCTATAAGTAGGTATTCCAAACAAAAACATTTGATTCTGATTCCGTTTCTCTATCCAATCAAACATGAAACTATAATTTGTCATTTCTATTCCAATTTTAGTGCATTATGATTATGATTCCGACGCTGATTTGAGTCGCGAATTAAACAACCCTTATAATATTAGAGTTATTTTTTATGGCTAAACTTTGTCAAATTTTAAGTTAAATAAAATTATAGCTTCAGAGCGACCAGAACGGGAAGGCTACTAGGGTGGCAAAACGGGTTAACGGTTCGGGTTCAGGCGGGTCATAAACGGGTCAGGGTTAAATGGGTTCTGGTTGACCCACTTATTAACGGTGACTACTATGTAAACCCAAACTTGATTGTTTAATAAATGGGTCACCCATTTAAAAAAGATAATATATTTATTTTAAAAATTTGTAAACATTTTCATTTAAAAAAAAAAAAACATTCCTTCATTTAGGCGGATCTAAACAAACACATATCTAGGCTTGACAAAAATGGGTCAAAACTCGACGAGTAACCCGTGACCCACTCGTTTAAACCAGGTTAGGATTTAATATAAGTCAACCCGTTTATAAATAGGTCAATCCGGGCCCGACCCGTTTATTAAACAGGTTAGCTGGGTTCAGATCGGGTCACCTGTTGGGTGACCCGTTTATTTGCCTATTATACGCACTGAAACAAGTAACCCTAATTTCTTACCCACACCCTCTGCCCTCTGCCTAACACGCCGCCCGTGCCCCACGCCAATACGCCATCTTCTATCTTCCTCTTCCAGGCAGCCTAGCAACTGCAGCACCAACACACCCTCACTGCATGCCATCGCCGTCTCTCAAGAGTCAAGCCTCGTAGACGACAAATCCTCTCGCCTCTTGCCGCTGCTCTCCTCTCGAGCATCTGTAGATCCTCTCGCTAGTTGCCTCACTCCATCTCACTCTCAGTCTCCCTCCCACTCTCAGCCTTAGTCTCCCTCTCACAATCTCACCCTCAGTCTCCCCCTTCCTCTCACTCTCAGTCTCCCTCTTGAGTCTTAGCTCTCACTCTGTGTCTCCCTCTCTTGGCTCTCTTAGTCTTACTTGATATGTCTAAACACTTTTTTTTTTTACATTTTATGTTTTTTTTTAAGATTTAATAAATAAAAAAAGGAGTACTTTTCTTTAAAAAGCAATTAAAAAAAATTAAAATATATAATAATTTTTTTAAATGGGTAACCCGTGATCTGCCCGTTTATTAAACAAGCGGGTTAGGGTTTACATGGTTGTGGTCCGTTTAACCTTGACCTGTTTATGACCCGACCCATTTACGACCTGCTCAGACCCAGGCCGTGAACCCGTTTTGCTACCCCTACACATATCTACTAAAAAAAAAAAAAACACTCCTTCATTTAGGCAGATTTGAACAAACACGTATCTGCTTCTTTTCTTAGAAGAATAATTTTTCTAAAATAGAAGAACACCTCATGTCCTCTACTACTGAGATCCTCACTTGAATCTTGATTTTATTGCATGGTCACGTGGGGGGTATTGCGATGTAAGCTTGTGAGCTGCAAGTATGCAACGGATGGCGGCTGATGGCTGCTTAAAGGCTATGGGGGAGCTAAGGAGAGGCTTTTGCTAAAGCACCACTCCTTGCTGCTGTGAGCGTAAGGCCTAAGGGAGACCCAAAGATGAGATGGCTAGATTGAGATAGAGATTACTCATATTAGGGAGTGAGGCCGAGGGAGAGCCTGAGAGCCAAGAGGCTTCTGCTGCTTTGCGTGCTTTTGCGCTCGTGTTGGTGCGACTTGGGTTTGGTCTCAACTATCAGTTTCAACTGCTCATTGAGAGTGCGTGCTCAGGAAGCCTTCCACACATACCACACTCCACTCACCCGTCGATCCAAACCCGCATATAAATAGGTCGAGTTTGGGTTGACTCATTTATTAACTAGGTTAGCATGTAACCCAAACTCGATTTAAATAGGCGGTCCTCCCTCTGTTTTGATCCGTTTTGCTAGCGAAGGCTGCAAAGTTTTTTCCCGATTTATCTTTATTTTAAAATAATATATTAAATAATACCCTGTTTGGGAAAATATTTTTCTAGAATGACGTTCACATAATCTCACTGCTTGGTCCAACGAGATTTAAAGGGCTAGACAAATCAGGTGTTGATGCGTGTCAAGGCAAATCTCGCTGGACTAAGCAGCGAGATTGCCTGGGAAATGGAACAGCCGATTTGTGTGCGACGCGTGGCAAATCTCGTTGCTTGGTCTAGCGAGATTTGCCTTGACACCCTTCAACTCCTCCTTTTTCCTTCACTTCCCTCGTGAACACGCGATCATAGCAGAGAGCAGAAAGTCTAGCAGGGAGGAGGATGGCAGCAGCAGCAGACTAGCAGGTGGTTGTTCGTTATGGTAGGTGACCGTTCGGCGTAGCAGGTGACCCTTTGGGAGCTCGAGTAAGCTATAAAAGGGGAGAAATGGGGTATGTATTTCTTACCCTGAGTCTATTTTGTTTTCATTGATTATTTTTAATTAATTTAAAATGGCTTTGAAGATTTGTTATTATAGATTCATAATATAGTATTTTGCTTTCGATTTGTTGTTTGGAAGCTGCAGCCAGAACCTCCAACTGAGGTAAGACTTTTATTTCATTATTTGTATTTTATCAAATTAAAATTATTATATATTGATTTATTAAATATTGTTGGTTAATTTGCTTTATAACTATAGCAATAGTACAATTTTTTTTTAATTATTAGCATATAAATTTTTTTCCAGTGAGGTGTTTTCAATGTGTAAATGTAATTTTGCTACTAAAATCTTTATAATTCTTATTTTTTTGTTCACTTAATGATCAATTATATTTAAATTTTTTTTTGAATAAATTTAAAATTTATTATTTGTTGGCACTTCTAGATCTAAATTTGTTTTCTAAATTTTTTTCAAAAGTCATGTTTTTATTTATCTAAATGAATGTGTTTTATTTGCTAATATTATTTGCAGGTACTACACTTTTATTGATAATTTTATTATATTGCGCAATAATTATAGTGGTAAAATGATTTGGTTTTAAAAATTAACGGTGCTTTTAAAAATTGATTTGATTTTGAGTAGTGGTTTTGGTCAAGAAAATATGCATCATAATATATAATATTTAATTAAAAAATACAATATGAATTATATTAACTATAAAAATAATAATTAAAAATGGTGAAATATTATTAAAAAAATTTCACAATCATATGTTAATTCACTATATGATATAAACATGCAAGCTTACCACATACATTTATACATACACATACTCTCATACTTATACATGTATACAAAAATATATATACAAACTCACATTCACGTGCACATATATGTATTGTTGTTAATTAGAAAGTAATAATGTGAATTATATTAAGTAGAAAATAATAATCAAAACTTCCTTTCATTTGTTATATGTGTTATGTGTAATTGAATTGACAAGTATCCTATAATCTAATGTTCTAAATTTGGTATTAAAAAGGCACAAAAAGCGTTCTTTTTTGTAAAAATGCGTTGGCCTCAGCATGTAATGTGTTACCCTTTTTCGAATATGGTATTTTAGATTGAGCCTCAACGCGTTTTAAGCATGCCTTGTGTTGAGGATAGCTTCGATTGAGCTTTTTAAAATATTAAAAAATACTATTAACAAAAACTAATAACGAATATACAGTTAAATATACTATGTGGACATGATTAATCTGGAACGTCATTTGCATGATTGATGCAATATTGTGAAATGCATGCTGGTAGTTGATTAGGAGTGCATGCTAATTGAATTGAATGCCACCTGCATGACTATTTCAGTGACTTGTGAATTGCATGCAGTAGAAACTCATAAGATATTTGGTGCACAGTCTGTGATATGCAGGATGAGAGAATGTTCTGTTTATAGACGACATGCTGCCGAATTTTTTATAAAATTTTTCCAAACCAAAATATTCAAAGTGTATAAACCATGTATTGAATGATTAACAAATGTTGCATGCTATACTTTATTTTGAAGGATTACTGCATAATTAATGGAGTCATGATTATAATTGGTTAGCTTACCATGAATGGGAATAATTGTAATGTCATACGCTTACATATATAATTTTGTTATTTGTAGGTATTTTCTATTTCATGAGAGTCGATCTAAATGGTATGAAGCTGAAACAGTGTTTATGGTATCGATTGTTTAGGACAAATGTTTTTTTTGAACAGTTGCATGGATGAGATATGATCATTTTTTAAAAGGAAATTCTGCCGAAATTTTTACATTAACTTGATACTTTGAATGTGTATGAAAGGTGTGAATGAAATTTGTGAACATATGGTATCGATTATCTAGGAAAAATGTTTTCTTTGAACATGTACATGAATGAGATATGGTCATTTTCTTAAAAGGAGATTCTGTCGAAATTTTTACAGTAATTTGATATGTTGAATGTGTATAAAGTTGTGAATGAAATTTGTGAACATACTGGTATCGATTGTTTAGGAAAAATGTTTTTTTTGAACATGTACATGGATGGATATGATCATTTTTAAAAGAAGATTTTGCTGAAATAAGTGTTATTATAAGTGACATTTGATTTTATTTAAATAAGTATTATTATTAGTTTTAAATATAATTTAAATTAGAATTATTAAGATTTTTAGTTAACAATTTCAATAATAATAATTTTTAATTAATATTTAAATATTTTCTACTAAATAAAATAATATAAGATTTCCCTTTTCAATTAAAAATAATTTTATTATTAGTGTATATATAACTGTCATATTAATTTATGATAAAAATAATATTCTTAATTAAATTAAAAAATTTAATTTATTCTATGTAAAATTTTAAATTAATAAATGGTTCTTGGCTCCAATAATTTAATTTATTATTATTATAATAAATAAATAAAAAAAAGAGAATACAAAATTAAAACAGTTCAAATTGTAGTTAAAATGATTTTTGAAAATGAAATACTTAGGATTATTAATAAAAAAAAATTAAATACATAGTAAATCTCGCTGTTTGGTCTAATGAGATTTGTTTAAATCTCGTTAGACCATACAGCAAGATTTAAATGGTAGTGCAAGGATAAAAACTGGTCTCGATATGTCACAAATCTTACTGTTTGGTTTAATGTGATTTGTTTAAATCTTGCTGAGTGGGATTACGTGGGGTTGGAAAATATTTATTTAATATATATATTTAAAATAAATACAAACCGGGAAAAAACTCGAAGGCTGCACTAGTGTCCCTCTGTCCACGGGCTGGGAACATACGAATTGTTCCATCTTCTCCGCTGTTTCGCGCACTCATCTATGAAGGCCGTTGCCGTTGTTCTCCACTGTACGATCGCGCAGGTAAGCTACGTTTTCGATGCTTTCTCTAATTCTCCCTCCCTCTATCTGCATTCTCACCATTGGACATGAGGACATCAGCAATCATCAGAGCCCGACAATGGTGTAAATTTGCCGGACGAGTCCCGTAGAAGTCTGGGGTTTCTTTACTTCACATTGGGGATTTCGAGGATGCTTTTTCTTCCCTTTTTTTTTTTTTTTCCCTTTCTTTTCTTTTGAGGGTTTTTGTTTCTTATTCGGATTATTTAGACTTTGAGGAGAATATATATGTGTGTGCATTATATATTGTAGGGTTTTTGAGCGATTTAGTTATTTATCAGATTATTACGGTGCAGGGGGAGATGGCGTATATAAGAGTCTATGCAGTTCCATTCTATTTTGCGGTCGTTTGTGCGTTCATTTGTCTGCTTTGGCTCTTCTGCGGTGGAGTTTTGGCGAGATTAAGGTTCGATTAGAACACCCAGTTTTTGCATTTGGGTTTTTTCTGTTTTATATCGAGGAAAAAAAAATAAAAATTCGTTTCCATTTGATTCTGTTGTTGGTTTGCTGTCTCTGTTCTTATGTGTGTCTAGAAAAAAATATGCGTTTGCATCAGTGTTGATGCACTGCGGAGCTTCTCTTTCCTCTATTGGAATGGTCCTATACGATTAATTGATATTTATATTTATTGTTAAGAGACATTAAGAAATCAAAGACTTGCTACTATTTACAATTTTGTATATGCTTGAGTAATTGTTTTTTAAAAAAACAGAAGGTTGAATAATGATAGCAATTTGTTTCCTTTATAAAGGTTTAGTTCAAAATATTATTGTGTCTTCTTATTATGTGCATGTGTATGTATAATAATAATGACAAAGCAAGGAGAAAAGTTGTGAGTTTAGCTGCTAATACATCTGAAATGAGTCTTTTTGGCTTGTTGATTTTATGTTTGATTATTATAACCTCGGTATTTTTAATAGTTTACCGCTTAAAAAAGAAAATGAACCCTAAAGTTGGGAGTTGTTGGGTTGGACTTTGGAGGGATTGAATTGGTTTAGAAAAAGGTAGGGGGATGTTGGGACATTGAAGGCCAAGGAAGATGGCCATTCTTTATGTTGCTAATGCTGGTGGGTGAGGGATTGATCCTGAATGTGACTGAGTTTTTCTTTTGTATTTATAATGCGGTGGAGGGAAGAAGCAAAAATCTACGACATTTATCGTCCTCTTATCATGTACACTCAGTGTGAACATGATTAAACATTTCATGAAATCTCTTAACCTTATTTTGCTTTATTATAACTATTATTCATAGCTCTTAATTTTAGGTGTTTGAAATTTTGTTGTACTCCATCGGTTGCCTTGTGCATTCTTTCTTGAGCTATTGTCTAGTACATGATTCAAATATTGTTTTCATTTCAAAGTATTCAAATGAAATATTGTGTGATCTACCGTGTGTTATAATTTTTCTATTCTTAATAGCCTCACCGCATAGCACGAGCACTTTTCTAATATATAATAGTAATGATAGTACTCTTAATTTAATCAAGATTTCCCATCTTGCGAGAAAGAGAATGAAACTTTCATCCTTGCAGCTTGTGATGAATATGAGAACTCAAATTGTCCAACTTGCCATACTGCAGGAAAGATTTCCCCTGTTTCATTTTTCTTGCTTCTAGGAGCCTGTTTGGAACTTGAAAACGTTAGAGAAAGGAAAAGAAATAAAGGAGGAATTGCCATTTTTATGTTTGGCTATCAAGGAACGTGTGAAAGAAAATAAAATATGTTAACAAATTACAAACCAATAAACAAAATATTAATTTTACACATCATTAATGTTTGACATTTCTTAATTTTTAATCATATTAGAACAAAAAATCATTTTTAGTAACATTTTGATAAATAACAATAACAACAACAACAAACCAAGCCTAAGTCTCACTAGGTGGGGTCGGCTACATGAGTTTGTTTCCGCCAATTTATGTGATCATGGGCAATTTCCTTTGACAAATTCAAGGCTATTAAATTCTTACTATCTCATTCCAAGTTGTTTTAGGTCTACGCTTACCCCTTCTATTGTCTCCCATAGTAACTAGCTCACTTCTCCCCATTCGCACACTATTTAACCTACATTACAAATGCTCAAACCATTGAATTCGTCCCACCCTTATCTTAACTTCTACAGGAGGTACGCTTAACTTACTGCAAATATGTTCATTCGGAAGTCTATCTTTTAATATTATGCCACTCATCCCCCTTAACATTCTTATCTTGACAACTTTTATTTTTTGGATATGTTGTTTCTTAGTCTTTCAACATTATGATCCATATAGCTTAGTTGGTCTTATAGTTATCCTATAGAACTTCCCTTTCAATTTTAAGGTTATTCTATGATCAAGCAATACACTTGAAGATGTATCTATGTGCTTTGTTCTAGTTGGGTTCCATGATAATTAATTTCCTAATTAGAAGTTAGAATTTTTTGATCTCGTTTCATTTTATCTCAAAAGGGTCATTGTAACACTTTGGTTTTTATTTCTTTGATTTGAGGCTGGTCTCTCTCTCTCTCTCTCTCCATATTTAATATGATCGACTTGCACATTAGCTGCTCCTCCAACCTAATTAACCAACATTTTCAAAGGTGAATGTGTGAGGCAAGGTGTTTTAATCGTTTAAGAGACGAAACATAAGCCTTTTGATAATTTTATTTTTAGATAAATTATGTATATGAATTACATATACGTTTAAAAATAAAGAAAAATTAAAAATTCAATGTAAAAAAAATCAAATATAATTTGCAAACTATTTGTTGGCCATCCAAAAAAGATTAACTTGAATTCGTAGTTGTTAAAGATTCAATTTGTGAATTGAAATCCTAATTTTGGGATTCGAGAATTGCATTGAATCATAAGATTTGGTAAAAATCTCCAAAATTGATCCAGATGACGTGCATATATTGATATACAAACAAGCAAAATAGTAAAATGCAATTTAAATTTTGATAATTAAAAAAAAAATCACATTTCATGTGTATGCTTTCCCTAAAAAATATAAAGTAATGGAATGAGAGAAGAAAAATGAATAAAAAATGAATTTTTTTTTAAGATAGTAAAAGAAGGTTTATAAGATTGAGGAAGGGAAGTTACAGCCTAAGGGAACAAGAGGACCACCTGAAAAAATAAAAAAAACAGAAACAAAGCAAAAAATAAAAATAAAAAGCAATTTTTTTAAAAAATAAAATAAAAATCACATAATAATACTCCTGACCAAGAAGCCACTTTTCAAGCATTTTCCGTCATAATTCACCAAGCACTTTAAATTTGCAAGCTCCCTCTGACCCTTCTTTGCTTTGTACTTACCCCATCAAAGCGCATTTCAATCCACCAGCATCACACATTTTTAAATCCAGTTTATCCATTATATCTTGGGCTTTTAACTCCTTCCTAGAAATCACCTCCACTAGTGTAGGAAAAATTCTATCATTGCGCTGCAGTTTATCATGCAACCCATTGTTAAATAGGAACCCCCTCCAATCCTCCTAACGGGAAGGATGTACGTATGATAGGTCCCCTAGAGCATCACAGGAATTAGAAACACATCCATATTGTTCCTGAATCTCATCCAACAGCAAACCACCATCACAGTCAAACTCACTGATGTCATCACCATCGTTATCTGAAAATTTTCCCAATTTCTTAGCCTCCTTTCATTTGCTGACTCCATCACTTGCTATATCTTTCATCTTAGCAAGTGTATCTTCTACAATGCTCAACTCTCCTTCAGAATCGCTCCTTATAATCTTTGGCCTTATCTCACCAGAATGCTCTCTCTTTGCTTCATATAATTTCCTCTTCTCCACACCCATCATAGCAGCTGTCCGGCGGGCGTACACCTTACGACCCTTAGATTTTTCAGAATTAAATCCTGAAACACCAGATTTCTTAACCAATCCAGCTTCTTCTTTTTTATTAATCCGGGCGACACCAGCCTCTAATCCCTCTGCAAAACCAGAATTAACAGCCAATCTAATGCTTATATGATTATCATCATTTTCATCACAAACTGTTTTCGAAACCAAATTAAAATCATCCTGATTACGCTCTTAATGTTGATCCATTCAATGCGTAGTTTGGAGAGCTGGAGAGAGATTTTGTATTTTGTTGGCATCTGGTTGAATACCCAACTCTCCCCTATGTAAATTTTGGCTAGGATAGTGGGCTTGTTCAGTACAGGGTTGTGCAAGGGAAGGGCACTGGGCCTTTTCAGATACGAAGCTCATTTGAGAAAGCCCCTAGAGCCTTCTTTCGAATCCATAGAAAGGCCCATAGCATTCTGGTCAAAACACTGGGCCTGGTCTATTAAATGGCCTAACTTTGTTAAAAACAGAAGCACCACCTTTCTCACAAATCTGGCCCAAATCCAAGTTGAGTACCAGATGACCAGGCCCAGACTTGGTAGCCTCATTGTTCCCTACTACAATCATAGCCATCTCTGCAAGATTAGCAGCAACCACCGGAACCATTGTTTCCTGCAACTTATGGACATTTGCCTCCGATTGAGCAGCACTATAATCTGGTAACGGCACCCCTAATTTCTTCAATCGCAGATCAGCACCACACCTAAGACACGATTTTTCTGATGATGGACTACTTGAGCAGCTTTCACATCTTTCAATCACTACCTTACTCCATGATCTGGGAGCTGAAGTGCTTGTTTAAGGGAAGAAATCAAGAAAAAAATGAAAAACTGAAATTTTGGTGTTCATAAAAAAATTTTAAAAAAATCATATTTCGTGCATATTCTTTCCCTAACTAAGAATAAAAAAACAGTTTACTTTAAAAAATTGATAATAACTGAATAAACTACTGAAAAAACCAAAATTTGAATCTTAACAGCAATGAAACATGAGTACCGCCTAAGCAGACGAGTGTTCTGCGGCTTCTGCCACTTCTTCTCTGTAGCAGTAAAAGGAATGTTGTTTTTGGAGTTTTAACCTATTGAGTCTGACAAGATATGATGGGCATAGAATCGTGTGAATTAATGTATTCAGTTTGATTTATTATTCATAAAGTGAATCGCAGATTCGGCAATGATTTGATTGTTTTTTGACTCCCTAACAAGATTCAAATTAGTTTGTGTGGAATTGATATGAATCGTATGAGTCAAATCGTGAATCATAAGATTCTAACAACTATGCTTGAATTAAGTAAATAATGGCAAGAGATAGATAGTTTTAACTCTACAAAATTCATTATATATATTTTGGATAGAAAAATAATTTATTAATAAAGTCAAGAGAAAATTAAATAGAAAGAAGGATAAGATATCCTCCTATATACAAACATAAAACAAAGAGACAAGAAACAAATACATTATGGCCCCCTTCCAGTTGTAAAAAATCTGTCATTTGTATTCTACTCCTTCTTCATCTTTTTTTTTTTCCTTTCTTATATATAAAAAACTTAACTTTACTATACAGTTTTTCATCTCCTAGACTCAAGCTAACCACCCTAATTTATGGGATGTTACAAATTTCAAATGCCTCAAATCTCTCTTGGTTGTTTACAATGACAGCTCACGCCAACACTCCCCCTCAAGTTGATGCATAGAGGTCTCGCATGCCCAACTTGTCAAGTGAGTTGTAGAAGTCCTTGCTAGATACAGCTTTTGTAAGGATGTCTGCCAATTGATCTTCGGATTTCACAAACGAAAACCTAATTGTTTTTGCTTCAAGATTCTCTTTGATGAAGTGTCGATCTACCTCCACATGTTTAGTACGATCATGTTGAATAGGATTGTGAGAAATGGCAATTGCAGCTTTATTGTCACACAAGAGATCCATCTCGGAAGTGAGGGCAAACCCGATTTCAGTGAGTAGCTTTCTTAGCCAAAGGAATTCACAAAGACCTTTAGCCATGCCCCTAAACTCAGCTTCAGCACTTGACAAGGCTACCACTTTTTGTTTCTTGCTTCTCCAAGTTACAAGATTTCCTCCAACAAATGTAAAATATCCTGATGTAGACTTTCTATCAGTGATATTACCTGCCCAATCCTCATCCGTATACCCATAAACCATCGGCTGACTGTTATGTTTTGAAAACATAAGTCCCTTGCCCGGGGATGACTTCAAGTATCGAAGTATTCGAATCACTGCTTCCATATGACTCTTACTTGGATTATGCATAAATTGACTTACGACACTTACAGCATAGGCAATATCTGGGCGAGTATGGGAGAGATAAATGAGTTTACCAACTAACCTTTGGTATCCTCCCTTATCTGTTGGTACTTGGTCTGGGTATTCTCCAAGCTTGTGATTCTGAACTATGGGGGTGTCTGCAGGCCTACACTCCAACAACCCTACTTCGGTTAGCAAATCTAATATGTATTTCCGTTGGGAGAGAAATATGCCTTTCTTAGACCTGGCAACTTCAATTCCCAAGAAATACTTGAGTCCTCCCAGATTTTTCATCTCAAATTCAATTGCTAATTGCTTTTGAAGCAAAGCGATTTCGTCTTCATCATCTCCTGTAATAATAATGTCATCTACATAAACTATCAAAGCAGTTACCTTGCCTAACTGATGCTTTAAGAACAAAGTATGGTCAGAGTTACTTTGTTGGAAGCCGTATTTCTTCATTGCCAAGCTAAACCTTCCAAACCACGCTCGTGGTGATTGCTTCAGTCCGTACAACGCTCGCTGCAATTTGCACACCACTCCATTCTTTGAAGATGTTGTATAACCAGGAGGAACATCCATATAAACCTCTTCTTGGAGATCACCGTTGAGAAAAGCATTCTTTACATCAAATTGATGCAAAGGCCAATCAAGATTTGCAGCAAGAGACAATAATACCCTAACTGTGTTTAGCTTGGCTACAGGTGAGAAAGTCTCCTGATAATCGACACCATATGTCTGCGTATATCCCTTTGCTACCAGTCGTGCTTTGTACCGTTCAATAGATCCATCTGCTTTGTGTTTAATGGAGAACACCCATTTGCACCCCACAGTTTGTTTTCCTTTAGGTAATGGAACAAGAGTCCATGTATCATTTTTTAGTAGTGCCTCCATTTCTTCCTCAATAGCTCGGGTCCATCTTGGATCTGCCAATGCCTCATGAACACTGGTAGGAATTTGACATATGGAGAGTTCTTGTGCAAATTTCTTAATCGATTCAGAGAGTTCCTTGGTGGATACATAGTTAGCAATAGGATACCTCGACCTTCGTTCCTCAATATCTGGAGAGTATCTATAGGTGGCTTGCCACGATTGTACCTATGAGGTAAGACATAACCCACAGAAGCATCTACATCATCGGTATGTAAGGGTGTAATAACATTACGCACCTCAGGAGTATTCTCAGGAGATGATTCGGCTGGCACTTCAGAGGGAGGGGATATAGGTTCAGTCTCAGATGTTGCATGCTCTGCAGTAGGATATATCTCAGCTTCACAGTTCACAATGCCTAAGTTATCATTCGGCCCAGCCTGCCCCTCATGTTCACGTGGCCCCTCATTTGGCGCCAACCAATCAAACTCATTTGGTGCCTCATGTTGGAACCAATTCAACTCTTCATTATGTATCTCCCCCTGAAGAGGAGAAGTAGGTGCCGAAGAGGAAAAGAACATATCAGTCTCCAAGAATTGGACATCCATAGTCACATAGAGTCTTCGGGTGGTAGGATCATAGCACCGGTACCCTTTCTGATGGACGCCATAGCCCAAAAACAAACATCGACATGCACACGGATCAAGTTTAGTGCGTTGGTTCTTGTGGAGATACACATAGACAATACACCCAAAGACGCGAGGAGGAAGCATTAGTGCAGTAGGTAGTGACACATAAGTAGAAAGACATTGGAGTGGTGTCTTAAAGGATAAAACCTTGGAAGGCATTCGGTTAAGAAGATGGACAGCAGTTGAGACGGCATCGGTCCAAAAACGTTTGGGCATATGAGCACCGAGAAGCAAAGCACGGGCAGTCTCAAGAACATGTCTATTCTTCCTCTCGGCAACATCGTTTTGTTGAGGTGTTTGTGAGCATGAAGTTTCATGAATTAAATCATGTTGAGTAAAGTACGCTTTAAGGTGCTTATTGACATATTCACCACCATTATTAGAGCGGAGAACCTTCACGATGGCACCGTACCAAGTACCAACCATAGCATGGAATGTTTCAAACACACTAAGAACCTCATCTTTGTGTTTCATCAAGTAAAGCCATGTCATACAAGTACAATCATCCACAAAAATCACAAACCAACGAAAGCCAGACATATTAGTAACAGGTGAGGGCCCCCATACATCAGAGTGAATTAACGTAAATGGAGTGTCACTTTTATTCATGCTTAAAGGATAAGTAGCGCGATGGCTCTTAGCCAAAATACAAGTGTCACATTTTAAATCAGGAGTCTGTAAATGCTTAAACAAATCAGGAAAAACATGCTTCAAATAAGGAAAAGATGGATGTCCCAAGCGTCGATGCCACAACCAAAGTAGTGTCTCTTTATCGGCATGCGGATGGTTCATGTGATTGGCCTGGCCGATACTAATGTCTTCCACATAATATAATCCCTCCCTCTTAATACCACGCCCAATTATCTCCTTGGTGAGAATATCCTGAATAAGACAGAAATTGGGATAAATAAGCACAACACACCCAAGGTCTGCAGTAAGCTGACTTACAGACAACAATTTATGGGATAAAGACGGAACAAGTAAAGTATTAGATAAATGCAGGGATGGAGATAAAGTCACAGAACCAGCGCCAGTGACTGGTGAGATAACACCATTTGCATTGGCTATGCTGGTGCGTCGCGGAAAAGAGGTATGAGAGAAGTCCGAGGCAGCAAAAGTCATATGGTCAGTGGCCCCCGAGTCAAGAAGCCATGCACTACAGTCTGCATCTCGATGGGAGGAAGGAAGAGCAAGATCAGGGATACCTGAGTTCAAATTAGGAGGAGCATCCGTGGACGTTGCAGCTGGTTGTATAAGGGAGAGATGAGGCTCTGCAGCAGCAACAACAGCTGTGCCTGAATTTCCATTCGTTCCGGTTCCAGCAGGACGTTTACGGGCTTGAAGGTCATGCCACCAATCAGGGTACCCATGCAATTTGAAACAGGTTTCATGTGTGTGCTTCTGGTTTCCACAATGAGAACATTTTTTCGAATCAATGGAGTTTCGGGGCTTGGAAGATTTACCAGGAGCAGAGGTGCTTAACGTAAGTGATTTTGAGGCCAAGACAGCTCCCTGGAGCCCATCGGGGTCATGGGTAGTCATAACCTGCTGTCGAATAGCCTCCCGTCTAACACGCGCATACGCTTGTTCGACAGTAGGAAATGGTTTCATCTGCAAAACATCAGCTCGTATTTTGTCTAGCCGATCGTCAAGACCATCCAAAAACACATAAACACGGTCTTCCTGAATGATCCGATTATAATGTTGAATATCAACAGAGCATTCCATAGGATTTGGCCAGCGGACATCAATTTCACGCCATAAACCCTGCAACTCAGTATAATATTTTTCCAGCGAGCCAGCGGCTTGCTTTAGCCGTGTCACACGGCGTCGAAGATCATACACTTGTGATGTATCACTACCATCAAAGAAGGTAGTGGCAATGGAATCCCAAACCGCCTTTGCCGTAGGAAACCGAATAAAATTGCCAATCAAGGACGAATCCATGAAAGAAATTAACCAACCTTTAACAATGGTGTTATCGATGCACCACTTGCGAAAGGAGGGATCAGTGGATAGCGGCTGGGGAAAGTCGCCATTAATGTACCCTAGTTTATCCTTGCCAGAGATATACATCTCAACAACCTGGGACCACAGTGCATAGTTTGAACCATCCAACTTAATGCCGATCTGAGCAGTGGATGTTTCAGTGGTGATGGTCGGGGTCCGAGTGTTGTTCAAAACCACGGTCATCCTTGTAGTCAATTCAAGGATAAAATCAGAGAGATTGGACGTGTCGCCAGAAGAGTTCAGATCATCAGAGTCCGCCATGAATAGAGGTATGGTTAGGATGCAATATAGGAAGCCAGAACTCGTTTGGCTCTGATACCATGTAAAAAATCTGTCTTTTGTATTCTACTCCTTCTTCATCCTTTTTTTTTTCCTTTCTTAAATATAAAAAAATTAACTTTACTATACAGTTTTTCATCTCCTAGACTCAAGCTAACCACCCTGATTTATGGGATGTTACAAATTTCAAATGCCTCAAATCTCTCACCCTGATTTATGAGATGTTACAAATTTCAAATGCCTCAAATCTCTCTTGGTTGTTTACAATGACAGCTCACGCCAACACCAGTCCCTCTTCTCTGACAGCAAAATTCCTCACAAAAGACCCAAAGAGTGAGCCCAAAAAAGAAGCCAAGAAAGCTACTCTATCCCAAGAGAATGCAAGAAATTTATTTTGCCATTAAAAATCCTTGCATTCCTTTAAATCCACAAGGTCCAAAAAATGCCAAAAACTGTACATCTCTGTAAGGCTCTCCCTCTTGTTCCTCCCGAAGCTTCTGTGTTGTGCCCCAACAGAAAGGGCTAAACACCAAAGCCTCCTAAAAAGCTGACAATAGGAGATTTCCAAAGCTGCCTAGCCACCCACGATGAAGAAATAAATGACATTGTTTTTGCTTACCACCAAACACATGATACAAATATCCAAACTTATGACTTCCGTAAGATCTCCTCTTTTGCAGCAAATCATTAGTATTAAGCCTACCAAGAGCTTGATTCCACATAAAAATTCTGATCTTAGAAGGAACCTTAGCCTTCCAAATAAAACGGTTCAAGGGAAAATAGAAGGGCTCGGCCTTTTCAACAAATAGGCAAGGGATGATTTTGTGAGAAAAGGAACTAGAAAAATCCCCAATCCAAATCCTTGAATCACCATCCATTTAAGGAAACAAACATGGTCATATCCTCAACCTCTCTCTCATTGAGGCTTCTATAAAAAAAAATTGAAATCTTAAGAAAGAGAGCCCCCCTCAAAAAGAAATTAAAAACATTAATAGAAGCATTATGAAAGATAAGACAATCTGAGTAGACTGGGGAAACAAACATTCCAATGAGAAGCTCAAATTAATTTCATGACCTTGGATCGAGTTCAAATTATTTTGATGATCTAAGATGCAGCTCTCAATTATTTTGGAAAGGTTCATGCTTAAGAGTTTAAGAAACCAACTCATACTGCAACACTCCTTTCATTTAAACGTGTAATAAAATTTTCTAGTCAAATCTAACTTGGGATTCACTCACCCAAAATGTGTGAGACTCAACTGGAAAGGCACAAAAGGCGTAACCCTCAGTACACTATATGTTGACCTTTTGGGGTTTGGTATTGAGCCTCAAGGCCTTTTAAGCTTGCCTTGATTGAGCCTTTTAAAACATTGTGTATTAGCTGTGTGGTTATATAACTTTTGTGACCAGATTGTGCATTCTTATGATTGTGAACTCTTTGTAAACAACCAAGAGAGATTTGAGGCATTTGAAATTTGTAACATCCCATAAATCAGGGTGAGAGATTTGAGGCATTTGAAATTTGTAACATCCCATAAATCAGGGTGGTTAGCTTGAGTCTAGGAGATGAAAAACTGTATAGTAAAGTTAAGTTTTTTATATTTAAGAAAGGAAAAAAAAAAGGATGAAGAAGGAGTAGAATACAAAAGACAGATTTTTTACATGGTATCAGAGCCAAACGAGTTCTGGCTTCCTATATTGCATCCTAACCATACCTCTATTCATGGCGGACTCTGATGATCTGAACTCTTTTGGCGACACGTCCAATCTCTCTGATTCTATCCTTGAATTGACTACAAGGATGACCGAGGTTTTGAACAACACTAGGACCCCGACCATCACCACTGAAACATCCACTGCTCCGATCGGCATTAAGTTGGATGGTTCAAACTATGCACTGTGGTCCCAGGTTGTTGAGATGTATATCTCTGGCAAGGATAAACTGGGGTACATTAATGGCGACTTTCCCCAGCCGCTATCCACTGATCCCTCCTTTCGCAAGTGGTGCATCGATAACGCCATTGTTAAAGGTTGGTTAATTTCTTCCATGGATTCGTCCTTGATTGGCAATTTTATTCGGTTTCCTACGACAAAGGCGGTTTGGGATTCCATTGCCACTACCTTCTTTGATGGTAGTGATACATCACAAGTGTATGATCTTCGACGCCGTGTGACACGGCTAAAGCAAGCCGCTGGCTCGCTGGAAAAATATTATACTGAGTTGCAGGGTTTATGGCGTGAAATTGATGTCCGCTGGCCAAATCCTATGGAATGCTCTGTTGATATTCAACATTATAATCGGATCATTCAGGAAGACCGTGTTTATGTGTTTTTGGATGGTCTTGACGATCGGCTAGACAAAATACGAGCTGATGTTTTGCAGATGAAACCATTTCCTACTGTCGAACAAGCGTATGCGCGTGTTAGACGGGAGGCTATTCGACAGCAGGTTATGACTACCCATGACCCCGATGGGCTCCAGGGGGCTGTCTTGGCCTCAAAATCACTTACGTTAAGCACCTCTGCTCCTGGTAAATCTTCCAAGCCCCGAAACTCCACTGATTCGAAAAAATGTTCTCATTGTGGAAACCAGAAGCACACACGTGAAACCTGTTTCAAATTGCATGGGTACCCTGATTGGTGGCATGACCTTCAAGCCCGTAAACGTCCTGCTGGAACCGGAACGAATGGAAATTCAGGCACAGCTGTTGTTGCTGCTGCAGAGCCTCATCTCTCCCTTATACAACCAGCTACAACGTCCATGGATGCTCCTCCTAATTTGAACTCAGGTATCCCTGATCTTGCTCTTCCTACCTCCCATCGAGATGCAGACTGTAGTGCATGGCTTCTTGACTCGGGGGCCACTGACCATATGACTTTTGCTGCCTCGGACTTCTCTCATACCTCTCTTCCGCGACGCACCAGCATAGCCAATGCAAATGGTGTTATCTCACCAGTCACTGGCGCTGGTTCTGTGACTTTATCTCCATCCCTGCATTTATCTAATACTTTACTTGTTCCGTCTTTATCCCATAAATTGTTGTCTGTAAGTCAGCTTACTGCAGACCTTGGGTGTGTTGTGCTTATTTATCCCAATTTCTGTCTTATTCAGGATATTCTCACCAAGGAGATAATTGGGCGTGGTATTAAGAGGGAGGGATTATATTATGTGGAAGACATTAGTATCGGCCAGGCCAATCACATGAACCATCCGCATGCCGATAAAGAGACACTACTTTGGTTGTGGCATCGACGCTTGGGACATCCATCTTTTCCTTATTTGAAGCATGTTTTTCCTGATTTGTTTAAGCATTTACAGACTCCTGATTTAAAATGTGACACTTGTATTTTGGCTAAGAGCCATCGCGCTACTTATCCTTTAAGCATGAATAAAAGTGACACTCCATTTACGTTAATTCACTCTGATGTATGGGGGCCCTCACCTGTTACTAATATGTCTGGCTTTCGTTGGTTTGTGATTTTTGTGGATGATTGTACTTGTATGACATGGCTTTACTTGATGAAACACAAAGATGAGGTTCTTAGTGTGTTTGAAACATTCCATGCTATGGTTGGTACTTGGTACGGTGCCATCGTGAAGGTTCTCCGCTCTAATAATGGTGGTGAATATGTCAATAAGCACCTTAAAGCGTACTTTACTCAACATGATTTAATTCATGAAACTTCATGCTCACAAACATCTCAACAAAACGATGTTGCCGAGAGGAAGAATAGACATGTTCTTGAGACTGCCCGTGCTTTGCTTCTCGGTGCTCATATGCCCAAACGTTTTTGGACCGATGCCGTCTCAACTGCTGTCCATCTTCTTAACCGAATGCCTTCCAAGGTTTTATCCTTTAAGACACCACTCCAATGTCTTTCTACTTATGTGTCACTACCTACTGCACTAATGCTTCCTCCTCGCGTCTTTGGGTGTATTGTCTATGTGTATCTCCACAAGAACCAACGCACTAAACTTGATCCGTGTGCATGTCGATGTTTGTTTTTGGGCTATGGCGTCCATCAGAAAGGGTACCGGTGCTATGATCCTACCACCCGAAGACTCTATGTGACTATGGATGTCCAATTCTTGGAGACTGATATGTTCTTTTCCTCTTCGGCACCTACTTCTCCTCTTCAGGGGGAGATACATAATGAAGAGTTGAATTGGTTCCAACATGAGGCACCAAATGAGTTTGATTGGTTGGCGCCAAATGAGGGGCCACGTGAACATGAGGGGCAGGCTGGGCCGAATGATAACTTAGGCATTGTGAACTGTGAAGCTGAGATATATCCTACTGCAGAGCATGCAACATCTGAGACTGAACCTATATCCCCTCCCTCTGAAGTGCCAGCCGAATCATCTCCTGAGAATACTCCTGAGGTGCGTAATGTTATTACACCCTTACATATCGATGATGTTGATGCTTCTGTGGGTTATGTCTTACCTCACAGGTACAATCGTGGCAAGCCACCTATAGATACTCTCCAGATATTGAGGAACGAAGGTCGAGGTATCCTATTGCTAACTATGTATCCACCAAGGAACTCTCTGAATCGATTAAGAAATTTGCACAAGAACTCTCCATATGTCAAATTCCTACCAGTGTTCATGAGGCATTGGCAGATCCAAGATGGACCCGAGCTATTGAGGAAGAAATGGAGGCACTACTAAAAAATGATACATGGACTCTTGTTCCATTACCTAAAGGAAAACAAACTGTGGGGTGCAAATGGGTGTTCTCCATTAAACACAAAGCAGATGGATCTATTGAACGGTACAAAGCACGACTGGTAGCAAAGGGATATACGCAGACATATGGTGTCGATTATCAGGAGACTTTCTCACCTGTAGCCAAGCTAAACACAGTTAGGGTATTATTGTCTCTTGCTGCAAATCTTGATTGGCCTTTGCATCAATTTGATGTAAAGAATGCTTTTCTCAACGGTGATCTCCAAGAAGAGGTTTATATGGATGTTCCTCCTGGTTATACAACATCTTCAAAGAATGGAGTGGTGTGCAAATTGCAGTGAGCGTTGTACGGACTGAAGCAATCACCACGAGCGTGGTTTGGAAGGTTTAGCTTGGCAATGAAGAAATATGGCTTCCAACAAAGTAACTCTGACCATACTTTGTTCTTAAAGCATCAGTTAGGCAAGGTAACTGCTTTGATAGTTTATGTAGATGACATTATTATTACAGGAGATGATGAAGACGAAATCTCTTTGCTTCAAAAGCAATTAGCAATTGAATTTGAGATGAAAAATCTGGGAGGACTCAAGTATTTCTTGGGAATTGAAGTTGCCAGGTCTAAGAAAGGCATATTTCTCTCCCAACGGAAATACATATTAGATTTGCTAACCGAAGTAGGGTTGTTGGAGTGTAGGCCTGCAGACACCCCCATAGTTCAGAATCACAAGCTTGGAGAATACCCAGACCAAGTACCAACAGATAAGGGAGGATACCAAAGGTTAGTTGGTAAACTCATTTATCTCTCCCATACTCGCCCAGATATTGCCTATGCTGTAAGTGTCGTAAGTCAATTTATGCATAATCCAAGTAAGAGTCATATGGAAGCAGTGATTCGAATACTTCGATACTTGAAGTCATCCCCGGGCAAGGGACTTATGTTTTCAAAACATAACAGTCAGCCGATGGTTTATGGGTATACGGATGCGGATTGGGCAGGTAATATCACTGATAGAAAGTCTACATCAGGATATTTTACATTTGTTGGAGGAAATCTTGTAACTTGGAGAAGCAAGAAACAAAAAGTGGTAGCCTTGTCAAGTGCTGAAGCTGAGTTTAGGGGCATGGCTAAAGGTCTTTGTGAATTCCTTTGGCTAAGAAAGCTACTCACTGAAATCGGGTTTGCCCTCACTTCCGAGATGGATCTCTTGTGTGACAATAAAGCTGCAATTGCCATTTCTCACAATCCTATTCAACATGATCGTACTAAACATGTGGAGGTAGATCGACATTTCATCAAAGAGAATCTTGAAGCAAAAACAATTAGGTTTTCGTTTGTGAAATCCGAAGATCAATTGGCAGACATCCTTACAAAAGCTGTATCTAGCAAGGACTTCTACAACTCACTTGACAAGTTGGGCATGCAAGACCTCTATGCATCAACTTGAGGGGGAGTGTTGGCGTGAGCTGTCATTGTAAACAACCAAGAGAGATTTGAGGCATTTGAAATTTGTAACATCCCATAAATTAGGGTGAGAGATTTGAGGCATTTGAAATTTGTAACATCCCATAAATCAGGGTGGTTAGCTTGAGTCTAGGAGATGAAAAACTGTATAGTAAAGTTAAGTTTTTTATTTATAAGAAAGGAAAGACGGCTGAAAAAAAAAAAAAAAAAAAAAAGGATGAAGAAGGAGTAGAATACAAATGACAGATTTTTTACATTTTTATGATTGCAACTTGTGTAATTTTTGAATGTACAGCTGCTGTCTTGTGTGTTTGTGTTTTTTGATAAAAAAGGAGGTTAGGACCAACAGGGACAGGAACAGCACTTTCTTGTGTTTTGATTCCCAGTTTACAGTATAAGCATATAAAATGCTAATTCAACGATCTTTAAATTGTTCACCTCCTTGGGTAATTCAAACTATAGAAGAACTAAACACATCATTAAGAACAAAAAGAAGTATGAAAATGTAGACCCTTTGAATGAACACAATTTATGAAAAGGATAAAGGATGTCATTGACTCTCAAGTTGATTTGAGAACTACCTTTGACCTCATCAATGTTGATGGTGCTCAGCGGAGAGGATGAGGCTTAGTGAGTCACGTAAATATGTCAATATTATCTCCAACAATTTTTTTTTGATACAGAAACCTCTTATGGATCTGCAACTGTGTCTGCTTGGTTAAACTTGCAAATTAAAAATCATCTGAATGCTGTTTGGAGTAAATGGGGTGAAAGTCTTTGTGGATTTTGTGAAGGATGACTAAGAGGGATGTTTGCTGAGGATGGTAGAAAGCTTAAGTTGAAGGAAATGGAGTTTGCTGGTTGCCTTGTCTGAAACCTGAAAATTAATGGAAGCCTTTGGAAGTATTCAGGGGTTTTGTGCTGGAACGTAGGGAGCCGCCTCCTTTCTATAGTCTGAAATCTCATGAGGAGATAAACCTAGAAAAAGGAATGGCCCCACAACATGTTAAAGTGGGGCAGAGAAAGGAATTGCAAGCAATCTCCATGAACCCCAGAGTCTGTTAGTCAAGGTCTATTTTATAGGCGACTCTCTCATTTGGGAAATTTGCGGTTGAGGATGAAACCTCCTGCTTAGCTCAGGAGTTGGAAAACTCAGACAAGAGATGGTGGGAATTTAGATTGATGGACGATTTGTTCCTGTTCTGCCTTCAGTCTAGATTAGAGCAAGGGAATCACAGGTGGATTTGCTCCTTGATTGGTTTTATCCAGCAGTTGAGTATTAGAAGCTCAATCATAAACTTAGATTGGTTTGGGTTAGAGTCTTGGTTCTTAGTGCACCTCTAGTAGTGCTATCAGGAATGTCTTAGGCTCATCTCTCACTTACAGTGGGCAAGGATCTTGGCCAAAGCTAGTGAGCACAAAGCCAACAACAATCACAGTGGAGATGGGAACCTGGATTATGAAGGATGCTTTCTGGTTTAAGGCTTCTCTGCCCGTAACAAAGATGGAGGAAAGGCAGAAGATTGAGAGACATGATATCATGTACAATGGGAAATGGCCAATAATAAGAGTACACAGGTAATCTGTCAAGGGAAGAAAAGTAAGGGATATTGTACACACTAGACATAAACTACAAGTCAAAATAGCAAGAAAATTTATTAACAAATTCTTTATTGATTTTGAGAATAGATTACAGACACTGAGAAATCTTTTATTTTTGAAAAATTTTCAAACAAACAAGATAGATCTCCAGTGATTTTTAGTTGGCTAAGATTGAAGTAGCTTGGAACTTGCAATCAAACTCAAAGTTGAGCACTTGAGATGTTTCTTTCTTGATGTTCTTGAGGGCTTGGAGATTTGAAGGTTAAAATTCTCTAGGGGCCTGTGAGGCTTGAGTCCATTGAAATTCTCTTCTTCCTCTCTTTGACCAGTCCCTGTCGGTTCGTCTCGTCATAAACCCTTGGCTCTGACTTGAGAAGCTTTCCTTCATTCTGTTTAGAGGAGAAAAAAAGAACACAAAAAAGAGCTCATGCATGGAGCTCGTAACACCTGCTGACACTGAGAAAAATGGATGGGGTTTGAATACACCCATGACAGAAACTTGCACGTCTTTCCTTTTACCTTCTTACTTTAAGGTTTACTACATTGCCTTTTGCGTTTCAACCTGTTTTATTTATCTGATGATGCAGGTGGCATTGTGAATGGTTTAATGTTTGAAATGAGATTGCCACAGCTGAAAGAATTAAATTCTCGAGCTTTCATTTTGGTGATCTTGGGTACTGATGGTGTTGGCTGCCAGTGGCTTATATACAGTAGGTTGGCCGTCAACTGCAGGTTCTTGTTACATTTTCCTTGTGATTTAATATTTTATTTTTTGCATAATATAGTCTCATTTAAAATTTTTCCCCCTCAATTTTTTCATATTATTTGTACTTTATTTTACTGTTTTTTTTTTTTTTGAAAAATACTTGAAGTTACATTTAAAATTTGAGTTAATAATGCAACACTGCTTGCATTAGATACAGCTTCTTTATCCTATTCCATTTTCGCACTAATTTACCAATTCTTTGGTGTTAGAGACTTCCATTGATTTGTTCTATTTTTCTTTAGTTTTTTTTTTTTTTTCCTTGGTTCCTTTGATAGGCCCGCTAGGTCTGGACTATATAATGGGAGGTAGCCCATCTCCCATCCCATGCCCCTTTCACCCCATCCCAAGTTAAGGGCTTGAGACCTTAAGTCCCAAGCTTGAGCTATTGGGATGTTCTGTAGTGGACTGCTGTTTCCTTGATGCTGATATTGCTTGCAAAATTCTGATTTGGAGCCTTTTTTAAAGTACAAATTTGAGTTCACAAATCTGAGCCGATGATGTTATTGTGCTCGTGTAAATACTCATTTTTATCATGTTTGCATTAAAACATCAATGCCTTTTCGTGTATATTAGCGAGCACTATTGGATTTTCTGTTTGCATAGAGACAAATGATAATAACACCCATTAAGGGAATACAATATAATTTTAAACACCACAAAAGAATTGCAGGCAACGAGACTAGAACCTAGGACCTCTTGGTAATTAGCTCTAATGCCATGTTAGATATTACTTGATCTAAAAAGTTAAGCTGTTAAGTTGTGTACTAACAATGTATATGAAGCTTTAACAGATATGTCTTCTGAAAATGTTAAGATTGTTTGCCCATATTCTAACAACTTAAAATTTTAGATAAAGTCATAATGTAACAAGGTATCAAAGTAGGTTACGATTTCTTGGGTTCTAGTCTCTTTGCCTGCATTTATTGTGTTGTGTTTTAAAAAAAATATTGTATTTCCTATCATGTGTTATCTCTCCACATGCTGTGTATCAAAGTAGGTTACGATTTCTTGGGTTCTAGTCTCATTGCCTGCATTAATTGTGTTGTGTTTTAAAAAAAATATTGTATTTCCTATCATGTGTTTATCTCTCCACATGCTGTCGGATCCATACATGCAGAAGAGTGTTAAAGTTTGTTGACCCATAATCTAACTGTTTAAGTTTTTTAGTGGTAATCCAACATATTGTTCACTCTATTTTTTGATCCATTATTGATAAGAAAATGATATTGCTATGCAACATGGGTCCACATGGCAACACTTGACTGAGTTTTGCAGTGTAGACCACAAGCCCATGTTGTTCAGCCTTTTCCATAAGAAAATGATATGTTCAAAAGGCCGTCTCCACTTGCAAACTGAATTTCATTCTCATCACATGATCGTTTACTACAAAATTTCTCATACCTAGAAGCTGTTCCTGCTTTTTCCCTTCTTTTACCTGCCTATCTCTTTCAGCAACAAAAAGGACCATTCGACACAAGTTATTGTTAGAACAAAGTGGATTGAATCGCTCAGCCATATATATATATATATATAAAGAAAAGGATTTGGACTGAGTGAAGCAAATGAGAGAGAGAGAGAGAGAGAGAGCATATTTTAACCTCTGTTTCTGCCTACTTTGGGGATTAGGAAATTTTGCCTACTCTTTTGTGGTGCCCTAAACCCTTCCTGCTTCAGAAAATTCACTCATTTCAATGGCTTACGTTTGTAATTCATGCTATTAACATTCCCCATTTTGCTTTTATCATATAGAAATGGTTAAACTGCAAGCAAACGTCTATTCCTAAGGACAAAATGGAATGAGATGTGAATGCAATGTGAATTATATAAAAATATCAGAAATTAGAAAAAAATTACTTATACAAAAAAGTTATATTATTCCATTTAATTTGAAATAAGATTGAAATAAACATTTTATAGTAAAATTTAAGAATATTCATTTTGTGTATACTATGGATTCATAAAAAAAAGTTTGCATTTGTTTTATGATGATAGCCTTTTTTTTGGGGGTAAGGTATCAAATTCTTATATCATGGTTGTTCTATTTATAGGAGTAGATATTTCATGAATTAAATATAAATATAAACAAGTATGCTGAAAATGGTTACTAAGTAAATGTGTTATTTACTATTTTTTTTTTATTTCTTATAAATTTTTTGTTTTATTATTGACATATTGGATGCGCAAGTGAGTTGGGGCTAAAGGGAAGATGTGAATAGGGTGAGGTACTTGCTTGACTTTGCATGTGCCCATAGATTGAGATGAGCATTCGATCACTATGATTTATTTGGTTCGAACCAAATTAACTTTTAACTAACTAATAGTTGATCGATTATTATCTCGGTTAAATCGGTTAATCGATTTTAATCGATTTATATGTATTATTAATATACATTATATATAAATCATTAATATATGCATTAAACTAATAATATTTTGGTATTATATATAAATTATTTATATATATAAATATTCGGTTAACTGACTTAACTTGGCACATCGGGAAATCGAAAATTGATTTTTTGTGACAATAAAAATCAAACAGACTGAATTACCTATATTAAACAAATTGAAAATTAAATGAGTTCATTCAGTTTGGTCGATTAATTTGTTTTTGACTGAATTATGCATAGCCCTACAAGCACATGTATGGAACTATTCTTGAAAAGTGTTCTAAAAAAATCATCAATAAATAAATTGCCAATCAGGTCAGGGCCCTTCCTAAGTTTCTCCCTTGCCTATAAATAGGAGTTTCCTAAAGAAGAAAGGGCAAAGAAGAAAAAGGGGGGACGGGAGTTGGATTGATGGAGTTAGACAAGTCAACTCAGATCTTTAGAAGAAAAAATGGAGGTTGTAGTGTAGTAGTGGTGATAAACTTGAGGGACATCTATTAGGTGAAGGTGTCTTCCTTTTTTTTTTGTTTTGTTTTTTTATCAAAATGGGGTAAAATATATTGATCAAAAGTATACTTACAAATACACTGGGCATTCCCCGGCCAAATAAAATACATCATAACCCGGGCATACCTGGAGACCAATCATGGCCAATCCTTTGTAGCTACCAAAATCAATCCAAGTACAACACTCCAAGCAAATCATACAAGATACATATCAAATTTGTCAAAAATAGCCCTATAGACATTTTTTTTTATCACAATTTTCAAATCTATATCTATTTCTAAAGTGCCATATAAAGTACACCGTTGTAGCAAGAGCAATTCTTTTTCCCACCGCATGGATACCATTACCTTTCACTTCTTTATGGATCCATTTGGTGGCAGCCTTAATGGTAGACATAGATCGCCTTAGTCCCATCCACCCTTTAATTTCTCTCCACACTTCTTTCAAAAATTTACATTTGAAGAACAAGTGATCCTGTGTTTCCAACTCTTCCTTACAAAACACACAACTCTGCTCAATTCCTTCCATTGGTAGTCTATCACAAGCAGGTAGTTTTCCTTTAACTCCAAGCCAAAGACAAAAGGCATGTTTGGGTAAGCTCCTATTGAACCACACCCCTTTCACCCATGGAACTCTATGCTTTTTTCCCTCCAGAACTCATAGATTTATTTTGCATTATTTCCCCATTTGTTCATCAAATCAATAGCTCGATCAATGCTCCCAGCTTTTAGCACAATTTGGTTTTTCAACTCCATTATCTTCTTGAAGAGGCATGAATCTCCTTTGTTTGGAGAGACATCCCAGATCTCGTTTTCCTTCAAGTAGTAGTGGTGCACCCATTTTGTCTGCAAGCTATCCTTCTTTAAGTGAATATTCCAAAGAGTCTTTGTTAAAAGGGTGTTGTTCCAATTTTTTAGGTCAAGTATACCAAGACCACCTGCAGCTTTCGGTAAACATACCTCCAGGCCACAAAAGACCTTTTTTTTCCACCCCACAGGAAAACTCTGCAAAGTTTAACTACATGCTTCAAAATATTCAGAGGAATTTGAAAAATTGCAAGCCAAAAGCATTCTATGCCCTGTACAACAGAATCAATAATCTCAAGCTTTCCAGCATAAGATAACGTGTGGCCTGACCAACTCTTGAGCAGATTGGAAATGCTGTCAATGAGTGGTCTATAGTGAACTGAATTCAGCTTTGTAGACAGCAGAGGAATTCCCAAGTATCTAAATGGAAAGGCACTTAATTTCATACTTGACAACCTCAGCACATCATCCAGATCCGAGTCTTTCATTCCTGCTTGGTAGAAATTAGATTTATTTAGATTGATTGTCAACCCTGAGCAGTAGGAAAAATCATTGAGGCACTTCAACAGATGTTTGATGGAAGCAATATCACCATGAGAGAACAACATTAAATCATCTGCGAAGGCTAGATGAGTGATCCCCAAACTTTCACACTTCGAGTGAAATTTAAAGTCATTCTTGTTCTGTATAGATCTGAGAATCCTCGATAGGTATTCAATGCATAGAACAAAAAGAAGGGGAGATAGGGGTTCCCCTTGTCTTAAGCCCTTCCTCCCTTTGAAGAAGCCCTTAAACCTTCCATTCAAAGCAATAGAGAACGAAGCAGTTGACACACACTCCATAATCCAGATTATCATAATTTCTGGGAATTCCAGCAGCTCCAATAATTCTTTAAGGAAGCCCCAAGAAACTGAATCATAAGCTTTCTTCAAATCCACTTTGATCATACATCGTGGAGAAATCCTTTTCCTAGCATAACCCCTAACCAGTTCTTGAACAAGATAGATATTATCTAACATACATCTTTGATTGATGAACGCAGCTTGTGCAGGGCATATCAGATCATCGAGAGCAGGTTTTAATCTTGCAGCAATAAGTTTCGAGATAACCTTATAGATGACATTGCAGCAAGAGATAGGTCTGAAATCACTTACAGAATTCGCATGGTTGAGTTTAGGGATCAAGGCAATGCAAGTGTGGTTTAACTGCTTCAAAAGTCTTCCATTCAGGAAAAATTCCCTAACAGCATTAGCAAAATCAGGCCGTACAATGTTCCCAGCCTTAATGAAGAGCCCCGATGAGAACCCATCAGGCCCTGGAGATTTATCCTCATCAGAAGGGGCCAATATCATATTATTTTTTCTGGCATTGCTGAGAACAGGGCCTCTTTTGATTACCTGTATATCAATTCTTGTACATTCATTTTCAGTACCCAGCAATTGATAAAAGTAGGAAACAAACTCATTTGCCACCTCATCATAGGATTTAGTTTTTTCTCCATTCTGTTTCATGATAGACGTGATGTGATTCCTGATTTTGTTTCTTTTCAGCAATGCATGAAAGAAGGAGGAACCCCTGTCACTGGATTTTAAATATTTGCTCTTAGCCATCTGTGAAAGGAATAATCTGTTAGCCTCCCCCAATTTCTCTACTTTGTCTCTTTTGGTTCTCAGCTCATTTTTCAATTCTTCACAGTCAGGGGCTTCATGTAACTTCTCTTGGGCCTCCAAGAGGTCAACTGACCAAGCCACCTAGACCTAAGCCCATTCCCCCCCAAACAGCCCAAGCCCACCTAAAACTAAAAACCCACTTAAGCCCAAACCAAAAACCTCTACGACCTATTTGGGCCTAACCTAACCTGGCCCATTGCCCAAACCACCAACCTACCTGGCCTAATCCCAAATAGGACCTTGTATCTAAATTCAGGCCCAACTGGGCCTCGCCGAACCCAACTCAAATAAAAACTAAACCCAAAACTACCCCAAAGCCCAATAACCCTAAGTGACTTGGCCTAATAGCCCACGACCTAATTGGGCCTAACCCAACTTGGTCCAACCTAACCTTAAATTGAACAAGCAACCAATCCAAACCCAACTAGGCTTGACCTAACTTAACCTGGGCCCAACCTAACCCCAACCTTAACCCTAACCTTGACCCAACTTGGCCTTACCCTCACCAAAACCTTAACATAACCCATCAACCTACCTTAATTTAACCTGGGTCAGTACCTAAGTTAACTAGAACCCTAGATCCTCCCATTTGGATCCTAAGAAAACCCACGAATCAACTAGAAAATCCTCAAACAATCTCAAAAAAACACAAAAAAAAAAAGGAAAATATTGAGATAAGGGAGATGATAGATTCACTTGAGGGGTATCCTTTAGATCCATCCTTGGATTTGGTTAAAGAGGCTAAGCAGAGAGCTCAAAGCTCTCTAAAAATCTCTTTGCCTTTGTAGATCCATGCTTGAGCTGCAAAAACAAGAGAGAAGAGGCAGGGGTAAAAGACTAGAGAAAGCAAAGAGAAGAGAGTGACATGATAGAGAGTTACCTTGGGGGTGGTTCTGCTAGTAGAGAGAGAAGTTGGATGAGAGAGAGACCATACAAGGGCTAAAAGTGAGATAGATGAGTGAGAAAAGATATGAGGGAGATGAAAGAGAGGGCTGAGATGAGAGAGAGAGAGAGAGCAAAAATGAGAGAGGTGAGAGAGAGAGAGAGAAAGAGAGAGAGAGAGAGAGTAGAGCAGGGATGAGAGAATAGAGGGAGCAGAGCTGGGATGAGAGAATAGAGAGAGTAGAGTGCAGATTAGATAGATAGAGAGAGAGAGAGAGAGAGAAGAAGAATTGAGAACAAAAGAAAAGAAAGAAAGAAAAAAAAATGAAAGAAAAAAAAATGAAAGAAAAAAAAGGGTTTATATATTTAAAAAATATTAGTTGTAGTGGGCCACGTATCACCCATAGGAGGGTGACAAGTGGCACAACCTGGACTATGTTTGCTGGGTGACGTCGCCCAGGGACGTGGCCTAATCTTAGTTATTCGCACTGTGTTTTTTATAGATGGACGGGTCATTGCTTTGTCAGCGATCCATGTTTTTGGATTTGTCCATTGACATGGTGCCACGTCAACTAAATAATATAAGCGGGGTCCCACAAAAAATGCTTATGATGAAAATGCATATATGGTTGTGCATGAAATGCATGACGCTTATGAATGTAAAAAAAAAACCACATTGCCAAAGTTCTTAATGGAATGTCAAGAGAATCCACATATTATCATATAACAAGTCTAAAAAAGATACAAAGATGGATAAAAAGATATTTTTTAAAGCAATTTCATTACAGTAGTAAATCCCACACGGTTAATGGAAGCGTCCAAACTAACCTAGCTCTTGGTGCACATCATGTATAATTTTTGTTGTGTTTCAAGATCAAACTATTTGGGATACACTCCCGTATTCAACCTACTTCATTTTCTCAGCCATGACTCTTGCCCTATTAGCGGCTTCCTGGGCTTGAAGGGTCATTTCAAACGCCTGGCGATCTAATGCTCGAAACTCAACCTCCCAATATCTTGCTTTTTGTATGTAAGACACTACTTCCTGATATCAGGCTTGCAACTATTTATATTCAACGTCCCAATTTTGTAATTGAGCTTCAAGTTCTTGAAGGACCTAGAATTTCTCTTCACTCTCAGTCTCAGAGGTTCTAAGTAATTTCTTGTTCAGCTCGTCTTTTGCTTGGAGCTCTTTCCCATTTTTTTTCTCATGACTACCATTTATTCCTCAACTTGCAAGTACATTTTCTTTCTTCTGTTTAATATTCCGTAGGCAGCTAAGTATTATCCCCTGCTCCTTTCGCTTCATCTATTGAACATTCAATTCGCTGTGATGGCTCTCTCCTTAGCGAAGCGAAGTTTTTCTTATGACTCTTATCTTTTCCTATAGCCTCACTATTTCTTGAGCCTCCCTTTCCATCTGGGATTGAGGTGAGATCTTGGAAATTGAAGGCCTTTACGACATGAGGATTAACTCGGCTAGCACACCAATAAACATATCTTCTTTTGATCCTCGTGATACAATTGCTTGAATCTACAAGATGAATGACCCTCCAAGCTACAATAAACTTCCCAATTCGTTTATGAACCCTTTCTTGATCATAGGCAAATTCTGAATTGGCTAAACCATGCGTCATAGGTATGAATAGGACAGTTCCCACTTGTCTTCTGAACATAAGAGTAGCATAGGCAATCCCTCCCCATGGACCTAGTAGTGGGACCCAAGGAAACTCTCCACACTTGTACAACATGTTAGCATAACTCATCTATGGTGCTTGCCAAACAAACCCTCGTGTTACACAATTCCACATTCTTTCAACCCATTTGAACTTGTTTGGTAGCTCTTCCCACTTGGCTTCCATGAAATTAGTTAGAGGGATTCGAAGTTTAGAATACATGGGATAGAAGCATCCTTCTCTACGCAGTACATGACTCAGAAACTAGACATAATAACAAGACACAACATCTTAGCCTTCCCTCTTCTTTTACCCTGCAATGATTGAGGAATTGGAACGTCTCTGCTAAAATACAGGGTATTGGATTGACCCCATGTTGGACTTAGGCCACAAAATAGGCTACTTCTTGATCAACGTATCCCACTTCTTTGGAAAAAAACTAGTCCATGATTTGCAAGAGCCATAGTACCCATGAGAACTCCTCTTTCTTCTCCTTCTATTAGAGCATTAAGAGTTTTCCAATTAATACTCTTGCTACTTTCTTTGACTTTTTGAGCTTTGACTCCCGTAGCTTTATATATCGCCTTCCTAAACGAAGCCTTAGCATTGTAGCTGTACATCTTATGAGGCGTAGGTAGATTCTTCAAATGCAACAATGATGTATATTCCTCTAAGATCGGGGTCATGTCTACCCTTTCAAAAGTGAAGCAATAGTAGGAGGGGTTTTAGAAGTTTACCAAGACCTTCATCACCTCTTGATTCATCGTTACATGCAAGAGAAATTCGATGTGAACATACAAACGTGAGAAGTTCAGTCGTCTTTCTACTGACCACTTGAGCATATTGCCCTGAATTCCTTTTGGGTATTTGACCGAGTGTCAACTTTAATTTGAGTTGGCAACACCACTTCAATTCTCTCAGTCAAACTGTTTCCCTTCTGACTCTGCTGGTCTTCTGAATACTACTACACTTTTGTTTCATCTTCCTTGTACACTGCTATCAAGTCATCCATGGGGTAGTTTGCAGCTAATCCGGGTTGACCCGGTTCAAGAGAGGGGAGGTGGGATACGACAGGGATTTGCCACGTGTCACCAGCTAGGGAGCAACTTGATAAATTTTCTCCTCTTTTTTATAATTTTATTTTGAAGTTGACATGTGGCAGGATGATGTGATCACATGGCAGCATGTCAATGGATAGATCCAAAAACACAAATCGTTGATGTGGCAGCAACCCGCCCATTTGCAGAAAACACAAGATTAGGTCACATTGTTGGGTGACGTCACCTAATAGACATGGTCTAGGATGTGCCACATGTCACCCTTTGATGGATGTGCCTTTTTTTTTTTAATTTTATTTTGAAGTTGACATGTGGCAGGATGATGTGATCACGTGGCAGCATGTCAATGGATAGATCCAAAAACACAAATCGCTGATGTGGCAGCAACCCGCCCATTTGCAGAAAACACAAGATTAGGTCACATTGTTGGGTGATGTCACCTAATAGACGTAGTCTAGGATGTGCCACATGTCACCCTTTGATGGATGACATGTGGCCCACCACGACTGTTTTTTTATTTATTTATATATATATATATAAATGTTAACTCCTTTTTAATTTTCGTTTCCTCTTCGTTTCTTTATTTTTCTTTTGTTCTTGATTCTTCTTCTCTCTTCCTCTCTAATCTCCAATAGTCTTTATTTTTCTCTCATCCCTGCTCTGCTCCATCTCTCTCTCTTGCTTTCTGACCTCTCTTATTTTTGCTCTCTCTCTCTCTCTCTCTCTCTCTCTCTCATCTCCCTTATTTCTCTTCTTACTCACCTGTCTTTCTCTTAGCCGTCATCTGCTCTCTCTCTCTCTCTCTCTTTTTCTCCCTCACACACACACACATTCTGCTTCTCTCTCTGCCAACGAAGCCACCCCCAAGGTAACTCTCTCTTGTTTGACTTTCTTCTCTGCTCTCCGCTTTCTTTGGTCTTTTTATCTCTCTTTGCCTAACCCCCTCCCTTTTCTCTCTTGTTTTTGCAGGTTAAGCACGAATCTACGAAGGCAGAGAACTTTGAGCCCTCTGCCTAGCCTCTCTAACTAGATCCAAGGATAGATTTGAAGGATACCCCTCAAGTGAATCTCCCTTCTCCCCGATCTCTATATTTTCCTACTCTTTTTGTGTTTTTTTGAGTTTATTTGAGGATTTTCTGGTTGATTCGTGGGTTTTGTTAGCAAACAGGAGGAGCTAGGGTTTTGGTTAATGTGGGTATCAACCCAGGTTAAATTAGGGTAAGTTGGTGGGTTAGGTTAAGGTTTTGGTGATGGTAGGGCCAGGTTGGGTCAAGGTCAAGGTTGGGATTAGGTTAGCTTTGGGTTAAGTTGGGCTATGCCTAGTTGGGTTTGGGTTGGTTGCTTTTTCAGTTTGGGGTTAGGCTCAATTAGGTCATGGGCAATTGGGCCAAGTCAATTAGTGTTAGGTCTATTGGATTTTGGGGTAGTTTTTATTTGAGTTGGGTTGGTCCAAGCCTGAATTTAGATTCAAGGTCCTATTTGGGATTGGGCTAGGTAGGCTAGTGGGCTAGGTTAGATTAGGCCCAATTGGGCAGTAGGGTTTTTTCGTTTGGGCTTAAGTGGGAGGGGGGGGGGGGGGGTTTAGGTGGGTTTGGGTCATGTAGGGAGAATGGGCTTTAGGTTTAGGTGGCTTGGTTGTTGACCAGTCAAGTTTGACTTGGGTCGGGTAGTCGGGTCAAGCCTGGGTCATGGACTCTAGCTAAGTTGACTCAGTTTGATTTTGGTACCTATGTCTTTAAGCACATTATAGGTAGATCAAAGAAATTGAATCACAAAATACTGCCAACCAGAATGAAAGGGGACTTACCTTTGATCTGTAACTCTTATTTTCCTTTCTGCTTCTGCTACTCTTTTTCTCCTTCCTTCTCTTTTTTTCTCCTTTGCCTCTCTCAGCAAATCCTTGATGCTTCTTCTTCTTTCTCTAACAAGCTTTTGCTTCTCCTCTCTCTTTTTTTCTTGGCAGAGTGCTGCCTTTCTCTCAATCTCTCTTAACTCATTCTCTGTTTCTCTTTCTTAGTGTGAGAAATCCACCTTCCCCCCTTTCTATGTTTTGAAACCCCCTATTTATAGCTAAGGGAAAAGCTAGGAAGGGCCCTGATTGGCCCTTCATTTATTGAGAGAGAAAGGGCATAGCCAATTGGGGGAGCAAGCTTTGGACAGCTTGCTCCCCTTATGACTCTTGAGATGGGAAAAATACAATGTTTCGCTTTTTACAAGGGGAGAATAGGGGGCTAGCCTAGGTTAACCTTCCCAAAAAAGAATCTTACCTATTTTTATTGAATGATTGATATTTTTTAATTAATATATTAATCCTTCCCGAGGCTTGGCCTTAGGCCAAGCCAGGCCCACCATGGGCTTAATACTGGCACAGGCCCATTGCGGGCCTCCTAATGGGCTGCCACTAAATGGATTCTTGTTTCTTTTGTGTGGAGGTGCAGGAAATTGGGAGGCCGGCAAGTTATTTATTTATTTATTTATTATTATTATTATTTTGGATTGTATTAATAAAAGACGAATCATTCTCTGATGCATGCATACTTGAACTAAGCGGTGAGGATGAGTGACATGAGAGGCCGCGCATAGGAACATATCTTCCATGGTATCTGCACCTTTTTTTTCAAAACGACCACCGCCTAAATATGCCTAAAATTGTAATTTAAAAAAAGAAGGAAAATGGCCAAATTTTCCTATTGGCCAAATAGGGTGTCTACAAATATATGCATTAAACTAATAAAATATTGGCTTTATATATAAGTTATTAATATTTATATAATTATTCGATTAACCGACGTACTAAATCAAAAATTGATTTTTTTGTGACAATAAAAGTCAAACAGACTTATTTACTTATTTTAAACGAATTGAATATTAAACGAGTTCACTTAGTTTGGTCAATTAATTTGTTTTTATTGAATAATGTTCAGCCCCACAAGATCGTGTGGAACTATTCTTGAAAGGTGCTCTAAAAAAATAATCATTGGAACTAAATTTGATACCCATGATTTGAGTTTCAAGCAATATAAAAGTGAAATATGAAGTACATTTGCAAATGGTCATATATATAAATTGAGTTGAAACTTATTGACATCTTAGCTCCTCTAAAGGTATTGAAACTAAATAGATCATACTTTCAGATTGGTGGCATCTTCTAATATTTTACAATTTTGGTCGTTCTTAATTTGTTGAAGGACCATATTCTCAATCTTTCTGTTGAATGCAAAAGACAAAACTTAAAATATTTGCGGCATCTCATAATGTAACGCATGCTAACTTTTAAATTTTTTTTTAAAGGCTAAGTGTTTTGATTATCAAACAAGGGTAGCCCCAGCTGAGAAACCATCATTTTGTAAAAGAAACCCATGCAATTCCATACTTTGAAATTATTTTTAAATAGAATGAGTAATTGTGTGTGTGTGTGTGAGAGAGAGAGATGTGAGTCATGCCCCGCCCGTGTGGGGAAGACCCTTAACCTTGACACAAAATAGTGGAGGAAAAAGAAAAAAAAAAAAAAAAAGTGTAACAGTTGAAGCTTTGAATTTTATTGTGTTAGACAAAATTGACTTTGGGTTTTATAAGCTAATGTAAAAAATAAATTGAAGTAATTATTTTTAGACTTTTTTTTCAATTTTATTTTAGGTGGAATTGAATAGCATAAACTTGTGTTATTCCTACAATATGGGATCCTTATAGACTCCTATTCAATCGCTATGACCCTCGTCACATTGGCCACACAGTTTATATGGGAACTACACTCTGGTGTAAGATCCACTCACATGAGAGAATGATTTTGATATCAAAATGTAATAATCTTGGTCTGATTTCGGATAAGGCATTGTCTGCTTTTGCCCCAGTCCAAGCTTCACGGTTTTGGCCCATAGAAGACGCCTCGAAAGGTTGAAGCTTAAATGATCCTTGTATGACCAAAAACTTAATTGCGATGCGTTGAACACTCACATAAGATCTCATTTTACCACATCCTAGAAATCAAAAAAGAGAAAAACATTTAAAAAGAAAAAGAAAAAGGCCATCAGCCCTTGGAGACTTGTCTCCTTCCATCTCAAACACAATCCTTCTCATGTCCTCCTAGGCCTTCCTAACAACAAAGAATTAATCTTAAAAGTAAAGAGTTATATAAATCACTGATCTCTGTGACAACTTCATGATCCTTGGCAACCTCGCCCCCATCACTGTCCTGACTCTTCCTTGAATCACTAGCTATCCTTCCTTGAATCACTAGCTATCCTATGTAGTAGCCTAGTGTTACAATCCCCATCCCTCAAAATAATCTAATCAAAATCATAAACTGAACTCTTGTACTAGGCAAATCCTGAGTCAAAGGATCTTTTTCCAGCCCACCCAACCTACTAATTTTTGGCATCTCTCTTTTTAGTTGTCACATTATCAAATGTTCAAGTTTCTCTATCTTATGTTTGGGAGAGCCTTAAATTTGGACTTGAATTTGGACAAAACTCATTATAAAATTATATTAAATTTTGTTCAAATCTACTCCAAGTTAAATTCAAGATTCGAAATTTATATTACCATATGCAATGCATTTCAATTTCTTCATAAAAGGTAACCCTGCCATCCCACCAAACTTGATCAACTTGCAAAACCAAAATGAAACAACCACAAATTTCTCAAACCTAAATTGCATGGCTGCCATCCAACCGGACTGGACTCGACAATAATAGTGCAGTAGTTATCTGGAAATATTTTGATCTTAAAAATAACCACTCCTTTATGAAATTAACTTTCTACTCCCATAAATAATTGATTGCTTAGGAGTGGAAACATTCTCATTATTGCAAGTTGCCAGTCAACCATTGACTAGTGCTTTGTCTTGATTTTTAACTCTAATTCTTTAGAGCATGATGAAGAACCATCCCCAATTTGCCTTTCTCTTCCATTTTTCTATAAAAAATTTAATAATAATGAACCTGTAGAAATCTGGTTTGGTGGAAATTTCATAAAATTTTGCAGCATATCAACCTCAGTGGAACTGTGGACGTGTAGAGTCATAACTTCTTGTTTTTCATCCACCTCGAAATGATAGTATGAGAAGGCTTGTGCCCCCTCTAGATACCTACCTAAACACCCAAAGCCGTTTTATGCTTAAGCTTTCAAAGTGTTTTGATGAAGCTTCATTTTGATTTGAGATGTGTGCTTAGCACTCACCCATTATTGCTGCATAGCTTCAAAATGAACCGTAGTATTTATTTGTTTAGGCAATGAATCTACTGATTTCTATAGATATCTACATGAGGTACATGTCAAAATAATATAATAGGCATTATGTTAGCATTTCTGAATTGATACTAGCAACACAACCCTGTTTACTAGTTATCCACAAATAAACAAAACAGGCATTTCTGAATGCCTAGAAATTCTTTTGAATATTATTTACATGCATATAAATGTTTTGCTGTCCCAAAATCAAGTTGATGCTGAAAGTATGGTAGATGTCCTCCTTTTGAACTTGACAATATGAATTTTGGCTTGGTTTGGAAACTATATATATTCTTCTCTCTGTTTTTTGATCCATTATTAACAAGAAAAAGATTCTGTTCAAGGGGCAACTCCACTTGCAAACTGAATTTCCTTCTCATCACATGATCTTTTACTAGAAAATTTCTTATACCTAGAAGCCATTCCCTTATTTTATTATTTGCCTATTTCCTTCCACCAACAACAATGACCATTGGGCACAAGTTATTGTTAGAACAGATTGGACTGAATCATGCAGCCAAAAATGTAATAAAAATAATAGGAAAAGGAGAGAGGAAGAGAGATAGAGAGAGCATTTTTTATATTAATTTTTTGTATTTTGACCTATGTTTCTGCCTACTTTGGGGTTTTGGAATTTTTTGGTACTCTTTCGTGGCACCCTAAAATCCTTCCCAATTGAAGAAATGCATTCATTTCGTGGTACTCTTGCATTTGTAGTTCTTTCTATTTACTGTTCCGACAACTCAAAAGCCTTTTGCTTTAACCATATAATTTCTATTTGTTAAACTGTAAGCTGTAGAATGTCTATTTTTTAGAACAACATGGAGCAAGATGTAAATACAATAAAAATTATATAAGAATATTATAAGTTAGAAAGAAAGTTTGCATTTGCTCTATGATGGTAGTACATCTATTCTGCAAGCCATTATATCGACATCTTATGAACTAAGCATAAATATAATGATACTGGTTGAAAATAGTTACTGAGTGAACGTGTTATTTATTTATTTTGTTTATTATTTCTTGTATAATTTTTATATTTATTATTTGATTAGTAAATATAATGGATGGATCGGTGAATCGGGGCTGAACAGAAGATACAAATGAGGGTGAGCTACTTTCTTGACATTGCATATTGCCTTAGAGCACTTGTATGGAATTATTCTTGAAACTAAATTTGATATTGTATGATGTGTGTTTCAAGCAATGCAAATGGTCAAATATATAAATTGAGTTGAAATTCAATTGACATCTTAGCTCCACTAAAAGAATTGAAACTAAAGAAATCATACTTTCAGATTGGTGGCTGGTTCTAATATTTTACATTTTGAGTTGCTCTTTATTTGTCGAAGGACCATATTCTTAATCCAACTGTTGAATTCAAAAGATAACTTTAAAATATTTTCAGCATCTCATAATGTAACACATACCTACTTTTTAATTTTTCTTAAAGAAATGTTTTGAATATCAAACAAGGGTGGCCCCCATCCTTTAGAGAAACCCTAGCAATTCCCATAATTCAAGAAATCAACATCTTTTCATCTGGAGGAGACAAAAAGGAAAGTTTTAAAATATGATAAAGAAAAAGATAAAATAAAGATATCAAGATCCGTTTTCTCAGAGGTAAAAGCATACCACTAGTTGCAAGTTGATGGATGTGCCTAGCATATGTTAAATCACAATAAAATTATATGATGAAATGATGACATCCCATCTACCCAATTCCATGATTGGTACAACTTTGAGAGCCGTTGTGTATGAAACCAACTGCTGCTTATATATCTTTTTAAGTGTATTTCTATGTGAGAATTGATTGGTGCTAGCTACTCCCCATTCCAAATGGAAAAGGATGGAAAGAAAAAAAGGAAGGAAGGAAGAAAAAGAAATGTGGAGTATGCTGGTTTTATGATTTTATATTTGTGTACCTAACTTTCTACTAGGATTTCCACTATATGTGACATCATAAAATATGGGTACTTATTGGTTTCTTGTGCTTAACAGTGCCTCACCGCATCAGCGTCAACCCATTTGATGTGTAAGCACTAAACTTCCCCTCTTTTTTGGTAACCAAAAGTTTTAATTTGCAGACATTATGAGCTTGTTTGTGGAAACACCATTCTGGGTTCCCAATTCAAAGTAGGATATGAAATTTCTGAACTGAGATTTGAGACGTGCATATGTTGTTCTTGTGGAGGAAAAAAGAAGAGGTGTATTCGAGTCAAGTCGAGTTGACACAGTATGATACTCGAACTCGACTTGACTCAAAATGTTAAGTTTGAAACTCGACTTGAGCTCAATCAATTTCTTAATTGTTAAATTTGAACCCAACTCAACTATAAGTTCATAAAACTCGAGTTCGACACGATTATAAATTAATATTAAAAATATATATAAATATATTTATAAAATAAATATTATATGACATATATAATATAAAAATAATAAAATTAGAAAGTTTGATTACGTTCAAAACTCGACTTGAGTACTATTGTTGAACTTGAACTCGTCTCGTTGAAATACTCAACTAGTTCGAATTCAAATTCAATTTGAATTCAATAGAATCGTCAATTTGAATTAACACCCTCAATCCCAAAAGGACAAAAAGAAAATTAGTCTTGACTTGTTTTTTTTCTCTCAATCTTATTTTATGTTTGGCTGGAGAGAAGTGAACAAAAGAGGGAAACCTTAAGGGGAGGGCAAAAGAGAAAAAAATAGGAGTTGTTTAGTTGAGAATAATAGTTTTATTATTATTATTATTATTTTCAGTTTTTGGAGAATTAGAAAAATGTTATTTATATTTTTTGTAACTTTCTTAACATTTGGGAAAAAAAAGTCAAGAAATAATAATAATAATAAAATTGTTTGGCTATTATTAAACAAGTTAATTTTGACAACTGAACAAGCCCTTAGGTACTTTTGTTTGGCTTGATAAAAATGTAATGGGGAAAAACTCGAGAATAAATTACTAGATCATTGCTATTTGCAAGAATGATCTTGTGAGATTTTTTTTTTTATTATTCTGTTTGGATTAAGAATTTTGGTTTGAGAAAGAAAAGAAAAGAAAAGAAAAATAAGAACAATTATTTTTTGCTATATTTTCTCTCTATACTAAATACAATTAAAAATAAAAATAATTTAAAATTAAGAAAAATTAAATGTCAATAAAATTATATTTTTACTCATTAATTTCGAATATTTTTTGTTTTTTTTTTTAATAACCAAACATTAAAAAAAAAAATTCATCTTTTCCTTTTCTTAAAATTTTCAAGTGGAGGTCTCAAAAGTTGTTTTATTCTTCAATTTGATAGTGAAAAATAAGGAATCCATTTGTACTTCAATTTTATTTTTGCCCTTCTCAACTTTTGTCGAACTTCTTTGCCCTCTATCTCCAAATCTTACTAATCAAATAACAAAAGTGGGTAAGACTCTTACTTTTTCTTTCTTTTCTCAGCTAAACGAATTAAATTGGAATTTTTCCCACTACCATTGAAGTGATATGCAGAAAGAAAAAGAAAATGAAAAATAAAAAACTTGCATGTTACAACGTCACCATCACCATGGGGAAGATAAGGCCACCTAAGAGCCACTCTGTAATGCCAATGGGTGGCTCTGTAATGTATTGTCTCCTTGGGAGTTTTGGTGTCAAGGGGAAAGAGATGTCCCCAGCAGAGGTTGCGTGCTTCTCATCCCCTTTGTTTGCTTTACTGTCTCGCACCTTCATTTTCCCAGTTCTTTCCTTGTTTCCTTCCTAGAAATTTCTGCTTTATTTCACTTTTAAACTATGAAATTCCTCTAGGGAGAATGCTGTTCTGCCTTTAAATACTGTTACATTTTCTTAGAATAAGTTAAGTGTTGTTTTTCTTTGTATCTTTTTTGTATTCAAATTTTATTTATATGGGTCCCCTATGCACACATTACCCCAACTTATTTAGCAAACAAGAAATTGGTGAATGCTAACGATAGGAGTATGTTGGGAATTTTTTTTTAATGGACGAAAGACAACTTCCTTAAGATTTGGCAAAAAAGCAGGGATCTCCCAACTTTCTGCGAGATTTTAAGAATTTCTTGAACTTAAGATTTGCCAAAAAGACAATATCCCCATGTATTTTGTAAAATGACAAATCTTTCTAAGAAAAGTTTGTGTCTTTTTGACAAATCTTAAGAAATGTCAGTGATATTTTTAAAATTTTAGGGGTGGTCAATGGGATTTTCGAAATCTTAAGGGAGGCCAATATCTTTTGTCCTTTTTTTTTTTTTTAATTTTTTTAATTTTTTAAAATAATTATAAAATATTGATATTTACGTGGAGAACCTGAAAAGCAACAAAGAGATGTTTTTTTTTTTTTTTTTTTATTTAAATACAAATCTTGGAAACTTTTAAAAGCCAAGATAATATACCCCATTATTTTTCACAATTAAAAGAAGACAACATTTTTCCTTGGTTGTGCATGATTGTGCATGATTAGACTTAGCGAAGTTCTTTTAGCACATAATTGATGCAATTGAAATATGGGTTTTGATAAGGGTAGGTATCTTTAGTCCTGCAAATGATAATTGGTTACTCTATTCCTAGTGGAGAACTTGAAAAATAGTAGAACTATGAGTCTTGAATTGATATATTAACTTCTATTTTTCACCGTTAAAACACGACAATAATTCACATGACAAGAAAAATTAGCTTGTTCAAGTATTTATATCTTACTGCATATTTGTTGTAACTAAAATATGAGATTGACCCTCATAAATGCATTTCGAGAGGGTATTTAGCTTGTCCAATGTGGATGAAGAGTTCACCATTTCCCTAACCGATTTGAGAGTCGAAAGCAATTTGTTCGTGTAACTGTCATAAAGAATAAAGATAGTTTCATTATGTGTTTACTTAGTTTTTTTTTTTTTAAATCTCTAATCTCTCAATATTATATTTCTTAGAGCATGTTGATTTGGATTTGTATGAATTTAAGAAGGATGTTATACAAAATTAAATTAAATTAGATCTAAATTCATTCAAATTCAAAACTCAAAATTAATACTCCCTTTATCAAAATTCAAGAGATGAATTGTATTTATACCTTGTAATCCTTATCATTATTTTTAAGGTTCAAATTCAAAACCTTTAGAAGCTCGTGAAGTACACACACCCTTCAAATCAATGCTGTGCTTTTAAGTTAACAGCCCTTGAGATATTTTCCACAAAAATCCAAGCCAACAAGTGGAGGAATGTGGTCAGACATTAGGCAGGCAGTGACATGCAAATTTGGGGACAATGCTCCACTGTTGGGGGAATTATCAATCTGCACTGATGAGAATTGGGGCTGTGTGTAGGGTAGTATACCCTACGATGGAGCGGGGCACACTTCAGAGTTTGATCATTCGACGAGATGGTGATGAAGGGAGATAGGTGTGGAACAGAATAGAAGGTGGAACAGAATACACTGCCCCAAAGTCACAACACCTAACCCCAATAAATAATCACGGAACCAGTACAATCAAGGACACCACTAGGGGAGTTGGTGTTGGATTGGGATATGTTAACAGTGAAATTAGGGCATGTGGACCAAAGTTGTCTCCCTTAGCCATTACATTATGGGATTGGCATCTTTTCATCATGTCATTTTCTTTTGAAAATATATAAACACATACATTTACATGTAATATTCCATTTGTTCTCTAAATTTATTTTACTTTTCTAAATTTTGACTAATGCGTACATGGTTATGTGATATGCGTATGTCACAAGTAATCGAATCGTAATAATTATAGCAATATAATTATGATGATATGGAGAGGAGAACACTAGTCATTCGATCGTTTGAGATAAATACTTATCGCACGAATATATTGGAGAATATTCCAACCCATTTTGTTAAACTGTAAATCTTAATTTATTTTTTAAGGTCAAACTTTTAAAAGTAGGAAGTAAATTAAATTAAAGAATGTAAAGGAGTGGGTGGAAAAGATGAGAGGGTTTTAAGCGAGATGCGTTGTCAGTGCGCTTAGAGACGGATCAATACTTTTATTCATCTATTTATTTTTTGTTCAGATGGAGGCTCAAATAAGGTTTAGGCTATATAGCATAAGCTAATTCATCTCTCACCTCGTACCCCTTTTCACCCTTCTAAAATTCAAATTCAATATCTCCTAAAAGACGCAATAAAATGATGTTTTAAGCATATGGAAGAGATTTTTGGGACAAAAGATGAGTTATTTTTTTTATTTAGTAGTATGTTTCAAGACGCAGATGAATAATTGCAAAAAGACAGAAGAAGATGAGATCTAGAAAATTCGTCCATCTAATGATTTAAAAGAAAAATGCGTGATTAAGGAAGTAAACAAGATCTTAAATGTGCGGTGATCAAACCTAATTAAGCTACTTTTTGACTTGGAGATTGGATGTAGAATTAGATATGGCATAGTTAGGTCATGGCAGACCTGATGATGAAATGGTCAATTAGTAAATTAACTAGCTTTCAGCTTTAGGCCTAGATTAATGCAAATCCAGTGGGCATGAAATTCAAAAAGGGTAGTGCCAAGCAACTTGCTCTAACTGAACCCATCAGCCATCAGCACTTGAGCTGCGGCTGATGTCCTTTAGTGCATGTTACCCTAAAGTTAAAGGGTGCTTTTAGTGCTCCACTTGTAAGTTGGGCTTCAAATTCCAAAAAAGAAAGGGCATTTGGCAAATCCTCTAGGGTACCAAAAATATTTTCATTTTAAATTAGAACTTGTAATTCTTTCAAGAGCTTATAGATGTTCTTTCCTTTTTTATCATTTCAATCATTTTTATTGGTATTAAATTTTTTGCCAAAACCCAATTTAGTTTTTTCAATTGCTCCATCTTTAGATTATCTAAAGTAGCTCATTTTCTTAGCCTTCTTGCGAGGAGGAAGCCTTGTAATGATATTGCAAGTTGTCTGAAATAGAAAATTTTGATGTTTGAGATTAATACTTTAATGGAAAAATTAGTATGAAGTATGAACACGATTAAGAAATTTTTAATCGAAAGAAAAGAAGTTATTATAATTTACAAATTATCAATTAAAGATAGAAATTTAAATTATATTGACATAATATGTACATCAAATTATAAGCCCAAAAAATAAAAAGAGAAAAAATGAACAGATTGAAATGGGTCAAATTGCTAGCTAGTACAAAGGTACGGGGAATCGCGGCGGTTTAGGCGGCTTCTGCACCTGCAGCACCACCTTCTCCGCCCGCGGCGGCTTACACGGACACGGCAATGCTACGAACTTCGGGATCTCGTCTCCCGGCATTAACACTGGCAGCGTTTGGCTTTGGTTTTGCTTCACCTTCTAACCAAACATCGAAAATCAAATCAAAAAATTAAAATTATGAAACAAGTACCATCTCAGTTGATTTACCTAAAATTGAGTATCGAAATCAATTTTTGTGAAGTGAACGGAGAAGAAGAATGGAAAATTTTTTCATTACCAGGTAAGTGGGGTTAGATTTGGAGGTTGGGGATTCGTCGGGAGCGGCAAGTTCGGGATCGACGTCGTCGGAAAAGGACCGGCGGAGGGATCGGAACTTATCCCAGTGGTAACAGCAGGAGAAGATTCCGCTCAAGGTGAAGATGACGATGAGGAGAAGGGCGGTGCCGAGGGGGAAGCCGAGGGACGGCCGAGAGGAGTCGGGGTGCGGCGGCGAGAAGTCCGGGCTTTCCATCGCTTCCGCTACTTGAAGATCCTCTGCTTCCTTCTTCTCTCATTGGACGGAAAGAAGGAAGGAGGGAGGAGAGGTCCGTCGGCGGGAAGGGCAGTGGCGGCGTAGGTCGGTTCTGGAGAGGGGAGGGGGTGGGAGTGAGGAGAATTTAAGGAAGGAGGGAGGAAAGTGGAGGGGCGGTGCGTACGTGTAAAGGTACAACTATTGGTACGGAGAATGAGATCGGGGTGGTGGTGGGTCCCTTTTTTATTTTTATTTTATTTTACTTATTTACGATAAACACTCGCATATATTCTTAATTATACTATATGCAGAGTACAAAAGAATTGGGACGCATAAATTCGAGTTTATCACTCATATTTATTTAAATTTTCATTCTATTTTTTAAACGATATGTTACTATATGCATGATTTGAAATAATTTATCATCTTTCATCTTATGTGTATGTGCCTTTTATGCTTTTTTCAAAATTAGAAGTTCAAATCTTTATCTCATATGTTGGAGTGTCAAGCATGAATCCTAGCCATCCATTTGATGGAGAGATCCAATGGATGCTGTGTATTTTTCATTGTGGGAGCATTGATGTAATTTGCTCTTAATTAATTGTAAATTGAAACAGTAGGGCCGGGGGGGGGGGTATTTTTTGGTTTCAGAACAGATTCAACAGAGACTTCTTCCTTTTCAAAATCGAGAGGAGACTTGGCCTTAGCCTACGAGAGAGCACCTATAGCCAAAGAGTCTTCACCAGCCGAGAGAGATAGCTTTCAGCCGCAGTGCGAGAGAAAGGGATACGACAGGAGGAGGGTTCGGTGTTGGAGGTCTCTAGCTACCAGCAGAGGTTCACGCACAGGTAAGGGGAAGGTAAACACAGATCTAGGTCTTGGAAGGGTATCTTTCAAGGAAATTAGGGAGGAAGATAGGAAGAAGTTTAGGGTTCTTCACAGGTGCGAATAGGGGTTTTCTTAGGTCATTCTTGAGCTGATTTTTTGGAGAAGATCAATAAGCCATGGAGGTAAATCTGTGTACATATATTTATTTCCACCGTCTTTAATAAAGCATCTCCGAAGGTGAGTTCTTGCCGTAGATGTAGGCCAATTTTTGGGCTGAACCACGTGAGGAGTGTGTCTTGGGTAAGTTTACTAGGGTTAGCTTTAAGAAGTCCACTCACACCACAAAACAGACTTGTGATTACATACATTTAGACTTGTGGGGGCTTGCTACGGTTAGTTCTTATTGTGGTTCTAGGTATTTTCTGTCAATTATAGATGACTTTTCTAGGAAAGTATGCGTTTATATTCTAAAACATAAAAGTGATACTTTTGAAAAGTTCAAAGAATGAAAAACCTTAGTTGAACCTTAAATTGACAGAAAAGTTAAAACACTGAGAATTGCTAGATATAAGACTGTTAGGGATACTCCCCAACAGAAAGGATTAACTGAAATGATGAATAAGACTATTGTGGAAAGGGTAAGATGCATGTTAGCCACTTCAGGTCTGCCCAAGAACTTTTGGGCAGAGGCGTTGACCACTCCTAAATACCTTATTAATAGGTGTCCTTCCTCAGCTTTAAACTTTAAAACCCTTCAAGAAATCTGGTCAAGTAAGCTTGCTAATTATCAGGGTTTAAAAGTTTTTAGGTGCATAGCCTATGCCCACATTAGAACTAATAAATTAGAGCCTAGGGCTATTAAATGCATTTTTGTGTGATACCCAAAGGGGGTTAAAGGCTATAAGTTCTGGGTTATAGAACTTAGAAAACAAAAATGTATTATTAGCAGGGATGTAGTTTTTAATGAAACTAAAATAAGGGAAAAATCAAAAAATTCAAATGAAATTGTTAGGCACTTTAATACTAGTGACCTGTAGCTTGAAGTGGAGCAACCCTCCATTTCTTACAGCCATTTAAAAACAGATGTTACAGATTTTGAGGAGCAAAACTTAGAAATAGAAACTTCTGTAAAACCTACATTCTAGCATGGGATAGGGAGAGGAGGGTTATATGACCTCCTCAAAGGTATGGGGAAGCTGATATGACAGTTTTTGCTTTTTCTATTGCTGAAATAGAAATTGAGGTGGAGCCTAGGACTTTTAAAGAGACCATGGATAGTAAAGAGGCCGAAATATGGATTCTTACAATGTAAGAAGAAATGAAGTCTCTAAACAAGAATAAAACATGAGTAATGGTACCTAGATCGGAAAAACATAAACTCATAGGATCCAAGTGGATCTTTATGAGGAAAGAGGGAATCCTTGGAGTTGAACCACCTAGGTATAAAGTTAGGTTAGTGGCTAAGGGATTTACACAAAGGGAAGGGGTAGATTATAATGAAATATTTTCCCCTGTTGTGAGGCATAGTTCAATTAGAATTCTATTATCTTTTGTTGCTATACACGACTTGCATTTGGAACAACTTGATGTTAAAACTACTTTCTTGCATGGTACTTTACAAGAAACAGTTTATATGTAACCTCTTGAGGGCTTTGATACAGAAATGAATAAAAATCATGTATGTTTATTAAAGAAATATTTAAATAGGTTGAAACAATCACATATATAATGGTATAAACGATTTAATTCTTACATGATTCAAAATGATTTCTTTGGAAGCAATTATGATGGTTGTGTTTATTATAAATCGTGTGATAAATGTCATATATATTTGCTATTATATGTTGATGACATATTGGTTGCTTGTGGAGACTTGGATATGTTAAATCAAGTTAAGTGCATGCTTAAATCTGAATTTGAAATGAAAGACTTGGGACCTGTTAAAAGAATACTTGGTATGGAAATAACTAGAAAAAGGAATAAAAACTTCTCTACTTGTTTCAAAAGTCTTATATTTCTAAGATGTTAAAAAGATTTGGAATGAGTCATGTTAAATTTACTTCTGTTCCTGTTGCACAGCATGTTAAATTATCTAGAAAACAGTGTCTTGAAACTGAAAATGAGTCACTGTTTATGAATAGAATACTTTATACTAGTATGGTTGGTAGTGTAATGTATGCTATAGTATGTTCTAAACCTGATCCATCTTATGCTATAAGTCAAGTGAGTAGATTTATGAGCAAACCTGGAAAATCACATTGGCATGCTTTGAAACAAATTTTTCAATACTTGTATGGAACAAAATAATAAGGATTAATATTTGGAAAAAGGGATATGTATTGTGAAATAGGGTTAAAAGGATATGTAGATTCTGACTATGTTGGAAATCTAGATTTCAGGAAGTCTTCGTCTAGTATGGTCTTTTCTTTTTTAGGTAGTGCTATTAGTTGGAAATCACACATGCAATCGGTGGTAGCTTTGTCTACCACGAAAGCTGAATATATTGCCATGACTGAAGCCTTTAAGGAGGTTATATGGATAAAAGGACTGTGTCTAGAGTTAGGAATGTATAGTGGAACCGTTATAATTTATTGTGACAATCAAAATACTATTCATTTGGCTAGGAATCATGTTTATCATGATAGGTCCAAGCATATAGATGTTAGGCTGCATTTTGTGAGGGATATTATTTCTAGTGGTAAAATAAAAGTAAGGAAAATTCCAACAGAGGATAATCCTTCTGATATGATGACTAAAGCAGTACCTAAATTCAAGTTTGAACATTGTTCAAACTTGGTTAACCTTGGAAGTTGTTAGTGTTTGTTTTGCAAGAACCGCCATAGGAGATGCTAAGGAGGTGCAAGGGTCACAAGTTTGCCAAGGTGAAGAATTGTTGGAGTGTCAAGCATGAATCCAAACTGTCCATTTGATGGAGAGATCCAATGGTTGCTGTGTATTTTTCAATGGGGGGGCATTGATGTAATTTTCTTTTAATTAATTGTAAATTGAAATAGTAGGGCTCGGGTTTTTTTTTGGGTTTTAGAACAGATTCAGCAGGGACTTCTTCCTTTTCAGAACCGAGAGGAGACTTGGCCTTAGCTTGTGAGAGAGCACCCGTAGTCCGAGAGTCTTCACCAGTTGAGAGAGATAGCTTTCAGCTGCAACGCGAGAAAGAGGGATACTGCAGGAGGAGGGTTCGGTGTTGGAGGTCTCTAGCTACCAGCGGAGGTTCACACACGAGTAAGGGGAAGGTAAACATAGATCTAGGTCTTGGGAGGGTTTCTTTCAGGGAAATCAGGGAGGAAGATAGGAAGAAGCTTAGGGTTCTTCGCAGGTATGAAGAGGGGTTTACTTGGGTCATTCTTGAGCTGGTTTTTTGGAGGAGATCGGTAAGCCATAGAGGTAAATCTATGTTCATATATTTATTTCCACCGTCTTTAATAAAGTGTCTCCGAAGGTGAGTTCCTGCCATAGGTGTGGCCCAATTTTTGGGTCGAACCATGTAAATGCGTTCTTGTGATTTTGTGATTTAGCATGTTTATATTTTACTAAAATTCTTGTGGTTTTGCTGAATATTGTTTGGTGAATAAATATTTTCTTGATCAGGCTTGGCACACACGCACACGTTGAAATAAACAGGTTTCTGTTTAGATGTGGTGTGATTGCTGCAGAAATAAAATCAGATTAGTATTGTGGTTTATTTATAATTGATTAAAATTTGTAAATTAGTAAAAACAATCAGGTTATTCACACAACATCATATTTGTTGGTTTAGAATTTAGACCTTATACTTGGATTTAAATGGATTTAGGTAAAACGGTATAAAATTATTTTTCATTTTGACTGAATTTGTCGCTTTATTCTGTTTAATTTTTTATTGAGCGGAGTCTCGTCTCGTACTGGTTTAAAGCTACACAATAACAAAACGGTTCATCTCATTTCCTATATAATTATAAACTTCACTCCTCTACGACAAGTCAAAACTAAAACCTTTTAAGTGTCAAGTTTTAATCAAGGGTTTTGCTACCCTTCTCGAATAGTTGAGTAGTTTATAGTCGTTCATATCCTAGTACGATGTCATCTTTCTAGTAAAATACTCTAAAAATAGTCAAAATTACTTTCCGTCGAAGTTAGGACAAAGAATTGTGTGAGTCTAAAGGAAGCCACGTATGATTAGGATCTGAATGGTTGTAAATCGAATTTTAGAATTTTCCTTTAATTCTCTTAAGAGAAAAGCCTTTTGTAGTAACCGGGAAAAAAATAATAATAAAATAAAATTTAATTTAAAAAAAAATATAATAGTAATAAAATAATAAAATAAAATTAATTAATTAAATTAACAAGTAAAATGAATAGTATGATAAGGAAAATATATATATATATATATATATATATATTTTGAAGCATGTATATATATATGTGTGTGTGTGTGTGTGTATATATATATATATATATATAAGTTATTATGATATGTATTTAATATAAAGGTTAAAGGTATATATATATATAGAAAGTGGAAAGCTTCTTCAAGAAGCTTACTTGGATATTTTTTGGAAGTGCTCTCTTTCTCTCTCTCTCTCTTCTCTCTCTCTCCTACGACTCTCTCTCTTCGATTCCGGGCTAGTTTTACGCCGGATCGACAAACCGAAGCTACCACGACGCTCTTGGCGAAGTTCTCTACAAGTCTGCCGAAGCAGATCGTCAGGGAAACGAAGTTGGATTTCATCCCAAATCCAAGGTAAGGCTTTATATTCAATATTTGGATTTTTGACAGTTAAATAAAATGATATACGCGTAAAAATACTGAACTTTAATACTGGAAATTTTCAGTTCCAAGGTATTGATTGGGAACGTTGGGAATCATCCCTAAGTTGAGGTAAGACTTTTTAAGTCGAATTTGACTTAGTGGTAGTTATAGAAAATGTTGTACGTACGAAAATACTAAACTTTAATTCTGCGAGTTTTCATTTTCAGGGTATTGAGTTGAGAACCTTGTGGGTACGAGGAAGATTTTTTTAGGGGCTTTTCAGGAATCAGGTAAGGGGATAAACTAAGCTAGTTTTGTTTTGAGAAAATGTATGTATATATATATAGCATCTGGTTTCAGGAAAAATAAATATATTTATATATATGATTTATATTTGGAAAATACTGTTTAAATGATGCTATGTTGAATACGTAGAAAATTTGTTTAGTGTGGCATGAGTATAAAAATGTTGTGAAATACTGTTTTTTTTTTTTAATGGGGACGATATGGATTTCTATGATGGAAAACCGGCGTACGGGCCAAGATATTTTTATATGTATATGTGATTTGCCGGCGTATGGGCCGTGCTATGTGGATGAGATTTGCCGACGTACGGGCCGTGCTATGTGATTTGCCAGCGTACGGGCTGTGCTATGTGATTTACCAGCGTACGGGCTGTGCTATGTGATTTGCCGGCATACGGGCCGATGATTTTTATGATACACGTATATATGTGAAATGATATGATTGATGTGAAAATAAATTATATGAGATATTTATGTATCACGGTTTTAGTATATGTATATGATATCAGAACCTGGTTGGCTTGGTCTAGGCTAGCACTTGCACGGTACCGTTGCTATGTGTCCATGGTCCTCGTGATCATGATATCTGCGTTAACGCCACTGTACGGAGTGGTGTGAGATTGGATGGTCGATGTGGTTATTTTCAAGAAGTGTGCTGTTATCGCCCCTGGTGTACGGACCAGTCTGGGTAGACCCATCGGACCTACAGACTACTGTTTGACTTGGCAGTGGTCGGCCAACCATTGTCAAGTCCTGCCTTCGGGCCACACAACCCAGTCATGTGGGGGTAATACATGACAACAGCCAGCTAACCTACCAGGATTGTTTTTATGTTATTATTATTATGATGTGAGATGAGAAATGTTTATGAAAATGCAGTATGTTCTGCCATGTTTTGATATGCATATGTTTTCCCAGATTTGATAAACAGTATTGAATATGTTATGTATGGTATATGTAGAACACAGAATACTCATGTTGCCACACACTGGTATTAGTTTATTTCCCTTACTGAGAGATGTCTCACCCCTAAATCTTATTAACTTTTCAGGAGCCCCGGATAGGAGAGCGGGAAAAGCTCCGCTAATATAGTACGGTCTATCTACCCTTTTTGAAGGATAAGTTTTGTAGGGACAGTTAGATTTTGTGGGAAATGTCCCTAGGTTTTATTTTTGGGATGTATATATGAAAATACAGTGATTGTAGTAACTCTGGTATTGAGATGTACATGTTTGTATATTTTCTACTGCTAGGGCTTCTGCTTGATGCTTTGATATATCCCTGGTGCCCACAGGCCTAGGTGGATTATGACCTGCCGAGCTGGAATGTAAGATGTGATGATAATTTATATTAAAAAATATATATATATGCGAAAAAGGAGCAGGTCGTTACAGTTGGTATTAGAGCCTAGGTTGCTAGGTTCTGTAGACTTTAAAGTGCAGTAGGAACAATACCAGAGTTTAGGAAAGGATTTTAGATTTTGTTCTACAGTCTAAAAGCAGGACTTCCGTGGTAGTTTCTGTGTTTTTCCTAGGGTGACGATTTCAGGAAAACCATAGTAAACTATTGTCGGGTTGTGTTCCTAGAATGTAGGACTGGGGATTAACAATGAGTTAGAAATGTTGAGATGAGTGGTGAGGATAGGTGGGTAAATTATGAGGATAGGATTACTGAATTGCAACTGCTATTTTCCAGGATGGATCTAGAAGGAAATAGTGCCCATGCGAGTGGCAGTGATGGAGCAGGACCATCAGGTACAGCTAGGACCGACTCTGATGCAGTATTACGTAGCGTGGCTCAGCAGGTTATGGCTGAGATTGCTAGGAGCTCGAGGGAGCAGAGTGGTCCATCTACAGGCCATGGGTGCACTATAGAGAAATTTACAAAGATGAATCCTCCGGTGTTCTCAGGTGGAGTTGATCCTGTAGCCGCTGAGAACTGGATGCAGAAGATTGAGAAAATTTTGGCTGTGCTGCAATGTACTGAGGAACAGAGGGTCCTCTTTGCCACCTATAAATTGACAGGAGAGGCTGAGAGGTGGTGGACTACGGTGAGACTATTAGAGCAGCAGAGGGTGACTCCAATAGCTATGACATGGGACCGGTTTAAAGATCTGTTCTTTGACAGATATTTTCCAGCTACTGTGAGGGAGGCTAAGGTAGAAGAGTTCCTGAGTCTGAAGCAGGGACAGCTATCCGTCCAGCAGTATGCAGCACGTTTTATCGAGCTCTCTCGATTCGCCCCATACATTGTTCCTGATGAGGTGAAGAAGGCGAGGCAGTTTGAGAGAGGCTTGAGGCGGAGTATATTTAGGCAGGTGGTGGTGCTGTGGATCCAGGACTTCGCTGAGTTAGTCGACAGGGCGGCCTTGGCAGAGATTGGTGAGCGTCTTGATGCGGATGAGCCGGGACAGAGGAAGAGATCTGCATCTACAAGCTACCAGTAGGGTCACAGGCCTGGTCAGTGCAGGAGAGGTAATCATGGTAGAGGGCGGAGACAGGAGACCGAAGGACACCAGGTGCAGACAGGGCAGGGTCCTCTAGTTTGTCAGACTTGTGGTAGGAGGCACTGGGGAGAGTGTCGAGCTGGTGGTGTAGTGTGCTGCTGCTGCGGTAGATCGGGACACATAGTGCGAGATTGTCCTACCCCGCCAGATGCAGCTCCAGTGTGCTATCGCTGCGGTAAATCGAGGCACATGGTACGAGACTGCCCTACTCCACCAGATGCAGTTCCAGCTCCTAGACCATACCGGGGAGGTTATCAGGCACCACGGGGAGGCCAGCAGAGGAATACGGCTCCAACCAGGGTGTTTACTCTGACGCCGGGTGAGGCTGAGGCATCAGGTGACGTGGTGACAAGTATGGTCATTATGCTTTCTTTTAAAGTTATTGCAATATTTGATTCAGGAGCTACACACTCGTTTGTGTCCTTGGGGTGTATTAAATTATGTGAGGCTGAAACACAATCATTAGATGTTGAACTGTTGGTATCTACACCGACTGGGTCGGTAGTGAGGTGTGGTAGGGTACTCCGCAACTGCCCAGTAGAGATTCAGGGAAAAACATTGTCTGTTGATTTGATAGTGTTAGACATGCATGGGTTTGACGTTATATTTGGCATGGATTGGCTAGCGGCTAATTTTGCCAGCATAGATTGTCTTGCACGAGAGGTGATATTTAGACCCCCGGGGGAAGCAGAATTCAAGTTTGTAGGGTCGCATGTACAATCCTCGCCTCAGCTAGTTTCAGCTATTCAGGCCAGGAGACTACTGCTGAGTGGTTGTCAGGGGTTTGTGGCGGTTGTGAAAGAGATGTCAGAGAATGAGTCGAAACTTGCTAGCACACTTGTAGTGAAGGGGTTTGTGGATGTTTTTCCAGATGAGTTACCAGGCTTGCCACCCGACCGTGAGGTGGATTTTTCTATTGATCTACCTCCCGGTACAGTGCCGATTTCTAAAGTACCTTATCGAATGGCGCTAGTGGAGTTAGCAGAATTGAAGAATCAGTTGCAAGATCTGCTAGATAAGGGCTTCATACGGCCCAGTGTATCTTCGTGGGGAGCTCCAGTTTTATTTGTGAAAAAGAAAGACGGGACTATGAGGATGTGTATAGACTATAGGGAGATAAATAAAGTGACAATCAAGAATAGGTATCCTCTACCCCGTATCGATGATTTGTTTGACCAGCTCCAGGGTACACGGCTGTATTCGAAGATTGACCTCAGATCTGGCTACCATCAGGTGAAGGTGAAAGCAGAAGACGTCTCAAAGACGGCCTTCAGGACTAGGTATGGGCATTACGAGTTTCTAGTGATGCCGTTTGGTTTGACGAATGCTCCTGCGGTATTTATGGACTTGATGAATAGAGTCTTCCACCAATACCTAGACTAATTTGTTGTTGTTTTTATTGATGATGTACTGGTCTATTCTAGGAACTATGAGGAGCATGAGACGCACTTGAGGTAGGTTTTGCAGACACTTCGGGAAAAGAAGTTGTACGCCAAGTTCAGTAAATGTGAATTTTGGCTGGAGAAGGTCGTGTTCTTGGGGCATGTTGTATCTGGAGGCGGTATTTCTGTGGATCCTAGCAAGATTGAGGCTGTAGTAAATTGGGCTAGACCGAGAAATATCCAGGAGATCAGGAGTTTCTTGGGGCTAGCAGGCTATTACCGTCTTTTTGTTGAGGGATTCTCAACTTTGTCAGGGCCCTTGACACGACTGATGAGGAAGAATGTTAGATTTGAGTGGGACGATAGTTGTGAGCAGAGTTTTCAGGAGCTGAAGCAGAGACTAATCACAGCACCAGTGTTGATCATCCCATGTGGGGGTGAAGGGTATAAAATTTACAGTGATGCGTCCTTGAAGGGACTTGGCTGTGTATTAATGCAGCATGGCAGGGTAGTGGCGTATGCATCCAGGCAGTTGAAAGAATATGAGAAGAACTACCCTACCCATGATCTTGAGTTGGCTGCAGTGGTACACGCACTGAAGATTTGGAGGCATTACCTGTACGGTGAGCAGTGTGAGATCTTCTCCGACCATAAAAGTTTGAAGTATTTCTTTATGCAGAAAGAACTGAATATGAGGCAGAGAAGGTGGTTGGAGCTGATTAAGGATTTTGATTGTACCATCAGTTATCACCCAGGGAAAGCAAACGTGGTAGCTGATGCATTGAGTAGGAAATCCAGGCAGCCAGTGTTGGCGGCTATGGGGATCCAGCATCCGATCAGAATGGATCTGGAGAGACTCGGCATAAAGTTGGTGGAGAGTGATCTCCTAGTATGTATTGCCAGCCTAGTGGTACAGCCTACCCTGCAGGAGAGAATTAAAGCTGCCCAGAAGGAAGATCCAGGGCTAGTGGAGGTGATAGACAAAGTACAGAGTGGGCAGGGGGAGGAGTTCAGTATCGCAGATGACGGAGCTTTGCGGTTCCGTTCCAGATTATGTGTTCCTGCCGATACTGAGATCAGGAAGACTATTTTAGAGGAGGCTCACAGATCTTTGTATACAATTCATCCCGGTAGTACGAAGATGTAAAGAGATCTGCGAGAGTCATACTGGTGGAGTGGTATGAAGAGAGAGATTGTCGAGTATGTAGCGCAGTGTTTGACGTGCCAGCAGGTAAAGGCTGAGCACCAGAGACCGGCAGGGCAGTTGTAGCCGTTATTCATCCCGGAGTGGAAGTGAGATCATATATCGATGGACTTCGTGTCAGGACTACCGACGACGTTACATGGTCATAATGCCATCTGGGTGATTGTTGATCGATTGACGAAGACCGCCCACTTTATTCCCATCAAGATCAGCTACTCCCTCAGCCGTTTAGCGGAGATTTACATTCAGGAGATAGTACATTCTCATGGGGTGCCTGTATCTATTGTATCGGATCGAGACCCACGATTCACATCACGATTTTGGAGGAGTTTGCAGGAGGCTCTGGGGTCTCAGTTATCGTTTAGTACGGCATTCCATCCTCAGTCAGACGGGCAGACTGAGAACGATACAGATATTAGAGGACATGCTCAGAGCGTGTGTACTAGACTTTGGGGGTAGTTGGACTCAGTTCATGCCATTAGTAGAATTTGCGTATAATAATAGTTATCAGTCTAGCATTGGCATGGCACCATTTGAGGCTCTGTACGGTAGGAGATGTCGTTCTCCTTTGTTTTGGGATGAAGTGGGTGAGCGGCGAGTAGTGGGACCAGAGTTGGTTCAGCAGGCGTGTGATAAAGTTCGTCTTATCAGGGATAGGATCATTGCAGCTCAGAGCCGACAGAAGAGTTATGCCGACCATCGCCGCAGGAATTTAGAGTTTGATGTAGGTGATCACGTATTTTTGAAGATAGCTCCGATGAAAGGGGTTATGCGATTTGGGAGGAAGGGTAAACTTAGTCCTAGGTTTATCGGTCCATTTGTGATTCTAGATAAAGTGGGACCGGTAGCCTACAGGCTAGCTTTGCCACCTGTATTGTCTAGGATTCACAACGTATTTCATGTTGCTATGTTGAGGAAATACGTCCCAGACCATTCTCATGTCATCAATTATGATAAGTTGGAGCTTAGTGATTCACTGGGATATGAGGAGGTACCAGTACAGATTCTGGATAGGAAAGTGAAAGAGTTACGTAACAGGACGATTCCTCAAGTAAAAGTCTTGTGGAGGAATCATGCAGTAGAAGAGGCTTCTTGGGAGTCTGAGGAGCAGATGAAGCAGAGGTATCCGCATTTATTTCAAGAAGTCTGAGTGAATAAATGTAAATAATTAAGTAGTTTTCTGTTGCAGGTACATGTAATGGTTGAATAGTGTAGTACTTTAGTTTTTGGAGAATGGTTTTTTTTTGTATATGTAATCTTCCAAGACTCGAGATGTAACCATGGCATTCCTCCGCCATAAGTGAGGGTAGGTAATAAAATGAGTAGACCCTTTTTCCTGATTAAAGGATAGCGAGTTACGGAAACAGTAAATTTCGAGGATGAAATTCTTTTAAGGGGGGAGGAATGTAGTAACCGGGAAAAAAATAATAATAATAATAAAATTTAATTTAAAAAAAATATATAATAATAATAAAATAATAAAATAAAATTAATTAATTAAATTAACAAGTAAAATGAATAGTATGATAAGGAAAATATATATATATATATATATATATATTGAAGCATGTATATATATATGTGTGTGTGTGTGTGTGTGTGTGTGTGTGTGTGTCTATATATATATATATATATATATATATATATATATAAGTAAGTTATTATGATATGTATTTAATATAAAGGTTAAAGGTATATATATATATAGAAAGTGGAAAGCTTCTTCAAGAAGCTTACTTGGATATTTTTTAGAAGTGCTCTCTCTCTCTCTCTCTCTTCTCTCTCTCTCCTATGACTCTCTCTCTTCGATTCCGGGCTAGTTTTGAGCCGAATCGACAAACCGAAGCCACCACGACGCTCCTGGCGAAGTTCTCTACAAGTCTGCCGGAGCGGATCGTCAGGGAAACGAAGTTGGATTTCATCCCAAATCCAAGGTAAGACTTTATATTCAATATTTGGATTTTTGACAGTTGAATAAAATGATATACGCGTAAAAATACTGAACTTTAATACTGGAAATTTTCAGTTCCAAGGTATTGATTGGGAACGTTGGGAATCATCCCTAAGTTGAGGTAAGACTTTTTAAGTCGAATTTGACTTAGTGGTAGTTATAGAAAATGTTGTAGGTACGAAAATACTAAACTTTAATTCTGCGAGTTTTCATTTTCAGGATATTGAGTTGAGAACCTTGTGGGTACGGGGAAGATTTTCTTAGGAGCTTTTCAGGAATCAGGTAAGGGGATAAACTAAGCTAGTTTTGTTTTGAGAAAATGTATGTATATATATATAGCATCTGGTTTCAGGAAAAATAAATATATTTATATATATGATTTATATTTGGAAAATATTGTTTAAATGATGATATGTTGAATACGTAGAAAATTTGTTTAGTGTGGCATGAGTATAAAAATGTTGTGAAATACTGTTTTTTTTTTTTTTGGAATGGGGACGATATGGATTTCTATGATGGAAAACCGGTGTACGGGCGAAGATATTTTTATATGTATATGTGATTTGCCGGCGTATGGGCCGTGCTATGTGGATGAGATTTGCCGGCGTACGAGCCGTACTATGTGATTTGCCAGCGTACGGGCTATGCTATATGATTTGCCAGCTTACGGGCTGTGCTATGTGATTTGCCAGTGTATGGGCTGTGCTATGTGATTTGCCAGCGTACGGGCCGTGCTATGTTAAAATGTGTAATACCGGCGTACGGGCCAATGATTTTTATGATACACGTATATATGTGAAATGATATGATTGATGTGAAAATAAATGAAATGAGATATTTATGTATCACGGTTTTAGTATATGTATATAATATCAGAACCTGGTTGGCTTGGTCTAGGCTAGCACTTGCACGGTACCGTTGCTATGTGTCCATGGTCCTCGTGATCATGATATCTGTGTTAACGCCACTGTACGGAGTGGTGTGAGATTGGATGGTCGATGTGGTTATTTTCAAGAAGTGTGCTGTTATCGCCCCTGGTGTACGGACCAGTCTAGGTAGACCCATCGGACCTACAGACTACTGTTTGACTTGACAGTGGTCGGCCAACCATTGTCAAGTCCCGCCTTCGGGCCACACAACCCAGTCATGTGGGGGTAATACATGACAACAGCCAGCTAACCTACCAGGATTGTTTTTATGTTATTATTATTATGATGTGAGATGAGAAATGTTTATGAAAATGCAGTATGTTCTGCCATGTTTTGATATGCATATGTTTTCCCAGATTTGATAAACAGTATTGAATATGTTATGTATGGTATATGTAGAACACAGAATACTCATGTTGCCACACACTGGTATTAGTTTATTTCCCTTACTGAGAGGTGTCTCACCCCTAAATCTTATTAACTTTTCAGGAGCCCCGGATAGGAGAGCGGGAAAAGCCCCGCTAATATAGTACGGTCTATCTACCCTTTTTGAAGGGTAAGTTTTGTAGGGACAGTTAGATTTTATGGGAAATGTCCCTAGGTTATATTTTTGGGATGTATATATGAAAATACAGTGATTGTAGTAACTCTGGTATATTGTGGTATATGGTATTGAGATGTACATGTTTGTATATTTTCTGCTGCTAGGGCTTCTGCTTGATGCTTTGATATATCCCTGGTGCCCACGGGCCTAGGTGGATTGTGACCTGTTGACCTAGAATGTAAGATGTGATGATAATTTATATAAAAAAAATATATATGCGAAAAAGGAGCAGGTCGTTACACCTTTTGATCTAATTGCTTGGGCTTGGATGATTATAGTGGGACAGTGAAGCGAAATTCCTTGTAATTGATTTATTTATTTTGGCATAGTTAGGTCTCTCTTGATTTTAAGCTACTCAATAAGAAATAATTCATCTCATTTCCTGTGTAGTACGTTATACCCTTCGAACCTCTAAAGATTTGAAACTAAATTATTTTTTTGTCTCAAGTTGTGATCATGAGCTCTACTAGCCTTTCCAAATGGTTGAATGGTTTACCACCATTCATATCTTAGTCCCATGTAACCTCTTCAAGAGAAATTATATAAGGGATCTTCGCTTCATGTTGTATATCTTCCTATTTTTTAGATTTAAAACATGTGTCCAAGGATGCCACCTCTTATATATATATTCAATGTTAAGTTGTATAATCTCCCTTTTCCAATGCACTCTAAAAATAGTCAAAATCACTTTTGTGTGGAGTCCAAAATAGTGGATTGTACGAGTCTAGAAAAAGTCACATATGATCAAGATATGAATGATTCTAAATCGAATTTTAGTATTTCCCTTTTACCCTATGTTAGGATAACTTTTGGATTTGAATTTGTGTTCAAATTGGATAAGATGTAATATAAAACTATTGAAATTTGTTCAAATATACTCAAATACAAATCCAAGGTCCGAAATTTATGCACCCAAACATAACGTCAATTTTCATAGAAGACAAGTTTTTTTTTTCTTTTTTTTTTTTATGTAATTGCTCGGGCTTTAATATTTTGTAACTCAAATTACATGTATGTTGCATTTGGGAGTGTGAATTTCAATTTTCAAATTTAGATTTGGATGATTCTGAATAAATTACAATACAATTTTGTATTACATTTTATTCAACTCCATTATAAATTCAAATTTAAAGACCTCCCCAAATATAAGGACATATTAATTCTCTCTCATTTTATATCCTTTCTTATCCTCTCATTGTCCAAATCCAAAACATTAACTTTAAATGGGATGTCTCTAAATTAAACCTGGTAAAGTGGATCGAGTCGAATAATCTGTGATGGATTATTGGGTGGGGATATTATAATCCATATCTGACTTATTTAAGTTACGAATTTATGGTGGTTCGAATCGAATAATCTATGGCGGATGACAAATAATTTATCATTCTCATCCCTAATATAACAACTTCTTCTTCTTTTTACCATCTAATGCACAATTTATTTTGTAACACAATAACTGAAATTATTTTTAAAAATATAGTTTGGTAATATATTAAACATTTAATAACTAATAACAAAATTATAATTTTTTTTTTATTTTTCATAGCATGAATTTAGAGACTTGTTTTGATTACCAAAAAACTAAGTATTTAGGCTTGAGTTTGAACGTGGACATAGGGTAGACCTAAAGACGCATTCAGTAGTGCAAAAGTTAAGGATGTGGGATCAAGTCATAACTAATAGAACTTATACTAATTGATTTGGTATTTAATATACATGAGTATACAGGATTATCAATTAATTTAAACATGAGTTGTTAGAGGGTAGACGAATATCTATCGGATAAAATTTTAAAGCCGTCAATTGACTTATTTAGAGACGGATAAAAAAAGTTCAATTCATATTCGACTTATTTAAAGTGTAAATCGGTTATGAGTCAATAGTGTTTAGATTAACTGATTTTTATTCATTTTTTAACATGTTTACTCTAAACGGTAGGGCCCTTTTGATACAATCGGTTGGGTGGGGGTGTTTGGCGTGCAAGAAACTCTGAGCTGGCTTTGTTGGGAACAACAAAGGGAATACTGGAGAGATGGCCGGGAAAACCACTGTATTTGGAAAGCAAGAAAATAAAAAAATGGGGGAAATTTTTGGAAAACCGACAAAATAAAGAAGGTATGGAGCTGACGATTGCTGTTTACTTTGAACTTAGTAAAGTGGGAAACTGCAGAGGAGAAGCTGATTTGCAGAATCCCCCACTCATTCCCTTGTGTTTGTCTGTACGTATCCCTGTCCTTTTCCTTCCACGGACTATAGATTTTTTTTTTTTTAAATTCATCTTTGAGTACAAATCACAGTACAAATTATATTTTTTTCACACGCATATATATATAAATTCTCCATTATTATAATTAATATTTAAAGAATTGAGTGGGGAGCATGTGCATGTATCTTTGCTCGCAAATGCATGCATGATTGGGTGAAATGACCATAACTAAAGTTATTAATTAATTAATTAATCTAATTAATTAATAATTAACAATGAGGGGTTAATTATTTTTGTAACCATTTTGTCAAAGACGACCCTTTGTGCTCTTAAAGGGCAAGGTATGACTAAATTCAAATGTGTGTGTGTGTGTGTGTGTGAGAGAGAGAGAGAGAGAGAGAGAGAGAGAGAGAGAGAGAGATGGATCATCATCTACTGTTAGCACAGTGCAGGGAGCAGTGTGGAGTAGAATTCAAATTTGAAACGTTTCTGAAAGCATGAGGTGAAGTGGATTAATGCACATATATCATTTTCACAGCAGATTTTGAGATGCCTTCACGTTTCTTTCGACAGCCACCGCCACCGCCACCGCCACCGCCGGATCCCTCGGCGCAAGTGGGTGCATGGGTCGCTAGATGTATGTGGACTACTCCCCCCAAGTCAACACTATTAAAGCCTGAATGTCATTCTTTTGTACATGTGTGATCACTCTTCATGGCAAGGGCACAGAAAAATGGCGTAGGCATGTAATAGGCGACTGGTGAATGCAACAGTGTGACCCGCATTGCATGGCACTACTCGTGGGGGCATATCGTCGTCATTAACTCGATGAGTGAGTTTGGTGCACTTTTAGTGATAGAACCCACTAGATCGAGGGTGGGAATATATATTGTAATGATCCCGAATGGAAATGCAATAAATAAATAAATAAATAAAATTAAAACATATAACTATAACCTGAGGACGTAAATTTTCTCAGGAAGCTTAGAAATACAAAGAGTTGTCCCCCTGCACGTCTCTCCCTCGTCTCTTTTCTTCCACTCTCCTCAATTTTTTCTCTAATATTCGGCTGATCGGAAATTCGAAGACACTGTTGGGTTCCTACTTCTGTCACCGACATTCCTACTAGAGCGGATTTGTCATAAGAGCGGCGTAAGAACCATTCCTGGAGTAAGATAATCTTTCCCTATTTTCTCAAATTTTCCTTAGATCTTCAGCCAAATCGACGATCGGACACCACCACGAGATCCTAATCGCGATCGCCGTCATTTCGACCGAAGTAAAATTTCAATTTGAGGCAGCCAAATTTTCAATTTGGGGCCGTAATTTATGATATGTCAGCGCAAGGGTAGTAATTTATATGATATGGTGCAAGAGCCGTAATTTATATGAAATGGCGCAAGGGCCATAATTTATATGATATGAATATACCGGCGCAAGGGCCGTGATGTATGATATGCTATTTTCATGAAATTATTATTATGTCAGATATTATGATGAAACAGTTATGTTCGGCATAAGAAACATAGTATATGATATCATAATTCGGATGGCTTAGTTTAGTTCAATTTTCAGGAATACGGTACCGTAACTATATATATTCAAATTATGATAGTGCAACCACACAATCAGAGTGTGGTATGATGGCAGTCGATGTGGTTTCAATGTAGTTTGAAGATGTTCCCTTGGTAGTCCGAACCAGGTGGGGCAAACCCATCGTACTTACAGATCAGAGTTTTTGATCTAGCATGGTTGGCCAGCCATTGCTAGGTCTTGCCTTCGGGCCGCACAACCCAGCCATGTGGGGGTAATACATGATACCAACTAACTATCCATCCTGGGATTTATTTCACGTATTATACAGTTATATAAGATGATTTACACGTACAGAGATATAACATAACATGTATGTTACTTTTAAATATGTTTACTCAGTATATTATCAGACAATTTTCACAGATACGATTTATATGCAGTATACGCTTATGACACATGAAAATACTCATGTTGTCACACACTAATATTAATTTATTTCTCTTATTAAGAGGTGTCTCACCCCAACTCTAAAACATTTCAGGGAATCCAAGTAGAGGAGCGAATAGAGCTCCACAGTATTAGTGGTAGCTCGATCTACCCTGCTAGAAGGGTAAGTCGCTATGTTAGGGTTAGATGAGTTTTTGGGTAGTGACCCTAGGGAACTTTATGATCATTTTGGGATGCGTGTATATTTATATGACGAGTTTGTAAAACTCTGGTGTTGTATTTAGACAGTTGGTTTGTTATGTATATGATGTATGTTTTTCGCTGCTAAGGTGTTAGTGATATATGATAGGTTTATTCCCCAGTACCCACGGGTTTGGGTGGATTATGTTTATGGTTATCATGATTATTGGCATGCTATTATGTGGGAAAAAAATATATGGTAAATTAGACAGGTCGTTACATATATGGTATATATATTGAGCATATTGGAGATTCCTAGGTGTGTGAATGGGGATCTGTTTGTGCTGCCAATGTTGCATAAGCTCTTGGTTTGTCAAGGTACATATACATTATCACCGTTAATTAATGTCATTTTCCTTTTTTTATCGAAAATTTTAATGTAATTTTCTTTTCTTTACTTCACAATTAGCCCAGAAGGAGGGAGATCATTGATCTTTCAACTTATTTTTCCTCACTTTTTTTTTTTTTGGTAGCAAAATCTCCTTTTTAAAAATCTTATATCAATCTTTTCGTAACTCAAACATATTTCTCAGCTTGGATGAACATCATAGCAAAAATATTTAAGAGATGACTATGAGAGGGAAAATTTAAAATTTGCATACCATACTTAACCACAAATTAAAGTGATTTTTCTTGATGCTTTACCTCAATCATGGAATTTGTGGAGCCTTTTTATTAAATCCTTGAGGATAATCACATAAGAATTCTTAATGTTCTATTTTATTGTCATCGGTATTATGTGATTCATGCCTTTGAATGTTGATGCAAAGTATAAACACACACTTGATGATATTAGAAAATGCATAGAGTACATAATCGTTTGAAAGTTCTTGATCCATGCATGAAGAGAACAATTAGATACTCCTAAAGGAAGTCAGGCTTTCTTAGCCAATGAAATGACTTCAAATGGTGAGTCTCATCATATCACAAGTGGACTTGGTAGGACTCACATGATATCCACTATTTCAATGTAGTGACCCGAAGAATAATAGCATTTTAATAATAAGAGGGAGAGGAAATAGATACAGAAACAGAAGGAGGCTGTAGATTTCGTCGACGAACACAGGGTCTCGTCGACGAAGGTCTTCCGAATTTCATCGAGGAACACAGGGCTTTGTCGACGAGAAAATACCAAGAAACGGTCCGGGCTGCTCTGAATTTCGTCGACGAACACAGGGTCTCGTCGACGAATTTTGTGAAGGGTTCGTCGACGAGGTGACATGTCTCGTCGACGAACCTAGCCCTATAAATAGTGGAAACCCGGGATAATTCTCATTTCTCTCGCCGCTCTCTCTCTTCTCTCTCTCTCCTATGACTCTCTCTCCCTTCTCTCTTTATTTTCGGCCGTACCAGTCGCCGGATCGACGATCCGAAGCTACCACGACGCTTCTAGTAGAGTTCTCTGCAAGACTGTCGGAGCGGATCGTCAGGAAAATAAAGTTGGATTTCATCCCAAATTCAGGGTAAGAACTTTTATCCAGTTTTTGATTTCCTTCCAATTATAGGAAATGATATAGGCGGAAAAATACTAATGTTTTGTTCTGGCATATATTGGTTTTAAGGTGTTTTGTAGAAGGCCTTGCGGGTGTTAGGCTTGTTTTCCCTAGGGGCTTTCCAGTAGTCAGGTAAGGAAAATATGCTATGTTAGGAAGTTTCTAAATATTATACGGTGTATTTATTTACGAAAATTATGTATTAAAGTATGATGTGGCTTGTGAATATGTATGTAGTACGGGGATATGTTTTACGAATTGTAATTTCATGATTTTTATGAATTTCAGTACCATGATTTTACGGATTTAAGTACTATGATTATGAGAACTTCAATACCATGATTTTACGAATTTCAGTACCATGATTATACGAATTCCAGTATTATGCAGTTCCATGTTATGATTATTCAGATTTCAGTACGTTATGCAATATCATGGTTATTTCAGCACTTCAGAATCATGGTAAATCAAATAGATATGTATAGAAAAGTATTATATGATATCAGACCCTGTTGGATTTGCAGTTACAGAGCACGGTACCGTTGCTACAGATACTATGTTACTTTACGAGTGCAACCACATATTCAGATATACGTGATAAAATCGACCACCTAGGCCCTTGAAGAGGTTAGGCTCCCCATCCAGATATGGGTTGAGGTGGGCAGGTCGATTGACGGAGTTCAGTGATTTATTCCTGGTTGGCCAACCAGGGTAAATCCACCCTACGAGCCGCACAACCTCGTCATGAGGGGCATGTCATGACACAGATTGCCACAGGGAACAGTTTCAGTTACTATTACTTACGTATTGATTTACAGAAACGGGGATCCTACTTATATACATTAGAAGTATTTTGAATTATAATCATAATACTGATCTGTCAAGCAATAGGGAAAAGGGGTGGTGTACTTTATTATTTGTGTTGTACTGTTGTACTTAGTTATTCATGTTTATATGAAATAGATTTCATGATATATATAGATAGTAGCTCATTTGCCACACACTAGTAATAGCATATTTCTTCTTACTGAGCGTTGCCTCATCTCAGTGTTGAAATATTTTTCAAGTGATCTAGGTAGGCGAGCAGACCAAGCTCGCAAATAGAGGGGCGTCTGTAGTGCCCTGTCAAAGAGTGAGTATCATTTTGGAAACGTTTTTTTGTAAACCCTAGCTAGCTGATGGTATTTTTGGGAAACAAATACATGTATATATTTTGGAAACATGTAGTACTCTGGTATTACGTGGTATTGTATATAATGGTTATGGTTATGTTTGTATGATTTCCGCTTCTTGCTACTTAGGTTTATGAATGGGTTTTCCTCAGTATGGTATCAAAGCATGTAGAATATTATAATATGGAAAAAAAAATCAATTTAATAAGCAGGTCGTTACATACAAGGACTAACCAAGGGACTACAATAGTTTCTCGAAAGATCTAATTCTTTTTCTCCATGCATGTATTTCATATGGTCTTGATTGTGATTATAGTTATTGATCGATCTATGACCGTTTGAAAGTTTTTTATATGAGATCAGTGTTCTCAAAACCTATATGTTTTATCGAATTGAGATTTTTATTAATAGTTTTCTTCTCATCTTTTACCTCTTTTCAAGCCTCTTTAGATTCTATTTAGAACTCTATTCAATTAATTAATGACTTCATCTTTCAAATCTTTGTGTACAATCATTATTAGTGTTTCTAAGAATTATGAAGGACAGTGTTACATTTAAATCTCTCACTGTTCATTTAATCCTAGCTTCTTGTGAGAACAAAGCAGTACTCCATCGCTCATGCTTATGCCCTCATAGTGGTGAAATTAGGGCATGTCCTTGATTCTAGCTAGGGGTATAGGATTTACATCCTCTCTAGTTTTGGTTGAGTGAATTCCTCTCTTGGATAGAGTTCAACAACTTTAACCTTGTTGCACGAAAATTTCATTGTTAATTAATCTTTTGGGTAAAGCTTAAGTCTCTTAGGAAATTGCATTAAGTCATTAACTTATAACTACAATAAATACAACCATTTCTTTTTGACGCTGGATGACATTTTTAGTGGAACCTCAAGGTGACAATTGTTGCCAAGGTTTCCTTCTAAGATGAGAAAACCCCTATCCATCCTTATGCATTTTGTTCGAAAGAGATGAAATTAAGGATAGAGATGAAACAAAAAATGTCTAGAGAGATGGAAGACGGGTAGGAGAAAAAAAATAGTAGGTTTATAACCCTCCACATAAAGACTATTGGGGCGTTCAAGTCAAGGGATAACACCTATCTAAGGAACAAGGAGAAGGTAAGACACTGGTTAATTAAGACACTCTAGAAGTAACTCTTTAAGAATTAATAATAACTATAATAACCAATCACTGTATTTTGATTTTGCTTTAGTACCGAATCAAGACGCTAGCTAGGTTCGTGGAGGCTAGCTATCAAGGATCGCTAAAATTATTTTAAATTTTTTGAAAATTTTAATTATTGGTGATCATCAAAGGCCATCGTATTCGATTAATGATTTTAATTAACAATAGTTATTATTACTTTTATTTATAATGTTGTTTGATAAAAAATCAATCGCCTTTTAATAGATGGTATTGACTGAAATGGAGAGATGATGAATGGGATGTGAGTGGAGTTATTATGTCCCATCAAAGGTGCAAAGATAAAAATAATAAGAATTGTAGAATTTGTAGAAATCATGGAAGGAGAGAAAAGGATAGGAAGATGAAAGGATTTAAATTAGAAAAAGGGAAAAAGGAGATAGGAGGGATGGATTAGAGATAGAAGGAGACAAGGAGATGAAAAGATTAGGGTGATAAGAGGCACTAGGAAATATTCTAACAGTGGGCTTCCATTATGTGTTGAATTGATTGAAATTGTCTTATGAGATAGGTTGTTCATTAATTTATACCACTTTAATATCAAAATTTACATCAATTCTAAAGTTAAAAATTATAAATTCAAGTCATGAATCCTAATCATAAATTCGATCAGTTTCTAAACATTCAAAACTTAATAATAAATTAAGACTGTTTCGAAAAGATTAAAATCTAATAATAAATTAGAACCATTTATAATACTAAAGGTCAAATTTATTATGCCTGACGTACTTGTGCAATTATTATTCGTCTCATCAGTTAATGACTGAGCAACTTTCACTTAATGAGTAAGATACTAATGTCCTCTTCCGATGACTATGTAGCTTTTGTTACTTAAATAACCATTGCTCGGATAATAAATGATTTTATCTCAATAAGTAACTTAAAACCTTATCATATATATGTTTATATATATACCCAAACAATATCGGTCGTATATTGTATCCCATTCCAATTTCTAATTCCAGGTGTTTAATTTCCTATCGTTCCCAATTAAAATATATTTATATAGCTGTAAATGAAGTTTATGGATAGGAGAAACCCTAGATGTCAAAACTACGAATGTCGTTTTCACATCCATCGTGTTCTAGCTAGTTTCCCAGTCAGTCTTATCCACTTCTCCAGCAGTCGGACGCAGTAGTACACTTTCCCAAGAGAGGCGTCGCTTTAATTTAAATGTACTATAGATATATGCATGCCAACGTGCCTGCAATTGCATTTGCATGGCCTGCCAGTACTGCTCATGCTTCAATGGGATGCCTTTTCATTTGACCTTATCCTCTGCGGTATTTAAAGAAGCTCACCTTCGGACCATTTAATTATAACAGCAGTGAGAAGCATTGAGTGTGGCTTAGTAGTAAGAATGAATAAGTAACTAAAAAGGGTTTTAATTAAATTTGAGTCCAAAAATATGGCTCAGTGGTAGAAATTCTGAGTTCGATTCACTACAAGGTGATCTCTAGATTATTTAGTTCAGTTGACTATGATGAATGGGACGAATTTATTTTAAATTTAGCAAGAAAATTCTTCGAATCCTCAAAATTAAAAAATCATAAATTTGATATTTTATTGAGTCATCCATCTCTAAATTGCCTAATACTAATTATGATGGGTACGGTAAGTTTATCTTGAGGATTCGAAGCCTCGCAGCTACTCTAAATTCCAATTATGAAAAAATTTAACCATAAGAAACATTATTTATGCGTTTCTCATTCTTCACAATAAAATAAAATAAAAAAAGAGAAAAAATCTTATGATTTACGGGTTTTCCTTGTTTATTATTTGTTTGCATATATTAAGAAACAAAGAGTGATTTGACTAAATGAGTATATTCAAAGAATTGGAAACGATCATGACTACTAAGTATTAAGTTCTCCATTGCTGTTCTGCTCGTGGGAAAACATGCATAATTGAGTTTTTCTTTCCTCCTTGAAAGGCAGGAAATGATTTTTGCTCCATCATGACTGGAAACTGTAAGTATGGTAATCGTATATTCCCAACATACCCTTTCTTGTAAATTCTGCTTATGGGTGGCAAAACGGGTCAAGACCCGATAGATGACTCGTGACCCACCTATTTAAACCGGGTTTGAGTTTAATAAAAGTTGTCCCGATAATAAACGGGTTAGGCAGGTTCAGGTCAAGTCACCCACCGAGTGACCTTTTTTATGACCCGTTTTAAAAAAAAATGACAGAGTGTTTTTTAAATATATATATATATATATATATATATATATATATATATATATATATATATATGTCATTTTATATGAAATGTTTAAAATTTTTAAAAATAAATAAATTATATTTTTTAAACGGGTGATCCATTTATTAAGCGGGCGAATTTGAATTTATATAGTAGTCACTCGTTAATAAACAGATCAACCTGAACCTGAACCTGAACTTGTTTAATCCCGACCTATTTTTGACTCGCCCGAACCCGCCGTTAACTAGTTTTGCCACCCCTAATTCTACTCATCAGAGTTGTTAATAGAGAATAAATGGTTTATAGATGGGCAGAAGGTGTTGCTCGTAAAGGAAGCCTAAAATTGATTATATTTGTTAGCTTAATTTTATATTGGCCGATTGTAATTGGGTAATATGGGGTTGTCCATACTAGATAATTGCTCTAGGTTAAAATCTAAGTATACAAATATTGATATATTACTTCCGCAAAATTGTATTGTGCGAATAGAAGGGTTGTCAAACTTGTGTCTTAAAAAAAAATTATGAGAATAGAAGGGTTGTCGAGCTTGTGTCTTCTCCTTGGACTTCTTGTTCTTTATATTTTTTTCCTTTAATATTGATTAAATAATATTTCATTGAGTTTTGTTTTTCTACAGTTGGTATCATAGCCTGCGATCCAAGATGGCGGGAATTCAATCAACGATCTGATTGTTCAAAGGTAAATCGAATTTTGAATATTGGCAGATTTAGATGCAGGTGTTCTTTGAGTTTCAGAATATTTGGGACATTGTGGATCAAGGTTATGAAGAACCATAAGATGAAGTAACTTTACCGACTGCAAAAAAAACAAAGTTACTCTAGACCGAAGAATGTCAAAGTCCGACACTATATTTTTCAGACCATTGATCCAACGATTTTTTAGAAGGTTACGCACACCAAAATGACATAGCAAACATGGGATGCTTTGTTGAGATCGTATCAGGGCATTGAAAGAACGAAGAGGGTGCGTCTACAAACCTTGCGGAGACGATTCGAGCTCCTTCAAATGAAGAAATCATAAATAATTCCTAAGTATTTTTCACGAACATTAGCTATCGTAAATCAGATGAAAGCTAATGGCGAACAGATGAAGGATGTGCAGACTATGGAGAAAATTTTTCAGATTTGACGATTGGGTACAAGTACATAGTTAACTAAATTTGTTGAAAATTGTAATATTATTTTACATATTTGATTTTTCTTCGAAAAAAAATTTAAAAATATATTTACTAAAATAAATTTTATATATTATTATTTATAATATGCAAAATATGTTCAACAAACATGACACTGACCCATAAATAGTGTATGTGTGTATTATATTATATATTAATTCTAAGTTCTTATATCTTTTAAGTTGGGAATCGAATCAGTTAGCAACAAATGGTGCCTAACTTTAGATTCAATTATGTATTATTGTGCGGAAACTTGCTCAGTGTGATTGACTGATCCTGCAGTTTAATTGCAAAATATGACAGATACCTAATTGATTTTGACTTGGTTAAACAATTCATCTCTCTCTCTCTCTCTCTCTCTCTCTCTCTCTCTCTCTCTACTTCAAGACATAAGATTTGTGGGAGACAATAGCCCATGAGGCCTAGCTAATGCCCATTATTGTCCTTGGTCATATTGCTGAAAATGGGATATGAGATGAGAATATTGTTGACTACTTAGGGCAAATGATTTAATCTTAGATGTCCCATGTTTTAATCAGTTGACTATTTTCACTTTTTCTATTTTAATTTTGTTTAAGTTAGGTTGAAAAACATAGATTTGGAATTAATCTTGGATTTGAATAAAATTTAGGGCAAAGGTCATTTACCTTCTCTGTGATTTTAGCTAGAAGATAGAGATTTTTTCTGAAGTTTCAAAAATTTCACAAGCCTCTTCCTAGATTTCAGAAATGTCATACACCTCTCTTAATATTTACCAAAAATACACAGACCTCTCCTAGCAAAACTTACCTTTTTTTATTTTTTTCAAAATATAAGAGTATATTTGTATGTTTTTGACAAATCTCATAAGAGATCCTTGAAATTCTTTAAGCCTTAGGAGGTGCCTAAAATTTTTAAAACTTTAGGAAAAGTCATTGTTTTTTTTGTCAAATCTCAAAGGAGATAAGTGTCTTTTACCCTAAAATTTAATATAATTTTGCATTGCATTTTGTCAAATAAAGTCCCTTCAGGGAGTTGATTAAGCCTCCCGTTATAGGCTTTGGGCTCTTGGGAGACTAAGTGGAATAGCTTTATATAAAGGAGAGGCTCAAATCAATATAATCATATTTATTCATTGACGATTTAATCCTTGATTCTTAGCAAAAAGGAAGAATCGATGTGAATTGTTCATCGGCCAATGCACCTCGAGGTGCTGCCGAGGAACTGAGGTTTTTAATACCCAAGCACAGGATAGGCAATTGAGAAATAGAGCTAACCTATAAATATTCAAATTTTGAAATCCAAAATCCCAAATTCAAAATGCCTAAAATACAAAATTAAATGGAATAGAAGATTTAAAATTTAGGGCATGTCTAGTTGTAGAAGATAATTTTATTTTTGCTTCTAGTTTTTTAAAAATTATAAAATTTCACTTTATTTTGAATTTTTAAAATTTGCACAGAAAAGATGAAAAATTTATTTTTATTACTTTCTAAATTTTTATATACAAATGTTAGAAATTTTAAAAATAAATTGGGCTTTTGTCATTATTTTAAAAATAAAAATAAAAAAGATTAAGAAACTGTTTCCTGCGAAGGAACACCCTTAATAAAAATGTTGTAAAATTCAAAAATCAAACATGAACACAACTGACGCCCACTTTTTTAACCCAATGATTCAAACCCAGTCCAATTTGAAACCCAAGATGTTAGCCCAAGATTCGAATTGGGCTTGTATTTGCAGAGTTTGGAATGGAGGTGGGCCCATTTTGGGTTGAACTTTCAGCCTGGGAAGCCTGAGCTTATTGAAATTGGGCTCTGGCCCAGTTTAGTAAAAAGCATCTAAAGACTGTTGATGGCTTTGTTTGGCGGTCCCTTTGTACCTTTGTTAAAAAAAAAAAATTGATAAAAATGAATTGATTAAGGTAGTTGCATAACCTCTTTTGTCCGTGTAAAATAAGTTCATATAAAAAAAAAAAAGAAAAAAAGAATGGAACTCATCCTCATTTTGAAGTTAGGTAATGTTTGACTTAATTCTATTTTTCTAAAATAATTTTTTTTTTATTACGCACCGGGTATCCACCCATCCATTTTACGGTCCACGTGACTAATCCTGTGCCCCTTGAAGTTGACCCTACAACTCTAAAGGGAGGATAAATTCAGGAGTCTAGGGGCGGAAACGAGTCCGGGAGAGTTTGAACACCTGACCTCGTGAGAGGCACTCCCGCAGCCCGCACTACCACCTAAACCACACCCTGGGGGTTTTTCTAAAATAATTTTGTGTCAATGTGTTCATGACATTTTTGTGTAACTTCGATAATATAATAATAATTGTTTGACAATTGTCTAGGCACATGGCAAGAAAAGGGAGGTTGCCCAAGTGAAGCATATGATAAACATTGCTTGAATATATGGTAGTCACTAGTCACTCAGTCGCTAAGGTGAATGACTTATTCTCAAATTTGAGGAATTACAAGTAGCTGCTTAAGCGATAAAGGTCACTCAATTGTTAGAGAACAGAAGGTCGTCCAAGAATTCAAAACAAAGGTTTCCCAATCATTAAGCAATAAGGCAAATAAGTATAAGACAAACATTAAAGTATTGTAAGCTATAATAATTAAGTTTTTATGTTTAAAGAATAACCGAATATATTAGTAGAATTAGCAAACCAAATTTACTATTAAGATTAATGACCTAAATTTATTATTTATAATCATATAATTAATGTTTAGAAACAGATTAAATTTTTTATTAGGATTAATGACCTGAATTTATTATTTATAATAGTAAAATCAATCTTATACAATATACTCATCTAATTTAATATGTCAATACAACAGCCCAATACTAAAACAAGTCCAGTGCCTCTCTTTCTCTCTCCCTCCCTCTCTCTCCTTTACTTTCTCCTCTCCTTAGTCTATTCCTCCTCTATCTCACTCCTCCAATTTCTAATAAGAATCATTTCACCTCACTCCTTATATGATTTCTGGTTACAACTTGTATGACTCCCAATATTTTTATCCTTATACCTTTGAGGGAGGGCTAGTATAGCAACTAAACTTCACCCTATTCACAAACAATTATTAAGCATTTACCTCCTCACAAAAAGGTGTTTGGACACTCATTTTTTATAAACATTTTTTAAAACATGTACCCAATGAAAAACATCATCATTGTCATTCATTTAGAAAAATACTTGATTTTTTGTCAAACATATTTTTCTAGCATGTCGAGTGGGACCCATCATCAACATTATCATTATCCTCATTTCTTTTCTTTTCTTTTTTGATTTTTTATTAAACACAATGATTAATTTTAATGTGAGAGTTCTAAAAAATGCTCAAAAAGATTTTATTTTGGAATCTAATTTATTAAAATAAAGGGGTCGTACTCAAATAAATTAGCAACCTAATAATGCCATCGAGTTGGTCGAACTCATCAAATTGGTGATGGATTCCTTGATCTTATTTGCATCCACCAATCCTTAATGATCACATGTAATTAAGGAAAATAAAAGAAAAAGAAGTTTGTGAAGATTGTTGAGAATTCCACTTATGATTTTTTCCCACATTGAAATAAATGTAGTAGGAAGATGGGTGTTTAGACACATAGTTGGACCCCAAAACTTAATGAGCTTAATCTTTTGGATTAAGTTAGTGTTCATTGATGTATATCAAGTCTCATTAATACTCCCTCATCACCAACAAGTGGTATCAAAGCCGATAGTTTGCGACTCGGCAGTCAACGTTGCAAAAGTTGGGATGTGAAGCAAATTCTCCTAATGTGTTAATAGTTGGAGAATCAAGTGTGTGACTAAAGTCAATAAGGATCATCTAGACTTGTAGATGAATCTGAATAGAATCAAGACGTGGTATCACGGTCCCACATCGGATGTGTATTAAGAAGATCTTGAACTCATAAGGAGGTTTTGTGCTCCAATAAAGTAAGGCGTCTTTTATAGGACAAATTCGTGAGGTTAGTGGACAAAGCCGGACAATACCTCACCAAACTTGGACTAAGGACCATTACATTTGATATCAAAATCTCCCTAGGGGTACTATCATATGAGTGAATTCACCGTGGGAGTACTATCATGTGAGTGGATATGCCCTTGGGGTACTATAGAGTGAGTAGATCTTACACAGAAGTGTAAGTCACTCTAATGAGGACGTTAGAGATTGGAGGTTTGTCGCGGTCACACATCAGATGTATACTAGGGAGATCATGTTGATAAGAACGTCAGAAATCACGGGAGAGCCTGTCAAGAACTCACATCGGATGCTTACTAGGGAAATCACGTGCTGACGAGGACATCAGAGATTGGATGAGAAAACCTGTCATGGTCCCACATCATATGTATACTAGGGAGATCTTCGGCTTATAAGGAGGGTTTAGGTTCCAACTAAGTGAGAAACCTTTTATAGGACAAACCTGTAAGGTTAGTAGGCTAAAACGGACAATACCTCACTAGAGTCAGACCTAGGACCGTTACACGTGGGGAGTATCAAAGCCCCCATTAATACTCCTTTGTTGACAACAAGTGGTATTAGAGTTGATAGTTTGTAACTCTTAACATGCAACTTCGTAAAAACTTAAGGTATGAAACTAATTCTCCTAATGTGCTAATAGTGTGAGAATCAAGTGTGTGACCAAAGTCAACAAGGATCATCTAGACTTGTAGATGGATCCAAATAAAGTCTAGACGTGGGGAGTAGGATCAATTTAGAGGCACGTAGATTGCACTCCAAGGCACGTAAGGTGCAAGGGTAAGACTCGCTTAAGCAATTGTTGTAGAATTGAAGTAATAACTCCTAATTGGTTGCTTGACAAGTAATGACTTCCGTTCAAGGGGAAGTAGTTAAAACTCATAAGTAAGGGGGAGGTTGTTGAAAATTTCACTTGTGAGTTTGTCTCACATTTAAAAAATGGAGTGGAAGATATGTGCTTATATTCATGTTTGGGCGCAAGACTCGATAGACTTACGTTTTTGGGTCAAGTTGGTGCTCTCCCATGTGTATCAAGCTCACATGGAGACTCCCCAAGACCAACAAAGACCTAAGGTGTTTTTCGAGGGATTGTTTTAATGCTTAAATCAAAGATGCGAAAATTTTCAAGTGAACAATAATTATAGCAACTGTAAATGTGTCCTATTACTTTAACCTTGACATCTCTTTTATAGGTTAATTTCCCGTAACATAAAATACCCTCCACATTTAGTGTGGGAGGTTATTATATATTTATATGAGACATTACAATCATATTTTTCAAGTTTACACCGAATCAACAAGTCCAACATAGTCGAACCAAAATTTGTAATTGTTCAAGTTCAAGTAAATCACAAATTAGTTATAGCATGAGTGGAAGTCAATCCAACCAAACCCAAGTAGCTGGGTGTAACCCCTACTAAACCTGGGGTAAAAGGTAGGTTGGCTCGGGCACTCATAAAAAAAGAATTAAAAAAAAAAGTAGAAGAAAGGTTTAGTTTGCAAACTATGTAGGCATATGAAATTAATAGATGTTTTGATAGTATTTGGGAAAGGTTTAGGTCAAGCCTAGTTTTTCTTAAGTAAGTAAAACATTTGGATAACTGCTTTGATAAATTATAAGTGAGCTTTAACTCATTCCTAAAAGGGGATTTGAAAGACCAACAAAATAAACAAAAGAAAAAGAGAGAATTGAATGAGTTAGCATTAAAGATTGTATATATATTTAAGATTCCAAATTAAAACTTTAGAAAGAATTGTGAAGGCGTTTAAGGCGAAGATGTTCTAGCTTTGATATACAACTTAAGTTTAATAGGATATGCGATGGAAAAAAAAATAATTTCATCCACGTGGTAATTGGAATATATTATTACCGTACATATAGCATGCAAAATGTATAATGTTTTTTTTTTAATCAATAGTTATTTACCATCTAGAAGTGCTTTAAACTTCATGAGTATATAAAAATAATCACAACATACATACATTACATAAATTATTAAATGCAAAACTAATGTAATCATTTTAAGCATTGTTCTTTATTTAGATTTTATTCAATTAGGTAGAAGTAGAGAGAAAAGAAAAAGATAAATAAAAGGAGATGGGTTCTCGACAATTTTACTTTTTTGGTTGACATAGAGCAAAAGAAAACCCAAAAGAAAACAGGAGAGAAAATACATGTAAGGAGTTGTTTTTCCACAAAGGTGTTTAAATTCACTAATCACAACTTATTATATCAATGCTTGAGCTACAAGAGTACTTGCACGCTGAGGAGATATCAAGCTCCTTCTAGTAAAATTGTGTCATGTACGCAGTTTGACTTTATACAAATATACGCAGTGCGATTTGAATAGAGGGTGTTGTAGTATGTGGCTTATATTGAGTGGAGCACATGTATAGAGAAAACATGTAGAGACCCGAAGAAATTATAATAATTAAATAATAGGAGGAGGAGAGAAAGAGAAACTGAATTTGGAATTCAAACAGGGTCTCGTCGACGAACACAGCACTTTTGTCGACGAACATGCTTAAGGAGATCGTCGACGGGGACACGTGTCTCATCGATGAGAAGTTACCGAGAGACTATTTTCAGTTCTGAATTTCGTCGATGAGGAATAAGTGTTCATCTACGAACTCCCTGCATTGCCTCGTCGACGAAGTGATGTGGCTCGTCGATGATTACAGGTAATAAATAGCCTAAATTCGATTTTTCTGCAGAAATTATGCGAAGAATCTCTCTCTCTTGATTACAGGTAATAAATAGCCTAAATTCGATTTTTCTGCAGAAATTATGCGAAGAATCTCTCTCTCTCTCTCTCTCTCTCTCTCTCTCTCTCTCTCTCTCTCTCTCTCTCTCTCTCTTTCTCTTTCCCTCTCTCTCTCTTGTTAGTCCTCTCTCCCTTCTCTCTAAGATTCTAGGTCCATTCCTCACCGGATCGACGATTCGAGGTCACGCTACTCTTGGGAAAGTTCTCTCCAAGTCTGCTGGAGTAGATCGTTGGTGGGGTTAACTTGGACTCCATCCTAAATTCAGAGTAAGACTTTTTATTTAGTATTTGGTTTTCCTTCAATTGTAGAAAATGTAGTACTCGAAGAAATACTGAAGTTTTGTTCGGGGCAATATTGTTTTCAGGGTGTTGAATAGGGAACCCTGTGGGTATAGGACAAGTCATTTTAGGGCTTTCCAAAAGTCAGGTAAGGGAATAAATTAAGTTAGGATTTCATGAAAATGTATTTATTATTTTATAGTATTTAATTTTAGAAAAATACGTATATTGTAGAATTATGTTAGAAATAATGTTGTTGATCAGAAATATGGATTTTATGTATAATATCATAAACAAGATTGTTATCACTTTTGTGTGGCATGAGTAATATTTACCATGGAAATTATGATGATGAAATATTATGTTTACAAAATAAGTATGTTATTACTACTTTCATGAAAATGTTGAAATGATACAAGGATTGTAATAACCCGAAAAAAAAAATTAAAAATAATAATAATTAATTAAAATTATTAATTAATTAAGTGGTTAAACACTATTAAATTAATGTATTAAATAAACAAATAAAAAAAATAGTATGAAAAAAAAAGTAATTATTAAATAATTAATGAATTAATTAAATAAATAAAAGAATAGTCAAAAAAAATTGGAATAAATATATATATATATATATATATATATATATATATAAAATATGTTAGTTTAATGTATATATAATAGTATTACTTAATGTAAGTAAAAGAAAAAAAAAAAAAGATAAAGAAAGTTAAAAAGTTACTTGAAGCATCACCTTCTTCTTTAGACTCTCTGCGTCTCTGTTTCCTGCGCCATCCACTCCTCCATCTCCGCCTCTCTCTCTCCCCTCATTTCTCGACGTATACTCAACTGATCGGGAAACGGAAGGTGCCATTGGAATCCTAGTTCCGCTGCTAACATTTCTACTAGAGCAGATTTGTCGTGGGAACGGCTTAGGCACTGCTCCTAGGGAAAGGTAATTTTTCCCCAATTTCTCAATTTCTAGTAAAATCTGCTATTGAATTGACGATCAAGCACCACCATGGCGTCCTAATCGTCGTTGTCGTCATTTTGACGTAGGTAATTTTTCAATTGGGATTTTCTAGACCCTACTCCAAAGTGAGAGTGGGATTTGGGAAATTTGGCAATTTGGCTAAATTTAAGGGTATATTTATTTATTTAGGAATTATGGCCCTAGGAAGTATTAAATTAATATTTTATTCATGAATAACTTATTGAAACTACGAATTTAATTTCAGGGTCCGGGTGAGCGCCGCAGGTATTTTTCGGAGTCCTTATTGGCGTAGTTCAAGAAATCAGGTAAGGGGAAAAATATATATTAAATCAGAATTTTTATGAATTTAATGGAAAAATAAATTGTGTTATATGTACGTATATATGTTTCAGTATGGGTAAAATGCCAACCATTTAAATTATATTTTTTTCGAGTTTAGGGCTGTTTATTAGATATGTATATGCAAAAATGAACTGATGAAAGTGGAAAAATATTTTCAGGATAATTAAATAAGAAATGAAAGGTATTTTCATTATATAAACACTAAATGTTGGTTGGCTTATTTTACAAGCAGTGTATGAATTTTTATTGCTAAATTGTGTGGCATGAGATTCTGTGCAAATATATGTTAAATGTATTAGATGCAGGCTAAGTAAGTAAAGCAATGAAAATAAAATATGATATGGACAACGTTGCCTGTGTATGTTAAATGCAACCATGTAAATGTAAGACAGCTGAAAGAAAGCCATGTTAGCAGATCTAGCACACTTCTGTGTAGACTAACTGATGACAGTTAAAAGGAGCTGTGTTAGCAGATTTAGCACGTTTCTACGTAGACTAACTGATGATGGCTAAAGACCAGCTATAGTATGAAGTAATGAAATGAAATATTATACAATGAAATGACGATGAAATGGCAATGAAATGAAATGACAAATGTAAATGATGTAAATGAGAAAAAGCCACTTAAAGTGAAACGAAATATAAAGTTAAGTTATGAACAGGAATGAATGTGCATGAATGTATAATGACAAAAAAGAATGATGTATTATGATAATAGAATTATGTATGTATGTAGAACATGTTACGATTGGGCGAGGCATACCTTTCGCCTGAGGGCTTGCTGAGTAAGGCGAGTGCACTAGTAGTTACAGATGTGGCAGTAGCCGCATAATGTACTAGGGCAGACGGAACCTACTTGTATGGGCGGGTAGAATTCTCTATCCTTGGGGCCTTTACCAGTAAACTATTGTTGAATGCGTGAATACATGATTAATTTAACACTTGAGGGCTTACTGAGTAAGGTGAGTGCCCTGGTATGCTTTAGTTGCGCCCTTTGGGTTGCCTAGGTATCAGAGCAGAGGGGTGCTACTTGTATAGGCAGGTAATCACCCCTATCCTTGGGTAATCTCGTGGGTTAAACATTTGCATGTGTTTGATTAGGTTCAGGGAATGATTTTAGAAATTATGTTAACGATTTTCAAATGTTAAATAATATGTTATATATAAACTCATGTTGGCCACACACTGTTTTAATATATTGTTTCTTCTCTTACTGAGATGTGTCTCACCCGAATATGAATTCATTTTTTTTCAGGATCGAGCTTGAGAGCTGGAGATTTTATAACATTTTTGGAAGATATAAGAAAAATGGTATATCTTTATGTTAATTTTAATATGTATATTTTATGTTTTATAATTTATGTTTTAAGTCAGTTATGAAAGGATAGTTGTGAAACATATTGGTATTAGTGAATAATGGTTTGGAGACATGCATATATTTGAATACTGGTGGATGATTAATTTATTATGGTTGGTAATTAGAATTAGTAAACTCTGGTATTATGTTATATGGAGATTATGGTTATATTTCCGCTGCATATATTATGGATTATGGATTATCAAGGAATTTATCAGGTATAACGCACCGGACCCGAGTTTAAGGGTTCGGGGCGTTACATAATGGTATCAGAGCAATGTCCAGTCGGAAGTGTGATTAGATTCACATCGCCTGGATAAAGAAATATTAGAGTTTTAGGTTAGGGATGATTTATATCAGAGTATAGGATTGAGTTGCGATAAGGATAGGAATGGGTAGATTAAAATACTGTTAGGAATTTCGAGTTGTGTTTCGTAAGTTTGGGGGCAGAAATCCTTTGATGGTCTTCTGTATTTTTCTGAAGAAGTTGCTAGCTTTAGAAAATCATGGTAAATCCATCGATGGTGATGTTTCCGAGTAGAGAAATTCGAACTTGGAATTTGAACTTGAAGGTTACGTTTATTGATTTGTAGAGGAAAATCTTCGAAAGAAAATAATTTAAGTGTTGTGATTAAATGGTTTGTGGTCAATTAGGTGTTTGATAATTAAATTGGAGTATATGGAAATTTGTTGTATGAGGTTGGTTAGTTGATTTTAAAGGTTATGGTATTAGGAGAAACCAGCAGGTACCACTAGGTAAAGGTGGACAAGCACGTGGTTATATGATGATTCTGGATGTGGCAGATAAAGTCAAGAGGGCAGGTATGAATTTATGTTGAAGATGATGGTGATTTTATTTAATTATTGATAATGCAAAAATTTATTTGGAAGACATATTTATTGAATGGTATGAGGTATAGTAAATCGTAGAATTATGGAGATAAAAGATTAGGTAACGAATTTCGAGGACAAAATTTCTTAAAGGAGGGAAGATCAATAAGTTATGGATTCGTAGGCAAATCCTCTAGGGATTGATACAGGGGTATTTAGGAAACTTTCTAATCCCTCTGTACATGTCGAGTTAGCATATATACAATGTTGTAACCCTAGTTTTGAGATATAGTGAATTTTAGTCGTTGCTTGCTCCCGTGGACGTAGGCATTCTGTCAAACCATGTTAATTCTTGTGTCATTGTTTTTATTACTTTCCTTATTATCTGTGCGATTGTGTTTTTTGTATTGTTTATTGTTAGTTGCTGCATTGCACGATCTGATTCCGTATGCACTAATTTGAACAACAAAATTGGTATCAGAGTAGTTGGTTACAATGGCTGGGATTTCTTCTACAAAGTTTAACATTATCAAGTTCAATGGATCGGGAATTTTTGGACTATGGCAAAGGAGGGTTAAGGATTTATTAGTGCAACAGGGTATGGTGAAGGCATTATACGGAAGGCAGCCAAAAGGCATGGATGACATGAGTTGGAAGGAACTAGAAGCGAAGCCTGTGACAACTATCAGGCTTTGTATGACTGATGACGTGATGTATCACGTCATAAATGAGGAATCACCAACGGCAGTTTGGCTAAAACTAGAGAGTCGGTATATGTCTAAGTCAATGACGAACAAGCTTTATCTTAAGCAGAAACTGTGTGGGCTTAAGATGTCAGAGGGTTCAGATTTGAACCAACACATCAACGTGTTCAATCAGATCATCAATGATCTGAAGCGAGCTGATGTGAATTTTGAAGATGAAGAAAAGACGTTGATGCTACTAAATTCCCTACCTACGTCTCCTGCATATGAGAATTTAGTTACAACTCTTATGTGAGGAAAGGAAACTCTCGAATTGGAGGAGATCAAAAGTGCTCTTTTGGATTTTCATCAGAGGAAGAAAGCTAGCGATGAGAATTCACAATGTGAAGGGCTTTTGGTGAAGGGTAACCAGGAATGCGAGAGAAGCAAGTTCCAGAGTGGACCGAGTAACAATAAATCTCGATCCAATTCCAAGAAGAGGAAGTACATACGGTGTTTTAAGTGTGGAAAAAAAGGGGCCCATAAAACTAGATTGTCCAAAGAGAAAGAAGGGAAATGTAGAGAATGAAGAGGGTCCATCAAAATCGGAAAATGTAGTTGAAGAAGGCTCAGAGAGTGGTGACGGGATTTGCTTTCTGTTTCATCCGGCTCAGATGAACTCGCGGATTCTTGGATCTTAGATTCAGCGTGCTCCTATCAGATGACACCAAACAAATATTGGTTCACCACCTACAGGTTCGTAAATTTTAGTTTTGTTCTGATGGGAAATGATGCTTCATGCAAAATTGTTGGAATAAGGATTATCAGAATTAAAATGTTTTATGGTGTTGTTAGAACGTTGTGTGATGTTTGGCATATACCAAAGTTAAAAAAGAGTCTGATTTCATTGGGCACTTTAGATTGTAACGGATTTAATTACAAGTCTGCAAGTAGGGTAATGAAGGTGAGTAAATGTGTTTTAACCATGATGAAAGGGTAGAAATTACCTGGAAACATCTATACACTTGTAGGTACCACAGTTGTAGGTGGAGCTGCAACTACAGAGTCTGAGTCAGATAGTATTGTGTTGTGGAATATGCGGTTAGGTCATATGGGTGAGCAAGGGATGATGAAGCTTCATAAAAGAAATCTTTTGAAGGGTGTCAAAACATGCAAACTTAATTTCTGTAAGTATTGTGTTCTTGGGAAATAGAATATGGTACAATTCAAGACATGTAATGACTCCAAAAATATCTATACGATTAAAGCATAATAATAATAAAAATAAAAATAAATAAATAAATAAAATAAAAATGGTCATTAAGTTAATATCAATACGAAGGTGTTTCTCGGTCAGGATCCTTGATTTCATGATTAATGTCTAAGAAAGACCTTATTTAAGCGAGTGCTCAAAGAATATTGCAGTTCAGTCGCTTCTTGAAGGTCGGTCTGGTCAAAATGGAATTTGATAGGATAAACAGAGTAGACGCAGATAATGTAATGGTTTCAAAAATAATAATAATTAATTAATTAAGTAAATTAATTAAAAACTAATTAAATGAGAGTGTCGGCAAGTACTCCCATTTTCCTTACATGTATCTCCATCCTCATCTCATACCTCCCATCCGAAGCCCATCTCATGTTCATTCTTTTATTTTAAAAAAATTATAATTTCACTCATCTCCCCACACTTTTATAAATTTCATTTTCTTCCCCAAAATTTTCCTATAAATAGGAAGCTCTCAACCTTCATTTTTCTCAAAAAATTTCCTAAAGGAAGAGAAGGATTAGTGAGTGAAAGAATTAGTAGTAGAGGGAGAATTTTTGTTATATTTAAAATTCTCACTCACCCACTTTTTTCGATCTCATTTTCAGAGATATTCATTGTGACGGCCTCACAAGGTTAAGTAAGGGTAAGTAAATTTTGATTGTGTTAATTATTTTTTTGAATAATTTTTTGAATTTATTTTTACGTATATTTAATTATACCAGTTTTATCTTTAATATACTTGCGTTTATGTTTGAGTTAAGAAATGTTCTAAACCCCTCGAGTATTTTACAACATTATTTTCTATTCAAGAAAATATTTTTGACACGAAAATTGTGTGGCATAAGTTTATTTTTACGTTACATATTTCACAAAAATATAAGTAAAGATGACATGAGTTTATTTTTACGTTACATATTTCATGAAAATATGAGTAAAAATGAAATTTTCATAATATTATTTTAATTGCATAAATTATATAATAAAATATTTTCAAAACCCTTTATGGCTAAGAGGATACAGAAAATTATGAATGCTCGGTACCGTAGCCTAAAGTTTGAATGAATCAGAGTGCACCCACTCTATTTATAGAGTGGTTATATATGGCAGTGGATTTCTCCTAAGTGTACACTTGGTTTCGAGTCAGGACTTAGTAAGGAAAATCTCACTTAATGATGATATACATTGATTTAGTTTGGCCGGCCAGTCAGTTAAGTCCAGTTTTTGGACCGCACAACTCAGTCATAGGGGTAAACATGATTTGTAATTAACAAGCTTAAGGGAGGTTTTTATAGTATATGTATATACACATATTATTACTATACAAAACTATTGATGATTTGAAGGAAAAGTATATGTTTATGTGAATATGTAACAACCTGCTTAACTCATCACATAATAAACATAAATAATAATAACATCAACTCGACCCAGTGGGTAGCGGGGATAGCCTGACATAAATAGTGGAAACCTAAGCAGTAGTAAAAATAATTTACATTCATCAAACCATTAATTACATAATACCATAGTCTATTACATTCCCAAAATATAGTATTTGAATACAATCTCCAAAACATCAAAATAGACTTAGGATCTTACAACAAAAAATCTCCTGATCCTAAATCAAAGCTTACCCTTCTAGCAGGGAAGCTCAACTCACTCAACGGAGGACATGACCCGTCGGTCTCTCAGGGTCTCCTAAAAAATTAATTAAGTTCGGGGATGAGGTACATCTCAGTAAGGGAAAATAAACTAAATGCAGTTGTGTGACAACATGAATATATAATGCAATTATACATATACAATACATTTCATATATCTGCAAACATTAGTCATAACATACTGAATCATCATATACTTTCATATTTTTCTAGTAACTCATATCATTCATAAATCATCTGTTATATTTGATAATACTGAAAACGTACCTAGGATGAATAGTTGGCTGATGTCATGTATTACCCCCCATGATGGGTTGTGCAGCCCGAAGGCGGGACCCGACAATAGCTGGCCGACCACTGTCGAGTCAAAAATGTCTGTAAGTACGATGGGCCCACCGCACCTTGGTCCGGACTGCCAGGTGGACGTCTACAACTCTACACTGAAAGTTACATCGACTACCCATCTCTCACCCCCTCGTGGGGTGGTTAGCACAAGTTTGAACATAGATATCTGATCTATATAGCGACGGTACCGAGCTCTTGAAACTGAACTAAACTAACATCTGGGTTCTAACAACATATAATACATGATATTATAGCATTTTTCATAATTTCATAAATACGGCCTTACGCCGAACATTTCATAATTACGGCCTCACGCCGAACATTTCATAAATACGGCCTCGTGCCGAATATCTCATACATATCATTTTGAAAATAAATTAATTATCATGTATTTTCAAAACTATAATGTATTGCATCATTTTATAATTCCTGAAAACATGCTTTACTCGTAAAATCTTCCATATCATAATACTTTTCATGAAAAATAACATTCATGCCACACAAAGCTGGGTAAATCATACATTTCATTCTAAAATCATAATTCCCATATAACAACAGTATTTTCCCAAATATGCATTTATTCCATAATATTCAAATATTGTACATATTTTTCAAAAATCAATTTGCTCATAAATAATAGTAATTTGTATGAAAAATAACTGCTTTAGTTTATTCCCTTACCTGGCTACTGAGAAAGCTCCTAAAAATCTTGGTCTAACACCCGTAGGGTTTCCTGATCAATGCCCTAAAAACAACAACCCCCAGAATTAAACATGAGTATTTCTTCATAAATATCATTTCCTACAACTATGGTAAGACCAAATTTGTCATAAAAAGTCTTACCTCAACTTAGGGACGAATTTCAACTTAACTCTACTGACAATCTGCTCCAGCAAATATGGAGAGAACTTCTCCAGGAGCGTCGTAGTGACTTTAGATCGTCGAATCGGCGTAAAACCGACCTGAAATCGAAGAAAGAAGGAGAGGGAGCTGAAGAGAGAGAGAGAGAGAGAGAGAGAAAATTCCTTAATTTTGAAGTTGAAATCCGGGTTTTTGATATTTATAAGATTGGATTCATCAACGAGACACGTCACTTCGTCGATGAGTCCTATAGAAAGTTCGTCGAAGAACCTGCACCTTCATCGACGAGTTTCAGTCTTCCCCAAAACGCTCTCTCGGTATCTTTTCGTCGACGAATCTTGTCTTCGTCAACGAGGTCCTCTTATACCCTTGTCGACGAATCCCCTATGTTCGTCGATGAGGCCCTGATAACTTCTCATTCCTCTTTATTTAAATTACATTATTATTATTCGGGTCGTCATAGAATAGGACCATTTTTGTGCCTAAATAATGATATGAAGAAAACGTATAAGGAAAAATATACATATATATAATTAAGTATTATAATTACATTTTTAAAGTTAACAAGTTCAATTTAATAGTTGCAGAGTATAGTTATAAAATTTTTACTAATATAGTTGATGTTAAAAGTTTTATACAAAATTTTTTAAATTTACATTTATTTTAAATGCACTCTTAAAGTTTTAATATTAACTGATATTTTTGTGAAATTATAATATTATGAAAGCTCATTTTGGCCACACACTAATAATAATCTTATTTGCTTACTAAGCGTCGTCTCACCTCAATTATTATTTTACATTTCAGATAACTTTGAAGAGCATACAAGAAATCAGGAATAGCAAATGCATAGGCGGGGATTAGAAAGAGTTGTTCGAATAAATATTGATGTAATATTAAATGGTTAAGTTTTAAATGTTTTCTTTTTGTTAATATTGAAAATAATGATGTGAGAGGATCAATTAGTGCTCTGGTAATAAAAATAATTTCTTTTGCATCCAGTTTTCAGCGTTTGCAGGATCAGTTTCTCCTGAGAAAGCTAGAGGATTCATCTTAATAAACTTCTCAATCGAACTACCGTGGCTTGCAGATGGACCACCCTGCCCTCTAGAGTTCCTAGCAATTTCAGCCATAACTTGCTGAGCCACGCTGCGCAGTACTGTGTATGAATCGCCACTAGCATGAGCGCTACTACCTCCAGGGTCCATCCTGAAAAGACAATAAACTTAGCTTAGGACCCTATTACCATAACATATCATCTAACTAGTATATTATATCCTTAACTGATTCACCATCCCTGATCTTAATTCAAGGTTCAATCCTGCAACCTAGATACCCAACCCGATAATAGTTTACCATGACTTTCCTGAAATGGTCACCCCAAGAAAGACACACAAACCATCACGGACGTCCTGCATTTAGACTACAAAACCAGACCTAAAATCCTTTTATCCTATACTCTGGTATTGTTACTGCTACATACTAGAATCTATAGAACCTAGCATCCTAAGCTCTAATACCAAACTATAATGACCTGCTTAATTTACTACATAATCAACCACATTAAATACTCTGATACCAATAACTTATAACATAACAAAGTCAATCCAAACTCGTGAGTAACGAGGACACACTTGTCATACACATCGGACACCTAAGCAGCAGCAAATATAAAATTTCATTCACCCAACCATATAATACAATACCAGAGATACTTACATTCCACTATATTTTTGTAGATGTATATATTCAATCCTCAAACAACCAAAAGATAAAACTAGGATCTTACATCAAAAACCTACTAACCCTAGTTCAAAAGCTCACCCTCCTAGCAGGGTAGTAAAATCTGCCTCTAATAGCGCAGAGCTCGGTTCGCCTGTCTTTATAGGTTTCCTGAAATGGTTTAAGTTGGGGTGAGACACCTCTCAGTAAGGGAAATAAACTAAATACAATTGTGTGGCAATATGAATATTCGCGTGCTATAATAAATATATAGTACATATTACATGCCTGAAAACACTGATAAGATCATAACTGAATAAACATACAATTTCATAGTTACACTAAATCATATTGTATCTTATTATTCATAAAATCATTTGATATAACTAGTAGTTCTGAAATTTACCTAGGATGAATAGCTAGCTGGTGTCATGTATTACCCCCCATGACGGGTTATGCAGCCCGAAGGTGAGACTCGACAATGGCTGGCCGACCACTGCTGAGTAAAAAATGTATGTAAGTACGATGAACCCGCCATACCCTGGTTTGAACTGTCAGGTGGACGTCTACAACTCTACACTGAAAGCCACATCGACTATCCATCTCCCACCCCCTCTACTGACAGGGGTAGTTAGCACAAGTCTGAACTGAATTGAATTGTATAGCTACGGTACCGTGCTCCTAAAAACTGATCTGAACTATCATTTAGGTTCTGATAACATGTAGTACATAATCATATATTGTTTTAACATAAATAGATTGATAGCATTTTCTAAATTCTGTTATAACATAAATAATCACGACCTTGCGCCGGATAACATACATAATTGTGGCCTTACGCCAAATAATATACATAACTGCGGCCTTGCGCCAGCTATCAATCACGGTCTTGTGTCGAACATATCATAAATACTGAACTGAGCATATGTACTATTTATCATATATTCTAAAACCATAATTTCCTCTTTTATCATGTTATTCCTAAAAATAACTATAAACATGGTTTTTTTGTAAAATTAACTTAACATAATACAATATAAGTGAAATAATATTCATGCCACGTAAACTGAATAAAATCATGAATTCTGTTCTGAAATTACATTTTTTGACATTTTATACTAAAAATATATATTCTTGTGTAATGGTAGTAGTTTCCTAAATATACATTTTCCCAAATATACTCATACATAATACATGTTTTCTGAAAATTAATATGCTATTAATTAATAATAATTTTCATGGAAAATTATTGTTTTAATTTACTCCCTTACCTGAATACTGGGAAGCCCCTAAAACGACTAGTCCTGCACCCGCAGGGTTCCCCGTTCAATACCTTGAAAATAATATTGCCCCGAACCAAATGTCAGTATTTCTTCAAGTACTACATTTTTTACAATTGTAGGAAAGCTAAATACTCAATAAAAAGCCTTACCCTGAACTTGGGATGGAGTCCAAGTTAGCCCCACCAACGATCTACTCCAGCAGACTTGAAAAGAACTTCCCCAAGAGTAGCATGGCGGCTTCAGATTGTTGGTCCAGCGAAGAACGGACCCAAAACCTTAGAGAGAAGGGAGGAAAACCGAAGAGGAGAGAGAGAGAGAGAGAAAGGAGTTGTTCATGTGATTTCTGCAGAGAAAAACGATTTTAGGATATTTATACACTTGCGCTCATCAACGAGACACGTCACCTCGTCGACAAGGCCATGAAGGGAATTCGTCGACGAACGCTTATTCCTCGTCGATGAAATTCAGAACTGAAAATAGCCTCTCAATAACTTCTTTTCGACGAGACGCGCATCCACTTTGACGATCCCATCAAGCGTGTTCATCAAAGAACGTGTTGCGTTCGTCGACGAGACCCTGTTGAATTCCAAATTAAATTTCTTTTTCTTCCTTCTCCTATTATTAAATTAATATAATTCACTGGGTCTCTAAAACACGGGTCTATTCCAAGATTGACCTCAGCTCAGGTTATCATCAGGTGAAAGTTAAAAGTGAAGATATCTTAAAACAACTTTCAAAACCAGGTATAGGCATTATGAATTTCTAGTTATGTCATTTGGTCTAACGAATGCTTCTACTATATTCATGAATTTTATGAATAGAATCTTTCATCAGTATTTAGACTAGTTCGTTGTGGTTTTCATTGATGACATACTGGTCTACTCGAGGAGTTATGAGGAGCATGAGATGCATCTAAGGTTAGTACTTTAGATGCTCCGGGAAAAGAAATTGTATACCAAGTTTAGAAAATATGAATACTGGTTAGAGAAAGTTGCGTTTCTGGGGCATGTTATATCAAGGGATGGAATTTCAGTAGATCCCAACAAGATAGAGGCAGTGGTGAATTGGGTCAAGCCGAGAAATGTTCAGGAAATCATGAGTTTCTAGGGACTGGCGGGATATTACCGTTGGTTTGTAGAAGGATTCTCAAGGTTGTTAAGGCCTTTGACGTGACTAACCAGAAAGAATGCTAGGTTTGAATGGGACGACAGTTTTGAGCAAAGCTTCTAGGAATCGAAATAGAGGCTCGTCACTGCTCTAGTATTGATTATTCCATCGGGAGGTGATGGTTACGTGATCTACTGTGGCGCATCTTTGAGGGGGCTTGAATGTGTATTGATGCAGCAGGGCAAAGTAGTAGCATATGCCTCCAGACAATTGAAAGAATATGAAAAGAATTATCCCACCTATGATCTAGAATTGGCTGTAGTGGTTCATGCATTGAAAATTTGGAAGTATTATCTGTATGGAAAGAGATGTGAAATATTTTCAGACCATAAAAGTTTAAAGTACTTCTTCATGCAGAAGGAGTTGAATATGCGACAAACAAGATGATTAGAGCTCATCAAGGATTATGATTGTACCATCAGCTACCACCATGGAAAGGCTAATGTGGTGGCTGATGCACTAAGTCAGAAATCAGGGGAAACAACACAGTTAACAGTAGTCATTCAGAACCTGAGTTTGATGGACTTGGAGAGGCTCAGTGCGGAGTTAGTAGAGAGTAATCACCAGGCATTTATTGCTAACCTAGTGGTGAAGCCTACGCTATATGAAAAGATTAAAGCAGCCTAGAAGAAAGACGCAAAGTTGATGGAGTTGATAGAGAAGGTACAAGATAGACAGAGGGAGGAGTTTAGTATTATGATCGAGCTCTAAGGTTCCGTACCAGGTTGTGTGTGCCTACAGATGTGGATATCAGAAGGATGATCCTAAAGAAGGCCCACAGATCTTTATACACGGTTTATCCAGGCAGTACTAAAATGTATAGTGATCTACGAGAGACTTTCTAGTGGAGCGGCATGAAGAGGGAGATTGCTGAGTTTGTGTAGTGATATTTGACGTGCCAGTAGGTTAAGACCAAACATCAGAGACCGGCAGGATAGTTGCAACCACTTTACATCCTAGAGTGGAAATCGGATCACATTTCTATGGATTTCGTGACAGGTTTACCGCCGGTCGTAAATCGATTGATGAAGACCACTCACTTTATCCCTATTAAAGCCAACTACTCCATGGACAGACTGACAGAAATATATATTCAATAGATAGTACTATCACATGGTGTGCTAGTGTCTATAGTATCAGACTGAGACCCACGTTTCACGTCACCGTTTTGGAAGAGTTTGCAGGAAGCTATGGGGTCTCAGTTATCATTCAGCATGAAGTTTCATCCTCAGACGGATGGACAGCCAGAGAGGACGATTTAGATATTAGAAGATATGTTATGGGGATGTGTGCTGGATTTCAGGGGTAGTTGGACCTACTATTTGCCGCTAGTAGAGTTTGCATACAATAACAGTTATTAAACCATCATTGACATGACACCTTATGAGGTACTATATGGTATAAGATGTTGTTCTCCTCTATACTGGGATGAGATAGCTGAGAGGCGAGCTTTGGGACCGAAAATAGTGAAGAAGGCATACGATAAAGTCCGGCTTAGTAGAGAAAGAATCAGTGCAGCTCAAAGTCAGTAGAAAAGTTGCACAGATAATCGCCGTCAGAAGTTGGAATTCGAAGTGGGGGACCATGTATTTATGAAAATAGCACCACTGAAAGGTACTATGAGGTTTGGGAGGAAGAGTAAGCTAAGCCCTAGGTTTATTGGCCTTTTCGAGATACTTGAGAAGATGGGGCGAGTGGCCTACCGGCTAACTTTACCACCAGTTTTATCCAGAATACATGACGTATTTCATGTTTTTATGCTGAGGAAATACATCCCAAATCCCTCCCACGTGGTTAGTTATGAGGAGATAGAGCTTAAAGAATCACTGGCTTATGATGAGATACCAGTGCAAATCTTAGACAGGGAAGAACAGGAATTGCGTAATAAGAAAATTTCATTAGAAAAAGTCCTACGGAGAAATCATGCAGTGGAAGAAGTTTCATGGGAACCTAAGGAAGAAATATGATAGAAATACCTGCACTTGTGTAGTGGGGACCAACAATAATTATAAAAGAAGCAGGTAAGTATGTTAAGTTTCTTTTGTGTAGGTTAGTTGGTATATGTAATAATTTTCTGTTAGTAGGTAGCGTTTTGGTTTTGGAAAAAAAATTATTTTTTGTATATTCTGTAATCTCTCAGAACCCTAAATGTAACTATGGTATTCCTCTGCCACAAGTGAGGGTAAGTAATAAAATAAGTAACTCATTTTCCTCAAAGGATAGTCTTCAATAAAGATAGTAAATTTCAAGGACGAAATTTTACAAGCAGAGGAGAATATAGAGACCTGAAGAATTATAGAAATTAGGTAAATAAAAGAAATGAGAGAAGGATTTTTCAAAAGGGAATCAGTAGGGTCTCGTCGACAAGCGTAGAGTGTTCATCGACGAGCAGTCTTCTTGGAACGTCGACATGGACTCATGTCTCATCGATGAGAACTTATCAAGAGGGATTTAACAGAGCCTGAAGTTCATCGACGAGGGCTACGAGTTCGGTCGACGAACTCCCTTCATGGACTCGTCGACGAGGTGACGTGTCTCATCGACGAATCCATATTTTATAAATACACCAACCTTGGGATTTCAGCGTGAATTTTTGCATGAAACTCTCTCTCTCTCTCTCTCTCGAAACCTCGTCTCCTTTGCCTTATCTCTTCATTTCTGGCTTCAATTCTTGTTGGTTCGACAATCGGAAGCCGCCACGCTACTTTTGGGAAGATTCTCTTCAAGTCTGCTGGAGTAGTTTGTTGGTTAGGTCAACTTGGGTACCATCTCAAAAACTGGGTAAGTTGATTATTCTAAGTTTTATAAGGTATTTGGTGTTTCTAGACTGATAAAAATATAGTAGGTGGAATAATACTGAAGTTTTGTTAGGGAAAATATAAATTTCAGGGTGTTGTGCTGGAAACACCATGGGTGTAGATTTGGATTAAATTGTGGCCTTCTCAGTAAGTCAGGTAAGGGGATAAATTAAAACAATATTTTTCATGAAATTATTTATTATTATACAACATTTATTTTCAAAAAAATATGTATGTTATATAACTATGTTTGGGAATACTGTTGTTGAACAGGGAAATGATTTTAACACATTTTATAAGAAAATATGATTTCAGAACAAATTATGAGTTTATGAGGCTACTTACATTTGTGTGGCATGAGTATAATATTTTCATGAAAATTATGTTATATTGAAATATTATGATTTTTTCATGACAAGCTTGTTATAGCAATTTCAGGAAAACCATAAAAATAGTACAAGAACTATGGTTTTAAAAATATTATGTTAACAAGTGCAAAAATTTCATGTACAAGTATGTCATGTTATGTCGGCGCGAGTGTCATGATTTTTACATTATAATATGACGACATAAATATCGTAATTATGCATGTTAAGTCAAGTTTCAAGAAAATATTATCATGACATGTTTTACTCTGAAATATGAAACTGCTATGTTCAATATCATAAAATGTATTATATGTTATCACAACCCAGATAGTTTAGTTTAGTTTCATGAAGTACGGTACCGTAACTATATGTTCACGTTTATGATTATGTTAGTGCTACCACGCATCTTATGTAGAGTGTGGGAGATGACAATCGATGTGGCCTTATGGGAGTGTTGTAGTTCCCTTGGTAGTCCGGAACAGGTGGAACATGCCCATCGTACTTACACACCTATGTTTGACTTAGTATGGTCGGCCAGCCATTGCTAGGTCCCGCCTTCGGGCCACACAACCCTGTCATGTGGGGGGCAAGACATGACAATAGCTAACTAACTATCTATCCTGAGTAATAATTTATGTATGATATGGTTATATAAGATGATTTTTCAGTACAGAAATTTAGTACGTTAAACAATGTTATGTTAAATCATGTTTTATTGAGATATAATACAACTGTTTATACTAGATATGAATTATGTAACTTTTTATATGTATATAACGAAAAATATTCATGTTGCCACACACTGATATTAGTTTATCTCCCTTACTGAAAGGTGTCTCAGCCCAGCTATACAAACATTTCAGGAAATCCAGGTAGAAGGGCGGATTGAGCTCCACGGTAGTAGAGATTGGCCGAGCCACCCTGTCTGTAGGGTAAGTAGGTGACCTAGGGTCAGATGGATTTTTGGGTTATGACCCTAGGATACTTTTTGTCTTTTTGGGATGTATGTATATGTATATGACAGATTTAGTAAAACTCTGATATGGTTTCTAGTGAAAATGACATGTATGTATATTTATGTTTTCCGCTACTTAGGTATCAGAGTTGTATGACAGGTATATCCCTGGTACTCATGGTTCAGGTTGATCATGATTATAATAGTTTAGCAGGGTGTTAGAATCATTAAAATCATTATGTGGGAAAAAAAATTATATGGAAAAATAAGCAGGTCGTTACAGGGCTCAATTATGATATGTATTTTGCTGCATGAATATTGTGATTATGGATTATATATGGTATCAGAGTTGTTTAATAGATGAGTGAGTATTGATGTTATTAAAAAAAATGATAGGAAAAAAATTAGGGCGTCACAGCTCCGAGATAGAGGGAGCTAGTACCCTGGTGGACAGGGTAAGTGTTTTGTGATGGGGATGTGTTTAGTGTAATCCCCAAGAATATTTGGTTGATTTTGGAGATGTGTATAGATGTGTGTACTTACGAATGGATAGTTCTCTGGTATTTGTATTCGGGATGGTTTGTAAGTGTTGACTTTCGCTATTAGGTATGTTTGTATGAGATTGACTAATTACCCGATACCCCATTTCGGGTCGGGTTATGTTGATATGGTGTTAGAGTTTGTGACGTGACAGATGTTGATGATTGATTGATTGATTGATTATTATTATTATTATTATTATTTATTTTTTAAAAAATGGTACGAATATCGAGTCGTCACACATGTCACACAATTTTTGTGTTAAAAATATTTTCTTGAATTAAAATTAATGTTGTGAAATACCCGAGCGGTTTAGAACATTTCTTAACTAAAAAATAAATGCACGTATATTAAAGATAAAACTGGTATAATTAAATATGCGTAAAAATAAATTTAAGAAAATTTTCAAAAAAATAACTAACATAATCAAAATTTACTTACCCTTACTTAACCTTGTGAGACTGTGACAACGAATATCTCTAAAAATAAAATCGAAAAGAGTGGGTGAGTGAGAATTTTAAGTATAACAAAAATTCTCCGTCCACCACTAATTCTTTCACTAAATAATCCTTCTCTTACTTTGAGAAATTTTTTGTGAAAAATAAAGGTTGAGAGCTTCCTATTTATAGGAAAATTTTTGGGAAGAAAATGAAATTTATAAAAGTGTAATGAGAGGGGTGAAATTATAATTTTTTTTTTAAATAAAGGAATATGTATGGGATGAGCTTGGGTGGGAGGTATGGGTGAGGATGGGGATACATGTGAGGAAAATGGGAGTGTTTGCCGACACTCCCATTTAATTATTTTTTTAATTAATTTACTTACTTACTTAATTAATTAATTAATTAATATTTTTTTTGAAATCATTACATCCTCTGCGTCTACTTTGTTTATCCTATGAAATTTCATTTTGACCGAACTGACCTCCAAGGAGCAACTAAGCTGCAATGGTCTTTGAGCACTTGCTTAGACAAGGTCTTTCTTAGACATCAATCATGGAATCAAGGATCCTAACAAAGAAATACCTTCGTATTGATATTAACTTATTGATCATTTTTATTTATTTATTTTTATTATACTTTAATCGTATATACATTTTTGGGATCATTACATCCTCCTCTCTTTATAAAAATTTCATCCTCGAAATTTGCTAAAATTAAAATGAGTATCTTGTATAATGTTGTGCTTTTATCCTATCCTACTATCGTCGAAAAGATGTGAGTATTTCCAGTGTATTTCTGCTTCTAGTTCCCATGATGCTTCCTCAATGTCATGTTGCGTCAGAGCACTTTTACCAATGGAATTTTCTTTGTGTGTAATTTCTGATCCTTTTTGTCTAAAATATAGATTGGTACTTCTTCATATGATAGAGTATCACTAACTTTTAATGACTCATAGCTTATCACATGAGAAGGGTCTGGAACGTACTTCTTTAAGATTGAAACATGGAATACATCATGAATTCTCGACAGTGCAGAAGGTAAGGCAATTCTAGAAGATACTGGATTAATCTTCTCCAATAGTTTGAATGGTCCAATATACCTGGGGCTTAATTTGCCCCTTTCCCCAAACCTCATGATTATTTTCATTGGAGTGACTTTTAAAAATATATTATCTCCCACTTCAAACTCAAATTCACGCTGACGGGTATCCACATAGCTCCTTTGCCGACTTTGAGTAGTTTTTATTTTGTCCTAGATGATCTTAATTTTCTGAGAGGTCCTTTGAATAATCTCGGGACCTAAAAGTCTTCTTTCGCCATGCTCATCCCAATATAGTGGGGATTGGCACTTTCGACCATATAATGCTTCATACGGTGCCATCTCTATGCTGTAGTAATAACTGTTGTTATAGGCAAACTCAACTAACGGTAGATACTGAATCCAACTTCCTTTGAAATCTAGTACACAGGCTCTCAACCTATCCTTCAATATCTAAATGGACCTATCCTTCAACATCTGAATGGTTCTCTCTGATTGTTCATTAGTTTGAGGATGAAGTGTCGTGCTGAAAGTAATTCAGGATCCTAAGGCTCTTTGCAAACTCTTTCAGAATTGTGATGTGAATCATGGATCTCGACCTGATACGATAGACATAAGCACGCCATGTAGTCTAACTATCTCTTAAACATACAACTCTACAAGCTTGGTTATAGAGTAGTTAGCTTTGATCGGAATAAAATGAGCAGTTTTTGTTAGACGATCAACCACCACCTAGATGGTGTTTTGCCTATAGAGTGCGGGAGGTAACCCGATTACAAAATCCATAGAGATGTGCTCCCATTTCCACTCAGGAATGCAGAGTGGTTGCAGTGGCCCTACTGGCCTCTGATGTTTAGCCATTACTTGCTGACAAGTAAGACACTGTTCCACAAATTGTGCAATCTCCCTTTTCATGTTATTCCACCAAAAAGACTCTCTCAAGTCCCGATGCATCTTCGTTCTTCCCGAATGCACTGTATAAAGAGATTGATGAGCTTCTTCCAAGATTGTTCTTTTGATATCTTTGTCATTGGGCACACACAATCTGGTTTGGAATCTCAAAACCCCATTGTTAGAGATGTTAAAGTCTGCCTTCAATCCACTCTGTACCTTACCCATAATCTTCCCTAGCTCGACATCTTCCATTTGTGCAACTTTAATCTTTTCCAACAAGGTCAGTTGGATTACCAGATTAGCAATGAGAGCTTGATAATTTTCCTGCACTATTTCCACACCAAATCTTTTCAGATCCATTATGATTTGATGTTGGGTCATCATTGCTGAGACTAATGCATTCAATGACTTTCGACTTAATGCATCTGCTACCACGTTGGCTTTTCCCGAGTGATAATTAATGGTGCAATCATAATCTTTGATTAATTCTAACCATCTTCTCTATCTCATGTTTAATTCTTTTTGAGTGAAGAAGTACTTGAGACTTTTATGGTCTGTGAAAATCTCACACCTTTCATCATACAAATAGTGTCTCTAGATTTTTAGTGCGAATTCCACAACCGCTAGTTTCAAATCGTGTGTAGGATAATTCTTCTTGTACTCCTTGAGTTGTCGAGAAGCATATGCAATGATCTTCCCCTGTTGCATCAATACACAGCCGAGCCCTTTCCGAGATGCATCACTGTAGATCACAAAACCACCTTCTCTGGATGGAATTGTTAGCACTAGTGCAATGATGAGTCGTTGCTTTAATTCTTGAAAGCTTTACTTACATTCATCAGTCTATTCATACTTCACATTTTTTCTTGTCAACCTCGTCAGAGGACCAGATATTTTAGAAAAACCTTACACAAATCGGGGATAATATCCGGCCAGACCTAATAAACTCATAATCTAATGAATATTCTTCGGTCTCGCCTAATTCACTACTGCCTCTATTTTACTTGGATCCACAAAAATACCATCCTTAGATATCACGTGTCCTAAGAATGCAACTCTTTCTAGCGAGAACTCACATTTCTTAAGTTTGGCATAGAGTTTCTTTTCTCTTAATACTTTGAGTACTAGCCTCAAATGGTTCTTATGTTCCTCAGGAATTTTTGAATAAATCAAAATATCATCAATGAAGACCACCACAAATTGATCTAGATATTCACGAAATATTCTGTTCATAAGGTCCATAAATGCAGCAGGAGCATTGGTCAGTTTAAATCGCATGACTAAGAATTCATAGCGACCATATCTAGTTCGGAATGTAGTATTTGAAATATCTTCTGACTTGATTTTCACTTGATGATACCCTGATCGGAGGTCGATCTTAGAGAAGACTTGTGTTCCTTGGAGTTGATCAAACAAGTCATCTATGCGAAGTATTGGGTACTTGTTCTTAATTGTTACTTTATTTATTTCTCGATAATCAATACACATTCTCATCGATCTGTATTTCTTTTTAATGAATAGTACCAGTGCTCCCCATGGTGACACACTGGGTCTGATGAACCCTTTGTCCAGCAACTCTTGTAATTGCTCATTCAGTTCTTTCAATTCTATTGGTGTCATTCTGTATGGAACTTTGGATATAGGTGAATCCTCAGGGAATACATCCGAGAATTCCCTTAGTATTGGGATATCATGAAGCTTGAATTCTTCCCTTGGTGCCTCCACCACGCATGCTAGATACCCCTGACATCCATTCAAGAGTAATCTCTTTTCCTGGATGATCGAAAATATTTGTGGTGAAGGGCGTACACGAGTTCCATTGAACTTGTATTATTGCTCTCCAAGAGGTCTGAACACCACCTCCTTATTATAGAAATTTATACTAGCATAGCTAGAAGCTAGCCAGTCCATCCCAAGAATTATGTCAAACTCTTGCATAATAAATACTACCCAAGTTAGTTAGTAGTATTCTTTCCTCAACACAAATTGGGTAACCTTTAATTATTTTTCTACATACTACTGAGGTTCCCGTTCGTATAACCACAGATAACTCAGTTTCTAATGGTTGAGTCTCTACCCCACACATTTTAACATAAGCAGCAGATATAAAGGAGTGTGTGGCTCCATAATCAAATAATACTATTGCTTTCTTGGAGAATACGGGAATAATACCTGTCACCACATCACTAGTATTTTCTACCTCTCTTGGAGTGAGGGCATAGACACGCGCCTAAACTGTGTTCTGTTGATTATTGTTTCAAGGTGTCTGGTTGCCTCCCCTTTGTTAATTTGAGTTGTAGGAGTTGTTTTGTGGGTATTCTCGTTACAAGTGACCAGCTTCACCGCATCGATAACAGACTCCTAATTTGGCCCGACACTTACCCTAATGCATTTTATTACATTTTGGACAAGGGGTGCTTTGTGCATTGTTTGGATTTCTCGTTATTTGCCTTTGTCCCAAATTATTGTTGTTGTTATTGCTCCTTTTCTAAGGTCCCTGATTTCTGCCATAGTGAAACCCTTGTGGCATAGGCCTCTTTCTCTGGTTGAATATTTTTTCACTCCTTTGTAGATTTTCTTCTGCCACCGTTGCTTTGTCTACCAATTCAGAGAAGTCTTTGACCTGGAGTACTGTTACCAGTTCATAAATCCTTGAGTTCATGCCTTATTCAAACTCGCGGGCTTTCTTTGATTCATTCGAAACCAAATATGATGCAAACTGGGACAATTCAACGAATTTTGCCACATATTATTGGACGTCCATATTTCCTTGTTTTAACTCCACAAACTCTATGACTTTAGTATCTTTGGTGGTTGTGGGGAAAAGTCATTTAAAAAAAACTTCTTTAAAATGTTCTCACGTAAGGATTGTTGGGTTTGGTCCTTCCTCTAGGAGTAACTTCTTTGAATACCACCAGCATTTGGCCTCACTGGTCATTTTATAGGCAAAGTATAGCACCTTTTGTTTGTTTGTGCAACAAAGGACTCATAGTAATTCTTCAATTTCTTGGATCTAATTTTTTGCAGCATTTGGATCAGCTTTTCCCTCAAAAGTCAGAGGGTTCATTCGATTGAACTGTTCAACAGTACAACCTTCATGGGTTGGTGGACCATTCCATTCCTTGGAGTTCCACAAAATTTTTGCCATGACTTGTGCCATATCACGCAACACCATTGTAGCATTGTTGTCTTCTCCATTGCAAGTCCCCATATTATTCGTGTTTCCTTCAACATTCACGTTGTTGTTCCTCGGGTACATTCTGAGAGAAAGGACCAAAGTTATTTTAAACCCATAACCTTATATTTAAAGTTTAATCAAAGTCATAGGCAAAAGAAAAACATCCTAGTTTACCTGATCCTACCCACAACATGGTTTATGCCTATGTTCTGGTAAAATTATTTACGAAAGTCTACAGAACCTATAACCTATGCTCTGATATCAAATGTAAGGACCCAAACCCGAATGAGTTCCTAAATATAAATTTTCAACGGAAGCAATTAAATCCAGTGTTGTAGTGTACTGAGAAGTAGAGGGTGCTACTTGCTACATATAAATTGACAAGAGAGACTGAAAGATGGTGGACGACAGTGAAACTTCTAGAGCAGCAGAAGATAGTGTCTATGGAGATGACATAGGAACGATTTAAGGAGATATTTTTCAACAGATATTTTCCAACCTCGTCCAGAGAAGCCAAGATAGAAGAGTTCCTGAATCTGAAGTAGGGACAGCAGACAGTGTAGCAATATGCAGCGAGGTTCATTGAGCTATCTCGCTTCGCCCTGTACATTATTTTAGACGAGATGAAGAAGGTAAGAAAGTTTGAAAGAGGTCTGAGGAGAAAATTATAAAAGCAATTGTCGATACTGAAATTACAAGATTTTGCCAAGCTAGTAGATAAGGCAACTATGGCAGAAGCCGGAGAGTGGTTGGAGGCTGAGGAGCAGAGACAAAGAAAGAGATCCACGCCTTCTGGTTCCCAGCAGGGGTCCAGTCGGGGTTCGTGGAAGAGAGGTGGCTACTATAAGGATCGTGGGTTTCAGGGTATGCCATCTTTTCCAGCTTGCCCGACTTATGGGAAGAGACACTTGGGTGAGTGTCGAGTCGAGCAAGGTCTCTGCTACCGATGTGGGGAGCCAGGACATATGATGAGGGATTGTCAGGCTCAGATTGGAACTGCTCCCGCTCCTAGACCTGCTTGGAGAGGTTATCAAGTGCCTCGTGGAGGTTAGCAAAGGAATACGGCTCCAGCGAGAGTTTATAATTTTTCGCTTGGTGACGCTAAGACAGCCGGTGACGTGGTGAAAGGTATGGTTAGCATGCTTGCATTCAAAGTTATTGTATTATTTGATTTAGGAACCACGCACTCGTTCGTGTCTATGGGGTGTATTATTTTGTGTGGGGCAGAAACACATTATTAGACATTGAACTGTTAGTAACTACACTGACTGGGTCAATAATGAGGTGTAATAGGGTGCTCCGGGGTTGTCTAGTGGATATCTAGAGGGGAAGTCTTGCCTGCTGATCTGATAGTGCTGGACATGCATAGGTTTGATGTAATATTCGGCATAGATTGGCCAGCAACTAACTTTGCCAGTGTAGACTACTGTTCAAGAGAAGTGATTTTTAGACCTCTGGAAGATTAGAATTCAGGTTTATGGGGTCATGAGTACAATCCCACCTCAATTAGTTTTAGCTATTCAGGCGAGGAGACTGCTCCTGAGTGGTTGTCAGGGATTTGTAGCCTTTGTGAAGGAAATGTTAGGGAATGAATTGAAGCTCACTAGTACGCTAGTAGTAAAGAAGTTTACAAATGTTTTTACAGATGAGCTACCAGGTTTACAAACCTGATTGTGAGGTAGATTTTCCTATTAATCAGCTTCCAGGTATAGCGCTGATTTCTAAAGCACCTTATCGAATGATGCCAGCAAAGTTGGCAGAATTAAAGAATTAGTTGCAAGATTTGCTTGATAAGGGATTTATACGGCCTAGTGTATCTCTGTGGGGAGCTCCAGTGTTATTTGTGAAGAAAAAAGACGGGACCATAAGGGTGTGTATAGATTATAGGGAAATTAATAAGGTGACAATCAAGAACAAGTATCCTCTACCCTGTATAGATAATTTATTTGATCAGCTCCAGGGTACACGGGTGTATTCTAAGATTGATCTCAAATCAGGTTATTATCAAGTAAAGGTAAAGGCATAAGATGTATCGAAGACAGCCTTTCGGACCAGGCATAGGCATTATGAGTTTCTTGTTATACATTTTTGTTTGACGAATGCTTTTGCAATATTCATGGATTTGATAAATAGAATCTTCCACCAGTATTTAGATCAATTTGTTGTTATTTTTATTGATGATGTACTGGTCTATTTGAAGAACTATGAGGAGCATGAGACACATTTAAGGCAGGTCTTACAGACGCTCAGGGAAAAGAGGTTGTATGCCAAATTCAGCAAATGTGAATTCTGGCTCGAGAAGGTTGTGTTTTTGGGGCATGTCATCTCAGGGGATAGAATTTCTGTGGATCCTAGTAAAATTGATGCGGTAGTGAATTGGGCTGGATCGAGGAACGACTAGGAGATCAGGAGTTTCTTGGAATTGGCTGGTTATTACCATCATTTTTTAAGGATTCTCAGCGTTATAAAGGCCTATGACGTGACTGACTAGGAAGAACGTCATATTTGAATGAGACAACAGCTGTGAGTAGATCTTTTAGGAATTGAAGTAAAGGCTTGTCACGGCACCAGTGTTGATCATCCCGTCAAGAGGTGAGGGTTATGTTATCTACAGTGATGCATCATTGAAGGGATTTGACTATGTATTGATGTAGCATGGTAGGATGGTAGCATATGCTTCCAGGTAGTTGAAAGAATACGAAAAGAACTATTTTACCCACGATCTATAATTGGTTGCAGTAGTATATGCATTGAAGATTTGGAGGCATTACCTATATGGCGAGTGATGCGAAATCTTCTCCAACCATATGAGTTTAAAGTACTTTTTATTCATAAGGAACTGAACATGAGGCGGAGAAGGTTGTTGGAGTGTATTAAAGATTTATATTGTACTATCAGTTACCACTCAAGAAAGGCAAACGTGGTAGTTGATGCGCTGAGCAAGAAGTCTGTGGGACTAGTGCTGGCAGTTTTGGAGATTCAGTATCCGATCATGATGGATATAGAGAGACTAGGCATAGAGTTGGTCAAGAGTGATCCTTAGGCATGTATTGCTAGTTTAGTGGTGCAACCTACTTTGTAGGAAAGGATTAAAGCTGCTTGAAAGGAGGATCCAAAATTAGCAGAGGTAATGGTCAGAGTATAAAGTGGTCAAGGAAAGAAATTTAGTATTACAGATGACAGAGCTTTGCAGTTCCGTTCTAGATTATGTGTTCCTGCTGATGCTGATATCAGAAGGACCATCCTAGAAGAGGCTCACAGATCTCTATGCACAGTTCATCCGGGCAGCACGAAAATGTATAGGGATCAATGAGAGTCTTATTGGTGTAATGGTAGGAAGAAGGAGATTGCCGAGTATGTAGCACAGTGTTTGATGTGCCAGCGGGTAAAGGTTGAGCTTAAGAGGTTAGCAGGCTAGTTACAACCACTTTTTATCCTAGAGTGGAAATGGGATCACATATATATGAATTTTGTTTCAAGGCTGCCATTGGCATTGCATGGTCAGAATGTAATTTGAGTGATTATAGATCATTTGACTAAGACCGCCCATTTCCTTTCCATCAAGATCAACTACTCCATTAACAGACTGGCAGAGATTTATATTCAGGAGATAGTTCATTCTCACGGTGTTCCAGTGTCTATAGTATTAGATCGAAACCTGCGTTTCACCTCACGATTTTGGAGGAGCTTGTAGGAGGCTCTAGGGTCTCAGTTATCTTTCAGCACGGCGTATGATGACCCAAAAAAATATATTTATACGATTAAAGCACAATGATAATAAAATAATAAAAATGGTTATTAAGTTAATATCAATGCAGAAGTGTTTTTCAATAGGATCATTGATTCCATGTTTGATGTTTAAGAAAGACATTGTCTTAACGAGTGCTCAGAGACTATTGCGACTCAGTCACTCCCTAGAGGTCCGACTGGTCAAAATGAAATTTCATAGGATAAATAGGATAGACACTGTTTGTACACGTAAATAAGTATATATACATAAAATAGTGTTTTGACAGATATAATTTGTAAAAATACATAGTAAGATAATAATAATATAGGTATCATATGTGGGGCCCAAAAAACTATGTAGGGCCCACATAAGTCCCGAATCCATGTGGAGGTTTACACGAGTCTCAAAGCTGTGTAAGGCTCATAAAAATCGTATTAGGATTATTGGAGTTACGTAAGATTCATTTGGGTCTCGAAGTTGTGTGGGGCCTACATGAGTTTTCAAAATTCAAATTTCATTCTTTTTCAAAAATAATTAATAAAATAATAAATACTAAAAATAGTTTAAAAGTAATAATAATGATAATAATGATTAAAATAATAAAATAATAAAATAATTGATTAACTAATTAATTAATTATTTAAGTAAGTAATTAATTAAAAATTTATTTAATAGGAATGGTGGCAAGCACTCCCACATGGCCTCCATCCCTATCTCATACTCAACCCATACCTTGCCCATCCCTTGCCTATTCTTTAATTTTAAAATAATTATAATTTCACCAATCTCCCCACACTTTTATAAATTTTATTTATTCCCCAAAATTTTCCTATAAATAGGAAGCTCTCAACCTTCATTTTTCACAACAATTTTTTCAAGAAAGAAAAGGATTAGTGAGTGAAATAATTTGTGGTGGAGAGAGAATTTTTGAATAAGTTCTCACTCACCCACTCTTTCCAATCTCATTTCTTAGAGATAATTATTGTGTTCGTAGCATAAGGTAAAAGAAGAAGGTAAGTAAATTTGATTATGTTAGTTTTTTTTATTTAAAATTCATACCCGAGTTTATTTTGTAAGTAAATTTGATTATGTTAGTTTTTTTTTTCTATTTAAAATTCATACCTAAGTTTATTTTATAAGTAGATTTCAATTATGTTAGTTAGTTCCACAAAATTTTCATGAGTTTATTTTTATTCATATTTAATTATACCAGTTCTATCTTTAATATACTTGCATCTATTTTTCGGTTAAGAAATGTTCTCATCTCCTCGGGTAAATTTTCAGCATTTCTTTCTATTAAAAAAAATTATATATATTTTTAACACAAAAATTGTATGGCATGAGTTTATTTTTACGTTGCATTTTTCATGAAAATATGAGTAAAGATGAGATTTTCACGAAATTATTTTAAATTGCATAAATTATAATAAGATGATTTTAAAACCCCTTATGGCAAAGCAAGTTCAAAGTTACAGAAGCTCGATACCGCAACTTAAAGTTTAAACAGATCAGAGTACACCCACACTGTTTACAGAGTGGTTATTTATGTTAGTGAATTTCTCTTGAGTGCACACCTGGTTCCAGACCATGACTTAATAAGAAAAATCTCACTTAATATTTACGTACGTTGATTTAGTTTGGTCGACCAGCTAGCTAAGTCCAGTCTTCGGACCACACAACCCAATCATGGGAGTAAACATGACTTACGGCGAACAAAACTAAGGGTGGTTTTTATAATATATGTTTATACATATTTAATTACGTGTACAAAGTTATTGATGATTTGAAGGAAAAACGTAAGTTAACATGAAAATAATCATTCTTGTGCTTAAATGACGATATAAAGAAAACGTATAAGGAAACGTATATATATGTTTATCATTAAATATTTTTACAGTTTTAAAGTTAAAAGTTTAATTTAATAGTTATAGTATATTATTATAAAATTTTAATGTTGTAATTGATGACAAAAGTTTTATGCAAAAATTTTTAAATTTATATTTATTCTAGAAGCAGTTTTGAAGTTATAGTATTAAATATTTTTTTACGAAATTTTTAAAAAGCTCATTTTGGCCACATACTAATAATAATCTTATTTACTTACTGAGCGTTGTCTCACTCCAATCATATTTTTATTTCAGATAACTCTGAAGGGCATGTCGGAAATCAGGTTTAGCAAACATACGGGTGGAGATAGAAAAATAAAGATTGATTAGAAATATTAATATGATGCCAGATATTTATGCTTGTGTAATTTTTCTTCTTTTAAAATAAATGATTGTAAGATGGATAATTAGCGCACTGGTTTAATAATAATTGAGTTTATTTACTTCATGTAACAACCCGAATTTAAAGTGGAATTTAAATGATATAGAGGATGGGAAATGGAAACCGGAAACAGAAGGAACTAGTCGGCTTCGTCGACGAACGCGTATTTTGGAAGAGAAAACAAAAGGGGATCATCAGGGCTTCGTTGACGAATCCCCTATATTCATTGACGAAGGCTTAAGAAAATTCATCGATGAAGAAATACCGAGAGGCGTTTTGAGCTGACTGAATTTCGTCGATGAAATTATTGAAGGATTCGTCAACGAATGACGTGGCTCGTCGACAAATTCCCCTTTTCTATAATTATGGAAATCCAGATTTTAACTTTCTAAGGAAGCTATCTCTCCTCTCTCTCTCTCCTCTTCGGTTTCTCTCTCTCTCTCTCTCTTCGATTTTGGGCTCGTTTCTCGTCAGATCAAAAATTTAAGGCTACCACGACGCTCTTGGCGAAATTCTCTTCAAATCTGCTGGAACGAATTGTTGGTGAAAGCGAGTTGGAAATTATCCTTGAGTTGAGGTAAGGCTTTTTAAGCCAAATTTGGTCTTGTGATAGTTATAGGAAATGATGTACGTATGAAAATACGAAATTTTAATATTGGGAGTTTTTATTTCCAGGGTATTGAGTTAGGAACCCTGCGCACAGGGAAGATTTTCTTAGGGGCTTTTCAAGAATCAGGTAAGGGAATAAACTAAGCTAATTATTTTTTAGAAAATGTATGTATGTATGTATGTATAGTATGTGATTTTTGGAAAGTAAATATGTATATATATACATATGATTTATATTTGGAAAAATATTGTTTAAATAATGATATGTTGAATACGTGGAAAATATGTTTAGTGTGGCATGGGTATAATATGTTAAGAAATATTGTTTTCTGGAAATGTGAATGATACAGATTTTATAATGGAAAAATTAGAGTATGGGCTAAGATTTTTATATGTTTTGCAGGCGTACGGGCCATGCTATGTGATTGTGATTTGCCGGTATATGGGTCGTGCTATGTGGATGTGATTTGTCAGCGTACGGGTTGTGCTATGATATGTTTGCCGGCGTACGGGCCGTACTATGATGTGATTTGCCAGCGTACGGGTTGTGCTATGTGTTGCCGGCATACGGGCCGAGCTTTGATAAAATAAGTAATACCGGCGTATAGGCCGATGATTTTTATGACACACACATATACATGCAAATATGATTGATGTGGAAATTAATGATATGAGATATTCATGTATCATGATTTTAGTATATGTATATGATATCAGAACCTGGTTGGCTTGGTCTAGGCTAGCACTTGCACGGTACCATTGCTATGTGTCCATGGTCCTCATGATCATGATATTTGTGTTAACGCCACTGTACGGAGTGGTGTGAGATTGGATGGTCGATGTGGTTATTAAAGAAGTGTGCTGTGATCACCACTGGTGTACGGACTAGGTCTGACAGACCCATCGGACCTACAGACTACTGTTTGACTTGGCAGTGGTCGGCCAACCATTGTCAGGTCCCGCTTTCGGGCCACACAACCCAGTCATGTGGGGGTAATATATGAAAACAGCCAGCTAACCTACTAAGATGATTTTTATGTTATTATTACTATATGAGATGAGATATGTTTATGAAAATGCAATATGTTCTGTCATGATTTGATACATACATGTTTTCCCATATTTGATAAACAATACTGAATATGTTATATATGATATATGTAGAACATAGAATACTCATGTTACCACATACTGGTATTAGTTTACTTCCTTTACAAAGAGGTGTCTCACCCCTTAATCTTATAAACTTTTCAGGAGCCCCTGATAAAAGAGCGGGAAAAGCTCCGCTAACCTAGTGTTGGATATTTGCCCTTTTTGAATGGTAAGTTTCTTTTTGTAGGGATAGTTAGATTTGGTGGGATATGTTCCTAGATCTATTTTGGGATGTATATATGGAAATACTGTGGACTATAGCAACTCTGGTATATTATAATATATGGTATTGAGATGTACATTATTATATGTTTTCTGCTGCTAGGGCTTTTGCTGTATGTTCTGATATATCCCTGGTACCCACGGGTCCAGGTGGATTGTAACCTGCTGAATTGGAATATGGGAAATGTGCTATTGATATTATTATAAATAAATAAAAAATGAGCAAGTCGTGACACTTCCGCTGTAAATCAATGGTAAAAAGTAAATATCCCAGACCCTTTGGGGTTGGGGTATTACACGACGTTCCATCCTTAGTCAAACGGATAGAATGAGAGGACGATTCATATATTAGAAGATATGCTTTGAGCATGCGTGCTGGATTTTGGGGGTAGTTGGACTCAGTTCATGCCACTAGTGGAATTTGCGTACAATAACAATTATTAGGCCAGCATTGACATGACACCATTTGAGGCGCTCTACGGTAGAAGGTGTAATTCTCCTCTATATTAGGATGAAATGGGAGAACGGCGAGTTTTGGGACCAGAGTTAGTACAACAAGCGTATGATAAGGTTCGGATCATCAGGGATAGAATCAGTGTAGCTCAATGCCGACAAAAGAGTTACGCCAATACCCGCGGTAGGAAATTGGAGTTTGATATCGGCAATCATGTGTTTTTGAAAATAACTCTGTTAAAAGGGGTTATGAGATTTGGAAGGAAAGGTAAACTTAGCCCTAGATTTATTGGCCCTTTCGAGATTCTAGAGAAAGTGGGGCCTGTTGCCTGCAGGCTAGTTTTACCACCTGCAATGTCCAGGATACATGACGTATTCCATGTCTCCCTGTTGAGGAAATACGTACCAGACCTTTCTCACGTAATCAATTATGGAGAATTAGAGCTCAGTGATTCACTAGTTTATGAGGAGGTACCAATACAGATTTTGGACAGGAGACAATAGAAATTACGTAATAAGAAAATTCATCTAGTAAAAGTCTTGTGGAGAAATCACGTAATAGAAGAAGCTTCTTGGGAGCTCGAGGAACAGATAAGCCAGAAATATCCGTAATTGTTCAGTGGGGTTCAGTTATAATCAGAAAAGTGTAAGCGGTTATGAAATGTTTCTTTTGCAGGTTAGTTAGTACATGTAGTAGTTTAGTTAGTAAGTAGTATTTTGGTTTTGGGAGAATTTTATTTTGCATATGTAATCTCCTAGAACTTTGAATGTAACCATGGTATACATCCACCACAAGTGAGGGAAAGTAATAAAATAAGTAAATTGTTGGTTTTTAGGGGATGGATAGTAAATTTGGAGGACAAAATTTTTATAAGAAGGGGAGAATGTGGAGACTCGGTGAATTATATTAATTAAATAATAAAAGGAGGAAGAAAAAGAAATTATAATTTGGAGTTCAATAGGGTCTTGTCGACGAACGTAGCACGTTTGTCGGCAAACATGCCTGATGGGATCGTCGACGTGGACATGCGTCTCGTCGACACGAAGTTACTGAGAAGTTATTTTCAGTTCTGAATTTTGTCGAGGAGGAATAAGCATTTGTCGACGAACTCCCTTCGTGGCCTCGTCGATGAGGTGACGTGTCTCGTTGACAAGCGCAAGTGTACAAGTATCCTAAACTCGGTTTTCTCTGCAGTAATCACGCGAACAACTCCTCTCTCTCTCTCTCTCTCTCTCTCTCTCTCTTCTTTTCGATTTTCCTCCCTTCTCTCTAAGATTTTGGGTTCGTTCTTTGTCGTATCGACGATCCGAAGCCACCATGCTACTCCTAGGGAAGTTCTCTTTAAGTATTCTAGAGTAGATCGTTGGTGGGGCTAACTTGGACTCCATCCCAAGTTTAGGGTAAGACTTTTTATTGAGTATTTGACTTTCCTACAATTGTGAAAAAAAGGTAGCACTCAAAGAAATACTGAAGTTTTGTTCGGGGTAATGTTGTTTTCAGGGTTTTGAATGGGGAACCTTGCGAGTGCAGGTATAACGCCCCGAACCCTTAAACCCAGGTCCGGTGCATTATACCTAGTAAAATCCTGATAATCCATATCTTACGCAACGAAAAACATAAATATAATCTCCATATAACAATATACCAGAGTTTACTAACCCTATCTAAATTTCACAATATCCATCCAACACCTGCATTTTCATAAATACACAAATCTCCAAAACATTTCAGTATGTTCATAACCATTTCATTCTCAACAGACTTAAAACATAAAGACATAAAACATAAATATTTGCATTCCCCCAAAGTATATAAAAATATACCCTTTCTCCTTATACAATCCTCAGAAGGCTAAAAACCCTCGAGCTCTCTAAGCCTGACCTCGAGGATGTCCTAAAAAGAAATAATCATATTCGGGTGAGACACATCTCAGTAAGGGAAGAAATAATATATTAAAACAGCGTGTGGCCAACATGTGGTAAATAGATATCATTTTTATTTCATTTGCAAATCATCATATAACATTGAAATCGTTTTTTGAACCTAAACAATCACACACAAATATTTAACTCACGAAATTATCAAAGGATAGGAGTGATTACCCGCTCATACAAGTAGCACCCCTCTGCTTTGATACTTAGGTAACCCTAAGGTCACAATTAAAACATATTAGAGCACTCACCTTACTCAGTAAGCTCTCAAGTGTAAGATTAATCTCGTACTTACATAGTTCAACAACAGTTTACCGACAAAAACCCTAAAGATAGGGAAATCTACCCGCCCATACAAGTAGGTTCCCTCTGCCCTAGTATGTCATGCGGCTACTAGGGCCGCATAACAAACAAAGAGTAAATCATGATTAGTATAATAGAGTTGCAACTAGAGTTAAGCAATACTTAATATACTAATTAACCAACCATATTCAATAAATGGTTTTAGTTAATGTATAATTTCAGTCTTGTTTGGTACCAATTTTTGAGAGTTTTATTTTTCAATTTTTCTTATTCAAATGAGACCCTCGATGTATTCAATTAAATAAAATTAATTAAACTAATGTAAGCGTACCAGAGTAAATTATGTTCAATTAACTGATTAAACATAATTATAATGTAGTTAGTTAATAATTTAATTTTTTGTTAATCAAATATTTTAAGTTAGTTTGATTGATTAACTGTATTGAGTTTATTGACTTGATTAATCAGATGTCTGCTCCTATCTTTATTTTATTTATTTAATTTTATTTTAATAAATTAACAAGCAAATCAAATTTTTAGCTCATTAAAAATCAAATTAAAACTAAAGCCGAGTCTATTTAATCAACCAACTTCTATTAATTTATAATTTTAAATAAAATCTATTACTGGATTAACTGAACCAATTTTTCACAAAATTATAATTTTAATCTAAAAAAAAATTCTACAAACCTAACAAAAATTATGAAGAAAATTAAACCAAATTTGAAAAATATAAATAATACTTTTTAAATTTGATACCACATAATTTTGTGCATCCTCGAATTTTTTAGCCGTCTGCTTTTCTCAGTCAATGAGGGCCAAAAAACAGAGTCGGTTTGCGCTTGCAGGAGATTGAAAGTTCTTTCCCCTTACCATAAAAAGTCCAGAGAGTATAAAACAACATAGGTACAGATACGCTGATACCGTCTGCACGTGAGCTTTCACAATGCGCGCGTGCGAGATTGGGCCCCACTCCTCCCCGACGGCCCTGATGATTCCGATTGGATGAGACGCCCTCCATGCCTGCCACGTCCCGCGGTACCCATCAATTCCAGGAGAAAACGTGTCAAGCTTTTATTGGATGGGAGCACTGTTCCCCCAACCCAACCAATCTTGAACCATAGTTAACGTGCGAGAAACCGTGGTTGGATTAAAGCCACCGCCAAAAGCGGAGGTCTCCCGGCACTGGGTCCCGCTGTCGCGGCACAGCCCCGCAAAATCTGTGGCTCAAAAGGAATTGGGCCCCGGTTATTTATTTTTTTGAAATTATTCTCTGCCCCCCACCATGCCCATCATCCCATGCGCATCATCCGCCATTCAACCATGCATCTCCCCCGCCGTTGATCCGAAATCGGACTGCCATGATGGGGTCTGAAGTGGGCCCTAGTGACGTGGGGTGATGTGCATGTGGCATGATGCATGGGCATTGATTAACAATGATGCTGGTGAGACCGATGTGTATTATTACGGGAAGCATGGGCTTTATTAAATAGAGAGAGAGAGAGAGGGAGGGGTAATGATATAAAAAATGGGATGAGGAGAGAGAGAGGATGGAGGTTAGATGTCCCGCTCACCACCCGGCAACGCAACTTCAAATGCCGCTTTCTTGTCCCCCCGCCAATCACATTTCTACCCCTGTTTTCTTCTGTCCCCCTTCTTTCTCTTTCCCCTTTTGCCCTTGATTTATTGCACTTAATCTCAATCGTGTCCGTATCTTTTTAACAAAACCCCGCGCCGCCTACTCTCCTTTTACCCATCGAAATTGTGATTTTAGATTCTGGAAATGGGTATGTCCGACCCGTTTCGCGTTAAAACGGGTAGCTATTTCCAAATTACTATATTGCCCCTGCCCGAGGATGATGCTGTTATTACAACGAAAATTTCAATGGACCTGTGTGTGACAAGAATTGAGTATCTGGGGTTAAATATGAGTAAGGACGTCGGGCAAATCCAAAAACTTAAATAGTAGTATGAGAATTGGAAGCGTGAGATTGGTTTTAACCAATTGAAATTTTATTGGCTAGGTTGATATTTGATAAATATGAATATATGAAATTATTTATAAATTTAGACATTAGTTATGAATGAGTTGATGAATATTCATAGAATAAACATTAATGTTTGTCAATTGACCCTTTTAGTGGTAGATAAAATGTTTTAAACAATGATGGACTAATTTAACGTGTGTATTGATTATAAATTGATTTAAGCAAGTTGAATTTGATTCATATTAATAAATTTTTATTTGTTTTGTTAAGTCTAAATGTCATACCGGGGACTCGACGTCACCTGTCATAGAACTCCTACCTCAAGTTTGTAGGACTCTTCTTATCATCTTACATATGGACACTAGTGGCATATTTGAAAAAAAAAAAAAAAAGAATAAATTATTAGCTTTTAAATATGACTCGACACTTCATTTTTGACATTTTTTACTTTTTAAGAAAATAATTTGTAACAAAAAAGGTCAATTTTGTTAAAAAAAAATTGCATTCTTAAAAAGTCTTATGGTACTTTTCGGAAATTTAGAGGTACATTTTCATACATAAAAAATTCAAATTTGTATTTAAAAAGTGAAAAATAAGGATTTGTTTGAAAAATTATTTTCATGTTTCATTTTCAAAATTTCAGGTAAATTTAAAATTATTGATTATTTTTTGCCAAAAAACACATGGAAAAAATTAGGTATCTAGAAATAGTAAAAAATATATAAATTTATTAAATAAATAAACAAGGTGATATTTTGGTTGTTACTTAAAAAATAGAAATAAAAAATAAAATTAACTTCGACAAATTTTTTATTATTTATTAAGTTTTATATAAATACTTAAAAATTATAAAAATAAGATAAAACTTTTGTAATTTTTTTAAAAATAAAAATTAATTTTCATCCTCTACTTAACCGATCCAAACTTATAATTTTTACCAAAATATTTTTTAAAAAAATTAAAAAACACAAATATGAAGGAAATTGAGAAAATATACATAAATGTACCCAACCGACTTTTAAAAGTCGGTTGGGGCTTTAAAAAAAAAAAAAATGAGCCGCAATTCTTGACAGCCAAAAAAAAATAAATAAATAAGAACCGACTTTTCAAAATTCGGTTTGTGCTTTAAAAATGAATAGAATAACAAAAAAATTGAAATAATTTACTTTTGAGAATAATAAGACAAAAAGAACATCTTACTTCCTAATCACATAAATAAAAATTATTTAAAAAAACTAACTTCCATTTTTTTCCCAAAATAAAAAAATTGTCTCTAATTTTAATTAATCTTTCCTTTCCCCGCTATTCTACTTTTCTTTCGAATCAAATAGGACCAACGTACTACAATGGAATCTATCATCTCTTCTATCAGTGCAACCCAAAAGGAGCTATGTGGGGCAACATCGTTTGGGTTTACTCCATCTCAAAGGACCTCATCAACTGGGTCGTCCTTGACCCGACCATCTACTCGTCCAAGCCCTTCGACATAAATGGATACTGGTCTGGATCTGTCACTATCCTCCCGAGCAACAAACCTGTCATCCTCTACACCAAATTTGATCCCTAGAACAGGCAGGTCCAGAACTACACCGTACCTGCTAACCTATCTGACTCGTATCTCCGTGAATGGATTAAACCCGACGACAATCCCCTTGTGGTTTCCACCCCGAACATGAACACGAACGCGTTTTGTAACCCGACCACGGGCTGGATCGGATGAGACGAGCACTGGAGAATGGTCGTCGGCAGCTGAAGGAAGCACCAGGGAATGACCTACTTGAACCAAAGCAGAGATTTCATGAATTGGGTCAAGGTGAAGCACCCACTCCACTCTACTCCGAAAATCGGAATGTGGGAATGCTCGGATTTTTACCCAATTATGGTGTGCGAGTTGTAAAAACCCAAAATATGAAAAATGGGTTTAAATATTAAGAGGGGCAAAATTAGAAATTTTCGGGTCAAAGACTATAAAAGGAAATTTCTATTACTTCTTCATTAAGTAAACTCAATCCTATCTCTCTCTCTCTCTCTCTCTCTAAACTCTATCTACTCTCTCATTCTCTCTAGAATTCTTCGCCGATCATTGACGGAATCGAAATTCACCAATCATTGACGGAATCGAAAAACGGAAGCTACCACGAGGATCGTGGAAGGATTCTCTACAACTTCTACGAATCGGAATCTCATTTCGGAGATTTTCGGGTTTCGGCGTAAAATCGAGGTAAGGTTCGGTTTTTAATTCTGATCCAGTAGTTTTGTAGGTATTAGTCTTGTGAGTATATTCTGTATTGTGATTTGTAGGTTTTGAAACTCGGTTCGCTATTTAGGGACCTTGGAGTTCGGGATTTGCTTACGGGGTTAAGGTAAGGGGAACTATGTTTATATTGGTTATTTTTGAAATCGAATTCGGTGGAATTGTGGTCCACGGTCCTGTGTATGTTTTTGCTACTCATTTGAGGGGATCTAACGGGGAAAACTATAAGTTTTTCATTATTACAGTTTTGGGAAAAAGGGGGCGACGGGCTGAATCCCGGGTTTTGTTGAAAACCGAGTATATGTGTGATTTATACTGTGATATTGGGATGACCGTGCCTTGACTTTGTTTAAACTATATTCGTTTGGAAAACCATGATTTAGATTACCAAATGAGTGTGCTTTGTTTGGTTATATGAGCATGCATGTGTGTGTGATATGTTGAAGTGCTAGTAGGAACGCGGTTCCGAAATTGTTCCAGGTACTGAGAGTGGCTGGCTCTATATCCGAGGGCGTGAGCCTATTCCGGCAGATCAGGCCGAATGGTGTGGATCCACCAGTTAGCGCCGGTACGATGCCATGGGAGTCGAGGACTAGCCATGTGCCGGTGGCGCCGTGCTTCGTGGGTTGGCTACGGGCCAATGCCGGAATGCCAGACCGGCTTCGGGCCGATGGGTGTGACGACATCGGATTACTGATCATGTGTGTGTATTGTTACGGGGTTGCGTATAAATGGCCGCCGTGTGCGTGCATGTGTGCACTGTGTAAATTAGTATTGGATTGCATTCAACTGCTTGTATGCTGTGTCATGATAACACTCAAATGTCACACACTGATATAACTTGTATTCTTCCTTACTGAGAGGTGTCTCACCCTTACTGTACATACATTTTTACAGGTCCTTCGAGTAACCGAAACTAGCGTCCTGGTGTAGGGAGCGTAGTGGTCGGTATATTGCGTTAGCGCTTGGGTAAGTGCTAAGACTGTAGTTTTGTTGGGTTGTCATTTTGAGTTGTACTTGGGCACCCAATTTGTACGTTTTGTTAGAGCCATGTTCTGTTCTTGTATAGACTCTGGTATGGTACTGCATATGTTGATATATAATGATTTTTTCCGCTGCGTATATGATTATGATTATATGTGTTTAAGGTGCCTGGGAACCCCACGGGGTCGAACCCTTAGCCAGTGTACTGTATCTGTGATGATTTATATGATACAGGGACAGGTTAGGTTACAATTTTCACCCCCGGGTCCCATTTTCGGGTTCAGGGCGTGACACGGGCGGCATGAGTTGGACACATTAGTGATGGGAGAACACGTGAAACACATGTTATAATTTTTTTATTTCATTACATTTTTCTTCTATTTCATTATTTCTTTCTAATTGTTTTTTGTGCCTATATTTTTGTACAAGTTTTTTGTTTTGTTTGTTATTTTTTTAAATCAAAACCGACTTTTGGTAAGAAATATTAAAATTTAAAATTTTCCTATATAAAATATACATAAAATAATATGTTAAATAAATTTTCCATTCTTAATTATATATTAAATAATTTTTTTTATGTAATTAGGAAGTAAAATGTCATTTTTTGTCTTAATATTTCTAAAAGTAAATTATTTCAAAAATTTTTGTTATTGTATAAATTTTTATATAATTTTTTGAAATAAAAAAATTAACTTACTTTTTTTAATTCATTTGAAAAATAAATAAAATGTAAAAAATATTTTTGTATTAAATGACACTTAAAAATATATTTTTTATTTATAATTTTTTATTTAAATATTAAAATTTAAAAAATAATATATATTATATTATTATTTAAATTAAAAAAAAATATGATTCCCACTTTCAAGGGGGGAGGCGGGGGCAGCCGGGTGGGTGGGGGAGGTAGGGGCAGAATGTGGGGAGGGGGGAGTTAAGAACCGACTTTTGAAAAGTCGGTTCTCAATTTTTTATTATTTTTTTATTTTGCCAGTCAAGAATTGTGGCTGATGTTTTTTTTTTTTTTTTAAAACCCAAACTGACTTTTAAAAAATCGATTGGGTACATTTATATATATTTTCTCAATTTTCTTCATATTTGTGTTTTTTAATTTTTTTTTAAATATTTTGGTAAAAAACTCCAAAACTTAAAACTGTTTGGTTTCTGGCAGATCGCCACGTGTCCAAATAGACAGATAAAGGTTTTGAATCCGACCCGGACTGGTTTGCGACCCGAACCAAATATTCGAAAATGTCAGGTGTGAAGTGTCCGTCGAAACAGGCGAGTAAAGCTCATTGCGTCCACGAAAAGACACTTCCGACAAAAAAAAAAGGTTCCTTGAATCACAAAGACGACAAAGCCGTACCGTAACTAAAGCGATGGCAAACTCGTCATTTCAGTCGGAAAACATCGACACTTTGGCGCATACCCAGCGCACTTTAGCCTCAATCGTAAAGCCGGAACCAGAAACCGTCTTTACGAAAACCTTTCCCTCTCATTCCTCTCTGGAAATAAAAATTCCATCATGCCACCTGCCGCAACGACAGCCATTTATGTCGAGATCGGACGGCTCACATTCTCCCACTCTGACCAATCTCAGCCGTCGATCTGATTCCCCGTCCTAGATCGGCGCAGGTATATATATCGTAGACTGGGTAGGGACCGACTTTCGGAGCTCGAAGCTTAATAAAGGTAATTAACAATAAATAAACGAATTTTAAAAGAGCACAAACCTTTCCTCTCTATTTTCCGTTTTGCCCCTTCGGCTTTTTATTTTTTCGCTTCGCGTTTCTCGGCGGCCGGCTTACGTTTTTGTTGCCTAGTGCTTGATGGAGGGACCTTGATCTTTCCGGCTCTGTGCTTTCCGTTTCGTGCATTTCCTGCGATTTTTGAAGCGCTTGATCGATCTTCTTTCTCATACACTGCTCAACGGAAGTTTATTAGGTGCGTCTTGAATGTTCTACTTTGTTTTGAGCTTTTTTAATTTTGGCTGCGAGTGCGTTTGTTTTGAATTTTTTTTTTCAGTTGCTTGTTCAGATCTTGATGTTTTGTGATTTTAGTCTTATTTTCTTTTTTTCTTCAGTGCTTTTTGGTTAATTTTACAGTTAGTTTAACAGAAGATATCTCTATTTTTGATGTGTTCTTGCTTTGTTCGACTTTCATTGTCTTTTTTGTTTTCTGTTTGCATCTGTTATTTTGAAGAACCTGAACATTTTTGTAAGCAGGTTGAGCTGGCTTTCTTTGTTTATTTTTGGTCTGTTTGGTTTCCGCCACAATGGAGGGAGCCCGAAGGAAAAGAAAATGAAGTGTTACGCTTCTGCTGTTTGGTTAATTTCGAGAAAGCTGAGCGCTTAATTACGCTGATTTAGTGCTAGCTCTAGGCTTTTTTTACTTTATTATTATATTATCGTTAGTACGGCTAGGTGCCAATTCACTTCTCTTTTCCTATATCATAGAAGTTCAAAATCCATTTTAATTTTCTGACAGTTTGTAAGAAGTTTCTTATCGAACTGCGGAAATTGTTTAGTATTTTTCATCGAAAATTTTGTTCTAACTTTATCTTGTGTATACATATATATATATATATATATATATATATATATTTATTTATATTTATTTATTTATCTTTTTTGGATTAACAGTATCTTAACGATGAGAAATTTTTCCTCGAAATTTTTATTCTAATTTTATTCAAGATATATACTTATTTTGGATTAAAGGTATTTAACGTTGTTTTTTTTTTTTTTTGTTGTTGTAAATCGCTGAGAAATTTTCGTTACATCAATCTTCTACGCCCTAAGCGCTGTTTCTGCATAAGTCGTGGTTTTTCATTGACCATCAAAATTAGGATCAAATCACTATTCACTCGCTCTCAACGAGCCCGCAAACCTTCTGTCTTGTGGCTTTTTGCTAATATTGCTGGAATGGGGTGATTCGTAAGCTTTATGGCAGTTTTAACTTAGGGTTTGGAAGTTGGCATTTGCTTTTCCTACTTTTGGCGAGCCTAAAATAAATTGGACATTTTAATTCTAATTAAATGGTTTTTGTACGGGATATAGAGAATTGTTTTATATTCTAAAGTAATGCATGCTTTTATTATTTTGTGCATATTGTTTTTTACTCTAAGACTATGTAGTGGAGGAGTTTGTGTGAAGGAGCTACATCTGTTGTGCTCCTTGGACATTCTTCTTGACATTTATAAATGTGTGTATAATTTAAAAATTTATGTTATGGTTTATACACTTTTTAGCACTTCTTGAATGCTTATTTGATGCTTGCTTAATGCATTTTAGACACAATGATGATGTGTTATTGTAAAATTTTTGTTTTATTTTTTATTCAAGAAAAAGAGACCACAAAATGATTTATCCAAAACTACCATAAACTTGGCTGCATTTATAATTTGAGTGAGAAACTCAAAATTTTTGATAAAGGAAGAAGAAGACTCATATACTTTATATTGGAATTTGTTTGGAATTTTTGCTGAGTTGGCTTCATGTCACATCTTGCATTTGTGCCTGTGGCCATGGCCAAGTTACTAAGCTCAAGGACATATTATCTTTTGCTGTGTGTATGATTGATCAATTTGTTTAGTTTGATCGTGAAAAATATTTGATTTGTTGAGGGGAACTGTTTCCCCCTACATCAAGTTGAGAAGTTTTCTTTTTGACAAATGGTGTGTTAAGTTGAGTGAGGGGTTCTGTTTCTTTATATAATGGATGTTCATAAAATGTCAAGAGTCCCTTCTGTATTCCTACCTTTTTCTTTAACTGAAATTAATTATTTTTTTTCCCCAAGTAAACTACAACAAATTTGATTTGGTTTACATGTTTAAAGTTGTTTTCGTTTTCTGTATTGTAGAAGAATTCACGATTTCTGAAGTGTGATGTCTCCCCCACTGCTGGGTCCTGAGGAAGAAGGGCAGAGCAATGTCTCTTTGGTGGCTTCTTCAGCCTCAAACTCTGTCTCCCAGAATGGATTAAAAGAACGTAATTACTTGGGATTGTCAGATTGTTCTTCTGTGGATAGCTCACCAGTCTCAAGATTGTCAGAGTGTAAGAACAATCTAAATCTGAGAGCTACGGAGCTGACGCTTGGTCTTCCTGGATCTCAATCACCTGAAATAGATTCTGAGCTTTGCTTGCTGAGCTGTGGAAAACTTGACGAGAAGCCCTTGTTTCCTCTGCTTCCTACAAAAGATGGAATCAGCTCATCCTCACAGAATGTCTCAGGCAACAAACGGGGCTTCTCTGACACCATGGATGGATTCTCTGAGATGAAAAGCTCTATGTATACTGAAAAAAATTGGATGTTTCCTGCTGCTAAGGCTGAGACTGATGCTTCACAGTCCGTGGGACAAGGGAAATTCACTATAAATTCGGGGATGAATGTAATGCTCTCATCTAGGCCTTCTGGGGCTCAGCAATCCATAATGAAAGAGGTTCCCCCACAGGCAGTACAGGAGCGGCCTCGTGCTAATAATGGAGCTAGCCATAATCATATGAATGCATCTAACAATGGCGGCAGTGCACCAGCTGCCAAGTAAGTGCAAACTGCTTGAATCTGGTATCATACTTTCATGAGTCGGGGGGGTAGATAAGGAAGCATTGAGGTTGAACTATATTGTGGTTATTGATATTTCATTGTGGCAGGGCACAGGTTGTTGGTTGGCCACCCATAAGATCATATAGAAAGAACACACTGGCTACCACATCAAAAAACAATGATGAAGTAGATGGAAAGCCAGGACCTGGTGCTCTTTTTGTCAAGGTCAGCATGGATGGTGCTCCTTATCTCAGGAAGGTAGACCTTAGGAGCTACACTACATATCAAGAACTATCTTCAGCCCTTGAGAAGATGTTCAGCTGTTTTACCATAGGTGATCACATGCTATAGTTTCAATTTTTTGTTGATAGCAACTTTTTTGTGGTATTATGATTTAGCCTAGTATGTATGATTAAAAACCAAACAACCTGTTTGCATGGATCTTCTGACTACATCTTTACTTTTGTGATTTAAGGCCAATGTGGATCTCATGGAGCTCCTGGAAGGGAAATGTTGAGTGAGAGCAAGCTGAGGGATCTTTTGCATGGATCAGAATATGTGCTTACATATGAGGATAAGGACGGAGATTGGATGCTTGTCGGTGATGTGCCCTGGGAGTAAGCTGTCAACCACATTGCTTGTTAATCTACCTCAAAGCTTATTATAATTGCATATTAATGTCTCAATATGACATTAAATTTATGATATTGTCAGCTGTTTTCTATTAAATGGCACGTGTAGGATATTGGTGGTTTGCCTGATAGTACTCTAGAAGTTTTCCCCATATCATCAATTGAATAAATACATGGTGAGTGAACATTTTATGCTAATTTAGGTGTATTTTTGTTCAATCTAGTCAAATTTTAAGAACATTTAGGGGCTGTTTGGTATCGTTATAAAAAAATTTGAGAAATGAAAATTAGAAACGAAAACCAAAAATTAGAAATAGAAACTAAAAACTAAAACCTAGTAACATGTTTGGTTATTATTTATAAAACTAATAAAAATTAAAAACTTAATTAAAAATGCTCATTTTCATCTTCAAATCAAATAATATCTTTAAAATATAATTAAAAAAATAAAATTACGAATAATACACATTAAAAAATTACTATAATAAAAATAAAATTTATTAGTATCATTTTACTTGATCGTTCTACTTTCAAAATTTACTTTACAATAAAAAATTTATTATACATGACAATTGAAAAATAATAGAAGTATTCTATAATTGACTTTATCATTATTTTTAAAAATTTATGTATATTTTTATTTTAATTATACTTAAATTCATATGATCAGTTAATTTTGCTTTTAATTTTAAAGTGAATAATTTAATGGAAATTTTTTTTTTTTGGATATTAACTTTTTTGACAATAGGTTCCCAAAACAACTGAAAAATCATAAAATTTGGTTTTTAGTTTTTTGGAAAATGGCCGAAAGTCGGCAATAGAAATAGAAAATTGACAACATAAACAAACGTGATTTTATAATTTATTTATTCATTGTGGAGAAACAGAAAGAGAAAATAGAAAATAGAAAACAATAACGATAACGATACCAAAAAGGTCCTTAGTTTTACAAGTGAGCATGCATATGGGAATGAAACTATGAGAGATTATCAAAGAAGATTAGGATCCCATGCTTTGTGGGCATGCTTCATTCACGGGGAGCATAAGATTATTGCAAAGCCACTTTTTGACTACAAACTAAACGTGGGGATGTGTCACGGGCTGAGCACTTCACACCTTGTGAAGGGCTGTGGGACTCTAGTTTAGAGGAGAGTGAGTGTTCATTAGTCTTGTAAATCTCACTAGCATTTGCAAATGCATTTAGCTTACTTGCATCCCTTGCTAAACACTTGTTGCTTATGGGGAGATGTTAATGAATTACATCGCTTCAATGTTTATGTTGGGATTCCCATTTGCTTACATTATTGCTTATTGCTTCCATTTATTTTTCATATTGAGAATGTGTTCTTGTAGTTAACTGTGGTATAATTTGTTTGACTAGTTGAGCAAGAGTGCATTAGCTAGTACCACCCAATCCTTCACATGAAGTGTTCCGCTTGTGATAGAATTGGATGTCACGTGGCAAAACTGTGTGGACTGAACATACCCTTGATCTTGAAAGTTTCTTAAAGTCCAATTGAGATGTGGCACTAATGTGATATCATTGGTTTTCCAAGGATCAAGATGACATGCTTAGGGTGAAGTTCTGCAGTTGTGGTGCGCAAGACCAAGACCATCTAGGTCAAGGTTGCATATTTTGGTCTTTCCCTTGATGTATGTTTGGTGGTGATGGGCCTAAGCAGGGCTGCAAATGAACCAAGCTGCTTGTGAGCGGCTTGGTAGCTTGGTTCGGTAAGAGTTTGTTTAGGCTTGTTTATTAGATAAAACAAGCAGTTTGGGAGCTGGGCTTGGTAAGAGCTTGTTCATGCTCATTTGTTGGATAAATAAGCAATTCTCAAGCCCAAATTTTAGGCTCATTAATGAACGAGCCGAGCTTGAGTACAACTAGTCTCGGCTTGTTTTGGCTCGTGAGCAACTTGATTGGGCTCAATAATAGGCTAAAAAAATGATGATTTATGGACTTGTTTAATAGACTCAAATTAGGCTTAGGTGTTAGAATTATTTAGCCTTAAAGGTTTGGGTTGCTAGTTTGATCGTATAGGCTGCTGTTTATGGGCTCACTAATTTTAGCCAAAGTTGCTAGTTTGACTGCATGGGAGCAGCCTGCTGGGTGTGGGCTCAGCTCGATTTCAGGTTATGTAAGATGATGTAGGACGGGATTGGTCGAACTATGTCCTATGGTTCAACCCTCATACAAGCACATATATTGAAGACACTTTGGATTAAGAATTTAATTAACTAACATAAACACTATAAATTATGCTACATTTTACATATTGTTGGATTTTTAAAAAGGTGTATGTGTTTGTCCAAAATATAAGTCCCAAGAGTTCTTGATCAAAGAATCAAGTTTTATGCGTAAAGATGTTAATTTCAAAGTCAAGATTACAAGTTGTAAGTTAACAAGCTAACATTCATACAATTGATATTAGCTAGCAAGTATCAATCTTTCAATCTAATGGTTTGAAGACTTTAAACATCTTACACTTTCCACACAAGCATGAGAGACAAATATTAAATACTAACACTAACCACTAACAAAATGAATACTCCCTACTTACTATACACATGCAAGCAAGCTTAATTGTCTTGCATTTTATAAATTAAATATAAAACATATGTCAAAGGGAGGCCCAATCCATGTGGGGCCCACAAGACCGTGTGGGGCTCACATGGGTCTTGGACTTGAACTTGTTTCAAAGTATGAACTGGGGTCTTATTGTAATGAAAGTCTTCAAGTAGTCTTTGAACAACACTATGTGTACTTACAAAATAGTTATAAATAAAAGTGGACATCTGGAAATTGTCCATGTGTCACCATATCTGCAAACGAAATGGGTAAGACCGGTTGATCCTTTGGCTAAATTTGCTTCCCCAAAATTCTCCTCCAAATCGTGAGCCCTTTTCCCTTGTGTTTATTGTGTTTTGATGACAACTCAAGTTAGGAATCTTTTCCGAGGTTGTAGGATTGATATTGAAAGAAATACCTTAATAGATAAGTTGTCAAATAAGCCAAATGAGAGTGCTCGGTTGAGTGTGATGAGACGCATTATGATCATTCCGAAGGATCAGGAGGATTGGCTTCACACTTCTATTTTCCATACTTACATCAAGTGTGGGAGTAAAAGTTGCAAGATGATCATAAAGTGGCAACTGAAGTTGGGATTGAACGTTGAGCCACACCCACAATCATATAAGGTAGCTTAGGTTGACGCCACTACCATGCCCGTGAGTCATAGATGCCTAGTCCCCATTAAGATTGGTGATTTTGAGGTTGAGATTTGGTGTGATGTCCTTCTCAAAGACGTTGCCCATATTTTATTAGGGTGACTTTGGTTGTATGATTTGGGTGTCTCACATAATGGGCGTGCCAACACTTATTCCTTTAGGTGTACTAACAAGAGAATTATTTTGAGTCTACTTAGAGCCGAAATGTGAGAAAAAGAAGAAGGAAAATACAAAAACTAGTTGAGAATCATTTAATAGCACAAGTAAAAATCAATTTGAGCAGGAGAGTCGAGATACACAGGTAGTGTATGTGGTTGTCACTAGGGAGATTGAGGGACCTCTTCCTGAGCATGAAACACCACTGGAAGTATCACCTATACTCTCCGAGTTTGAGCATGTCATCTCTGAGCCTCCTAATGAGTTACCTCCTCTGAAAAACATTCAACATGTCATTAACCTTATTCCTAGTTTAACTCTACCTAATTTACCACATCATAGAATGAACTTGAGGGAACATGACTTTATTTAGGAGAGCGTAAGTCCATATGCCTATCCTGCTCTCCTTACTCCCAAGAAAGATGACACTTGGAGGACGTGCATCGATAATAGAGAAATTAACAAGATTACCGTCAAATATAGGTTTCTCATACTCAAGCTGGATGATATGCTGGATCAAATGGTTGGTTCCAAGTTTTTTTTAAATTGATCTTAACAGTGGGTACCACTAGATAAGAATAAGGCCTGGAGATGAATGGAAGACAATATTCAAAACTAAAGATGACTTTTATGAATGATTGGTGATGCCATTTGGTCTCATTAATGCACCGAGCACCGTCATGAGAGTGATGACCCATATTTTGAGACCTTTCATTTGGGCATTTTCTTTTTGTCTATTTTGATGACATCTTGATTTATAGCCAAACAAGGAAAGAACATCTAGTTCACTTAAGAAGAGTGTTTGAAGTACTGAGAGAGCAGAAAGTGTATGCAAACTTGAAGAAGTGTACGTTCATGACTCCTTAGATAATCTTTCTAGGATTTGTTGTGTCTGAGATGTGGGGCTTTGTGGAGCCTAGTTATGTTTAGTCTCGCCCAAGTGCTCGACCAGGAAGATCCTGAGGGGTGACCAAGTCGAGATTCTGAGATATCCTGAAGGACGAGATCCTGAGAGGCTTGACCATCATCTCGACCAGCAAGACTTAATGGTGCGACTAGGCCGAGGATGCTGAAGTTCAAGATTCTTGATTTCCTATGAGGCTCGACCAGGTCGCGACCATGGGGACAGGGGCGTGACTAGGTAGACGACGACGATCTTCTGTGCGAGATTTTGGTAGAACTTTCCTATTTTGAAAGTTCTAATCTTGTAAACCCTAAGATATATATTTCTAATGTTCGATGCGAAGAGTGGCATAGAGTGGTGTAGTAGCGTGGAGAGAGTGTGAGACTCTTGTGTGCACGATCCATAGGTGTTCGCTTTGGTGTTTAGGGTGTGCACGTTGTTTCTTCCTTGTTGAGAGTGAGAGAAACTGTAATTGCTGCCCTCTGTATACTTCCTTGATAATAGTGAAATCCCTGCAACTCCGTGGACGTAGGAAAAATTGTCAAACCACGTAAATATTGTCTTGTGCGTGCGTGTGATTATTTTGTTTGGCGTGTGCTTGTCTCCATCTTGTTTCTCACAGGTTGTGTTCTGAGAATTTTCCGCGTGTTTCTTTATTCCCCTTTCATGAGAGTGGAGTTTCTGTTGACCCTGAGAAGGTCAAGGCTATCCAAAATTGGCCTACTCTCATAAATATTCATGAAGCAAAAAGTTTCCATGGGTTAGCCACATTTTACAGAAGATTCAACCATCATGACACCCATTACAAATTGTCTTAAGAAGGGAGAATTTGTGTGGCCTAAAGTTGCAACCAAAGCCTTCTTAGACATTAAAGACCAGATGACAAAAGCCTTTGTGCTCCACCTCCCTGATTTTTCAAAAATTGTTTAAAGTAGCTTGTGATGCTTCTAGTGTTGGCATAGGAGGAGTGCTTAGCCAAGAGGGCCATCCCGTTGCCTTTTTTAGTGAAAAATTAAATGATGCCAAGTAGCGTTACTCTAGTTATGATAAAGAATTCTATGTTGTGGTTCAATCTTTGAGGCACCAAAGACATTACTTACTCCCTAGGAGTTTGTACTGCTGAATGTATTCAATCCACTTTACATGCCTATGATTTAGTTTCTTTGGGTGCTCAAATATCTTAGGGCCCGGTGGTCAGAAAAGAGTACAAACTCGTGGGGGAGTAAGTAATGTCTGTAGTGCTTCAAAGATTGAACCACAACAAAGAATTCTTTATCATAGGTTGAGTAACACTGCTTGACATCATTCAATTTTTCACTAAAGAAGGCAACAGGATGACCCTCTTTGCTAAGCACTCCTCCTATGCCAACACTAGAAGCATCACAAGCTACTTTAAACAATATTTGAAAATCAAGGGGGTGTAGTACATGGGCATTTGTCATCTGGTCTTTAGTGTTTAAGAAGGCTTTGGTTGCAGTTTTAGGCCACACAAATTCTCAATTTGTAATGGATATCATGATGGTACTAAAATTCTTAATGAATCTTTTGTAAAATGTGGCTAACCCATGGAAACTTCTTACTTCGTGAATATTTCCAGGAGTAGGCCAATTGGATAGCCTTGACCTTCTCAGGGTCAATAGAAACGCTACTCTCTGACACAACAAATCCTAGAAAGATTATCTGAGAAGTCATGAAGGTACATTTCTTCAAGTTTGCATACAATTTTTGCTTTTTCAATACTTCAAACACTCTTCTTAAGTGAACTAGATACTCTTTCCTTGTTTGGCTGGCTATAAATCAAGATACTCTTAAACCCACTACCATTCGTACTCTTCTTGCCATTGCCATCTCTAGGAAGTGGGGGAGATTAGGCAATTAGATGTTGAGAATTCGATTGATTCTTCATGCTATCTAAACAAAAGAGGTTTAATGTACTAGCTTGAATTCACATTTTCCTCATCATCTTTGCCGTGCTATTTATGGGAAGGATGCAGAGCTTGCTTTCATAGATTTAGCTCTTACTTGCTTGGTCTTGCTTTTCTTTTTAGTCTTGAATGATGCTGGGACAAATCTTATTTGAAAGAAAGTTAGCAATTGTTGGCTTGCAGGACCGAGTCCGTGCTACTGCCTTGGCACCTTGGAATGCTAATAGGAGTCAAATCATTCCTTCTTCACTCTCCCTAGGGTCTTAGAAGACCAATGCCTTTATTTAATATCTAGTACGCCCCTCCCTGCTCTTTCCAAAAATCTTTCTAGGAGCTAGTGGTCTTCCCCCTTCTGTAGTCGCTAATGGCATAAGTGCTGTCTGATACTACAACTAGTTGATTCTCTTTTGCCTATCGGCATCTATCTTCTTTTTGATGAGACTTGTTCTCCTTATTCTCATCTGGTTCAACACTCACATGTAGGGTCTTCAACCTTGTCTTCTATCTCCCTTACTATAATGCCTAGTCCACTTATGTTATGTTGACCCCTCGCTATCACATCTTACAAGTTGGGCCTTCTTAAGACTCCACTCTTGCTACTTCTACAGATTCTACTTGTGGCCATTCCATCTGAGTTTTCCCCTCTATTTTTCTCTTCTTCTTCCTCTCCGGTGCCTATCTCTGAGTTTACTTCTCTCTCTCTTCCTTCTTCACTTTCTTCTAAACATCCTATGGGCACTTGTCTTCGTGCAGGTATTAGGAAAGCGAAGTAAATCAAGATGTCGTCAAAATAAACAAGGAAATGCCCAATGAAAGGTCTCAAAATTTGAGTCATCGCTCTCATGAAGGTGTTAGGTGCATTAGTGAGACCAAATAACATCACCAACTATTCATACAGGCCATTTTAGTTTTGAATGTTGTCTTCCATTCATTTCCAGCTCTTAATTCGTATCTGCTGGTACCTACTCTTAAGATCAATTTTTTGAAAAGATCTTGGAACCAACAATTTGATCCAGCATATCATCCAGCCTGGGTATGGGAAACCTATACTTGACAGTAATCTTGTTAATTGCTCTTTTATCGATGGATGTCCTCAAAGTGTCATCTTTCGTGGTAGTAAGGAGAGCAGGGCAGAAATATGGACTTATGCTCTCCTGAATAAAGTCATGTTCCCTCAGGTTCATTCTATGATGTGGTAAATTAGGTAGAGAGATGAACGATGGACAAGGTTAATGACACGTTGAAATGTTACTCAAGGAAGGTAACCTACTAGGTGGCTCATAGATGACATCCTCAAACTCAGAGAGTATAGGTGATACTTACAGTGGTGTTTCATGCTCAGGAAGGGGTGCTCAATCTACCTAGTGACAACCACATATAGTACCTGTGTATCTCAACCCTCTCGCTCAAATTGATTTTTACTTATGATATTCAATGATTCTTCACTAGTTTTTGTATTTTCCTCCTCTTTCTCACATTTCGGCTCTAGTGGACTCAAAATAATTTTCTTGCCATTACACCTAAAGAAATAAGTGTTGGCACGCCCATTATGTGAGACATCCAAATCATACAATCAAGGTTGCCCTAATAAAATATGGGCAACGTCCATGGGAAGGACATCACACTAAATCTCGTCATCAAAATCACCAATCTTAATGGGGACTAGATAGCTATGGCTCACGGGCATGGAAGTGGCGTCAACCCAAGCTACCTTATATGGTTGTGGGTGTGGCTCAACTTTCAATCCCAACTTCTCAGCTGTAGATTTTGACAACATTCATACAATTACTACCAACTATGATCATTTCGCAACTTTTAACACTTATGTATGGAAAATAGAAGTGTGATGCCAATCCCCTTGATCCTTGTAAATGATCATAATGCGTCTCATCACACTCAACTGAGCACTCTCATTTGGCTCATTTGATAGCTCATATATTGAGGTATTTCTTTTAATATCAGTCTTATGACCTCGGTAAAGATTCTCGACTTGAGTTGCCATCAAAACACAATAAACACAAGGGAAATGGACTCTTGGTTTGGAGGAGAATTTTGGGGAAGCCAATTTAGCCAAGGGATCAATCGGCCTTACCCATTTTGTTTGCAGATATTGTGACATGTGGACAACTTCCAGATGTCCATTTTTATTCATAACTTTTTTGTAGGTACACGTGGAGTTGTTCGAAAACTACTTGAAGGCTTTCGGTACAGGAAGACTATAGTTCATATTTTGAAGTAAGTTCAAGTCCAAGACCCATGTGAGCCCCACACGATCTTGTGGGCCCCACACGAATTGGGCCTCACTTTGACATATGTTTTATATTTAATTTATAAAGACAATTAAGTTTGCTTGCATGTGTATAGTAAATAGGAGTATTTATTTTGTTGGTGGTTACTGTTAGTATTTAATATTTGTGTCTCCCATGTTTGTGTGGGAAGTGTAAGATGTTTAAAGTCTTGTCCCTTCATGCTTTGTCCCCTCCATGCTTTGCAGGCATGCTTTGTCCCCCCCCCCCCCCCCAACCACCAAAAAAAGGCTTTGCAAGCATACTTTGCTTGTCCCCCCATACTCCCCCCCTGCTTTGTTTCCCATGCTTGTTACCCAAGCTAAGTCTATATATACCTTCTCATTGTAAGAACAAACGAGAGTTGAAGTTGAATATTGAAGAAACATTTCTTTGCTTGAGCTTGTTGAGCTTGTTCCTCTCATTGCGAGTGAGTAGTGTGAGGCTACAATGTTCTCTCCGGAGATCAAGTGGTGAGAGACCACTAATCTATCTAGCGACTCTATCATCTCATCCTCCATCAACATACACCCCCACGGTCGCATTTTCTACACTCCATAGCTATGTTTACTTTAGTGTTTCAAAGCTTGTACGAAGGATTTATGGCATGGTCTAAGACTTGTGTTGAACAACGTTAAGTCATCCAACGAATCTTTTGGTAAATTCAGTATTTGCTTGAATCTTTGCTTATTTTTGTGAACCATTGCTAGTAATCTAAAATCCATATTTGCATAACCCATTCGAATCTTTAGATTGCAAGATTGATGCTTGCTAGTTAATATCAATTGTATGAATATTAGGTTGTTAACTTAGAACTTGTAATGTTGATTTTGAAATTAACATCTTTACGCATAAAGCTTGATTCCTTGATCAAAAACTTTTGGGACTAATTTTTTGGACAAACGCACACACCTTTTCATAAATCCAGCATGTGCAATGTAGCATAATTTATGATGTTTATGTTAGTTAATTAAATTCTTAATTCAAAGTGTTTTGAATGTATGTGCTTGTGTGAGGGTTGAACCGTAGGACATAGGTCGACCAATCCCGTCCTACATCTTGGTATCAGAGTTTAGTTTGAATTAGGCAAACCCTCTGAGTCCCAACATCTTCATTTTTTCTGCTGCCATTTTGATGTGCAATTTTCTTTGTCAAAACCTTCCCATCTTCAAAATGTTTGAACACAAAAGTTGTGGGAAATTCTGTTAGCTTTCTTTTGATACCAAGATTGCCCTATTTAGAGTTCTCTAGCAATATGCCCCAAATACCGAAGGGCGTTCACAGGTGAAATTGCCCATCCATTAGCAGCTCGCAGGATTTCAGTATTTTCTAAAACCGTCGACGGTTTTGCTCCAAGAGCCCACCTATATTGTGAATTTTGGATATGTGGAACTATAGTTTGGTTAGGTTTAGGGAGAAAACCTCCAAGGAGGTGGATTGTGTTTACTAGATGGCAACTAGAGCCGGGATCGTTATTATGGTCATAGGAATGATATGGATTGTGATATACTCTTAGATGACCTATAAGACTAGGTTCATGTCTTAACTCAATACTTGACTAATGTACTTGCAAGAATTGAGAGATTGGGAGCTAGTTTAGTTCCTAACCCAACCCTAGAAAATCTAGGACAACCCCTTGAGGTTGATAATGAGCTTGCTTCCCATCACTCTAGGGAGTGAAACCATCCTCCAAGAGAGAGGACACCATCCCAAGAACAAACTCCCATTCCTCCCTCTCAATGACCCTTATGTTCCACACTGGAATGACGAGGATTATGATGAAGAGGATGTCCCACCAAGGAGACCATATCGTAGGGAAAATCATGATCCGGATATGGATGTGATGAAAAGAGTAAAAGTTGAAGCCCTTACATATGATGGTCAAATGGATTCAAAAATTTTTCAGGATTGGTTGCCTAAAATAGATTCATACTTTGATTGGTATAAGATGAATGACCAACATCGGGTGAGATTTGCAAAGATGAGATTAACTAGGCAAGCAAAGCTTCATTAGGTGAATGTCAAAAGACAAGAAGCTCGCCTTGGTCATAGGCCTATAGAACATTGGGATTTGACGAACGAAAAGTTGAAGGAAAAGTATGTCCCAATCCCTTATAGGGATCGACTCATGGATCAACTCTATAGCCTTAGGCAAGGAAATTTGAGTGTGACAGAGTACATGAGCAAATTTGATGAACTTTCCATTAGGGGTGGTGTGGAAGAAAGTATTAACCAACAAATTTCTCACTTTAGGATTGGCTTGCAACCCGAGTTGAGGAAAGAGTTGTTTCCCCATCACATTAACTCACTTGAGCATGCATTTAATTTGGCACATGACTATGAGCAAATGAGTAAAAGCTCAAATGGGTAAGGCCAGTTGATCCCCATCATAAGGGAGCTAGGAAGGTAAATGTGAAACTCTAAAGAAAAAATAAAGAGAAAAGAAAATCGACACAAACCCTAATTTCACTTCTTCGTCCCTCTTGCAATCTCACTTATTTCCTCCTGCTGCCTCTTTGCCTTCCCTGATGGAATACCCTCAACTCCTTCAATTTCTTCTCCAACCCCGTCTTCTTTCCAAGGAAATATTAAATAGCCTCTTTCATTTCAACAATTTCATCTTGCTAGCCATGGTTGGCGTTAGAATCCAGCTAGGAACCACTGGAGCAACGGTGTAGTCGCAGACCTTGTAGTGGATGATGATACCCTATTGACGCTGCAATGACTAGTGGTAAAGTGCATGTATGTGAGGCCAAGGGCCATGGGCTTTCTAGACGAGTTGCAAAAGGCGGGGATGAAGATCTCCTAAGCGGTGACAAAGGGTGAGTTGAGGTTGAGCCCGAGTCTGTAACTTCTATGTTCGAGTCAAGCTTGAGCCTAGATTTGTGAGCTTATTTCAAGCTTAGAGCTCGAGCCTGAGCCAAGCCTTCATCATGCTGTCCAAGCTTGAACATGTTAAAGCTAAGCTCGGCTCGAGTCGGCTGGGTTTGTTCGTAGCCCTTGTTTCAATGGTCGATGTTAGTAGTTTAAAGCTCAGCTTGGCTCGGCTCGGCTCGGCTTGGCTCGGTTTGGCTGGGTTCATTTGGAGCCCTAGCTTTAATGGTTGATGGTAGTAGTTTGGGTTTGTTGTTTTGCAATTGGTGTTTGAATGATTTGTAGGTGGCTTTTGATGGTGGGGCCGGTGTCTTTCTTTGTTCTTATTTGCGAAAATATTGGATGTTAGTAGTAGGAGTGATGGTCATGGACTACTTTTCTTCTGACATGTGGACATGTGAGGCCCACTTTTTGACTAAGATGCGACATGTAATTGGATACTCTAGACCTTATACATGTGTTAGAACAATAGCGATCTTAACTCTTGAGAGACGACCACTAATGCCACTGATGTGGACCACCTTTACATTTTTCATTTTTAGCCGTCTTAATTTTTGTTGAACTAAAATGAAACACAAGAATTTGATTTTCATTGAACGCATGCTACCAGAAGTGTGATGAAGCTGTTAAATCCAATGCTTTTGAAGAGTGTAGATGCTTTTGAAGAGTGTAGATCATTCAGGGAGGAAAGATGAAGATGTGGGGTTTTGCATAAAACAGTCTAGGTTAGGTTTCCTAAGTTATAAAAAAAAATTAAAAGTGAAATCATTTGAAGAGATTATGTGAAAAATGAACATGAACACCAGGCTTATCATAACATTTGGAAAGTTGAATTTGTGATATAAAAATTGAGACCAAATGGTGAAAAGATATAAGTGGTTCAATTGTTTAAGAGTTCAGGAACAAGTTAATGGCTGCTGATTCAAGAGTCGGTAACATGTTAATGATCGATCTTCATTTGTGATATGAGTCTGGGTTGAGAGCTTGACGCTTGTTAATGGAGTGCTTGAGGTCAGCAGTGATGGTCGTGAAATTGGGTTGGGTTGGTGATTACAATAGTTAACAAGGGCATGTGCCTTGGTTCCTATTGGTCAGGTGTGGTGAAATTTGGGGTTACAGGGTGTCCTGCAGGGGTTCTAAAATGTTGATGTAGATGGTAGATTGACTGATAGGGGGGAGGTCAGTGAGTTTTTTTCCTATAGGTTAGGGGATGGCTTGCATCTTTTTTGGAACTTTAGAGAGGGTAGTTTATTTTTGCCTAACTTTTATCTTAAGAAGACCACTTCTGCCCCAAACCCAAAATAAAGGAAAAAAAGAGAAGGGAGTGAATGAATGACAAGTTTGACCATTACTATGAAGTTTCCTAGTAGGTTCATTGTTTTCGATGGAATTGAATGTCAATGATCAGTTTGATCTGGGTGTGAAATCAAAATCTACTTATGAATTGGATGTGGCAATCAGCTTAATTGCAGACTGGAGTTGAAATTCATTGCTTTGATAAAGAACACGTGTCTAGTAAAAAGTAATGCATACTTACCAAAATATCCAGAAAATTGTTATATAACTGTTGCTAGTCGAATATATTTTTAATTTGCATGGCTAGAAGCAGAATAATGGTATTAATGTGGAATTAGATAATCTTATTCCTAGATCAGTTCTAGATTTCCTGTGAGAGAAGGGAGTGAGACAGCTGAAGCTTGTTGGTGGAACTTGAACACTGTGGAGGCTTTAAATAGTTATTTAGTTCCGGAAAAACCCCACAAAAAATGTTATTCGTTTGAAAAACTTGTCTGAAAAAAAATCAAAATCTGCCTATCACGAAATTATCAGTTGTGAAAATCTCATCTAATTCTGACTGCATTTTGATACTAATTGGAAATCATACAAAAATTAAAAAATGTTAAAAATGCCTAATATTTAACGACATATGTACACTATTGAATTAAATGTACTATTTTGGGAGAGAGAGCACTTTTATTTTTTGTTATATATATACACACATAATGAATTCCCCACATCACATGTGCTTCTGCAGCTGGTAGCGAAAGCAATCTTTTGAACAATAGGGCTTGGTTCATTTATTGACTGTCAACCAAAAATTAAAGGAAGAGAGACACTGACTAGGGGGGTCTGACCATCTACAGGCTTCTGCATTTGAGCAAAATGACTTGGCTTATTTTTCTGCCCTTTATGATGAGAGAGAGAGAGAGAGAGAGAGAGAGAGAGAGAATATCATAGCAGCGGTATATAGTCTCCCTGCTCTTGCGGCTAAAGGCATGCTGAACCCCAAAATAGAAAAAAAGGGGGAAAATTGCCTATGTAGGAAAAATCGACCACTTTGTTAGCAAGAAGACTTGCTAACGTTAGACAAAAAATCACCCCCTGCCTACAAGCATTTAGAAAAAACTGGAAAAACACAAAATCAGCCTCAAAATGTGAAATAAGCAGTTCCGAAAATCTTGACAAGTTCTGTTGATATTAAATGAAAATCATGCTAAAATTGAAAGAAGTAAAAAATGACAGAATTTTACTTATGGAGGATGGCAATTTGATGTTGATTCTAAAACACCACATCTTAGGGAAAGGTGGTCCATGAATGCAACTAATTTTGTTGTACAGCATTAATTGAGTATTAGATTTGAACTTCAGCTAGATATTTATTTATTTTTTTGAGAAAATTAACTGAAGGTTATTTGAAGCATGTCTCTTTTGCTTATTATAGTTTTGGGTGATCTGTAGTTGTTTGCCCCAGTAACTCCCTTAACTTGAACCATTGAAAACACCACCCCTCCCTGACTTTTATAATGAGGGAGGGATGATGTTTGGCTGAATGGCTTTCGGCCACTTGGATTGTTTAATTTTTACCATTAATGTAAGTTGAAATTCAGATCCATGATTCAATATATATCTTTTTTATTGAATGTTTATAATACCATTGCTTTCATTTTTCAATTCAAATGGGCATTTTTTATGTGATTGACATTTTTTCTTGAAAGTGGTAAAAAATGAGGAGGGAGGAGATATTTTCTGGAGTTTAGAAATATTAATAAATTAATAAATTTTAACTATGAAAATTTAGTTAATGCTCTGCGAGGGAAATAGTTGCTTTTTACTAATAGAAGAAGCAAATTGAAGCCATGAAAAAATGTTTTAAAATTTCAATTTAAATTACTTAATCTAAATATTCAAAATATAGTTTCATTTAATTATACGTTAATTCTTGTTTTAATTGTTTTGTCTGAATTTTAATTTTATATTTTGTGTAGTTAAAATCAAAAAGGAAAATTCTATAGGATGTCTATGAGACCAATTATGCTATATGGATTACTATGTTGGCCACTAATAAATAACATATCCGAAAAGTAGAAGTTGCCAAAATGAGAATGCTAAGGTGAATGAGTGGTATTACTCTAAAAGGCAAATTAAGGAATGAACTGTGGTTAGTTAGGTGTAGCATTTGTACAAGCTGCTAATGGAGGGGCTGTTGTGATGGTTTGGGGGTTCATGCAATATAGGCCAACTAATGGAGTGAGCTAGTTAATGTTAAAACTGTTGGTGATGGTAGAAGGGGCAAGGGTAGACCTAGAATAACTTGGAATGAGATCATGGAAGGTCAGAAGATATTGTCCAAAATGGTGCAAATCGGTGGAAAATGATTCATGTATTTGACCTATCCTAGTGAGACTTAAGGCTTGATTATTGTTGTAGTTTCTGAAAATGATTTATACTTGTACTTCAATACATAGGATAACTCTTTCTGTGTTCTTACTGTTGATATTTTACTTTTACAACAATTTGCTGTGCCACTGGTATAGTTCCTAATTTGAAATGGTAGCCAAGCATCCCATTTTCTAACTGGGGTTTGTTTTTATAATGCATAATTGAAAGCTTAAAGTAGTGCTTACTCATTATGGTACTAATTTTCCTTTTTAATATATGGAACTGTTGCATCAAAGTTTGATATTCTCACCCTTACTGTGGACAAGAAATTGTTGGCATGGTGCTGTTTTATTTGTGTGGCTTTTGATTTGATTATTGGATGAATGGTGATAGCAGCAGATGCTTTTAAGCCTCCCACCATTGTATTGCTTCATCGTGACTTCTGAGTTTAGTTGTAGTGACGGTCTTCCTTGAATAAAATGTGCTTTTTATCCAAAATCGGCCAAAGCATCTGAAGTTCTGCATGCTGAAACGTACAGTCAGGCTGGCTTTTGCATTGCTCTAACTCACATTTAATGTGTCATAGGATGTTCATTGATTCCTGCAAGAAGTTGAAGATCATGAAGAGCTCTGATGCCATTGGTTTAGGTATGTATACTTTTATAGCTTTTGATTCATTTAACCACTGCTATGTTTGGGTTAAATTGCATCACCTGATTTAATTCCACGTCTTTGTTTTGGAGAACCTTTTACTATTTTTGTTGCTGATCTGGTATTCACAATATAGTTATGCATTCTGGTTGGATATCTATGCTCCATTTCCTGGCTTGCTACTTGCTGCTAGAAGGCAGTTTGTAATATAGGGAGAAATTGATTGGAATAAGTTTCCTGACCAAGAGAATGGGGTGGCCGTGGCCCATTGGAACTGACCATGCCTGCCACAACCATTACCAATAATAAATTTAGTTTTATTCAAGTTTTTGTTGGAATATGGAAATCTCATATATGTGTAAAATGCCTTTCGTAAGTCTATTTATTTAATGAAACAACTGCTTGCAAAGATAGGAACCATGATATTTTTATGAAGTGAAATTGTGCCTTAAAATCTTACTGTGCAATGGCCTGAGATCATTGCCTCATGGTGATTTTTATAATACTTGGTGGTTATATGGGGCAGGGAAGATCTATGCTTAAGACCTGCACCACTGAAATGAAGCACTTTTGGAGTGACCATATTTAAGGGAATCAATTTTAGGGTTCTGGAATCAGCTCTAGTTTCAAATCTCATTTGTATCAATATGGATGTCAACCTCAAAGTTTACTGTTGTTTGTGTGAAGCTTCCTGCATATTTGCAAATTGCATTGCTTATAGCAGAGGATGGAGGCAGCAGTAATCAAGTATCTGCTTGGACTGCTTGCTACCATCCCCCCCCCCCTCTCTCTTCCCTAATCTAGATGAACTTCATTTTTTGTTTGGAGCTCAATTTGAATAAATTGAATATTCACTACTTTTGATCAGCAGAAATCGAGTATCTGCTTCGACTGCTTGCTACCATTCCACCCCCCCTCCCCCCCCCCCCCTCGGCGCTTTCTCCCTAATCTAGATGTACTTCATTTGTTGTTTGGAGCTCAATTTGAATAAATTGAACATTCACTACTTTTGATAAGAGGATTGATCATATAATATCTTTCTGGCTTGGTCCCCAGCTCCCTGGGTTATGGAGAAATCGAAGAACAGGAACTAGCTTGTGTCTGCTGTCCACGACTGCTTTCTGGCTGCCAAAGTTTGTTCGTGATTTCGGTTGATGAGAAAGTGGAGCTGGAGAAGGGAAGTGGCGGGGGATGGCAGTGCATGGGCTGGATGCTTTCTTTGTTATGGCTCGTGTTTTGATTGCATGGAAGAAGTTCCCACGGTAGTCTGTGTTATGTTTATGATTATTATGAGACCTTTTTTTGTTTTTTCTCATTAAGAAAGAAAATTAGTGTTTGGTGAGTTTATTTCTTTATAGGGACCCTTAGTTGTTTGAAGTGCGTTGTATTTGATGGATGTGTGTTTGTGAAAAACAAAGTGTTTATGCCTTTCTTCCCCACGTAACGCCTGTTCTGTCATTTACCTGCTGCAATGGTTCTGAATTTGATTTTAACCTCGTTTGGTTCCGGCGGGGGTGGGGGTGAATAGATGCGAACTATTGACGAGGTTCTTTTACCAACTTTGCAACAAAATTGTACTTGGCCTTCATGGCCAATAATGTAAAATAGATTTTAACAGCTGATGAGATGTCCTTCAAGTAAAGACAGTCTTGAGATTTTTTGAGTTCTGGATGCACGCAATGAATTGGATAGAAATTAATTTATATAATTTTGCTTATTTTTTATATAAATTTTCATTCATATAACTCATCCCCTAGATGTTTCTTGGGGGCAAATAATTTGTTTTGAAGTAATGGGACGTAAATTTCTTAGTTCCAAAATTCTAAAATGGAACGAAATTAATCTTCTAAGAGAATAGACTAAACTTAAGGTAAGCAAATTATAAATTCGTGTTAAAATCCCGAGTATCTTTGTGTGTAATGGGTAAATTAGGAAGGTGTGTAAATGTAGGAGATTATATATTATTCTGTAGGTGGATTATTTCCTTATTTTCTTATTAGAATAGGTGATTGTATTATAAGATTGGGATGTACATAATGTTAATTTACGCAGAGTTGAATAGAATTTGAATTCAACTAACATGTATCAGAGTTAGGGTTTCTCAACCTTAACTAACTATGGCTAGCGTCATCACCAACGGCACCTTCAACAGCAGAGGGTTGACCCTTGCTGAAAATATCGACGATAATTCAGAGATCACATTCGTTGGAGGTTCGAATGGGTTAGACAACACAACTTTTTCACTCGTAGTGGAAAAATTAAACGGAAAAAATTTCCGTGAGTGGGCTCAATCCATAAAATTGGTACTTGAAGGAAAATGGAGGCTAGGTTATCTTACTGGCAAACGGAGGAAACCCGACTCCACCGAAGTTGTAGCCTTGCAAAAATGGAGGTTCGAAAACTCCATGGTCACTGCTTGGCTCGTCAACTCGATGTAGCATTTAATCAGGAAAATCTACTTGTTCTTACCAACGACGAAGGACGTCTGGGACGCCGTTCGTGAGACATATTCTGATGTCGAAAGTTACTCGTAGATTTTTTAGATCAAGACCCGGTTGTGGCAGATGAGGCAAGGTGAGCGAGGTGTTACTGAGTATTTCATGGAGATGACCCATCTCTGGCAGGAGCTCGACCTGAGCATCGAAGAAGAATGGGAATGCTCCGGTGATAGCGCACGATACAAAAAACGACTCGAAAACGAACTGGTCTTCGAGTTCTTGGCCAGCCTCAATCGAGATCTGGATGATGTACGGGGACGAATTCTTGGCCGATGACCTCTGCCATCAACCCGAGAGGTGTTCGCTGAAGTAAGGAGGGAGGAGAGCCGAAGACGCGTGATGCTGAAGCCACAACCGGATCGTGTTGGGTCTGAAATACTAGCCCTAAATTCGGTTGGGTCGGACGTCTCGGCTCTAATTTCAAAAGGCCCGAGAGGATACGGACAAAAACCACAAAAAGGAAAATTATGGTGTGAGCACTGTCAAAAGCCAGGTCGTTCAAAAGAAACCTACTGGGAGATTCATGGAAAGCCTACAGATTGGAAGCCGAGACATTATCAAAAAAATCGTGGGTATCAGGCTACCACTGACAGTTCAACTGAAAAATTACAAGGTGAAAAAAACAATAATATCAGTCCAAGTAGTGCATTCAACCCTGAGCAGTTGGATCAGCTATATAAAATGATTACCTCCATTCAAACATCGGGTCAGTCTTCCACTAGTTCTCTAGCTCACCGAGGTAATTATTTATCAGCCTTAAATACTATATCCTATCACAAATCACCATGGATAATTGACTCGGGTGCATCTGATCATATGATTGGTTCTTATCAATTGTTTTCATCCTATTCACCATATGCTGGAAACCTGAGAGTCAAAATTGTAGATGGTTCACTCTCACTAGTTGCAGGTAAAGGAAGTATTTGCATATCTGACTCCGTAACCTTAAAATCTGTCCTACATGTTCCCAAGTTATATTGCAACTTGTTATCCATTAGCCAGTTAACAAAAGACTCCAATTGCTCTGCTGAATTTGTTTCATCTCATTGTGTTTTTCAGGACCTATCATCGGGGAAGACGATTGGCACTGCTAAAGCGTATGAGGGACTCTACCACTTAGAGGAGGCAAGCTTGAGTGAAGAATGTAATACTGTAATTTGTGATTCTGCATTTATTTCTAGAGATAGTGAACTTTTGTTATGACATTTTAGGATGGGTCACCCAAATTTTCAATATTTAAAACGTTTGTTTCCGTCTATCTGTTCAAATAAAATGTCTCCTGAGTTTCAATGTGAAGTGTGTGAGCTTGCAAAACATCAGCGTGCTTCTTTCCCAACATCCATATACAAACCATCTCGTCCATTTACTATGATTCACAGTGATTTGTGGGGACCCTCAAGATCCCTTAATCGCACCTATACAAAATGGTTTGTTACTTTTATTGATGACCATATTCGCCTTTGTTGGGTTTACTTGTTGAAAAATAAAACTGAAGTTCGTTCCATTTTTGTTAGTTTTCATTCCATGATTCAAACACAATTCAGACTCACATTCAAATTTTACGTATTGATAATGGTACGGAATATTTTAATGATGTTCTGAGAACTTATCTTCAAGAAAATGGGATTGTTCATCAGAGTTCTTGTGTGGATACCCCTCAACAAAATGGGGTTGCTGAAAGAAAAAAACAGACATATACTTGAAGTAGCTCGAGCATTGATGTTTACTACAAAAATGAGAAACTATTTTTGGGGAGATGCCATCTTAACAGCTACACATCTCATTAATCGAATGCCGAGTCGAGTACTTTCCTTTGCCACTCCTCTCTAGAAATTCCAAGAACATTTTCCTACCTCCTCATGACTCCTCTCTAGTATTCCGCTGAAAATCTATGGCTGTACGACTTTTGTTCATATTCATGCTCACCATCGCGATAAATTGGATCCTCATGCCGTTAAATGTGTCTTCATTGGTTACTCCCCTACCCAGAAAGGCTACAAATGCTATGACCCTGTCTCAAAGAGAATGTTTGTTAGCCTTGATGTCACATTCTTTGAAACCATTCCTTATTTCCCAAAGCCCTCTTTTCAGGGGGAGTAATGGAGTGAAGATCGGTTCTTTGACTTCTTTACCACAGAGTCTATCGAGTCTCCTATTACCACTGAATTTGTGCCATCTATTGAGTCTCTTATTACTTCATTCCCTGACCCATCCACTGAGTCTCCCATTGCATCACTTCTTGACCTGTCAAACACAAAAGAGCACTTAACCTCAAGGGGGGATGCAGGGAAGCAAAACAACACAGACATACTAGTTTACTCAAGAAAGCCAAACACAAAGAACATGGAGAATCTCATACCTGAGACACCAAGAGCGTTGGAACTGGTGATGGCTCCGAACAACCATGAGTCTCATGAGCTCTCTTCTGATAATCCTGTACCTGAAGACATCAATTTACCTATTGCAATCAGAAAACAAACTAGGTCATGTACTCAATATCCCTGGTCTAAATATATGTCTTATAAAAGCTTGTCTATAGGATATCGTGTCTTTGTCTTTAACCTTGGCAGGATGAGAATTCCAAAGAATATTCAGGAAGCTCTGGAAATACCTAAATGGAGAGAGGCTGTCATGGAGGAAATGCGGGCTCTGGAGAAAAATGGGACTTGGGATGTAATGAATTTGCCAAGAGGGAAGAAGCCAGTTGGTTGTAAATGGGTCTTCACAGTGAAATATAAATTTGATGGTACAATTGAACGATATAAAGCCCGACTCATTGCAAAAGGATTCACACAGACTTATGGCATTGACAATACAGAGACATCTGCACCGGTGGCAAACTTGAATACAGTTCGGGTTCTCCTATCCTTGGCAGCCAACTTAGATTGGCCACTACAACAACTTGACATTAAGAATGCATTTCTAAATGGTGAGTTAGAAGAAGAAGTCTACATGACAATACCACCGGACTTTAGCAAGAAAGGTGAAGAAAACAAAGTATGTAAACTCAAGAAGTCCTTGTATGGACTCAAGCAATCTCCCAGGGCATGGTTCGACAGATTTGCAAAAGTAATAAAGAACCAAGGATATCGACAAGGGCAATCTGATCACACCCTATTCTTCCAACAGTTTGAAAGAGGTAAGCGAACAATTCTAATAGTGTATGTTGATGATATAATTTTAATTGGGGATGATATAGTAGAAAAGGAAAGATTGAAGAAAGTTCTAACTACTGAATTTGAAGTTAAAGACTCGGGACAAATGTGGTACTTCTTGGGCATGGAAGTTGCTAGAACGAAAAAGGGTATTAGTGTCTCTTAATGAAAGTATATCACTGATCTCCTAATTGAAACTAGCATGCTAGGATGCAAACCTAGTGAAACCCCGATTAAAGCAGTAAAGAGGGCCAAAGACTGTGGAATATCTGTTGAAAAGGAGAGGTATCAGAGATTGGTTGGTAAGCCAATGTACTTATCACATACCAGACCAGATATTGCATTTGCAGTTAGTGTGGTAAGTAAACACATGCATTCACCAAAAGAAGCTCATTCAGATGCTGTATACAAGATCCTTCGATATCTCAAGGGCTCCCCGGGCAAAGGACTCTTCTTCAAGAAATGTGAAAGCAAGGAAGTAGAGATCTTTACAGATGCAGATTGGGTAGGATCAGTGGAAGATAGAAGGTCCACCACCGGTTATTGCACATTTGTTTGGGGAAATCTGGTAACCTGGGGAAGCAAAAAATAGAATGTAGTCTCGTAGTAGTGCCGAAGCTGAGTTCAGAGCAGTTGCTCACACATGTGTGGCATTTATAACTTCAACATCCTGAGATAATACATATATAATTTCCCAATCAAACAACTGAATTAACCTAAATAATTATTGCATACATACTTCCTCAAATGCACATATGCTCAATTCCTAAACTATAATCCATATATCATTTTACCCGCGTTCCTGAAACACCACCCACTGGGGTCCTCAACCCTTGCCTACAGGGTCTCAAAACTGAAAATATAATTCCCTGATTTTACTTCACAAAACTCCAGTATATTCGCATATAATATAAAATCTTGCCTCAAATGAATTAATACTAAAAATACTCAAATAATCTACTTACCCTAGTTTTAAGATGGTTCCCAAACTTCTCAAATCAACATTTTGCTCCGGTTATGTTGTAGAGAATCTCCCCAGGATCACCGTGGTAGCTTCTGATTATCGAACCGGGGAGAGACGGAGCTAGAATCTTAGAGAGAAGTCAGAGGAACCATTTTAGAGAGAGAAAGAAAGAAACTGTAAAAATGAATTTTCTTTGTTAAAAATCCGAATTTGGCCTACTTATACACCTGTCGTCGTCAACCAGACACGTCACTTTGTCGATGAAGCCAAGAAGGGATTTCGTCGACAAAATCACAACCTTCGTCGATGAATTTCAGGCCCTGTAATTACCCCTCTGGATAATCTTTCGTCAACGAAACACGTAGTGTGCGACGAATCCAAAAGGGATTTCGTTGACGAAGCTGGTGGGTTCGTTAACAAACCCTGCTTTTCCCTCATTTTTAAAATTTCTTTTTTTCCTTTCTTCTTTTATTCGTTAATAGTATAATTCTTCGGGTCTCTACAATCAGCATCTACATAACCCTGCAATTTCAAACTTGCACCCTTGAAACAAAGACATGTATATGATGAACCCCTCAAATATATCAGAATTCACTTGATTGCTTCCCAATGCTACTTTCCTTGCTTACTTATGAATCTGCTCACAACTCCCACTGCATGTGCAATGTCTGGCCTTGTACACACCATGACATACATCAAGCTTCCAATCGGTGAGGCATAGAGTACCTTGCTCATATGGTCCCTTTCTTCTTCTGTCTTCGGTGACTATTCTTTACTTTGTTTGAAATGACTACCCAAGGGTGTGCTCACTGGTTTGGCTTCATTCATGTTGAACCTATTGAGAATTTCTTCATATACTCTGACTGTGAAAGCTTCAATGTACCATTAGCCTTGTCTCTAATGATTCTCATACAAAGGATTTGCTTTGCAACTCCCAAATCCTTCATTGCAAATTGTTTTCACAATTGCTTCTTCAAATTGTTAATCTCCTCAATACTAGACCCTGCAATGAGCATGTCATCTACATACAACAGTAGAATGATGTAAGAATTTCCAAAGAACTTAACATAACAATAGTGATTGGTTTCACATCTCTTGAACCCAATTTTATGCATAAAGCTATCAAATTTCTTGTACCACTGTCTTGGAGCTTGTTTTAGGCTATACAAGCTATTTCTCAGTTTACAGACTAGATTCTCTTGTCCCTGGACATTGAACCCTTTAGGCTGAATCATGTAAATGTCTTCCTCCAAGTCACCATGAAGGAATGTCGTCTTCACATCTAATTGCTCGAGATGTAGGTTTTCTACAGTCACCATTCCTAGTACCAGTCTAATTGTTGACATCTTTACAATTGGAGAAAATATTTCTGTAAAGTCAATGCTCTCCTTCTACTGGAATCCTTTTACAACTAATATGGCCTTGTAACGCTTGTTACCATTATGCTCATTCTTTATTCTGTACACCCACTTGTTGTGCAAAGCCTTCTTCCCTATTGGAAAATCAATTAGTTCCCACGTCTAATTCCCCAACAAGGAATCCATCTCATCCTTCATGGCTAACTGCTACTTGCTTGAATTTTCATCCTGCAACGCTTCATCATAACACTTTGGCTCACCACCATCAGTCAACATGAGATAATTTAGAGCGAGTGAATAATGCTATGGAGGTCTAATGGTCCTGCAAGATCTACGAACCATAGCTACATGTGTACTTTAATCTACCTGTAATTCTACATTCTCCTTATTCTTTTCACCCCTTTCCTGAACAATACTTTTAGTAAACTCATCTAAGTTAACAAACTCAGATTTCTTCTGATCTATCTCTGTGACATCTGACACTACAGTTGACCTGTCCTTGTACATAACATATTCATTAAATATCACATTTCTACTTTTAATGATTTTCCTGTTTTGCTCATCCCAAAATCGATAGCCAAATTTCTCATCATCATAGCCAATGAAAAAACATATTTTAGACTTTGCATCAAGTTTACTACGCACATTAGAATCTATATGAACATAAGAAACACAACCAAAAACTTTTAAATGGGAAAAATTTACCTTTTTATTGCTATAAACCTCTTCAGGAAGTCTGAACTGCATGGGAACTGAAACTCCTCGATTTATCAAGTAAGCTGCAGTACAAACAACATCAGCCCAAAAAGTTTTTGGTAGTCCAGCATGCAACCTCATACTCCTAGCATGCTCATTGAGAGTTCTGTTCATGCGCTCAACCACACCATTTTGCTGTGGTGTCCTAGGAATGGTCTTCTCCACCCTGATTCCATGTGCAACACAATACTCACTGAACCCTCCATCTATGTACTCTCCTCCATTGTCTGACCTCAAACATTTTACTTTTAAACCCGTTTCTATCTCAACCATAGCCTTCCACTTCTTAAAAGTTTCAAATACATTAGATTTATTTTTCAGAAAATAAACTCATACCTTTCTGGTTAAGTCATCAATGAAAGTAATGTAATACCTTGAACCTCCAAGCGATGCAACTAGAGAAGGCCCCCACAAATCAGTGTGCACTAAGTCCAATTTTCTAGCCTTCGGTGTCCTGCCAGTTTTCAAGAAACTCACCATTTTCTGCTTTCCCAAGTTGCAGCTTTCACACAAGTCAAAATCAACGGACTTCATTTCTGGTAGTTTCCATTTTGATAGTAACATCTTCATCCCTTTCTCACTTATGCGACCAAGTCTGTGGTGCCATAAGCTCGTATAAGTACTTGCTTTAGCAACTGTAAATGTATCTCTATGATTTGAGGTCATGTATAGTGTACTAGACTTCTTTCCACGAGCCAATACTTTAGCTCCCTTTGCAACCTTCCAGGTGCCACCAGTAAACAACATTGTATGCCCTTCATCATCAAGTGGTTCGACAGAAATGAAATTCCTTATCAGATCAGGAATATGTCTTACCTTCTCTAGTAACCAAACAGACCCATTGGACAACGACATCCAGACGTTTCCCATACCCATGACATCCAAGGCTGTACCATCAGCCAAATACACCTTACCAAAATCACCTTTTACATAGTTATGTATGATTTCATGGTGTGAAGTGGTATGAAACGAAGCTCCTAAGTCCAAAACCCAATCATCCAGTGGACTGTCTACAGCAAGAAGTAATGCATCCTGTACCTGTTCTGTTACAGCATTAGCAGACTCATCCTCATTCTTCTTTTTAAGACTTTTACATTGCCTCCTAAAGCGACCCGTTTTCCTACAGTTCCAGCATTGTCCTTTTTTGCCAGATCTAAATTTACTTCTGTTCCGATTATAATTTCTGAATTTTGATCCACCCCGATCTGAATTTCGGTCATTACCTCTACCTCTTGTCTCAAGGTTTAAGGCAGAACCAGATCCTAAGGTTTCACCTGCATCTCTTCTACGAATCTCCTCAGCCAGAATTAAATCTCGTATATCATTGTACTTCAGTTTTTCTTTTCCTGTAGAGTTGCTTACTGCCATCCTCATTGCTTCCCAACTGTTTGGCAACGAAGTCAAAACGATCAGTGCATGAATCTCATCATAAAAATCAATTTCTACAAACAACAATTGATTTGTGATAGTGTTAAACTCATTCAGATGTTATGCTACTGATGCATTCTCTGCCATCTTCATATTAAACAGTTTCTTTATCAGATGTACCTTGTTATTTGCTGATGGTTTTTCAGACATATTAGACAAATCTTTCATCAGATTTACTGTGGTCTTCTCCTTCACAACATTGTGTGCAACAGACCTAGACAGAGTTAATTTGATAACTGCTAGTACTTGTCTGTCAAGGAGAGTCAATTTCTCATCCTTTATAGTAGCATGTTTTTCTCTTAAAAGCTGTAGATGCAACTTCTTCTCATAGAGATAATCCTCGAACCAGATCCTCTAGAATCCAAAGTCTGTGCCATCGAACTTTTCTATTGTAGACGCCTTTTCTGTTTCCTTTACCATTGCTCCCACTCGAACCTAACCCTAAGCTCTGATACCAATTGTTAGGAATTAACATGAGATTCCCAGATCCCGTGAGAAACAAAAATAGAGAAACAATCCACCCCAAAGAAAAACAATCACACGCACAAGACAATATTTACGTGGTTCGACAATTTTACCTACGTCCATGGAGTTACAGGGATTTCACTATTATCACGAATAAAAATACAGAGAGTGTCGTACAATAATTTTCTCTCTCGCTCTCAAAATGTTGGCCTAATCTAATCACCCAAAAAATAATTGTTTTATATGCAGCACACAGGGTTCCGAATGGGCTACAAAATGAGCCCAAAATTTTTTTGGTCCAAGCCTTCGCTCCATGGACTAAGTCTTAGGATAGAAATCTCTCTTTAAAAGTCACGCAGCATTAATTCGGATCGGGTCATCATTATTCGGATCAAACAAAATTAGGCTCCGCAAAGCCCAACACTAACTTTTTCTAAGGTTTCAAAAATTTTAGAGACCTTTCCTGAAGTTTCAAGAATTTCGTTGACCTTGTCTAAGGTTTGCTGAAAATATACAAAACTCTCCTTGTACTTTGGAAAAAGATAAGTTTTTTAAGTGAAGGTATGTGTCCTTTTGGTAAACTTGAGGGGAGGTTTGTGATATTTTTGAAACTTTTGGAGATGTCTTTATCTTTTTACCAAACTTTAAGGAAGGTGAGTGTCTTCTACCTTAATAAAAATACAATACTAATATCACATCTGAGCCTAAAAGGGGCACGATGTACACAATCTTTGTTCCTGTGAACTTTTAATTCCTAACCTGCAAATTTAAATTTATGGGCTATGCCTGTAAATTGCACCAATCCTTGTAATGGAAACAGTGATGAATAATTAATTGGGCTTACACCAGGCTATAAAAAGTTTCAAAAATTTTAAATTGGGGTGAATCTATAATTGTACTAATTAATAAGATTGTAAATGAGATCATTGTTTAATTTCAAATAATTGTTTCGACACAACATAAGTCATCCAAATGATCGCATAGGCTTATGAAAGCACAAAAGTCGGATTTTTTCAAGAGAAACAGAGTGCAAAGTGCATGGATAAGCTCACACTAACCGTTAAGCTCACACTAACCGTTAATTCAGGAAGGAATTGGAATGTTAAAAAGCCATTGTCAACAGTAACTCAAAGTGTAAAATAGCTCAGCAGCAAAAAGTAGGGAAGTCATTTTCCCACTTCTAAGGTGGAGTGATTAGGCCGCATTTCAGATTTGATCATGATGTTCCCATCTTCTTAATTGGTACCCAAAGTTTATAAGCTTCACATTTTTATCCTCTGTATTCCCAATATAATAAGATATTTTAATGTTCATGTTCATGCTAAGCCCACTGCAATTAGTGCGCTAACTGCTCTTAGATGCAGAGTTATTCTGTTCTTTTTTTTATTTTATTTTCCTTTTTTTACAAGTGATATGATTAAAATTCCTTCACATTTGGTTTCAAGAAAATGATTCTTTTGACTTTCCATACTTGGAAAATCCTCTTCTTCTTGTAGAAACAGGGGAGCATAGTTTGAACACGAGCTTGAACTGAACTGGGTTTGTGTTTGTGCAAGTGGAAAAACATTGATAACAATTGATTGGTTCATCTAAAATAAAATAAAACAAAATAATGTTTAATCTATTAACACATAATGCCAACAGACTGATTTGCTAAATCATCTGAGATCCTTCCCTTACTCTGTACTTTTTTATTTTTTCAATGCTTGATGTGACAATTATCTAGGCCTGCATTGTAGCAATTTTTGACCTTTTCCTTCTGCGAGATTTGACCTTTGCATTTGGCACCACTGTTAGCCCTGTGATGCTCAGTTTCTTTTTCATTTTTTGTTGGTTTTTTTTCCTCCACATTGGTGATTGATTGATACTTTTAATTATTCTCAAATTACTATATGCTTAATCATGCCCAGCATCACTAAATAATTGAAAAACTAATCTCTTAGAGGGGGGACTTTGGATAATCATGATTCCTTGAATTCAATAATAAAAGTTTTATGGCATTTGATGTTGTCCCTTTCTGGTAGTTAATGGCCCCTTGCCCAGAGTAGCTTTGAAAAGTGACAGCCCTATTGGAGCTATTGTACTAGTACTTTTTAGAAAACAGTGGAATTAACCTGTAGAAAACTTTTATCTTCTCCTCTCATTCTTGAAGAGCGAGGACTGATGACTTCATGCCAGTTGTGAGTGAGTAGGGCACCATGTACAATTTTTTTTTTGCATGGTTATGGCATCTGGGGTTGCTAGTACGGCCACTGCCATATGTTTCCCATTTGTTGAATTATATGAGAGAGATTAGATGTGATTCTCATCAGATTGAAGATTGGAGATCCTATCCTATCCTCCCCTGTTCTTGTTCCCCTGTTTTATGCAGTTACAAGTATTAATTTTTTGTAAAATTAACAGTTGTGGGTAAATGGGACAAGACAGAGGGCAGGACAGAGAGCCTAGGTCCTCAATACTTCGAGGTAACAAGTAACAACACCTACATTTTGGTAGGTCATTGTCCTCACATCAACCAAATGTGCCACTATTTCTTTTTAGGCTCATTTGGTGTCATCTGCCCTCTACAAGCAGGGTAGAAGCTTCCTTGAAGAACAGAAAAATATATATATATATATATATATATATATATATATATATATATATATATATATCCCCCCAGTGCATATTAGGAACTTTCCTGCAAATTGGGAACTTTGGATGGTATGAAAATTATTGCATTTATCTTTTAAGCTCAGAATACACTTTTCTTTAATGGAAGAAGAAGAAGAAGAATAAGAAGAAGAAGAAGAAGAAGAAGAAGAAGCCTTTTGGCAGCAATTTCCCAATCATGCTTTCTTACATTTTCTAGTTTGAAGTTTGAACATGGCCCAATTTTTTTCTTATTTGCTGGGGTTTGATCACTATAGCTCTTGATGACTTCTTTTGAAGCTCTGCTATAATTTAAATCATGGGGAAGTTGAACTGTCTGAATTTCAATAAATATTAAAATGAAGAAAGGGGAGGTTAAGGATTGAGTTTAGATGCAGTTAACAATTAATTAGTAAAGAAAGGTGCAGTGGTGGTTGAGCCCTGTTTCAATTATTGACATTAGAAGTTATTGGTTAAGAGAAAAAAATTGCTTGGATTATGTTGCTAACTAAACCTTTCCGCTTACTTTTCAAATTCGGATTATTAAATTAAAAGCTGTATTATTATTATATTTAAAAGAAGACTACATTCAGGTAATAGAAATCTTCTTTTCAAGCAAAAGGCAGATTATGTTAGTGCATTTTGCTGCCGTTAACTAATTTGTTAATTAATCAAGATTAGTACTGCTCCCATGGCTGTTGGACTGCGCGCTGTCCCGATTGATAATCGAGAGACCCTCGATCCGAGGAGCTCCTAAGTGTTGGAATTAGTTTGATTTGTCTCCAAATATTTTTGATCTAGGAGCTTTAAAAAAATTCTGAGTTCATTTTTCCAAAAATGAAAAAAAAAATACCCAGATTCAAGCTGACACTACTAGGCCTACTTCCATACATGCATGTGCAGGTTTTGCAATTTTCATAGCTCTCTAATCCATCTCTCTTAGTTCCTACTTGCACAAGAGTGCTTTAGGAAGCAACTTCAATGAAGATTGACTTGTGGTGGCCTAAGAAATTGCGCATCAGATGCAAAATGCATGCATAAACTCTGTAGAGATATTTGTGTGTGCTTTAAGCTTTTCATGCATTGAACAATTGCAACAGCCGTTTGGCATTGGAAAGATTCTTGTCTTTGTATTGCTAGACACCTAGAACAAAAACTTCAAAAGAAAAAAAAAAAATAAAGACATCTGGTGAAATTGCTATGGCTGCCCTAGAGACCATCTTCCCTCAGATGCTTGCTGGAAACACTCAGTGACAATCAATGGACAATTCAGAGGCTTGCAAGGCTCAGAGCTTTGTTCTGAGGTGTAGCCATCCCCCAAGGGGAAAAAGAAGACAAGAAGAATTTTTGGATTTTTGCTTTTGGGTAATCCATTAAGTTGCTGTTGAGGGGATGTGCCCCTTTTGTTTATGTGTATTAAGCTTTCAGCTAGCTAGGGCTTGTAGGGACAATTATTTGGATCAATGTCTAGTTGGGTAGAATTGAAATAGGTAGGAAGCTGTTTTTCTTGGGCCCAAAATTGTTGGCAAAGGCTCCTCTTATGTTTTGTTCATCACCATTTTATATATTAGACTAGCTAGAGCCACACTATGGCTGAAACTTGTTCACAAGTTAATTAATTAACAATTAACAAGTGAACAAATGTTGCCTACAATTATGAGTGTGTTGTTGCATGAGATTGTTGTGATTGCAAATAGCAAATCTTGTCGAACAGCCGCTAAAGAAAAACGTCTTGGGAGATTACTGTTTGGGAGGCCCTAAGTCATTCCCATAATCTCTCTAAGCTTAAGTTTGAGGAGGATTTGAGATGGGAAAAAAGGGGTTGATGTTTTCTTACCTTTCCTCGATCTTTATTGGGTCCTAGTTTTGTGGCGATTTGATAGGACTAGCACTGGATCGTGGAGTTATTTTTTGCTTAACATTGTAATGGTTGAGAAGTCTATTTTTTTATTCGTAGATTTGCTGTCATTTAGCTCTCCACTTTTCTCACATTGCGAGCTACTAAAGTGGTTGTCGATCTTGCCTTAGCGACATGCATGACACTTGTCTATATCAAGCAACCCTAGGCTTTCCCTTCTCACTGCTTGGCATAAAACGAAAGGGGCAAGGGTGCACAACCACTAGCCTTGAAATGAGAAAAGCAGGACTTAAAAGCACTTAACCAGTTCTACTTTGGATCTTATCTTCCATTTTTCTACCTTTGAATCACTTTGGAAAAATATTGCTAATTAACACCTAGATAGAAAAAATGATTTTTCTCTATTTAAGAAATAACGGTTTAGAGTCATCAATACTTGATCTAAATAACACTCTTAATGACATTTATTAGACTAATTTAAATTTACTGAAAGTATAAAATCTATCTACATTTTTAAAGCTTGACTTTAGGAGTATAGATTTGCACCAAAAAGGCATTAATGTCTCCATAGTTCCTACTTGGCCAATGGTACATCTTCAAACCTAACAAAAATTTCAATTACATTCTATTATTTTTTTTGGTAATACCTACATTATTTTCATAGTATCTAATAAAACAAATAATGATTCTCTCATTTTAAGAATTTTAAGGATACACTATCCTTAATCTTCGCTAAAATAAGTAAATATATTGAAATAGTGGTTGACAAATAAAATCAAAATTATTGCTTTTGTTTGAATATTATATTTCACGACTTATCTTTTATAAGAATTTCTCAGTATGCTATGGAGGCACCATAAGATACTTTTACTTCTTGGTAATATGAGGGATGTCGTTAATTATCATAACGTCCTCTCCAAATTATCCATCATTAAAGTTAGTAAGTAATAACTTGCTCCAAAAAAATTCAACATTAAATAGACAAATAAAACACACATTATGTTGTCAACTTTATTAATTTAGTTTTCAAAAAGGATTCTTGAGCACCGATTGATATTTTAGAAAGGTTCGTAAAGCTTTTTTTGCGCCACGGACATTAATAAACAAGTTGCTATCATAACATTCCTGAATCATTTAATCAACCATCACTAGGGTTTAATTAGTATTTTATACTTAAAATGTTGATAAAAGCTAAAACACGATTAGTTTGCATTGCGTAGTTAAATAAAAAAATAAACACTTTAATTTTTCTACTAAACTTTCTTCTTATATCCCTCTTAATATTTCACGAAAAGATCTTCAAAATTTTCAACTCCTTAAAAAATATTATGCTTCTTGCTATGACTTTACTCTCCAACCTTTTAATTTTTATTTGTGTTTTTCTTCTTTTGGTGAAAAGATATATATTCATGGAGCTTCAAGGCCTCAAAAAATCATGAACTTCCTTGAATATTTGATTCTCACAACACTTATAGGTGCTCCCTAGACTTAATGGTTGTCGATAGTTATTTTTTGCCCAAACAATTTCATAACCTAATTAAATATTTAAAATTTTAAGTTAAAATAAAGAGGGAAGAAAATTCGTACAGGATAGTCGACGAGCCACACCGATCCCTAATTTCTCTATTTTTATTTTTATTTTTTTTGAAAAAAGAGAGCGGAACCTCCTCACTTTATTAGAAAACCTCTCACTTATGACAAAGGAAAACCATGGTTCCAGTAAAGTAAATTACAAACATATAGAAACAAAACGTACCGAAAAGGAAAACAAAGACAAAACAACACATTAGACTCTTAAATTAGGGAGACCAATTTTGTTAAGTTGTATCATGCCTCTAACTAGATGAGGTAAAGAATCAAACTCTAGATATCTCATAGTGGTACCTTCCTCTCCTTGATGTGCCAACAAATCCACAGCCTTATTTCTTTCTCTGAATTGGTGAGCAATGGTAAAGTTTATCATGGAAAGAGCCTCAAGCAAACTCTTCCCAAAAATCTCACAAATACCATACTATGCATTTATGAGAACGAACTCAATCGACCACTACATTAGAGTCACATTCAATCTCCACATTCATATAACTCATCTCTTTGCATATCTGCACTCCCTCCGTTAGGGCCCTAAGTTCAGCTTTATTATTAGTGTCATAGCCAAAAAAGGACGAATAAGCACCCAGGAAATCCCCGCTGCAACCTCGAATCACACCACCCCCTCCACAAGTCCCTGGATTCCCACGATAACTACCATCTACGTTCAGATTGATGGACCTAACCCGAGGAATCCCCCACCTAATTTCTCTATTTTTTCATGTATATGTAAAGAGTTCTAGAGTCACCGTAATAGCAGTCAATTAGTCTCTATGGGATGGTTGAATGGTTCAATTAATTTTCAAAATTAGAATTTTTTTTATTTGAGTGGCTGATAGATCCAAGTGTGCCAAATGTAATGATTGTTGTCACGTGTCAGGCAATGAACCAAGTTGTTGTTTGTTGATTATTGGTGGTTGTGTTGGTTGAAATTTTGAATTTGAAATTTCAACTCCATATATCTCCACCATATTTATATAGACCATGCATGGTTCATTTCTTAGAATATAGAGAACTAAGTCTTTTGGGTGCTAGGAATATTCACATTTGATATATGGGTAAATGTTTAAGAGAGATCCCATCAGTCTCTTATTTCTTTCTTGAGTAATTTGGGTGAGTGTGTTGGGCTTTGTGGAACCTAGTTGTTTGTTGATCCTAATGATGTCCCAATCCGAATTAATGCTGCGTGGTCTTTAATGAGAAATTTTAATCCTAAGGCTTAGTCCATGGAGCGAAGGTGATTGATCAACCTCTGAGACGTGGTCGAGGGGCTATTTTACAACCCTTTTCTTTGAACTTTTCTTTGATTCTGGTGTTGTTGATGAGTCAAAACATTCACTAGAGTGTATGGTAGAGTCTAGTTGTTGACAAATTGATGTGCCTTAATGGTTCAAAAATTTTATTTTTCAAGCATTTCTCAAAAAATTATAAAATTATAAAATGAGTGTCCATGATGTGACCTCTCGATATTTTCTAGAGGTTTTCAAGGTCACTTTCAAAGAGATTTGAATGTATGTAGATTCCTAGCTCTCCCACCAAGCAACCAATTTTAAAGTCAATTTAGAAAAATGACATTTTTTTTAAAGTAATCATCCATGAAGTGGCTTGAGGATGGAAAGATATTTGATTTTCTAAAATTAACAAACTTTATGATTTTGTTTTTTAGAGTTTTTTTTTTTTGGGAAAGTAATATTTTTTTAATTAAATAAGGTTTTTTAATCAATATTTCAATCAAGATTTCAAGTGTCGTCAAGAATCATCAAACATTTTCTAATCTAAAATTAAAAATATTTTGATGAATTACAAATGACTTGATTCCTCTTTTAAAGATATATAGACAGTCTACTTTATATATTCAATTGTCACAACCGAAAAATCATTTTTTTTGTGTTGTTTAATGTTTTGAAAAGACATTAAACTAGTAAGATCTACATAGGTTCAAGTCCTCTGCATAAGTTTTACGAAAGTCTTTTTGAAAGGGGTTTGGGTGATTGAATATTTCTTATTAAAATTTTTTTAACAAAGGGAGATTTGTCTTTCGTAGGTGATCAACCATCCATTAAGGGATGGTCGACTAGCCTTGCTTGAGAGCAATGCAAATTGATCGATCTCAGGAGGGTGGTCAATTGGTCCTAGCTACCTCCCATATTTAATAAATTTTGACACTTTTTATTCACATAAAATTGATTTTTCTTTAGGGAGACACACATACACGCGCATAAGGTAAGAACGGTAACCATTTATAGAATGAATGTTTTATGGTGCTAATCTCTTAATTTCACTGAAATCAAATTAAGGGATTACCTTTCCTATTCACAATTGTACTTCAAAACTTAAAAATCTTTTAAAAAGAATTTCCTTTATTTTGCCTTTTTTAAAAAATTAAAATAAAGTGATGATATAATTTTCTAAAATAAAAGGATAAGTTGGATAGCCAGTAGTTCGGTTATATATACGTATTTTTTCAAAATTCTCTTTAAATTTATTGGCAACCAAATGGGTCATCCAAGATCAACGTCAATAATGGTAAATTAGTGAATAAGTACAAGTGTCTGGGGAGATCCATGAAAATTCCAAAATTCAAAGGAGATTTGTGTCTTTTTGTCAAAGTTCATGTAATTTTTGAAAACTCATGTGAGGTATGCATATTTTAATTTCTTAAAGCTTAGGAGAGATCAATTTTCTTAATTTTATAAATAATAAAAAATAATTATTAAAACGGGAAGGCTTCCCTCCGTTTTTTTTATGATAACAACCTAGATTTTCCTTTCTACCTCTTGCATAATTGGTGATAGTCCATTTTGCCTGGGGATAGCCTAGATACTTTTTGAAGAAACTAACCCTAATTAAGTTTCCTCTTCTTTTCTCTCTCTTCCTTCTCTTTCTCTTTCTCTATTTCTTTATCTATGGAAACCTCACAATTTCTTCTTCTCTTCTTTTGTTATGATGGTGATTACGAGTGAACTGGATTCTCCTAGATAAAATTGAGCTCATTTCGAGAAGCTTCTCTCTCTCTCTCTCTCTCTCTCTCTCTCTCTCTCTCTCTCTCTCTCTCTCTCTCTCTCTCTCTCTCTCTCTCTCTGTTTCCTTAAATTTTCCCATGTTTTTTTTTTCATTTCTTTTTCTATCCTATACCCTTTCTAGTGATATGGAGTAGATTGACATTGAAACTTTTCTATTTTTTCTAAGATTTTCTTTTTAAATTTTTAGGGTTTCGATGAAGTATCTCTTCCTAAATTTCTCTTTTGATTCTGACAATTCATATTTTGAATGCTATTATCTCTATCTCATTGACTCTCTGAAACTCTTTAAATCTTTCCTTTTTTGAAACCTCTGTGCTTTCTAGGATCTATTCTTTGATTCCTTCAATGCCTTTTGAAATCTCTTTAACTCTCTTTAGAGATTCCCTTAGAAAATGCTCGAGAGCCTGGTTTATAGACAAATTTCCTTGAAATATTCTTATAAGAAATGGTTCCTCCACATATGCTTTGAAATTCACCAGTTACCAGACGTGATCTTAATACTTGGATCCATTAAAATATTATGAGACACCCAAATCAAATCATATCTTTTACTTGAATGAGTTCAAGCCAATATGACATTCTCTGGTTGATAAATTCTAAATCTTCTATGGAGGAACCATTTCTTATAAGTCTTTCTCAATCTTTTCTTTCTTGGCGCCAAAAATTTGATGTGGCAGGCCTTATGTACACTCACTTACCCGATGCAAACACCTCATAGTCATTATATACTTGCTCCTAAACACACCAAACCAATTCAAAATGAGTGTCTACACCTTTCTTTCCCTTCTAAAACAATTCTCCTCATACGTACCATGCATGCTTTGATCTACATATCTCTAAATTGTCCCCTCCAGCTCACTTGGTTAATTTGATGCTTGCTTTGCTCTTTAAGTCATGATTTTTCTACTTTTACCCTTGCTATTTGTATGTGCCATTTGTCAATTTGTGAATTTTTTATTTCTCTCTTATCATTTTGACTATTATTGTGTTCGAAGGGGTTAGCCTCATCCAAATGGCAAAGATTGACTTTGAGAGAGAGAGAGAGAGAGAGAGAGAGAGAGATCAAATGTCATAGCTACCATGTGGAAATCCGTAAGGCTACCACGTGTTGCCAATGGATTGCACATTCCAATCAAAAACATCTTGCTACCCGAGTAAGCTCAAAAAGACCTACAACAAATTTATGAAAATTTTTACTATTAATTTTTCATTTTTCTTGTACTTTTTAAATTAAATATATATACAAAACTTTAACAATAAAAATGTATTAAAAAACACTGGTTTTGCTATATAATTATCTGACAAAATAGAGTTTTTAATATGATAATAGACTCTCATGATAATAATTTGGAAGCAATTTTATCGTGCGTAAAGGAAGGAATAAATGACATTTTCTTTCTCTTTTCATTTTATACTTATAGAACTTTTCAACTCAAGTTTTGAGGAGTCCCATGCCCTCGAGTTAAAGCAATCCCTCCTTTATATAATTCCATCTCTTTCATATTCTTTAAGTTTTGTTCGAGTTCCAAATTATCTTAAAAACTACAGACATATCTCATTTTACCTCCTTTTCCGATACATATATCTATATATATGCACAATTAATTCAACTTGGACATTTACATATTCAATTCTCTCCCTTCTAATTAATTAATATATGCTCATCCTAATACATAAATTGAGTAATTTAACAGTACTACTTAGGTTAATAATTATGTTATAAAATTTTTATATTTCACTTTTCCGTGGAAAATCTAACCTTCATATCTCACTTTCAGAGCGATGAGCAGAATTGATCGAGCTCTAGGTCGAGTTCATAAATTTGCCTACGAAAATTTGTGCACCACAATATTAGATATGAGCGTCATACTCATGCAAGCACAAGATTTCCATACGCAAATTTACCCATTTGATTTTTCAAGGACAACAGCCCAGATGAGAGACGATGCCTCTCTACCGGATGGCGAGAGAGAGAGAGAGAGAGAGCTGATGCAAACAATATAAATTTTAATGTTTGATTATTAAATCTTTCCTATTCACAATTGTACTTCAAAACTTAAAAATCTTTTAAAAAGAATTTCCTTTATTTTTCCTTTTTAAAAAAATTAAAATAAAGTGATGATATAATTTTCTAAAATAAAAGGATAAGTTGGATAGCCAGTAGTTCGGTTATATATACATATTTTTTAAAAATTCTCATTAAATTTATTGGCAACCAAATGGGTCATCCAAGAGCAACGTCAATAATGGTAAATTAGTGAATAAGTACAAGTGTCTGGGGAGATCCATGAAAATTCCAAAACTCAAAGGAGATTTGTGTCTTTTTGTCAAAGTTCATGAGAGGTTCATGTAATTTTTGAAAACTCATGTGAGGTATGCATATTTTAATTTCTTAGAGCTTAGGAGAGATCAATTTTCTTAATTTTATAAATAATAAAAAATAATTATTAAAACGAGAAGGCTTCCCTCCTTTTTTATGATAACAACCTAGATTTTCCTTTCTACCTCTTGCTTAATTGGTGATAGTTCATTTTGCCTGGGGATAGCCTAGATACTTTTTGAAGAAACTAACCCTAATTAAGTTTCCTCTCCTTTTCTCTCTCTTCCTTCTCTTTCTCTTTCTCTATTTCTTTATCTATGGAAACCTCACAATTTCTTCTTCTCTTCTTTTGTTATGATGGTAATTACGAGTGAACTGGATTCTCCTAGATAAAATTGAGCTCATTTCGAGAAGCTTCTCTCTCTCTCTCTCTCTCTCTCTCTCTCTCCTTAAATTTTCCCATGTTTTTTTTTTCATTTCTTTTTCTATCCTATACCCTTTCTAGTGATATGGAGTAGATTGACATTGAAACTTTTCTATTTTTTCTAAGATTTTCTTTTTAAATTTTTAGGGTTTCGATGAAGTAACTCTTCCTAAATTTCTCTTTTGATTCTGACAATTCATATTTTGAATGCTATTATCTCTATCTCATTGACTCTCTGAAACTCTTTAAATCTTTCCTTTTTTGAAACCTCTGTGCTTTCTAGGATCTATTCTTTGATTCCTTCAATGCCTTTTGAAATCTCTTTAACTCTCTTTAGAGATTCCGTTAGAAAATGCTCGAGAGCCTGGTTTATAGACAAATTTCCTTGAAATATTCTTATAAGAAATGGTTCCTCCACATATGCTTTGAAATTCACCAGTTACTTGGTTAATTTGATGCTTGCTTTGCTCTTTAAGTCATGATTTTTCTACTTTTACACTTGCTATTTGTATGTGCCATTTGTCAATTTGTGAATTTTTTATTTTTCTCTTATCGTTTTGACTATTATTGTGTTCGAAGGGGTTAGCCTCATCCAAATGGCAAAGATTGACTTTGAGAGAGAGAGAGAGAGAGAGAGAGAGAGAGAGAGAGAGAGAGAGAGAGAGATCAAATGTCATAGCTACCACGTGGAAATCCGTACGGCTACCACGTGTTGCCAATGGATTGCACATTCCAATCAAAAACATCTTGCTACCCCAGTAAGCTCAAAAAGACCTACAACAAATTTATGAAAATTTTTACTATTAATTTTTCATTTTTCTTGTACTTTTTAAATTAAATATATATACAAAACTTTAAAAATAAAAATGTATTAAAAAACACTAGTTTTGCTATATAATTATCTGACAAAATAGAGTTTTTAATATGATAATAGACTCTCATAATAATAATTTGGAAGCATTTTTATCGTGCGTAAAGGAAGGAATAAATGACATTTTCTTTCTCCTTTCATTTTATACTTATAGAACTTTTCAACTCAAGTTTTGGGGAGTCCCATGCCCTCGAGTTAAAGCAATCCCTCCTTTATATAATTCCATCTCTTTCATATTCTTTAAGTTCTGTTCGAGTTCCAAATTATCTTAAAAACTACACACATATCTCATTTTACCTCCTTTTCCGATACATATATCTAGATATATGCACAATTAATTCAACTTGGACATTTACATATTCAATTCTCTCCCTTCTAATTAATTAATATATGCTCATCCTAATACATAAATTGAGTAATTTAACAGTACTACTTAGGTTAATAATTATGTTATAAAATTTTTATATTTCACTTTTCGTGGAAAATCTAACCTTCATATCTCACTTTCAGAACGATGAGCAGAATTGATCGAGCTCTAGGTCGAGTTCATAAATTTGCCTATGAAAATTTGTGCACCACAATATTAGATATGAGCGTCATATTCATGCACGCACAAGATTTCCATACGCAAATTTACCCATTTGATTTTTCAAGGACAACAGCCCAGATGAGAGACGATGCCTCTCTGCCGGATGGCGAGAGAGAGAGAGAGAGAGAGAGAGAGAGAGAGAGAGAGAGCTGATGCAAACAAATAATGAATAGCTATATATATATATATATATATATATATACAGAGAGAGAGAGAGAGAGAGAGAGAGAGAGAGAGAGAGAGAGAGAGTTATATTTTGAATATGTCTGGAACTTATTTTTACAAGAAGCTGGTCTGCATCCTAATCATGTTTCCTAGATGCTGGCCTAGCGAGCTACCCGATCAGTATCTGATTTATATATATATATAAAATAATATGTCATCCCTAGCTATGTGCATGCATAGGAATTTAAATTTGAATTATTAGGGTTATCATGATGAGGGATTGATTGAGATGGGATTAGCGCACTTGTGCTATATATCTACATAAACATATGGGCGCCCTTTGTCCCCCCTCCTACCTCTGTCTCTTTCTCCGTCTCAACTCAGACTCTACGTGATAGATCGAATGACAGAGAAGAGAGAACATTCAAGTTTGCTAGCTAGCTGTGGAATTTTCTTATGGACAAATGTTTTGTTCTTGACTTGTAGTGTAAATGGAAAGAAAAATATAATCGTTGGACGTTGGATTATACAGAGAACATACTAGGTACACACGTTGTAATTATACATGGAGAGAATACTAAGTATATTGGATGTATATATATATATATATATTGGAGAGGGTATTCATGGAGTCATGGGTTGGCTTGGATCGAGTTGAGGTTAAAATTTCAACTGATCCAATTGTGTCGGTTTGACGAAAAACTAATCATAAACGGAATCATTGAGAATATGATTTGGGTCAATTTGAGTCGGGTTGAATTAGGTTGGACTTAAAATTTCAATTAATCCGATCTTATCGGTTTAATAAGAAGCTAACTCTTAGCAAGACCTTTGAGGATGCAGTTTAGATTGATTTCGGGTTGGACTTAAAATTCCAACCGATCCGATTTTATTGGTTTGACAAAAAGCCAATCGTAAGAGGAACCCTCAAGGATGTAGTTTGGTTCGGTTTGATTATTGATTGGATTGGTTCGAGTTGGCGGTGTAACTTGTTTAAAACATTACTATAATTGAAGTAGAATTGAAAACAAAAAAATTATAGCACTCCAAATGTATATAAAAGCATTAGAGGAGGGCTAGATTAGGTCAGGTGGATTAAACACTAAATGTGAAAATCGACCCATACAATCAGGTTATGGAAAATGGGAAACCGCCAATCGATTCATAAACCATTTAAAATTGACTTTTCAGGTCGGGTCGGCCGGATTCATTAGGTTGGTTAGGTTGAGCACCCTTAATATCATATCTAATATGATTTCGCCATGTGTAAAAAACTACTTAATTAGTTAAAATCTATACAAATTGCAAAATCATATTAGGTCCATTGTATACACTAGATGTATCTAATAATTTTTTGTATATATCGAAATCAATATAATTTCACCATGTCTATATTTTAGCTAAAGGTCACTGTTATAATTTTTTTTTTCTGTAAACATAGTGAAATCATATTAGTTTCGGTATATACAACCAGTGTGCCTAAATTTCTAGGTTGCACATGATACATATGCTTGTTGATTAGCAAAATTTAAGGGTATTTTAGTTGTGTAAAATAAATTTCTTTATTTCTCAATTTAGTTTTAAAAAAGAATGATAAAAAAATGTTTGTTTTTAATTTTACAACATATTGGTATATAAAAATGGAAAATAATGACAAAATTTGAAAAAAAAAATTTATTTTTAATTTTAAAAATGGTTACAAAAATATTCTTTATTTTTTAATTTTTAAAATTTGTACAAAAAAGTTGAAAAACATTTTCTTTTCCTTTATGTTTTCTAGATTTTCTAGAAATAAAAAATATATATTTTTAAAAAAACTAAACATAACTTTTGTTTTCTATGTTTTTAATATAAATATTTTAAAATTTTTTAAAAAATAATTTGATGCTTTTATAATTTTTTGTAAAAATGAAGAATGAAATTTCAATTTTTCATGAGTAAATAGGTGCTAAGATGTCTTGCTAGATGGAGATTTTTGAATATTCTATTAATTATTAAGATTTGCCACTTGTGAATATTTTATATGATTTGCATTATAGTCAACTGTGTTATTGCATTTTAAAATAATAATATTGTACATAATACTATTATGACATCATAATATATTATTTCTTGTTTTCAATATTATATTAAATTAGTATTTACCAGAAAAATATATAATACAATTATATTGTCTAGGGTATTTTTGTCTCCTTCAATTAAAAATTAAAAAATTAAGTCTTTCAATTGACTATAAATGCAAATACCACATCACTCTTCCTATTGTCCTAAACGAAATGGTATCACCCTTTAAAAAAACTCATAATATTCCATAAAAAAATTTTGGCAGTATGTACCGAAAAACACCAATCAAGAGCTTGAATTTTAATTTTTTGAATTTGAATTTATGTGAATCTAGATTTTACATAAATATTATATAAATTTATATTTATGATTTTTTAAAATTTATGTAAATTTAAATTTAAAATGTAAAATTTATAGTCCTAAATATAATCTAAAAATGAAAAATGAATCAAACAATTGTGGGGTTCAAAATTTGTACAATGCTGCATAGTTCAAATTTTCATTTTCAAACATTTGGACATTTCTTTTAATCACAGTGAGGTTGTAATATAAAAAGAAGAAGAAGAAGAAGAAGAAGAAGAAGAAGACTTTTTGGGGGAGGAGAAAAATGAATGATATGGTCTGTACTCCAGAGGACAGAGCAGCAGCCAGCAATTCTATATGGGCTTCTGCCCTACTCTTTAATTTGGTATCTAAGTTTAATTGCCCTGCTCTTCCGGGAGAGAGACACAGTGGTGTAAGTAGTAGCAGAAAGAAGAATTAATGTAGGTTGATTGGGGTGTGTACTTGGAACCACAGTATTGGTGGGCATGCATTATGTGTGTGTTTCATTTAATTTTTTTTTTAAAATTTTAAAAATAAAAATTTTAAATTTTTTTTAAAATTTTAAAATAAAATTTATTTTAATTTATAAGTAAAAAAATAATGATTCAAAATTGTTTAAGATTTCTTTAATTGATATTGAAACATATAGTTATGTAGTATTTTTGAGACCCTTTGGATATATACATTAATTTTTTTATTTTTTATTTTTGAAAAGTGTAACCCCAATTTTATTGATAGCTCTAGCTTATGTCGGAAGAATACTGTGGTTACAAGTAGGACACATGATGTAACGACCTACTTAATTAATTGGGTTTTTATTTTATTTTATATACTATGATATTTAAGATGCTCTGATATCATATTGGGGTAAATCCAATCATTAACCTAAGCAACGAGAAGCAGAAATCACATGAACATAACCATATGTAAACATATATATATATATATATATATATATATATATATATATATATATATATATACACACACAATACCAGAGGACTAATATGTTTCCCAAAATATATACATATATCTGGTTCCCAAAATACCCTCAACTATGTTGGGATATACAAAAATCTTCCACAAACATACTCATTATCTACTGACGGGGCAGTACTGAAGCTCCTCTATCTACGAGTCTGGTCTACTCGCTTACCTGGATCACCTGAAAAATGATTCAACACTGGGATGAGCCAACGTTCAGTAAGATGAAATATGCTATTACTAGTGTGTGGCAAATGAGTTACAATATTATGAAAATATATTTCTATACAATCATGTATAACTGGATATGTAAGTACAGTTCAAGTAATAGAATACACCACCCTTTCCATGTTGCTTAACATAAGAGTATTGTAGGTTACTATTCAAAATACTTCTAGTGTACATAAGTATGTTCCCTGTTTCTGTAAAGCTGTATATACGTAATAGTAACTGAAAACTTTTCCTGTGGATAACTGTGTGTCATGATTTAACCCCCCATAACAGGATTGTGCGGCTTGTAGGCGGGATCTATCCTGGCTGGCCGACCAGGATAAACCACTATACTCTATCGGTCTGATCTGCTCACCTCAACCTATATCTGATGGGGAGCCTGTCCACGTCAAGGGCCTAAGTGATCGACCTACTACCACGTATTATCTAAATAAGTGGTTGCACTCATAATATAAATATCTGTAGCAATGGTACTATGCTCTATAACTGCACAGTCTAACAAGGTCTGATACTATATAGTATATTTTTATATACAATTATATGATTTACCATGATTCTGAAATAACTGTAATAATCATGATACTGAATAAACTGTAACTGTAATTCATACGTTATAGTACTAAGAACTGCATAATCATAACACTAAAAACTGCATAATCATAGTACCGAAACTCGTATAATCATGGTAGTGAAATTCGTATAATCATGGTACTGAAATTCGTAAAACATATCTCCGTACTATATTTATATTCTCAAGTCACACCATACTTTAATATATAATTTTCATAATCTAATAAACTGTATAATATTTTAAAATTACCTAACATAGCATATTTCCCTTACCTGACTACTGGAAAGCCCCTATGGTATACTGGCCTAACACCTGCAGGGCCTCCTATGCAACACCCTGAAAATAACATTTTTCAGAACAAAATATCAGTATTTCTTTGTCTGTATCATTTCTTATAACTGTCAGAAGGCCAAAAATGGACTAAAAGGCATTACCCTGAATTTATGATGAAATCCAACTTCGTTTCACCAACGGTCCGCTCCGACAGACTTGTAGAGAACTTCGCCCAGAGCATCGTGATGGCTTTGGATCGTCGATCCGGCGACTGGCGGGGCCAAAATCGAAGAGAGAAGGGAGAGAGACCGTAGGAGAGAGAAAGGAGAGAGAGTGCACTTAAAATGTGATAAAAATACGAGTTTTCACTACTTATAGGGCCAGATTCGTTGACGAGACACGTCACCTCGTCAACGAGTCCTTCAGTAAATTCGTTGACAAAACTTACCCTTCGTCGACGAAATTCAGAGCAGCCCAAATCCTTCACTCGGTATTTTCTCGTCGACGAAATCTTATCTTCGTTGACGAGGTCCTCTTATGCCTTCGTCGACGAATCCCTTGTGTTCGTCGACGAAGCCCCTGAAAAATTCTCGTCCTATTTATTATTAAAATACTATTATTCTTCGGGTCACTACATTCTCCCCTCCTTATAAAATTTCGTCCTCGAAATTTACTATTTGTATCTCTATCTATACACTCCATCATCTAGTAGAAAAAAATGATCTACTTATTTTATTACCTGCCCTCACTTATGGCGGAGGAATACCATGGTTACATAGGTAGTTTTGGGAGATTACAACCATAAAAGAAAATTTTCCCCAAAACTAAAATACTACCTAACTTATGCTTTACATTACAATTACACTGGACTCAACAAAATAAAATTACCATCTTAGCATATACATCAATACTATAATTCATCAAATAAATGGGGATATTTTCATTTGATTTCATCTTCAAGCTCCCATGAGGCTTCTTCAATTGCGTGGTTTCTCCATAGAACTTTTACTAGTGGTATCTTCTTGTTGCACAATTCTTGTTCTTTCCTATCCAAAATCTGTACTGGAGCTTCTTCATACGCTAAAGCCTCACAAACTTCTAGTTCTGCATGAATAATGATATGGGAAGGATCTGGGACGTATTTCCTTAGCATAGAAACATGAAATACGTCATGAACTCGAAATAGAGATGGCGGTAAAGCTAGCCGATAGACTAGTGACCCAATCTTCTCAAGTATCTCAAATGGGCCAATAAACCTATGACTCAACTTACCCTTCTTCCAAAATCTCAAGATCCCCTTCAGTGGAGTTATTCTCAAAATTACATGATTACCCACTTCAAATTTCAGTTCTCGGCGGCGAGTATTTGCGTAGCTTTTCTGCCGACTCTACGCTGCACTAATCATATCTCGAATAAGTCGGACTTTATCAAACGCTTGTTGAATTATCTTTAGACCCAAAACTCATCTTTCACCTACTTCATCCCAGAAAAGAGGAGATCGACATCTTCTACCATACAATGTCTTGTAGGGTGCCATGCCGATGCTAGTCTGATAACTATTATTATAAGAAAATTCAATTAGCGGCAAAAAATGGATCCAATTACCTCCAAAGTCTAACACACAGGCACAAAGCATATCTTCTAATACCTGGATTGTTCTCTCAGTCTGACCATCAGTCTGAGGGTGGAAAGCTGCTAAATGCTAGCTCAGTCCCTAGTGCCTCCTGCAAACTCCTCTAAAACCGTGATGTAAAACGTGGATCACGATCCGAGACTATGGATACTGGCACTCCATGGGGTTGAACAATCTCCTGTATGTAAATCTCTGCTAACCTGTTCATAGGGTAGCTGACTTTAATGGGCAGAAAATGCGCTATCTTTGTCAACCTATCAACCACCACCCAAATGGCATTCTGACCATGCGGCCCTGGTGGCAGCCCAGTAACAAAATCCATGGATACATGGTCCCACTTTCACTTGGGAGTGAATAATGGTTGTAACTGACCAGCCGGTCTTTGGGGCTCAGCGTTAACTTGCTGGCACGTCAAACACTATTGCACAAACGCTGCTATTTCTCTCTTTATGCCACTCCACCAGAAATAATCTCGTAGATCCCTATACATTTTCGTACTGTCAGGATGAACAGTGTATAGAGATCTGTGTGCCTCCTCTAAAATCGTCCTCCTGATACTGTCATCTGCAGGCACACACAATATGGTGCGAAATCTCGGAGCCCCATCGTCAGAAATACTGTATTCCTCTCCCTGACCATCTTGTATTCTGGCAGTCACCTCCACTAACTATGGATCATCTCTTTGAGTAGTTTTAATTCTCTCATAAAGTGTAGGCTGTACAATCAAACTGACAATAAGCGTTTGAGGATCATCTTCCACTAATTCCACACCGAGTCTCTCTAAGTCCATCTGAAATGTATGCTGAACTACCGCTGCTAGCTGTGTTGTGTCTCTTGATTTACTACTCAGAGCATTAGCCACCACATTTGCTTTACCTGGGTGGTAACTGATGGTGCAATCGTAATCCTTAATGAGTTCAAACCACCTCCTCTACCGCATATTCAACTCTTTCTGTGTAAAGAAGTACTTTAGGCTCTTATGATCAGAAAATATCTCACACCTCTTGTAACGACCTCAAATTACTTAATATAAAATGTAACATAATAAATGGAAAAGTCAACCGGAACCTATGGGTAATGGGGACACCTGTCAATCACAGCGGAAACCTAAGTAGCAGTAAATATAAAATCTTAATCATCCAACCAAAAAAATATAATACTAGAGTTTACTATATCATCAAAATACTGTTCCTATATACAACCTCCAAAAATTCAAAATAACACTAGGATCATACAACAAAAATCTTCTGATCCTAGTTCAACACTTACCTTTCTAGTAGGGAAGCTCCAACCACTCAACGGCGGCCCTAACCCGCCAGTCTCTCTGGATCTCCTGAAAAATATATTAATTTTGGGGGTGAGACACTTCTCAGTAAGGGAAAATAAACTAAATACAGTTGTGTGGTAACATGAATAGTTAATGTAATTATACATATACAGTACATTTCATATTTTCGTAAGCGTTCATCATATCATACTAAATAATCACATGCTTTCATATTTTCTAATAAGTCATATCATACATAAAACATCTGTTATAACTGATAATACTGAAAACATACCCAGGATGAATAGCTAGCTAATGTCATGTATTACCCCCCATAACGGGTTGTGTAGCTCGAAGGCGGGACCTGACAATGGCTGGCTAACTACTGCCGAGTCAAAAATGTCTGTAAGTACAATGAGCCCGCCACACTCTGGTTCGGACTGCCAGGTGAACGTCCACACTCTACTGAAAGCCACATCGACTATCCATCTCCCACCCCCTTGTGGAATGGTTAGCACTAATCTGAACATAGATATCAGATCTATATAGCTATGGTACCGAGCTCCTGAACTGAACTAAACTAACATTCGGGTTTTGATAGCATATAGTACATGATAATATAACATATTTTATAATTTTCATAAAAATGGCCTCGCGCCACACATTTCATACATACGGCCTCGTACCGATCATCTCATAAATACGGCCTCGCACCGAAATCATACATAAATACGGCCTCGCGCCGAAATCATACATAAGTACGATCTTGTGCCAAAATCATACATAAATGTATATCATTCTTAAAATAATTAATATATCATGTATTTTCAACATCATAATGTACTGTATTCTTTCATAATTTCTCAAAACATATTTCATTCGTATCATTGTCGTAACATAATATTCTTCTATGTAAAATAATATTCATGCCACACATTTGTTGTATAAAACCATACATTTTATTCTAAAATCATAGTTTCTAACCTCTCATACATATACATACATTTCAACATAATAGCAGTATTTTTCCCAAACGTGCGTTTCCTTCGTAATATACATATATTATACATGCTTTCCTGAAAATAACTTTTCTTATAAATAATAATAATTGACATGAAAATAACTGCTTTAGTTTATTCCCTTACCTGACTATTGAGAAAAGCCCATATAAACTCTAGTCTCACACCCATAGGGCTTCCTAATCAATACCCTGAAAATGAAAACTCGTAGAACTAAACTTTAGTATTTTCGCGTGTATATCACTTTTTATAACTACCATAAGACCAAATTTAGCCTAAAAAGTCTTACCTCAATTCAGGGATGATTTTTAACTTACTTTCACCAACGATCCACTTCGACAGATTTGGAGAGAACTTCCCCAGGAGCATCGTGGTGTCTTCAGATTGTCGATCCGGCGTAAATTTGGCCCAAAATCGAAGAAAGAGAGAAAGAGAGCTGAAGGGGAGAGAGAGAGAGAGAGAGAGAGAGGAGAGAGGTTGCTTAATAATGAAGTTAAAAATTCGGATTTTGATATTTATAGTACTGGGGATTCGTCGACGAGCCACGTCATTCGTTGACGAATCCTTTAATAATTTCGTCAACAAAATTCGGTCTTCGTCGACGAAAGTCAGTCAACTCAAAATCTCTCTCGGTGTTTCCTCGTCGACGAAATTCAGTTTTCGTCGACGAATTCTTTAATTCCCTCGTCGACGAATCCTCTCTTCGTCGATGAGTCCTCTGATAATTCCCTTTTTCCTATTTATTATTTAAATTCCATTTTATTCGGGTTGTCACATCCTCCCCTCCTTATAAAATTTCATCCTCGAAATTTACTATTCACGTAATTTATCATCCCTTTGGCAAAATGATCTATTTATTTTATTATTTACCCTCACTTATGGCGGAGGAATACCGTGGTTACATCTCAAGTCCTGGGAGATCACATATACCAAAAGAAAATTTCCCCCAAAACTAAAATATTACATACTAACTAAAGTATTACATGTACCTGTAAAAGAAAACTACATATTTACTTACATTTTCTAATTACATTTAAACTTCTTGGAATAGTTGCGGATATTTCTATCTGATCTGTTCCTCGAGCTCCCAAGAAGCCTCTTCTATCGCATGATTCCTCCATAAAACTTTTACCAGAGGAATCTTCTTATTACGTAGTTCCTGTTCCTTTCTGTCCAGAATCTGCACTAGTACCTCCTCATAGATTAGTGAATCACTGAGCTCTAACTCACCATAACTGATAATATGAGAAGAATCTGGGACGTATTTCCTTAACATAGCTACGTGGAATACGTCGTGTATCCTGGATAGTGTAGGTGGCAAAGCTAGCCTATAAGCCACCGGTCCCACTTTCTCTAAAATCTCAAACGGACCGATAAACCTAGGGCTAAGTTTACCCTTCATACCAAACCTCATAACTCCTTTTAACGGAGCTATCTTCAAAAATACGTGAGCACCCACATCAAACTCCAAATTCCTACAGCGATTGTCGGCATAACTCTTTTGTCGGCTCTGAGCTGCACTGATTCTTTCTCTGATGAGTCGAACCTTATCGTACGCCTGCTGTACCAGCTTTGGCCCCATAACTCGCCACTCACCCATCTCATCCCAATATAAAGGAGATCGACATCTCCTATCGTATAGTGCCTCAAATGGTGCCATGCCAATACTGGACTAGTAACTGTTATTATATGCGAACTCTACCAACGGTATGAACTAAGTCCAACTACCCCCAAAATCTAAAACACATGCGCGGAGCATATCTTCTAGTGTCTGTATCGTCCTCTCAGTCTATTCGTCTGACTGAAGATGGAATGCCGTGCTAAATGATAACTGAGACCCCAGAGCCTCTGGCAAGCTCCTCCAAAATCGTGACGTGAATCACGGGTCTCGATCTGACACTATGGATACTGGTACTCCATGTGAACGAACTATCTCCTGGACCTAAATCTCTGCCAATCGGCTGAGGGAATAACTGATCTTGATAGGGAGGAAATGGGCAGACTTAGTCAATCGGTCTACTATCACCCAAATCACATTCTGGCCATGTGATGTCGACGGCAGCCCTAAAACAAAGTCCATGGATATATGATCCCACTTCCACTCTAGGATAAATAGCGGCTGCAACTGACTCGCTGGCCTCTGGTGCTCAGCTTTTACCTACTAGCATGTCAAGCACTGGGCTAGATATCTCCCTCTTCATTCCACTCCACCAGTAAAACTCTCACAGATCCCTGTACATTTTTGTACTACCGGGATGAACTATATACAAAGATCTGTGAGCCTTATCTAAAAGAACACACAGTCTGGAACGGAACCGCAAAGCTCTATCATCTGAAATGTAGAATTCCTCTCCCTGACCACTATGCACTCTGTCTATCACCTCTACTAACTCTGGGTCTTCTTTCTGAGCAGCTTTAATTCTTTCTTGCAGCGTAGGCTGCACCACTAGGCTGGCGATACATACTGGGGTATTACTCTCTATCAATTCAATGTCGAGTCTCTCTAAGTCCATAATGATCAGGCACTGGATCTCCATAGCTGCCAACACTGATACCCCAAACTTCCTGCTCAGTGCATTAGCTACCACATTTGCTTTCCTTGGGTGGTAACTGATAGTACAATCAACGTCTTTAATTAACTCTAGTCACCTTCTCTGTCTTATGTTCAACTATTTCTGGGTGAAGAAATACTTTAAACTCTTGTGGTCAGAGAAAATCTCACATTGCTCACCGTACAGATAATGCCTCCAAATTTTCAATGCGTGTACCACTGCAGCCAACTCAAGATCATGGGTAGGGTAGTTCTTTTCGTATTCATTCAACTGTCTAGACGCATACGCCACTACCCTGCTATGCTGCATCAGTACACAGTCAAATCCCTTCAAGGACGCATCACTGTAAATAATATACCCCTCACCCCCAGACAAGATGATCAAAACTGGCACAGTGACTAACCTCTACTTCAGTTCCTGAAAACTCTGCTCACAACTGTCATCCCATTCAAATCTGGCATTCTTCCTAGTCAATCATGTCAGAGGCCCTGATAAAGCTGAAAACCCCTCAACGAAACGACGGTAATAACCAGCTAACCCTAAGAAACTCTTGATCTCCTGGAAGTTCCTTGGTCTAGCCTAATTCATTACTGCCTCAATCTTACTAGGGTCTACAGTCTCCTGAAATAACATGCCCCAAAAACACAACTTTCTCGAGCCAGAAGTCACATTTGCTGAACTTGGCATACAACTTCTTCTCTCTAAGCATCTGCAAAACCTGCCTCAAATGTATCTCATGCTTCTTATAGCTCCTCGAATAGACCAGTACATCATCACTAAAAACAACCACAAACTGATATAAATATGGATGAAAAATCCTATTCATCAAATCCATAAATATCGCAGGAGCATTCGTCAGGCCAAATGGCATAAAAGGAAACTTATAATGCCCATATTTGGTCCTGAAAGCCATCTTTGATACATCTTCTACTCTCACCTTTACCTGATGGTAGCCTGACCTGAGGTCGATCTTGGAATACACCCGTGTACCCTGGAGCTAGTCAAATAAATCATCGATACGAGGTAAATGATACTTGCTCTTGATTGTCACTTTATTAATTTCTATGTAGTCTATGAACATCCTCATAGACCCGTCCTTCTTTCTTATAAACAGCATTGGAGCTCCCCACGAAGATACACTAGGTCGTATGAAGCCCTTATCAAGCAAATCCTGCAACTGATCTTTCAGTTCTACCAACTCTGCTGGCGCCATTTGGTACGATGCTTTAGAGATTGGCGTTGTACTTGGAAGTAGATCAATAGGAAAATCTACTTCACGATCAAGCGGCAAACCCGGTAATTCATCTGGGAACACGTCTGTAAATTCTTTCACCACAGGCGTATTAATAAGCTTTAATTCATTTTCTGACATCTCCTTTACAAAAGCCACGAATCCCAAATAGCCATTCTGGAGCAGTCTCCTTGCTTGAACAGCTGAGACCATCTGAGGTAAGGATTGCACTTGTGACCCTGTAAATCTAAATTTTGGTTTCCCTGGAGGTCTGAAAATCACTTCTCTTGCATGACAGTCTATAATAGCAGAATTAGTTGCTAGCCAATCTGTGCCGAAGATGATATCAAACCCGTGCATATCCAGCACCACCAAATCAGTAGATAATATTCTCCCCTGAACATCAATTGGACAACCACGAAGCATCCTATTACATCTCACCGCTGACTCGATCGGTGTAGCCACTAATAACCCGATATCTAATGATTGCGTTTCTGCCCCACATAATTTAACACGTCCGAAGGACACAAACGAGTGTGTGGCACCAGAATCAAAAAGTGCAATAACTTTAAATGTAAACATATTAACGGTACATGTCAACACGTCGCCAGCCGCCTCAGCGTCACCCGGCATCAAAGCGAAAACCCTGGCTGGGGCCATATTCCTCTACTGGCCTCCTCGTGGTGCCTAGTAACCTCCTCGTGCAGGTCTAGGAGCAAGAGCAGCACCCATTTGTGTTAGACACTCCCTCATCATACGTCCTGACTCCCCGCACCTGTAGTAGACACCTCGCCCGGCACGACACTCCCCCAGGTGTCTCTTCCCGCAAGATGGGCAAGATGGAGATGGCTGCACACCCTGGAAACCGCGATTCCTAGTCTCCTATCTCTGGTCTCTATAATAGCCACCTCTCTTCCATGAACCATGTCCAACCACCTGCTGGGAACCAGAAGGTATGGATCTCTTCTTCTACCTCTACTCCTCAGCCTCCAACCGCTCACCAATTTCTGCTATAGTGGCTCTATCAACTAGCTTGGCAAAATCCTGAAACTTTAGAATTGATACCTGCTTGTATATTTCTCTCCTCAGGCCTTTTTCAAACTTTCATACCTTCTTTACCTCATCTAGAATGATGTATAGGGCGAAACGAGATAGCTCGATGAATCTCGCCGCAAACTGATGTACTAACAGTTGTCCTTGCTTCAGATTCAGAAACTCCTCAATCTTAGCCTCCCTGGAAGAGGTTGGAAAATACCTGTCGAAGAATATTTCTTTAAACCGCTCCCACGTAATCTCCATAGGTATATTCCTTTGTTGCTCTAAAATTCTCACTGCCAACCACCATCTCTCGGCCTCCCCAATGAGTCTATAGGTGGCAAATAGTACCTTCTGCTCCTCTGAACAATGCAGTACTGCAATTTCTCTATGTCTTGCACCCAGTTTTCAGCAACTGCATGATCTGTCCCTCCTAAGAATTCCGGAGGACTCATCTTTATAAATTTTTCGATCAAACTACCGTGGCCTATCGATGGACCACCTTATTCTTTCAAACTCCTAGAAATCTCCGCCATAACTTGTTGTGTTACGCTGCGTAAAACGACATCTGAATCACTACTCGCAGTGCCCGAGGGTCCAGCACCCTCACTCCCACTGGCGTGGGCACTATTGCCACCAAGGTCCATCCTGAAAAACATGTAAGTTAACTCAAAACCCCTTCACTATACATGTCACTTAACTCATATAGTATATTTCTCTTAATTAACTCGTCACTCCTGATCTTAGTTCAAGGTTCAATCCTGCAACCTAGATACCCAACCTGACGATAGTTTATAATGACTTTCCTGAAAACATCACTTCAGGAAAATCACACAATCCACCACGGAAGTCTTGCATCTAGACTACAAAACCAGACCTCAAATCCCCTTATCCTATATTCTAGTATTATTACTGCTGCACTCTAGAGTCTACTGAACCTAGTATCCTAGGCTCTATACCAAATTGTAACGACCTCAAATTACTTAATATAAAATGTAACATAATAAATGGAAAAGTCAACCCGAACCCATGGGTAACGGGGACACTTGTTAATCACAGCGAAAACCTAAGTAGCAGTAAATATAAAATCTCAATCATCCAACCAAAAAAACATAATACCATAGTTTACTATATCATCAAAATACTGTTCCTATATACAACCTCCAAAAAGTCAAAATAACACTAGGATCATACAACAAAAATCTCCTGATCCTAGTTCAACGCTTACCCTTCTAGTAGGGAAGCTCCAACCACTCAACGGTGGCCCTGACCCGCCAGTCTCTCTAGATCTCCCGAAAAATATATTAAGTTTGGGGGTGAGACACTTCTCAGTAAGTGAAAATAAACTAAATACAGTTGTGTGGCAACATGAATATTTAATGTAATTATACATATACAGTACATTTCATAATTTCGTAAGCGTTCATCATATCATATTGAATAATCACATGCTTTCATATTTTCTAATAAGTCATATCATACATAAAACATTTGTTATAACTGATAATACTGAAAACATACCCAGGATGAATAGTTAGCTAATGTCATGTATTACCCCCCATGACGGGTTATGTAACTCGAAGGTGGGACCCGACAATGGCTGGCCGACCACTGCCGAGTCAAAAATGTCTGTAAGTACGATGGGCCCGCCATACCTTGGTCTGAACTGCCAGGTGGACGTCCACACTCTACTGAAAGCCACATCGACTATCCATCTCCCACCCCCTCGTAGAGTTGTTAGCACTAATCTAAACATAGATATTTGATCTATATAGCTACGGGACCGAGCTCCTGAACTGAACTAAACTAACATCTGGGTTCTTATAGCATATAGTACATGATAATATAGCATCTTTCATAATTTTCATAAAAATGGCCTCACGCCACACATTTCATACATACAACCTTATGCCGATCATCTCGTAAATATGGCCTCGCGCCGAAATCATACATAAGTATGGCCTTGCGCCGAAATCATACATAAATGTATATAATTCTGAAAATAATCATTCTATCATATATTTTCAACATCATAATGTACTGTATTCTGTCATAATTTCTTAAAACATATTTCATTCGTATCATTATCATAACATAACATTCTTCCATGTAAAATAATATTCATGCCACACATTTTTTGTATGAAACCATACATTGTATTCTGAAATCATAGTTTCTAACATCTCATACATATACATACATTTCAACATAATAGTAGTATTTTTCCCAAACGTGCATTTCCTTCATAATATACAGATATTATACATGCTTTCCTGAAAATAACTTTACTCATAAATAATAATAATTGGCATGAAAATAATTGCTTTAGTTTATTCCCTTACTTGGCTACTAAGAAAAGCCTTTATAAACTCTAGTCTCACACCCGTAGGGTTTCCTGATCAATACCCTGAAAATAAAAACTTGCTGAACTAAATTTCAGTATTTTCACGTGTATATCATTTCCTATAACTACCAAAAGACCAAATTTGGCCTAAAAAGCCTTACCTCAATTCAGGGATGATTTCCAACTTGCTTTCACCAACGATCCGCTTCGGCAGATTTGGAGAGAACTTCCCTAGGAGCGTCATGGTGGCTTTAGATTGTCGATCCGGCGTAAATTTGGCCCGAAATCGAAGAAAAAGAGAGAGAGAGAGAGAGAGAGAACCGAAGGGGAGAGAGAGAGGAGAGAGGTTTCTTAATAATGAAGTTAAAAATTCAGATTTTGATATTTATAGAATAGGGGATTCGTCGACGAGCCACGTCATTCATCGACGAATCCTTTAATAATTTCGTTGACGAAATTCAGTTTTTGTTGACGAAATTCAGTCAGCTCAAAATCTCTCTTGGTGTTTCCTCGTCGATGAGTCCTTTGATAATTCCTTTTTCCCTCTTTATTATTTAAATTCCATTTTATTCGGGTTGTCACACCTCTCACCATATAAATAATGTCTCCAGATCTTCAGTGCATGTACAACTGTAGCCAATTCTAGGTCATGAGTAGGGTAGTTCTTTTCATATTCTTTCAACTGCCTGGACGCATATGCTATCAACCTACCATGCTGCATCAGCACACAGCCCAGCCCTTTCAAAGATGCGTCATTGTAAATAACATAACCATCACCTCCCGATGGAATCATCAGTACTAGTACAGTGACGAGCCACTGCTTTAATTCCTGGAAGCTCTGCTCACACTCTTCATCCCACACAAATCTGACATTTTTCCTAGTCAACCGCATGAGAGGTCTTGATAAAGCTGAAAACCTCTCAACGAATCATCGATAATAACCTGCCAGTCCTAAGAAACTCCTAACTTCCTGCACATTTCTCGACCTAGCCTAATTTACCATCGCGTCAATCTTGCTGGGATCCACTGAAATACCGTCTCCTGAGATCACATGGCCTAAAAATTCCACCTTCTCAAGCCAGAACTCATACTTGCTAAACTTGGCATAAAGCTTCTCCTCCCTGAGTGTCTGCAACACCTGCCTCAAATGCACCTCATGCTCCTCAAAATTCCTCGAGTACACCAGTATATCATCAATGAAAACTACCACAAACTGATCTAGATACTGGTGAAAAACTCTATTCATCAAGTCCATGAACACGGCCGAGGCATTCGTCAGACCAAACAACATAACGAGAAATTCATAATGCTCGTACCTGGTCCTGAAGCCTGTCTTCGCAACGTCCTCTGCTTTTACTCTCACTTGATGATACCCGGATGTGAGGTCAATCTTGGAATATACCTGTGTACCCTAGAGCTGATCAAATAAATCTTCTATATGGGGTAGAGGATATTTATTCTTAATAGTAACTTTTTTTATTTCCCTGTAATCAATACACATCTTCATGGACCTGTCTTTCTTCTTTACGAACGGCACTGGAGCTCCCCATGGCGATACACTGGGTTGTATAAACCCCTTATTCAGCAAGTCTTACAACTGCTCCTTTAATTTTCTTAATTCAGCTGGAACCATACGATACGAGACCTTAGAGATCGGCGTAGTCCCTGGAGGTAAATCTATAGGAAAATCCACCTCGTGCACAGGAGGCAACCCTGGTAGCTCCTATGGAAAAACATTTAGAAATTCTTGTACTATTGGAGTGCTACCAATCTTCAATTTATTTTCAGATACTTCTTTCACAAATGCTATAAACCCCTAACCTCCATCCAGGAGTAATCCACTCGCCTACACAGTTGATACCAACTGTGTTAGAGCACGTACCCGTGAACCAACGAATCTGAATTCCTGCTCTCTAGGAGGTCTAAAAATTACTTCTTTCTGGAAACAATCAATGCTAGTGTGATTGGTAGCCAACTAGTCCATACCCAGTATTATATCTAACCCACACATATCAAACACAATCAGATCTGCTGGTAGTACTTTCCCCTGAATTTCTATTGGATAGCCTCTAAGTACCTTCTGACATCTGATCATTGATCCTGATGGTGTAGCTATCGACAGCGCTATATCTAATGATTGGGTCTCACTCTTAGATAATTTAACATAACATGCAAAAATGAAAGAATGAGTAGCACTCGAGTAAAAAAGAACAATGACTGGATGTGATAAAACAGTAAATGTACCTGTCACCACATCCGTAGCAGCCTCTGCATCACTTGGCATCAAAACGCATATTTGCGCTGGGGGCCACATTCCTCTGCTGGCCACCACGAAACGCCTGGAATCCTGTATGAGCTGCCTAATATCCTCCCTGATAGGGCCTGGGAGCTGGGACCTGGTCCTGTTGACCTGGGCATTCATGTACCACGTGACCGGGTCTCCCATAACGATAACATACACCTCTGCCTACTCGGTACTCCCCCAAATGATGTCTCCTGCATGTCTGACACACCAGGTAAGACGGCCCACCCTGGTTCCCACGAGGTCCTGCCATCTTCCTTTAGTCTCTTTTATCGCGACCTCCTCTCCATGGACCCCTACTGGTGCTAGCCTGAAAACCCTGAGGTGCAGGCCTTTTCCTCTGACTTTGAGCTGCTACACCCCTCTGAATACCACTATTAATGATCGCAGCTCTATCTACAACCTCAATGAATGTATGAGCCTTGAAACCAATCACCTGCTCAAATAGATTCTGCCTCAGTTATTCTTCAAACTTCCTTGCCTATTTCTCTTCATCAGGTGCTAGATGTAGAGCAAAACGCAATAACTCAACAAACCGAACCACGTACTAGGATACAATCATCTTCCCCTATACCAAATGCATAAACTCTATTGCTGTCGCACTCCGAACGATAGCAGGGAAATATCGCTCGAAGAACAGCTCCTTGAATCAGTCCCACGTCACTGGAACTGGAACCGGCCTCTGCTCCTCTATCAGATGCACTGCTCTCCACCAGCGCTTCGCCTCCCCTATCAACTTGAATGTTGCAAATGCTACCTTCTGCTCATCCATACATGGAAGCACCACCAATGTCTCTTCGGTATCCTGGACCCAATTCTCCGCTATAATCGGGTCATCTCCTCCGGCAAAGGATGGGGGCTTCATCCGCATAAACTGCTCAATCAAATAGCCACACTCCCTAGAGATCCTAGCCATCTCAGCCATCACCTGCTGAGTGACGCTACACAGTATAGTATTTGTATCTCCTCCACCTATGCTGGAAGGTCTTGGCCTATCCTCCCGAACATTCGTGCCACTACTTTCTAGGTCCATCCTGAAAGCAAGAAACACACTTAAGCACTTTATCTCCTATACGGACCTATCATGTACCAACTCAAAATTAATTACCATCCTTAACCTTAACTCAATATCCAGTTCTGTCACCTAAACACACGACCCGACAATAGTTTACTATGGTTTTCCTGAAATCGTCACCCCAAGAAAAACACAGAAACCACCACGAAAATCATGTATCCAGACAACCGAACAAATCCCAAATCCTTTTCCTATACTCTGGTATTGCATCTATTATACTCTAAAGTCTATAGAACCTAGCAACCTAGGCTTTCATACCAAACTGTAACGACCTGCTTAATTAATTGGGGGGTTCATATATATATATATATATATATATACACTATGATATTTAACATGCTCTGATACCATATTGGGGTAAATCCAATCATTCACCTAAGCAGCGAGAAGCAAAAATCACATAAACATAACCATATGTAAATATATATACAATACCAGAGGACTAACATCTTTCCCAAAATATAAACATATATCTGGTTCCCAAAATACCCTTAACTATGTTGAGATATACAAAAATCCTCCACAAACATACTCACTATCTATTGACGGGGCAGTACTGAAGCCCCTCTATCTGCGAGCCTGGTCTGCTCGCCTACCTGGATCACCTGAAAAATGATTCAACATTGGGATGAGCCAACGCTCAGTAAGACGAAATATGCAATTACTAGTGTGTGGCAAATGAATTACAATATTATGAAAATCTATTTCTATACAATCATGTATAACTGGATACATAAGTACAGTTCAAGTAATAGAATACACCACCCTTTCCATGTTGCTTAACATAATAGTATTGTAGGTTACTATTCAAAATACTTCTAGTGTACATAAGTATGTTTCCTGTTTCGGTAAAGCTGTATATACGTAATAGTAACTGAAAACTTTTCCTGTGGATAATTGTATGTCATGATTTAACCCATTATGACAGGGGGTTGTGCGGCTCGTAGGCGGGATCTACCCTGGTTGGCCGACCAGGATAAACCACTATACTCCATCGGTTTGATCTGCCCACCTCAACCCATATCTGATGGGAAGCCTGTCCACATCAAGGGCCTAGGTGATCAACCTACTACCACATATTATCTAAATAGGTGGTTGCACTCATAACATAAATATCTGTAGCAATGGTACCGTGCTCTGCAACTGCATAGTCCAACAGGGTCTGATACTATATAATATATTTCTATATACAACTATCTGATTTACCATGATTCTGAAATAACTATAATAACCCTGATACTGAATAAACTATAATTGTAATTCATACGTCATAGTACTGAGAACTGCATAATCATAACACTGAAAACTGCATAATCATAGTATTGAAACTCGTATAATCATGGTACTGAGATTCGTATAATCATGGTACTAGAATTCGTATAATCATGGTACTAAAATTCGTAAAACATATCTCCGTACTATATTCATATTCTCAAGCGACACCATACTTTAATACATAATTTTCATAATCTAATAAACTGTATAATATTTTAAAATTACCTAGCATAGCATATTTCCCTTACCTGACTACTGAAAAGCTCCTATGGTATACTGGCCTAACACCAGCAGGGCCTCCTACACAACACCCTGAAAAAAACATTTTTCAGAACAGAACATCAGTATTTCTTTGCTTATATCATTTCCTACAACTATCAGAAGACAAAAAGTGGACTAAAAGGCCTTACCCTGAATTTGGGATGAAATTCAACTTGGTTTCACGAACGATCCATCCTGGCAGACTTGCAGAGAACTTCACCTAGAGCGTCGTGGTGGCTTCGGATAGTCGATCCGGCGACTGGCGGGGCCGAAGTCGAAGAGATAAGAGAGAGAAACCGTAGGAGAGAGAGAGCACTGAAAATGTGATAAAAATTCGAGTTTTCAATACTTATAGGGTCAGATTTGTCGACGAGACACATCACCTCATCGACGAGTCCTTCAGTAAATTCGTCGATGAAACTTACCCTTCGTCGACGAAATTTAGAGCAACCCAAAACCTTCACTCGGTATTTCCTTGTCGACGAAATCTTGTCTTCATCGATGAGGTCCTTTTATGCCTTCACCGACAAATCCCCTGTGTTCGTAGACGAAGCCCCTGAAAAATTCTCGTCCTCTTTATTATTAAAATACTATTATTCTTCGGGTCACTATACATGAGATTTACAAATACACTATAAAAATCATCTTAGACATCAAAACAAATATATATATATATATATATATATATATATATATATATATATATATATATATATATAAACTAGTACCATAATTCAACAAAACCAATCTAAACATGCCTATATGAAATCAAAACAAAAAAAAAAAAAATATAAACAAATTATTAAAAAAATAATGTCAATTACCTGCAAACAAAAACCAGAACAAAACCAGAGGAAAACAAATGATGTCAATTAAAGACGAAGACTTGGAATACTTAGCTTATCCATACCAATGAGACCTCTCATTTTACTCGGCAGCATATCACTTGTAAAATTTCTCTTTATGTTGCCTTCCTTAGCCTTGACGAGTCAAGAAATCCGTCACCTGATTACCTTCTCTAAATTGGAAATACAGGTAAATGATTACTTGATCATTAACCGATTGCCTACAGGTTAGCTTTGCCACTTGTGTTGTCTAGAATCCACGACGTATTCCACGTTTCCATGTTGAGAAAATACGTCCCAGACCCTACTCACATGATCAGTTATGATGAATTAGAGCTCAGTGATTTACTAGCTTATGGGGAGGTGCTAGTACATATTCTGAATAGGAAAGAATAAGAATTACGTAATAAGAAGATTCCTCTGGTGAAAGTCTAGTGGAGAAATCATGAGATAGAAGAAGTTTCTTGAGAGCTCAAGGAACAGATAAGGCAGAGATATCCACAATTATTTAGGGAAGTGTAATAGTAGGTAATGTTTCTTTTGCAGGTATATGTAGCCGTTTAATTAATAAATAGTCTTTTAGTTTTGGGAGAATTTCATTTTGTATATGTAATCTCCTAGAACTTGGGATGTAACCACGGTATTGCTCCTCCATAAGTGAGGGTAAGTGATAAAATAAGTAGACTGTTTTTTTTTTTAATTGATGATGAAATATATGAATAGCAAATTTCAAGGACGAAATTTTATAAGGAAGGGAGAATGTAGTGACCTGGGCAATTATGGTATTTAATAATGGGAGAAGGAGAGAAAGAATTAAAATTGGGAAGTTAAACAGGGTCTCGTCGACGAACACAGGGAGTTCGTTGAAGAGCACACAAGAGGGGCTCGTCAACGGGGACGTGTTTCGTCAAAGAGAAAATACCAAGAAGCTATTTTTCCCTCTTTGAATTTTGTTGACGAGAAGCAGACGTTCGTTGACGAACGTCCTTGTTGACCTCGTCGACGAAGGCCAGTGTATAAATAGGTAAAAACCTCATTTTTGGTCGAAATTTCATGCGCAGACTCCCTCTTCTCTCTCCTCTTCGGCTTCTCATCCTTCTCTCTTAATTTTTGGGTCCATTCTTCGCCAGATCGACGATCTAAAGCCATAACGACACTCTTGGGGAAGTTCTCTGCAAATCTACTGGAGTGGATCGTCGGTGGTGCGAGTTTAGATTTCATCTCAAATTCAGGGTAAGACTTTTATTTAGTATTTGGTCTTCCCTACAGTTATAGAAAACGTATTACGCGTAGAAATACTGAATTTCTGTTTTGAAAAATGTTGATTTCAGGGTGTTGAACGGGGAACCTTGCAGGTGTAGGACCGATTGTTTTAGGGGCTTTTTAGACAGTCGGTAAAGGGATAAACTAAGCTAGTTGTTTTACGAAAATATATGTATAATCCTACAACATTTGATTTTAGGAATATATATGTATTATGTTTGGGAAATACTACTGTAAATGACGATCTGTTTTAAATATACATAACACCCAATCTGTGTGGCATGAGTAGAATTTATTATGAATTACTGTTTTTTGGGAAAATGTTAAATCATACAGAGTTTTACGATAAACCGGCATACGAGTCGAGAGTTTTTATATGATATATCCGCATACAGGCCGTGATTGAGCCGACATACGAGCTGAGCCTCTTATTTGATATGTGATACAATGGATGGTCCGTGATAGAGTCGGCGTACGAGCCGAGCCTTTTATTTGATATGTGATACGACGTATTGGCTGTGATTGATAAAATATGAAATGCCAACGTAAAGGCCGATAATTTTCATGTTATATATGAAATGTGATATGATGATATTGAATTGACAGTTATTATTATGAAATAGCAATGTATCACAATTTGAAATATGTTATATGTTATTAGAACCTAGTTGGCTTGGTTTAGGCTTGCACTTGCACGGTACCATAACTATGTGTTCATGATCATCATGATATTGTGTTATCGCTGTCGTACAGGGCAGCGTGAGGATGGATAGTCGATGTGGTTTATTGAAGTGTTGGCGCCCCTAGTGTACGAACCAGGTCTGGCAGACCCATCGTACTTACAGACATTTACTTTAACTTGGCAGTGGTCAGCCACCCATTATCAGGTCCCGCCTTCGGGCCACACAACCCAGTCATATGGGGGTAAGACATGACACCAGCCAGCTAACCTACTAGGATTGTTTTTGTATTATTATTATATGAGATGAATGATGCTTATGAAAATTCAGTATGTTTTGTCATGCTATGATTATACATGTTTTTCCCAGAAATGATACAAACAGTTTTACTAAATATGCTTATGTATGCTTTTATGTATAACACGGAAATACTTATGTTACCACACACTAGTATTGGTTTAGTTCCCTTACTGAGAGGTGTCTCACCCCAAAATTATATGAACATTTCAGGAGCCTCAGATAGGAGAGCGGATAAGGCTCCGCAGAGATAATTACAGCTGATCTACCCTTTTTGAAGGGTAAGTATTTGCTAGGGTTGGACAGATTTTTGGGCAGAGACCCTAGGACTATTTTGGATACTTTTGAGGTGTATATATCTATATGATGGTTGTAGTAAACTCTGGTATTGTGTTGAATGGTACTTTGAGATGTATATGATTTTATGTTTCCTATTGCTTAGGCTTCCGTGTTGTATTTCTAATGTATCCTTGGTACCCACGGGTTCAGGTTGATTATGATTTGCTAGATTTATTATATCGGTTTTATTATCATGGAAAAAAATAATAATGGTAAAGTAAGCAGGTTGTTACACTGCTCTGCCTGGTCCAGACGCCAGGGAGCCTCTTCTCTCCCTATGGCACAATCGACTGTTCCATACTCTATCTGCGACGTATGGTTGCACTATGAACTAAAATAGCTACGGTACCGTACTCTAATACTGATATGATTCATCAGGGTCTGATACTGTATAATACTAATTTATCTATCTATCTATATATACATATATATATATATATATATATATATATATTACTGTTTCATCATGATTCCAAAATAACCATAACACTATAAAACTAATCTATATATACTATATTATCTGAGCTAAAATAACTGTGATATCTGATCTGTATAATATGTAATATTTGAACTAAATAAACTATAATATCTGAGTGTTATGACTTTAAAATTCTAGAAATCATGGTATTCTGTAATTACTGTAAAATATCTATCTGTGTATATACTGTAAATCATAACTCTGTAGAATCTGGTAAAGCATATTTTTGTGCGTAAATACTATAAATCATAATATTTTGAAAACTATATAATTCCTATACTGAACAAATACTTACTCATGTCACACAATTAATAAATAAATTCATGTTTTGATATCTGTAAAACTGTATAATTTATACTTCATATCTTAATAAACAAATACTATAATTTACTGACAAAATTTTTGAATTTACTAACATAGCATATTTCCCTTACCTAACTGGTTAGGAGGTCTGACTCCAACTTAATCCTACACTCGCTACACCAAACAAAAAATCCTGAAATAATATATATTTCCTAATTCAGTTAACCCAACTCAGAATAATAACCTTATTTGCCTATTCCCCAGACGACTCACATTTATCCTTTATCCATAAAATTCTAAACAATTGATTATTTATTAGTATTACTTGAGTTCTTGGGAAAAAATCTGCTGGGACCCTCAACCCATGCCTGGGATGTTTGGAACGTCCAACCCTGAAATCAAAACATCCTAATTTATTCAACCTAAATACCAGTATATTTCCATTTAACCTAAAATCTAGGTTTAGAAAAGCCTAAAAACCACCAAACTCCAAAACAACCCACTTACCCTAATTTTGGGATGGTGTCCAAATTCCTCAAACAAAAGTTCTACTCTGGTTAAGTTGTAGAGAATCTCCCCAGAATCAACGTGGTAACTTCTGATCGTCGAACTGGGGACAAACAAAATCAAAAATTTAGAGAGAAGGTGGAGGGTCCATTTTTCTAGAGAGAGAGAGAGGAGAGAGGGTTTGATTTTCTCGCTGAAAACCTGAATTTTGCATATAAATAGGTGACTTGCCATGTGGCTTCGTCGATGAGCCACGTGTATTCGTCGACGAGGCAAAGAAGGTTGTTCGTTGATGAAGGTAAGGATCTCGTCGATGAACCAATGGGTCCAAAACACCCCCTCTCGGTATCTCTTCGTCAACGAGACACTGAGACTCGTCCACGAGCTGTATAAGGGAGTTCGTCGATGAAGCCAACCCTGCTTTACCTCCTTTAAATTTTTCCTTTCCCTCTTTTATTTAGTTACTATTATTTTTCGAGTCTTTACACTATGTGCAGCTTCAGCTGGTCTTCTAGTTTGAGGAAAGGAGGATGAGTTGCAGGGATGAGGGATTGTTCCTTTGGAGAATTGCGGTTGATGTTGGTGATTGAACTAGTCTCCAAGTGGGAGATTTGTTGGGCTTTGTGGAGCCTAGTTTCGTTTGATCTGGATGATGATGACCCGACCTGAATTATCCTATGCGCAATATATAAAACGATTGTTTTTTGGGTGATTAGGTCAGGCCATCATTTTGAGAGCGAGAGAGAAAATCATGCGCAGTCTCTGTATTTTTCTTCCTGATAATAGTGAAATCCTTGTAACTCCGTAGATGTAGGCAAAATTACCGAATCACGTAAATATTTTCTTGTGTGTGTGATTATTATTATTATTATTATTATTATTATTATTATTATTATTATTTGTGGATTGTTTCTCTATTTTTTGTTTCTCACAAGCCAACAAACACTCCCCCGCACGTGCAGCCCAATAGCACATGGAGAAATAAACAAATGATAGATAATCCATAAAATAAAGGCGGGCGACAAGATTAGAACGCGTAGGTTGTGGGCCAATAATGTATATCAAGTTTTAACACTCCTCTGCATGTGCAGCCCGACAACACATGAGATAAACAAATGATAAATAATCCATTTAATAAAGGTGAGCGACAAGATTAGAACCTAGGACCTTCTGGTAACCAATGCTTTTAAATATATATATATATATATATATATATATATATATATATATATATATATGCACGTTTTCTAAGCACAAAACAAATGTGTGTCCTTTGGCAACGCCTTATAACACATGCTTGAGGTCTTGGGCTCTGTCATAGGTGCCTCTCAAAACACTAAATATTTAAGTTTTGGTGGAATTGAGGTCAACCCAATCGACTCGCTAGGTTTGACTGAGTCAGCCGAATTCACTCGAGTTGATACCAGTCTACTCCATATTTGGTTAAAGCCCTTTATCCAGATCGAGTTGTAAAAAAATTGTAGTGGTGCTTTTTCAAGAAAAAAAAATTTGTAGAGATATTTTAAGAATTCAAAATTAAACTTATGTTATGTTTGGGTGTATGAATTTCAGACATTGAATTTGAATTTGAGTGGATTTGGACAAATTTCAATACAATTTTACATTACATTTTACCCATACCCAAACTCAATACAACTTCAAATCCAAGGTCTCTCTAAACATAGGGTTAATTAATTAATTAAATTTTTTTTTTAAAAAAACAAGTTATGAAAATATCTTAAAAATTCAAAGTTAATATAAAAATATAAAACTCCCAAAATTTTGATTTAAAAATTGGAGCCAAACTAATTAACGTTTTGTATTCTATATATAATATAGATATGTATAATACAATATCTAATACAATATGAGATTTTGGACCAACTCACAAGCAAAACAACTCCAACCAACCCCCTCCTCTCCTCCCTACAAAAATTAAGAATAATGTGTGGAGAAATTATTAGGTAGGTAATTGCATGTTCTACATTAGTCATAGATGACACCAAATACCTTTGTCAATCAACGCAATTTGGTAATTAATACTAGTTGAAGACTAACTATCTTTTACATCACAAAAATTTATGAGTATTAACTACTGTTGAATTTCAGAAATATTTGAATATTTCAATTTGACTGTAGGAAGTTGACTTTATATATGCATCCTTAACATGTTAGGTATATAAATTATTTCAAATGATTTTTCTTTTACATGACAATCCACTTCATGCTTTATTGTCCACTGTGTGACTTACTGTATTGAAAAATTATACAATGAACTGACCTCCCTCCACAACTTATTGCCTAATTGTAAGAAATGACGGTACAACTCACTCTTATTTAACTTGATCCTCTTATAGTCTTCTTAAAACATTTTAATAGCGCGTTTCAATAAATTATGCAGGAGTTTTATTAAATAAAATCTATTGTTTGGAATGTTTTCATCAGACGATAAGATCTGATAGAAGATTGATCTTCTCAAAGGGCCAATTATTTTTGTTATTAATTATTTGTTTACCTTCAAATTAGCTAGCTTTTAAGAGTGGACTCACTTACTACGTCGTGTCGCATATCTAAACAACATTTGTGAGAAGCATGACCATAATTTCTTATGCCACTTGGATCCACCACATACTGGGGATTCTAGCCAGTGGTCAATGGGCTAATGAGGTGATGACATGTGCCCTAATAATAGCAGCGTCTCACCAACCCACCAAATGGAGAGATTTTCTTTTCTTCCCCCTCTTATTTGATTTTCATTACGTTGCATAGATTATGATTATGCATGTGACCTTCACCTACTGCTATTGACAGTTTGGAAGCATATCCCACACAGACAAAACTGCCCTAATCACATATATATATACCAAATTTCATCATGGATGAATCCAAACAAAGACAATAATAATGGGTAAGAACCAGGGCACATGTGTACCCATGAAGGCACCATGCCCTATAACGACCTCAAAAATAATAAGTCTGAAAATATAAAAATAATATTAAATTATTAATTAATTATTAAATTAAATTAAATTAATTAAATAAATAATATGATGAATATATATATGTATATATATAATAGTATTATATTGAATATTGGAATACAATGCAATGCTTCTCCTGGAAGCATTCAAATCAAAAATTTGGATTGAACATTCAAGACCCAGCCGAATGCTCTCATATCTCTCTCTCTCTTCACGCCATCTTTCTCTCTTTTCAATTTTTTCTCCGATTCTCAACCGATTAAAGAACGGAAAATACCACTGGATTCCATTCTTGATCACCAACATTTTAACTGAATTGGATTCGTGATTAGGACATCCTAGACACCACTCTTAGGATAAGGTAAACTCTCTTTCTCATCAATTTCTCTTTATATCTTCAACTAAATTGGCAATTAGATGCGATATCAGGATCCCAGTTTTGATCTTCGTCATTTTAATCGGAGTAGATTTTTGATTTAGGGATCCTAGGTACCACTTCAAGGCTAAGGTGAAGAGTGCAAATTATGTTTGTTGTTTTAAAACGTTAACCGATTAAATCCTAGTATTTAATTATTAAATTGTAGTATTTGATTATATTAGATTTTTGAAAATATTCCTGAGATTAAGTTAAATTATAGGGATTTGATTAAATAGATTTTTGAGAAATATTTTGAAATTAGATTAAACTACGAGGATTTGATCATATTGGTGTTTTTAATATATTAGCAATTAAATTTAAATATGTGAAGTAGATCAAACTCGCTTTTTTAAAATTTAACCGGTTAATGGGAGTGTGTGGGTTTAAGAATATTAAGATAATTATAATTCTGGGGTTGACTGTATTGATTTGGAAAAATATGATTTCAGAATTTTGAGTTCCGAACGCCACGGGCGTGGGTTTAGAGATTTTAACAGGCACCTTCTCAGTAAGCAGGTAAGAGGAATAAATTATAACATATATTTTTAGAAAAATTAACTGGTTGGAATTAAGTATGTGAAATTGTGAATATTGTTTATGTTTTGGAAAAAAGCTATGATATTGATATTTTCCCTGTGATTATTATATTATAATCATCAATTAAAAATTGTGTGGCATAAGGAATATGAAATAATAGTTTTATTACGGAGAATGTGGTTGATATTGAAATATGTGATAATATGAGATACCCATATATGTTTTTATTCAGCTGTGAAGATATGGAAAACCCAGTTATGTTATATATATATACACATGATGATATGAGATGTATATACAGATGTACTTTTACTAAGGAATGATGAAATATGATATACAAATATGTTTTTACTGGGAAATGATAATATACGAGGTATACAACAATTTTTTATAGAAACGATGAAATGAGAAATGTAGATATATATTATACTGAAATGATGATATGTGATATACATAGAGTTGTTTTATACAGAAATGTTAAATAGAGAATTATACAGAAATGATGAGAATTACAGAAATGATGAAATGTGAACACAGAAATGTGGAAATGAGAACCCTAATGGACCACGGTATACAGAGCACGATACCATTGCCACTATTTGTGATTAGTGCAACCACACATCTGGTACAGAGTGTGGGGAGACAGTCGATTGGACCTGTGAAGGGTTGTGTGTACCCCCAGGGGTTTGGACCAAGATTGGGTAGGCCAATCGTACTACAGATACATTCCCCATTTTGATCTAACCGGGTATGTAGTGACCCGAAGAATAATAGCTTTTTAATAATAAGAGGGAGAGAAAATAGATACAGAAACAGAAGGAGGCCGTAGACTTCATCGACGACATTTCATTTTGGAGATAATATTAAATAATCAAAATTTCAGAATTTTTTCAGGATTCGTTGACGAACATAGGGTCTCGTCGACGAAGGTTTTCAGAATTTCGTTGACGAACACAGGGCTTCGTCGACGAAAAAATACCGAGAGACGGTTCGGATTTCTCTGAATTTCTTCGACGAACACAGGGCTTCATCAACGAATTTTGTGAAGGGCTCGTTGACAAAGTGACGTGTCTCGTCGACGAACCCGGTACTATAAATAGTGGAAACCCGGGATTTTTGTCATTCACTCACCGCTCTCTCTCTCTCCTACAACTCTCTCTCCCTTCTCTCTTCATTTCCAACCCCACTAGTCGCCGAATCGACAATCTGAAGCTACCACGACGCTCCTGGCGGAATTCTCTACGCATCTACCGGAGCGGATCATCGGGAAATCAGAGTTTGAAATCATCCCAAATTCAGGGTAAGACCTTTTAATCTCCTCTTGGCCTCATGGTAGTTATAGGAAATAATGTAGGTAGGAAAATACTGATGTTTAGTTCTCGAAAATATTGGTTTCAGGGTGTTTTATAGGAGGCCCTGCAGGTGTTAGGCTTGTTTTTCCTAGGGGCTTTTCAAAGTTGAGGTAAGGGAAATGTGCTATGTTAGGAAAGTTCTGAGTATTATGCAGTTTATTTATTTACGAAAATTATGTATTTTAGTATGGTGTGGCTTATGATTATGTATATGGTATGGGGATATGTTTATAAATTTAGTTTCATGATTTTACGAATTTCAGTATTATGATTATACGCATTTCAGTACCATGATTATACGAATTTCAATACCATGATTTTACGATATTTTAGTACCATGATCTTATGAATTTCAGTGCCATGATAACACGAATTTCAGTATTACGAATATGCAGTTCCATGTTATGATTATTTAGATTTCAGTACGTTATGCAATATCATGGTTATTTCAGCACTTCAGAATCATAGTAAATCAGATAGACATGTATATAAAAATATATTATACGATATCAGACCCTGTTGGACTTGCAGTTACAGAGCACGGTACCGTTGCTACAGATACTATGTTACTATTTGAGTGCAACCACCTATTCAGATATACGTGGTACGGTCGACCACCTAGACCCTTGAAGAGGTTAGGCTCCCCATCTAGATATGGGTTGAGGTGGGCAGGTCGACTGACGGAGTTCAGTGATTTATTCCTGGTTGGCCAGTCAGGGTAAATCCAGCTTACGGGCCGCACAACCTCGTCATGAGGGGCATGTTATGACACAGATAGCCACAAGGAACCGTTTTAGTTACTATTACTTACGTATTGATTTACAAAAACAGGGATCCTACTATATACACTAGAAGTATTTTGAATTATAACCATAATACTGATATGTTAAGCAATAGGGGAAAGGGGTGGTGTGTTTTCTTATTTGTTCTGTACTTTTGTACTGAGTTATTCATATTTATATGAAATAGATTTCATGATATGTAGTAGTTCATTTTCCACACACTAGTAATAACATATTTTCTTTTACTGAGCATTGGCTCATCCCAGTGTTGATATATTTTTCAGGTGATCCAGGTAGGCGAGCAGATCAAGCTCGCAAATAGAGGGCGTCTGTAGTGCCCTATCAAAGAGTGAGTATCATTTTTGGGAATGATTTTGTGTAACCCTAGCTAGTTGAGGGCAATTTTTGGGGATATAGTTATGTTGTATATTTTGCAAAAGATTTCAGAACTCTGGTATTATATGTAATGGTTTAGGTTTTGTTTATATGATTATGCTTCTCGCTGCTTAGGATTATATTATGATATCAGAGTATGATAATCATTACAGTGGAAAAAAAATCAGTTAATTAAGCAGGTCGTTATAGGGTAGGTTAACCGCAGTTAGGTCTAGCATTCGGGCCGCACAATCCAGTCATGTGGGGTGAATACATGACGATGTGAATATCCACATGTTGGTTTCTCATTACAGACGCGATAATATGCAACCATGAGCTATAGATGCGGCGTGTATTATATACTGGTGGATGCTCATGAGTTAGAAAATATTTATGAAAAGTGAAAAGTGAAATGAACTGCCATGAGTTACAGATGAGTCGTACTTTATGCTAGTGGATAATCATGAGCTCAATTATAAAAATGGGAAATAATATGAGAAATGAGAGAATATGTATATGATAAGAGAAATGAAAGAGTATGGATATAAAGATGAAATATGAAAGTATATGTATATGATTATGAGAAATGATAGCTTATGAATATGAATATGAGAAATGATATCAAAGCTTATGAAACTATGTTTTATATTTATATGATTATGAGTACATATCTGTATATTTTTCTCAAATGATATAATCATTTAAATGAATGTATTTTGATATAACTAAACTTATGTGTCACACACTATCAATAATTTATTTCGTCTTACTGAGAGGTGTCTCACCTAGAATTTAAACATTTTAGGAAACCAAGACAGACCAGTAGAGAGAGTTCTGAGATAGAGGAGACCGTAGTACCCTAGTATTCAAGGTAAGTGTTTGAGTTAGGGGATGTGTTTTGTGTAACCCTTATACTATTTTATTTATTTTTGGGGATGTATATGTGTGTGTGTGTGTGTGTGTGTGTGTGTGTAGAGGTCTTAGCACTCTGGTATTGTACAGCATTTTGGATGGTATTGTATATTGGTTTCAGACATTGTATGTAATCCGCTACATGGATAGTATGTTTGGATGGACTGAATTACCCCCCTTAGGGTTGGATTATGTGTAATACATGGTATTAGAGTTAGTTGATAGATGATGATTAATTATTATTGTTGAAAAAAAAATGGTAGAAAAATCAGGTCGTCATAGTTATTGTCTCATACCAATTCTTTTATAGTCCTATTTTGATTATCCTGTTTTGCTATTATTACAGAAGGGTTGAGTTGAAAAACACTCGTGCTTGACCGGTTCTTACCTAATCAAAAGTTAACTTGTGCTTGACTGGTGTTTACCTAATCAAAAATTGATTTAATAAATAGACCATGTAAGGTTGTCCAAAAACTTTTACCAACTTAAATCGGTTTAATTGATACATCATGTAGGTCCATGCATGAACTTTCTCAACTTGGGTCTTTGAAAATTCAAATAATTAATTAAGTTAAATCTTTTTAGATCTTCCCGTATGGATTATCCTAATTATTTCATGTGCGAGGTGGGTGTTTTTGTTTTTCTTTGTTTGAAAAATTTATAATGAAGTGATTTAGTTGACTGGTCAACTAAAATGACGTATTTGTCCCCTTAGATGTATCATAAAGTAATTCAAATTTTTGATAATTTCTCTGACATTTTTGTCATTTAAGCTACATTAGAAGGGCATTCCCCGAGTATTAATTAGATTAGAATAAGACTCCCTTTGCTTGATCCTACAACACTTAACAATTAACTAATTGATGGTTATTTAATTACTTCCTAAGTCAAAATGGGAAACAAAAAATAACTAAGAATGGAAGATGCATGGAATAGGTCTGAGAGATCACAGTAGAAGTATCTTAATCTATAAAACTTTCATATAAGACATGAACTTAAATTATTTAATTTTATATCTCAAATCCTCCTAGAACTATCCAAACAAGGAGTATGGTCAAAGGCAGCACATGCAGCAGCTGCCTCTCCTCTTCAACTTCAATCCCACATGGATACAAATTGGCACATTAAGATATAGTGTTTTTAATGATTACTGTTGAAAAAAGAAGAGAGTCGCATGACATTATGTTGTGCAGATACTCATTTTATATATATATATATATATATATATATATATATATATATATATTGTAGTTTACTAATTGATATGCCATGAACATTTGTGTTCTAACTCTAGCCTAGTTTTTTCTTATTAAAAGACAGCCCGGTGCATTCTTGCGTATGCGGGTCTGAGAAAGGACGGACCACAATGGATCTATAATACGCAATCTTACCTTATATTTTTGTAAGAGGTTGTTTCTACGTCTTGAATCCGTGACCTTCAGGTCACACGACGACAACCTTAGCGTTGCGTCTAGACTTCCCTTCTCATTTTTTCTTATTACATCTTTAAAACTTTATAGTAATAATAATAATAATAATAATAATAACGAAGAAAAGTAGTATATTTGTTGTCACTTTATTCCTCGAATTACATTTTGATGAATCTGCAAATGCAAGAAGGGCTGAAGGAACTTAGGGACTCAAGAGTAATCTATAGGGGATAGTTTTGATGTTTAATAAAACAAAAATAACATTAAAAGGGAGACAGTATCAATGAGTGAAAAGAAAATCTTTGCTCCATCTTTTTTTTTTTTTTTTTTTTATAATTCGAGAACTCTAGCCATTATCGTGTCACTTTTGATATTATAGTGTGGCACCAAACTCAGAAAGGGGGGTAGAAGCCGCCCATATATTGGCACACCTCTGATAATTCACTGACTTAATGCCTCAAAGGGGTTAGATGTCTATTCTTTTAAATAATGGATTACTTACACGTTATGAGGGGACTGGATAGGTTAATTTCCATTTTTACTATTTACAGAACTGGAGGTTTCTGACTTTTTGTCATTAGTAGCCAATGATCAAGCCCTCACAAAACAAAAATCATTCCCAATAAAATTTTCAATGTTTTTTATGTACATCAATTATAATTCTGCATTAAGTATTTGACCTTTTATAACTTCTGTGATTTACAAGCACTTGTAGATTATCAATTTATCATATTTGAAAATGCAGAAATGCTATTGTCTTTTAGACAGAGTTTATAAACTTGGAAAGTGATGCAGCATATTATTTCTTATGCTACTTAAACCAATTTTTTGTTATTAAAAGCCCTAAAAACCTTCTTTAATGCCTTCTAACCTTGTGTTTTCGTACATTTTTTTTTTCTTAACTTTAATAAATATTTTTATTTTTTCTTGAAAATATATAATTAATTATATAAAGAAAAAATATATATATTGTGCAACATAAGATAAATCCCAATCAACATTCTATTATTTCCTTTCAAAGATAGCTCAAAATTAATTCCCTTTTTTTTTTTTTGTTTATTCTTGCAATCCATTCAAATTTAAAATAAACATTATGGAATAAATAAAAAATTATTAAAAAAGAATTCTTTTTTACTAATTTGAAAATTTTAACTTGAATAAGCTTTTCAAACTCTCTTCTATGTAGTTCTATCACCTTGATTTGGTACCACTCTCCAACCCCTACTAAACACAATCAAGATATATAACAATTGGTTCTCTACTCTACGGGAAAACTATTAGCTCCATCCCAAATTTGTGAATAATTGATTGTCTGCTAATGGGTAAGGAATATCCGTCTTCCTACCAAGAGTACGGAATCATTTCCAAAGATCTCAGTCGCTTCGTAACTTATATAATTAATCAAAAATTAAAATGTGAACAAATTGAAAGAAAAAAAGAAAATTTTGAAAATAAACATTATTAAATAATGATGGATGCATTATGTGTAATCGTGCATCATGCAATTCGTGCCCTTGACCGCCAGCAGCCACAGCCTACGGTTTTGCAGTGAAGAAATCACGTGCCACATGACATGACACACTTTCTGAATTCTGATCACTTCTTTTTTATTTTTCATTTTTTTATTTTTATTTTATTTTTTCGAGACAGACAAAAATAAATAAATAAATAGTGAGAGTAAAAAAAAAATACAAAGCGAAACCGCGAGAAGGAGACGCAGCCACCGGCCAGCGCATAATTTTTACTTTTTAGTACAAATTAACGTGCTTAATTGAACCATTTCCATTTCTCACGCTTATTTGATTTCGTCCCAACAAAAAAAGCGATACTTTTTTTTAAAAAAAATTTATAACCAAGAAATAGGAATTAGTATGATTTTTTTTTAATTAAATGTGGCATGGATAGACCAAAAATTAAGATTAAAAATCAAATAAATATGGGTGTTTGCCGAATCCAAAGTGCCAGATGACGTTAAAGATGGGTGAGCAATACAAATGGTGCACATGCGATTGATTATAGATAAAATAAAATCGTTATGCAAGAGATACCCATCAAAATAAGAAATGCGAGAGTTGTAGAAATTGTAAAAATGAGAAAGAAGGAATCGAAAATGAATGAACATAAATTATAAAAACTTCTTGTTCATCTAACCTTTGACTGATGATCTGAGGTGTTTTCATTGCTAAGGCGATACTTGTCTAATCGAATGAGGTCTACGCATCCTTCATTATTTTGCTTGGTTGTCATTAGGGTATTATTACTTGTAGCTCCTCGGGGTTTGGCGATGCTGATTTCACTTTGGTGATTGCCTCCATGCCTTGCCTAGGCAGTATGCAACATGTCGTCATGTTAACACATTGCCCATCAAATAACAATTCTTCCTATCAACCGATCTTTAAAAATACTCACAATTGCTTGTCCTTTCTACTCCATTAGTGGGAACGTATTTAATATGTCCAAAATAAACTAGTCAATAAGAGTAAAACAACACCTAACCCGTAATCTCCCCCGAAGTCAAACAATCTGACGAAAGCAATCAACTCCAACTCAATAAAGAGGAAGAGAGATCAATGTTAGCAATTTAAATGGCCGAGTGATGTGCGCAAACACTTTATGACCCGGGAGCAATTCAGGCCCCGCGCAATAAAGGCAGATCAACCAAAGGTCAACTCTAACTCCTAAAAGAAGGGGGGCGAGGAAGAGGCTAAGGTAAGTCATTCAACTCATTCTACTGTTACATTCAACCCCTCTAAAAGCATTTATCTTACTTAGGCATCGGAGTGATCCCCCAGAGTTCACCCCGGGTCCTCCAAGCCTTTCTTCTCTTCCCCTTTCAAGTCAGCGGAAGTCGAAGGAGCAACCCTGCTAATTTTACCCTGCAACAGTTGGCGCTGTGTGTAGGAACCTGCTTTTGAGAGGCGATCATATCTTGCTCTCAACTTTCGACATTCAGGCAATGCCGACCTCACACAGTTCTACTTCCATCCCTACTACGAGAAAAGAATCGTCCCAGTCCATCCACTCCACACCCGCACAACCATCGGGTGTCAACAGGGAGGAATTCCTCGCTTTCTAGAAGGAAATGAAGGATATGCTCAACTAGCTCTTACAACAAAAGAGTCAGGAAGGACACGTCCTCCACCAACGGCAAAAGAGCCCCAATACAGGCAAGAAAGCTAACAAACCAAAGGAGAACGTGGAAAAGGAAGTATGCAACATGTCGTCATATTAACACATTGCCCATCAAATAACAATTCTTTCTATCAACCAATCCTTAAAAATACTCACAATTGCTTGTCGTTTCTACTCCATTAGTGGAAACGTATTTAATATGCCCAAAATAAACTAGTCAATAAGAGCAAGACAACACCTAACCCGTAATCTCCCCCGAAGTCAAACAATCTGACGAAAGCAATCAACTCCAATTCAATAAAGAGGAAGAGAGATCCACGTTAGCGGCTTAAATGGCCGAGTGATGTGCGCAAACACTTTATGATCCGAGAGCAATTCAAGCCCCACGCAATAAAGGCAGATCAACTAAAGGTCAACTCTAACTCCTAAAAGAAAGGGGGCGAGGAAGAGGCTAAGGTAAGTCATTCAACTCATTCTACTATTGCATTCAACCCCTCTAAAAGCATTTATCTTACTTAGGCATCGGAGTGATCCCCTAGAGTTCACCTCGGGTCCTCCAAGCCTTTCTTCTCTTCCCCTTTTAGGTCAGCAGAAGTTGAAGGAGCAACCCTGCTAATTTTACCCTACAACAGTTGGCACCGTCTGTGGGAACCTGGTTTTGAGAGGCGATCATATCTTGCTCTCAAATTTCGACATTCAGGCAATGCCGACCTCACACAGTTCTACTTCCATCCCTGCTGCAAGAAAAGAATCGTCCCAGTCCATCCACTCCACACTCGCACAACCATCGGGTGTCAACAAGGAGGAATTCCTCGCTTTCCAGAAGGAAATGAAGGATATGCTTAACCAGCTCTTACAACAAAAGAGTCAGGAAGGTCACGTCCTCCACCAATGGCAAGAGAGCCCCAATACAGACAAGAAAGCTAACAAACCAAAGGAGAACGTGGAAAAAATCTACCTCAACAAAAATGTAGAGGACGCAAATAGCGTAGATGTCAACCAACAAAGATCCACGGAGCTCGAAGAAAGGATTAAAAAAATAGATCACATAGAAAAAATGATGAAAGAGGGTAGAACCAAACCCTTCTACGGGGAAGCGTCCCTAAGGTCTTCAGAGCCGCCATTCAACAAAGAGATCATGGAGGCTCCACTGCCAAGTAGATTCAAGATGCCCACCTTCGAAAGATACGAAGGTCTGTCCGACCCAATTGATCACTTGGACACCTTTAGGATAGTGATGCAACTACAAGGTTCTCCAGATGCTATCATGTGCCGAGCTTTTGCAACAACCCTTAAGGGTACTACCAGAGACTGGTACCGAACTCTGCGACCCAGATTGATCGGTTCTTTCTTAGAGATGGAACAACTATTCAACGGACACTTCCTTAGTAGTCAGAGAATTGCTAAAACAACGGGCCATTTCATGAGTACGGCGCAAGAAGAGCAGGAGACTCTAAAGAAATTCATGCACCGCTTCATCACAGCAGCCCTAGAAATCCGCAACCTAGACATGGGGGTGGCTTTAGTAGCCTTGACAATGGCTCTTCAGCCTGGAAGTTTCTTATACTCTCTAGGGAAAAAGCCGCCGGTGGATATGGGGGAGCTGATGGCTCGAGCATAGAAATACATCAACCTGGAGGAGATGATGGACACAAGAGGAAGTCACATAGAACGGAAAAGGAAAAGTAGTAGCAAGGATACGCGAGAATCCTATTGATCAGCGAAAAGACAAGAGACTAGTACACTACACGCAAAGATAAGAGGGCAACCCAGTAAGTTCTCCACCTACACACCCCTGAATGTACCGCGCTCTGAATTATTGATGCAGATCAGAAAGAATGACTATGTCTCGTGGCCCGAACCTATGCGAACACCTCTTCACAATCGAAACATGTCCAAGTTCTGCGCATTCCATAGGGATCATGGCCATGACACAAAGGAATGCATCCAATTGAAGAAAGAAATCGAAACTCTAATAAGAAGGGGATACCTGTCAAAGTTTATAAAGAAAGAAGATCCACAAAGGGAACCACTCGAGTAGAGGAGGCCCAGCGTAAAAGAGAAGGAAGAGCAGGTCGTAGGAGAAATTGCGGTGATCTTCGGAGGATCCACTAGCGGAGGAGATAATGGGGGTGCTCGTAAAAGATATGCTAAATAGGTGCTCTCGATGGAGAAGGGGGAAACAAGTAACAAACGAAACAAAATAGATGATGACATAACCTTTGACAGCGGAGATGAAGAAGGGGCATAGTAGCCACATGATGACGCACTAGTGCTCTCCCTACTGGTGGCGAATTATAAAGTCAGACGCATATTGATAGACAATGGGAGTTCAGCAAACGTTATGTTCTGGTCGGTCCTGGTCGGAATGAAAATCGGTAAGGAACAAATCAAACCAGTCTCAACTCCCCTGGTCGGATTCGGTGGAGACGTTGTTCACCCCTTGGGTATAATCACGCTATCGGTGACAATGGGGATGACCCCATAGCAAGTTACTATGCTGACAGAGTTTCTTGTGGTCGACAGACCTTCAGTGTACAATATCATATTGGGCCGCCCTTTGCTTAATGCAGTTCGGGCTATAACGTCAACATACCACCTCAAAATCAAATTCCCTGCACCACATGGGACAGGGTTTGTCAAGGGAGATCAAGTAGCTGCTCAAAGCTGCTACATAATGGCTCTGAAAGGAAAGATGGAGGCAAAAGAAACCCTAACGGTGGAGGACCTAGAAGTAAAGGGCGAGTATCCTCAGATCAGTATAGTGGATGAAGACATCATGCATATACCCCTAAAGGGCCATCAAGAGAGAAGTGTGCAGATCGGAAATCACCTGCTCAACACCTTGAAAGTGAAGCTGAGCGAACTGTTGAACAAATTCGCTGATGTGTCTTGGTTGGCCGCAGACATGCCAAGCATCGATCCTGCAGTCATGGAGCATAGGCTGTAGGTCGACCCCAACCACCGACCTGTGAAACAGAAAAAAAGGAGTTTTGCAATGGAGTTGATCAAGATAATCAACGAGGAAGTGACAAAGCTGGTGTAAGCTAACTTCATCAGGGAGGTAGACTACCCAGAGTGGCTGAGCAATGTGGTTCTAGTAAGGAAGCTGAACGAAAAATGGCGTACTTGCATAGACTTCACGGACCAGAATAAGGCATGCCCAAAGGACAGCTTTCCTCTCCCCTGAATCGACCAGCTGGTGGACTCGACCTCTAAGCACGAACTCCTTAGCTTTATGGATGCCTACTCGGGATACAATCAGATCCCTATGAGTCGAGCAGACGAGGAAAAAACATATTTTATCACCGAAAGGGGCCTGTATTGTTATTAGGTAATGCCCTTCGAGCTAAAAAACGTAGGAGCCACGTACCAAAGATTGGTGAACAGGATCTTTAAAGATTAGCTCGGAAAAATAAATGGAGGCATACGTGGACGATATGCTGGTAAAAAGCTTTTAGGCAGGGAAGCACTGTAAAGACCTGAGGAAAACGTTTGAACTCCTTTGCCAGTACCAAATGAAACTGAGCCCATCAAAGTGTGTGTTCGATGTTTCTGCAGGGTAGTTCCTTGGCTTTATGTTGACTCATAAAGGCATAGAAGCCAACTTGGACAAAATAAGAGCACTGCTAGAAATGGAAGCTCTGCGGACGAAGAAGGAGATCCAAGTCTTGAGAGGGAGGATAGTCTCCCTCAGTAGGTTTATCTCCTGCTCAGGAGACAAAGGCTTACCTTTCTTTAGAGCACTAAGGAAGAAAGGAGGATTCAAATGGGGGGACGAACAGGCCAAAGCCTTCGAACAGCTTAAGCAATACCTTGGTTCCCCACCCCTTTTAACAAAGGCAAAGACAGGAGAAGACCTCTACCTATATATAGCATTTACAGAAAATGCCGTCAGCTCGGTCCTGGTACAGGAAGAAGGCCGGAGGCATCAGCCCATATACTATACTAGTAAAGTGCTGAATGGAGCCGAAAAAAAAAACTATGTATGGCAGAAAAAGCGGCTTTCTCCATCATCTGTGTTGTACGAAAATTTAGGCCCACAAGGTAATTGTGTTAACAAACCTACCAATGAGACAGATTCTGCAGCAGCCGGAGAGTTTGGGAAGGATGACGAAGTGGTCAATCGAATTAAGTGAGTTCGACATATAATACCAACCAAGGCCCGTTGTCAAGGCCCAGGCGCTCGCTGACTTCACAGCCGAAAGGCTCCTTGAGTCAACTGCTAAGTCAGATGTATGGGTGCTACACGTTGATGGGTCATCTAACGTGACTGGAGGGGGAGCTGGATTCATCCTCTCAGCCCCAGATGACAGCAAAACTCTTTTCGCACTAAAATTAGAGTTCTCGGCAACCAACAATGATGCAGAGTATGAGGCTTTGTTAGCAGGTCTACGTGTGGTAGAAGCACTAGGGGTGGCATAGATCATGGTATCGAGTGATTACCAGGTGGTGGTAGAGCAGCTGAAAGGAGAATTTGATGCTAGGGATCAAAAAATGAAGAAGTATCTCGCCAAGGCCCAAGAATACGCAAAAGTGTTCGTTCATTTTGATATAGAACGCGTACCAAGGGCCGAGAACAAAAAGGTCGATGCACTCACGAAATTGGCCTCAGCAACCAGCTTAGAATGGAAGGACGCTATTTATCTAGAGCGGATAGGGAAGCCCTCATATGAGGAAGACAACATTAACTTGTTGGAATCTGAAATTAGTAAGGAGTATTGGAGGGCGCCTCTATTCCTATACCTCCGGGAAGGATCCCTACAAGAGGACAACAAGGAATCTCTAAAAGTGAGAAGGAAGGTAGCAAGATATGTGCTAATAGGCCGGGAGCTATACAGACGATCCCTAACACTGTCATACCTTCGTTGTCTAAATAATGAGGAAGGGAAATACGTACTAAGGGAAATCCACGAAGGAGTGTGCGGAAACCACCTTGCCAATAAGGCCTTAGCCCACAAAGCCATGCGGCAGTGATTTTACTGGCCCACAATGAAGAAAGACGTGCTCGAATTCGTCAAACGATGCGATAGGTTCCATGGATGCGTAGTAGTACCACACGTACCATCTAATATCCTCTCCCCGCTTACCAGTCCCTACGCCTTCGCCCAGTGGGGAATAGACATCCTAGGACCTCTACCGCGGGCAACTGGTCAAAGAAAGTTTTTGGTGGTAGCGATCGACTATTTCACTAAGTGGGTAGAGGTCGAACCCTTAGCCACCATAACAGAGCAGAACATTACGCGCTTCGTGTGGACATCAGTGGTTTGTCCGGTCGGAATCCCGTGGGCAATAGTTACTAACCACGGGAGGCAATTCGACAACAAGCACTTCAAAAAGTTTTGTTCGGACCTATCTATTAAGCTCGTTTTCGTGTCAGTGGCACACCCCCAGAGCAATGGACAGGTAGAAAACATGAACCAGATGATACTGCACGGCCTAAGGACGTAACTCGAATCTATGCAAGGCAGGTGGACAAAGGAACTCCCATCCGTCATATGGGCATACCACACCACCAAGAGAGCGGCAACAGGGGAAACCCCGTTCATGCTCGTCTTTGGCGCAAAAGTAGTCATCCTAGTAGAAGTAGGGATCCCCTCTTGGCGAAGGCAATACTTTAACGAGCAAACCAACAATGAAGAGCTCAGATCAGAAATAGACTTCCTGGAGGAGAGACAGGATCAGGCTAGTCTAAAAGTTGCAGCATGCCAACAGAGGGTAGCAAAATACTACAACACTCACGTCAGAGTGCGAAATTTCCAGCCCGAAGACTTGGTTCTAAGGAAGACGCGAAAAAGTCCAAAAGAGTCAGGGTCGCACAAGCTGAAACCAAACTGGGAGCGTCCATACAGAGTTACAACCGAGATAAAGCCGAGGACATACAAGTTGGAGGATGTAGAGGGGAAAAAGATTAATAATACATGGAACTCGAATATGTTAAAAAAAAAATACTATTCTTGAGTGTTTCTTATAGTGCAGTAATAAAAGTTCTGATTACAGCAATTGTACTACGTCAATAAAGTTTAAGAATATATATATTACAAGTGAAGTTCCAGCCGACTAGCTTGCCTTGCTCTCCTCTTTAGCTTCCACTTCCTCCCCATCTTCTTCCTCATCTAGATCTTCCTTGGATTCGGGACTCTCGTTGCCATATCTGTGTGAGCTCACACCGTCTAGGGGAAGGTTAGGGTGCTTGGTTTTGACTTGTTGTCGGCACCTCCTGAACCCCGCCCTGTAAGCTTTGGAGGTGTCCATAATGAATTGTGTGGAGTCCTTCTAATCCTTTACTGCGGCTTGGGAGGCATTAGAAGCAGCGGCAGCCTCTTTGGCAGGTACCTCCTCCTTACAAATATGCTCAATCTCAGCCTGTAGGGCGCACTCATGGATCTCGGCATCACAAAGTTCAATTTGAGCAACGACGTACTTTTCCCTAGCATCCAAGGTCTACCGGTACATCTCGGCAACCTTCTCTTTTTGGGCTAAGGCCATCGTCGCTAGCTGAGGAAAAGTACAAAGGGTAGAATAGATAATAAAGCAATGTCTAAGGAGAAAAGCAATACGGCCGAAAAATATTAAGTAAAACAAGACCTGGTATGTGGTATGCCAAATCTGCGCCAAGAGAACGTCGGGTAGGGAACATTGAGCCTGCACGAAATCTTTGACGTGAATAGCCCTGTGTAAAGCAGAAGCAGAATGCGTCGGCCCCTGAAAAATGGCTTCATTATTAGCCATAGGCCTCAGAGGAGGTGCCGTAATGTTCTCCCCAGCAGGAGCTTCACTATCACCCGCAGTGGGCACATCCCTTTGAGATGATTCTCCTTCAAGCTCTCTTCTTTTCTTCCTACTCCTACTCGCTCTTTGCTTCTTGGCTTCCCCCATGAGAAACTCGTATTTGTTAAAGTTCATATCTGCAAAAATAAGAGAGGGGATAAAAACACCAACAAAAGCAGAAGTATCTGAGTACATATCATAGAAATCAAAGGCAAGACAAGACTTGAGGAAACGGGGCTGATCCCCCACTGCACGAGAACTATCTCCTGGAGCAGCTCCTCGTGAGGGACAATCCCTTGTTGATCTAGGGCTCGTAGATATTTCAATATGGCCTGCTCGGCAGGGGAGAGACACGAAAGAATGTGGCGCACCCGATCTATAAAAAAGAGAGAGGAAAAAAAGTAAGTAACCAAGTATCCTGCACACAACCCTGTATTAAAAAAAAGGGGGGGGTAAGGAAGAAGAACGTCACCATCTAGAGGAGCAGACCATACAAAAGGGCCCGTATAGTTCATCTCCCCCGAAGCAAAGAAGTACCGAGACTTTCAATTGTGTATAGAAGAGCTGCCTAGGGTGAAAAGTTTATAACAAAGAATTGAAGTAATACAACTCCTTCTCTACAGAGTGTGTCCGCATTTGGAAACAACTCCGAAAGAGAGGCACGGTGGGTTGGTGACCGAGCTGGAGAAGGAGGACGGAAAAACACACTAGTGTAAGATAGGAGTTTGGAACCAACTATGAAGGGGCAATTCAGTAAAAACGTAGTACGTTAGAAATAAAGGGGGAAAAATGTAGTCTAAGACCTATATCCAGGTAGTCGGTGTAAAGGCAAAGCTCTTCAGAGCTCGGATCAAGGGCTGATTCCGAGTTGTTGGGTAATCTAATAGTGATATTCGAATGGATGACAAAAAAGTATCGAATATTTTGCATATCGACGGGGGTCAGGTCACATCAAGCGCTCCATACTGTGGTCGGAGCCCTCACGGGCTACAAGGAAGACTCCATAAAGAGAGCAAAATATGGAATGAACGAAATGAAGAACTTCCAAACATATCAAACAGACAAGCCTCCCTTAAAAACAAGGGAGATAAGATACCAAAGGAGATCAAACGAACAAATTTTGCGAGAAAAACAACAAAGCTACCATACAAAAAAAGATTAAATAGGCAAGATTCTATCAAGAACAGTGAAGAACATGAAGAATAATAAAAGAAACATGCAAGTCAACACAAAGACGGAGAAAAGCAAGGAGAGAGGCCGAGCGAGAGCGTACCTAGCAAGAGGTAAAAACCCTTTAAATGAGATGGGGAACAAATGAAGGGGCCCTGCCTTTATAGAGAGAGGCCTGCACGAATCCCCAAGAGAGTGGGAATCTCGAGAGAGCTCCTCTGCAGGGTGGGATTGCGTCTCGAGGAAAAGGATTAAAAAATACCCGTACGTATGACAGTCCTCGTAGACGTTGACGTTACACCAATATCAAGGACTCGCGGCTTTCCAAGGTACAACTGATTTAAACAGGTATTTATTACACTTTTGTAGGAAAGATGACACCTCGTAAGGCCAAAAACAGCCCAGCATATGAGCACGACTCATTAAGCATCAAAGGCCCAAATGACAAGCACGACTCGTAAGGTCAAAAACAACCACGCAGATGAGCACGACTCATTAAGCATCAAAGGCCCAAATGACGAGCACGACTTGTAAGGCCAAAAACAGCCCAGAAGATGAGCACGACTCATTAGGTACAGAGGCCAAATTGACAAGCACGACTCGGAAGGCCAAAAACAGCCCAGCAGATGAGCACGACTTATTAAGCATCAAAGACCTAAATGACGAGCACGACTCGTAAGGCCAAAAACAGCCTAGAAGATGAGCACGACCCATTAAGCATCAAAGGCCCAAATGACAAGCATGACTCGTAAGGCCAAAAACAGCTCAGAAGATGAGCACGACCCATTAAGCATCAAAGGCCCAAATGACAAGCACGACTCGTAAGGCCAAAAACAGCCCAGCAGATGAGCATGACTCAGTAGGCATAAAATGTAACGACTTGCTTAATAAATTGATTTTTTTTTCCACTGTAATAATTATCATACTCTGATACCATAACATTATCCTAAGCAGCGAGAAGCATAATCATATAAACAAAACCTAAACCATTACATTCAATACCAGAGTTCTGAAATGTTTTGCAATACATACAACATAACTGTATCCCAAAAAATGCCCTCAACTAGCTAGGGCTACACAAAATCATTCCCAAAAATGATACTCACTCTCTGATGGGGCACTACAGATGCCCTCTATTTGCGAGCCTAATCTGCTCGCCTAGCCGAAACACCTGAAAAATATTTCAATACTGGGATGAGCCAACGCTCAGTAAGAGAAAATATGCTATTACTAGTGTGTGGCAAATGAGTTACTACATATCATGAAATTTGTTTCATATAAACATGAATAACGGAGTACAAAAGTACAGTACAAGTAATAAAGCACACCACCATTTTTCCCTATTGCTTAACATATCAGTATTATGATTATAATTCAAAATACTTCTAGTGTATATAGTAGGATCCCTATTTCTATAAATCAATACGTAAGTAATAGTAACTGAAACTGTTCCCTGTGGCTATCTATGTCATGACATGCCTCTCATGACGAGGTTGTGTGGCCCATAGGCTGGATTTACCTTGGCTGGCCAACCAGGAATAAATCACTGAACTCCGTCAGTCGACCTGCCCTCCTCAACCCATATCTGGATGGGGAGCCTAACCTCTTCTAGGGCCTAGGTGGTCGGCTGTACCACGTATATCTGAATAAGTGGTTGCACTCATAAAGTAACATAGTATCTATAGCAACGGTACCATGCTCTGTAGCTGCAAGTCCAACAGGGTCTGATATCGTATAATATATTTCTATATACATGTCTATCTGATTTACCATGATTCTGAAGTACTAAAATAACCATCATACTGCATAACGTACTGAAATATGAATAATCATAACATGAAACTGCATATTCGTAATACTGGAATTCGTGTTATCATGGTACTGAAATTCATAAGATCATGGTACTAAAATATCGTAAAATCATGGTATTGAAATTCGTATAATCATGGTATTGTAATCCATAAAATCATGATACTGAAGTTCGTATAACCATAATACTGAAATTCGTAAAATCATAAAACTAAATTCATAAACATATCCCAGTACCATATACATAATCACAAGCCACACCATACTAAAATAAGTAATTTTTGTAAATAAATAAACTGCATAATATTCAGAACTTTCCTAGCATAGCATATTTCCCTTACCTTAACTTTGAAAAGCTCCTACCGTATTCTAGCTTGATACCTGCAGGGCCTCCTACAAAACACCCTAAAACCAATATTTGCTAGAACTAAATATCAGTATTTTTCCGTCTATAACATTTTCTTTAACTGCTACAAGGCCAAAAGGAGACTAAAAGGCCTTACCCTGAATTTGGGATGATTTCCAACTCTAATTTCCCGACGATCTGCTCTGGTAGAGAACTCCGCCAGGAGCGTCGTGGTAGCTTCGGATCGTCGATCCATCAACTGGTAGGGCCGAAAATAAAGAGAGAAGGGAGAGAGAGTCGTAGGAGAGAGAGAGAGAGAGAGGAGAGAGAGAGAGAGCGGCGAGAGAATGAATAAAAATCTCGTCTTTCTACTATTTATATAGCCCAGCTCGTCGATGAGACACGTCACCTCGTCGACGAGTTCTTCATTAAATTCGTCGACGAAGCCCTGTGTTCGTCGACGAAATTCTGAAGGCCTTCGTCGACGAAACCCTGTGTTCGTCGACGAAGCTTGGCAATTTCCTGTATTTTTGATTATTTAATATTATCTCCAAAATGTAATGTCGTCGACGAACTCCTTCTGTTTCAGTATCTATTTTCTCTCCCTCTTATTATTATTAACATGCTATTATTCGGGTCACTACATAAAAGGCCACGAAGCTGCTCGGTAAGATCAGTTTGGCAAAATTCGTTCCATGAATCAGTTCGGCACGAACTGCTCGGCAAGTCCTACTCCAAGAAATTGCTCCATGAAGCTGCTCAGTAAAATCAGTTCGACAAAATTCGCTTCATGAATCAGCTCGGCACAAACTGCTTGGCAAGTCCCGCGCCGAGAAATTGCTCCATGAAGCTGCTCGATAAAATCAGTTCGACAAAATTCGCTTCATGAATCAGCTCGGCACGAACTACTCGGCAAGTCCTGCTCTGAGAAATTGCTCCATGAAGCTGCTCGGTAAAATCAGTTCGGCAAAATTCGCTTTATGAATCAGTTCGGCACAAACTGCTCGGCAAGTCCCACGCCAAGAAATTGCTCCATGAAGCTGCTCGGTAAAATCAGTTCGGTAAAATTTGCTTCATGAATCAGCTTGGTACGAACTGCTTGGCAAACTTTCTCGACAAGCACTGCCCAAAAAATTTGCTCTATGAAACTACTCGGTAAGATCAGTTCGGCAAAATTCGCTCCATGAATCAGCTCGGCACGAATTCCTCGGCAAACTTGAGTCCTGCTCTGAAAAATTTCTCCATGAAGCTGCTCGGTAAACTCAGTTCGGAACATGAGCTCGGAAAATGTCTTCCACCACTCAGTTCGGAACATCAGCTTGGAAAATGTTCTCCACCACTCAGCTCGGAACATAAGTTCGGAAAATGTTCTCCACCACTCAGCTCGAAACATGAGCTCGGAAAATGTCCTCCACCACTCAGTTCGGAACATCAGCTCGGAAAATGTTCTCCACCACTCAGCATGGAATATGAGTTTGGAAAATGTTCTCCACCACTCAGCTCGGAACATGAGCTCGGAAAATGTCCTCCACCACTCAGCTCAGAACATGAGCTCTGAAAATGTTCTCCACCACTCAGCTCAGAACATGAGCTCGGAAAATGTCCTCCACCACTCAGTTCGGAACATCAGCTCAGAAAATGTTCTCCACCACTCAGGTTGGAACATGAGCTTGGAAAATGTACTCCACCACTCAGTTCGGAACATCAGCTCCGAAAATGTTCTCCCCCTTAGCTCAGCAAATCAGTTTGGAACTTCAAAAAAAAAAAAAAAAAGGAGGAAAGGTGGAGGAGCATTATATATATATACATCTGGGGACTAGGAGTGCAGACACAACAATTTTTCAAAATTCTGTTCAGAAATTTGAAACTGAGGGGGGGACAACTGATATGTCCAAAATAAATTAGTCAATAAGAGTAAGACAACACCTAGCCCGTAATCTCCCCCGAAGTCAAACAATTTGATAAGAGCAATCAACTCCAACTCAATAAAGAGGAGGAGAGATCCACGCCAGCGGCTTAAATGGTCGAGTGATGTGCACAAACACTTTATGACCCGGGAGCAATTCAGGCCCCGTGCAATAAAGGCAGATCAACCAAAGGGTCAACTCTAACTCCTATAAGAAGGGGGGCGAGGAAGAGGTTAAGGTAAGTCATTCAACTCATTCAACTGTTGCATTCAGCTTCTCTAAAAGCATTTCTCTTACTTAAGCATCGGAGTGATCCCCCGGAGTTCACTCCGGGTTCTCCAAGCCTTTCTTCTCTTCCCCTTTCAGGTCAGCGGAAGTCGAAGGAGCAACCCTACTAATTTTACCTTGCAATAGTATTGAACAATCTTGCTAGCTAATCAGAGAGTTTCATTCTCCTCTGAAAGTGAATGCAAGCACTATGTGCATTTAGTAGTCACTGAAGAAGGCAAAGGGATGTCAATTACTTCCCACACTTTTAAAAATTTACTTTGAAACCATATATATATATTTGAAAATAACTTTCACAAAATCTTAATTTCTAGCAAACATCTAAAATTTTTTACCCTATCCTTCTTAAAAATTTTAGTTAAGCTCATAATACTTTTAAATATATTCATTGTGATTCACCATTGCCTTCACCTCTCCTAAAAGAAAATGTTTTGGCTACACCTCTATAATGGCCGCTACATTTTTGCCAATTATCTTTCCCTTTTTGTTTTGTTTTTTTTTTTTCTCTTCTTCCTCTTCTTTGAAATACAAAATAATGACATCATACACTCTTTTTATGTCAAGTGTTCACTCACTTTTCACTTTCTTCCATTCTCTTTTTTTTTTTTTCTCAAATTAAAATAAAATAATGGGACTCTATGTAGATTATTTTTGCTTTTTTCTAAACTAATTGTGTTATATAAATTTATACTATGAGAAACACAATTATGAAAGTTGTGCGAAAGTCTTAATTCAATTTGAACTCTTCTCTTACTAGTCTTAATACCTAAGAAGTTATTTTTCTTTTATTTTGTAAATCTCTCTCTCTCTCTCTCTCTCACACACACACACACACATGCACACGCACACACACACACACACATAAACAGGGAGCCACCTCTCATAAGCTCTTTGCCAATTTGTTTAAAGACAGAAGAAATTATCTTTATTATAACTTTTAAGAATACTAAGAGTACTCCAAATAAAAAGTAGATGAAACAGTATTTTCCCTTTTCTTTTCATAAACCATTATTGTTTCTTTTTTCTTTTCTTTTCTTTCTGAAAACCGAACATATTGCATATAATTTTCTTTTCTTTTTTCAATGAAAAATAATTACACCAACTATAGTAGTTGTACGAATGCCCAAATATTACAAGTATTTACTCTATTTTTTTAAAATCTAAAATTTTACAAAATTATGGATAGCGTTAAGATGTTATCTCCATAATATATTTATTTTTACAAAAGTAAATTATCCATGAAGCCGTCCTTCGAATATTTAATTTTGAGTAATAATAAATAATTTTTTTTCATAATATAACCCTAAAAAATTTGCAGATTAAAAATGACATTAGCTTTTTAAATTAACAATCTATGATTTATTAAATTCAAAGTTTAAATTAAAAATTTTAAATCTGTTATCCACGCCAATCACACCAACTTAATTAAACCTAGATATTTCTCAAAACTTCATTTAAGTATGCATTAAAATTGAAATTTGTCGTGAACCAAGAAAGGGCCAAATGGGGGACATGATTGAATCCTTGATAATGCTCAAATTAATCACCGCCCATCATGAGTTAGGATAAAATCAATAAATGCTAATGGAGCTTTGGAGGAATTCAATGTTCCCAACCCAAGGCTGTCTCAACTCACTTCATCATATTAATGCTTTCTTTTTAGCATTATTGTGATAAGAAATTCTGTGCACCACAAAAATAAATAAATAAACAACTAAAAGATAGAAAGAATTCTTGTAATTGTTGTTTGATTTGATGGATTATTATTAGTGGTCTAGCAGGAAAATTTTGTAAGAGAACAGGTGGTCATGATGATTCATAATAGTTGCTTCCCTCTTCAGCTGTGTTTGGATGCTAGGAAAATTATATCCTCTAACTGGGTAGAAAAGCCTCCTCCAATTTCCTCATCTTTTTCTTTTTTCTTCTTTCCCTTAGGTTTAAGACAGTTTGGAAATTGGAAAATATTTAAAAAAAAGAAAAGAAGAAGACTTAATTATCGAGAAAAGTAAGAAAAAAGTGAAAAAATATATATGAACAAAATTTTAATTTTACACATTCTTAACATTTGGGTTTTCTTAATTTTTAATGATATTAGAATGATTTTTTATTTTAAATGGTATTTGATACAGAGAGAAAACATAGTGAAAAATAAATTTTCTTCTTATTTTCCTTTCCTTAATTATTTTTTTTCCCAAGCGAAATCCTTGATCCAAGTTGGCTATTACTGTTGTTGTATACAATAGATTGTAATTATATAAAGGAAGCACTTTCTAATCTTTTTTTTTTTATTGCATAGGAATTTCAGCCACCAACGAGCCCTTCAGATTCTCTGGTGCGACACCAAATCTACGGATCAGCGTCCTCCGTCCCCAAGTCTCGCTAATTAGGGTAAAGTTCGGATGAGAGCATGACTTCTATGCATTAGTTGAACGTTCGGTCAACCCGACTCCTAGGACACATCTTCATTACCATTCACGATCTCTGCTAACTCAAGATCGAGTAGAATTTGAAGGAAATGATGAGTTGTCATCGATTATATAACTTAAGACTTCTAAACATTTGTTTTCAAAAATAAGTCGTCGGGAAAGTTGTACTTTATTATGTAAATCCTAGGAATTCAAAAAAATGACAGTTGACCCAGAAAAAGAAAAAAGGGCGCGGCGGGGCGGGGGGGGGGGGTGTTTGGGTTTCAAATGAGCAAGGGGTTTTCATTGGTTTTTACTTTCAAAGCTTGATAAAAAAAAAAATTTCTTTGATTTTGAGAAAAATCGTGTATGTCAGCCTGTCATTACTCTATCATGCTACTCAACTTGAACTCTCTATAGAATGGCATAGGTCTCATATGAAGCATGTGAAATCTTAATCATTATTTACTTTTTATTGAAAATTCTCGTTGTATATTTTGTAAAATGAGTAATATGTCATGGAAATGTTTCTTTTTGTTCAACTTTTGATGAAAATAAACTTAATTAATTTGTGATAGATGGAAGCTTTCTTTTGACCTTTTTTTTTTTTTTTTTTCTAAAGAACAAAAGGGTCTTTTAATTGATTTACTAATGAGGATCCTTTCAAGTGCATTAGGCTAGTCATTGTGCTCGAGTCATTGATTAATGATATCCCACGAGTGTCAAATGTCGAACAGAAAAAAAAAAACCTATAAAAATTTGTTCTGGTTGTGGATATAGAATTTGCAGAATACTTTTATTGATATAAAGATATCTTATATATAGGAATTGTACAGAGTATGCTAGTTACAAATTCAAAAATATTCAAATACATAACAAGAAGATCGTAAACTATTAGATATCAATAAATATTCAAATAATATAACAAGAGAATCTCAAGCTATCGAATATCAATCAATATTCAAGTAAGAAGATTCTCGACTATATCAATAACGAACAAAATTGTCGATGGTTCTAGCAAATTGTCGACTGTTTCAGTACATCATCAATGGTTTCAATACACCGTCGATTGTTTCTACAAACCGTTGACGGTTTCCTTTTGAAAATGTTTCTATCTGAAACTATCGATCGGATATGCAATAACCGTCGATGGTTTTCAAGAAATCTAGTACAGTTACATGATTTCCTTTGTACGCCTCCTCATGATAGATCAGCCATCTAATAAACCGATTTTAGTGCACAAAGTTTGAAATTTCTAACATGATTGAGCTTTAGTTAGAAGGTTTGCAAGCTGGTTGTGTGTGCTAACATGAGATACTTGCAGCAATCCTTTGGTGATCAGATCACGAACAAAATGAAGATCGATAGCAATATGTTTCATCCTCGAATGCATTACAGAATTAAAACTTAACTTAATAACACCAATATTATCACAAAACAAATGTGGAGGCTTAGGTATCTTGTAGAGACTCGGAAAATAGAATTAATTAAAATAAATAAGGAAATAGAAAAAAAGTTTGAGAACAACCTAAACCGTAGGCGATTTGGAAGAGGTGCCAGAAAATCAGCGACAGTTTTTTTTTTTTTTTTATCGCAGCTGGGTAAAGGGTAAATGGTAACTTCCGGTTTGGTTAAAGACCAAATCGTCGACGGTTTTGTGTAACTCGAAAATCTCTCTCTCTCTCTCTCTCTCTCTCTCTCTCTCTCTCTCTCTCTCTCTCTCTCTCAGCTGCGACTCCCTCCCTCTCTCTCATCATTTTCTCACACTAGAATCACCTAATTGGCGATCGGAATATACCACAAGGTTCGTGGGAAGATTCTCTGCATTATAATCGGAGCAGAATTTTGATTTGAGGAGTTTATGCACCATCCCAAAACTGAGGTAAGGATGTAATTTGGGTATTTATTGATGATTGAATTTATTTAATGGATGTATGGGTTTAGAAATGCGTATCTGAACATAATTCTGAGGTCAAACTAATAAATTAGGATTGTGCAAAATACAAGGTTTGGTGTGTATACCGCAGGCAGGCTAAGGATCGTAGTGGGTGTTTTCTCAGAACCCACGTAAAGATGATAATTAGTTAGAGTTTAGGAAATTATGAATATGTGGAATTGGAAAAATGGGAATATGATAATAATTCTAGAATTCAGTTGATTTATTGGGAAACGTATACGTATTATTGTAGGGTTATGGATTCATGGACGCCGTAGGCGTGAATTAGAAATCAGTAACGAGTTCAGTTAGCCAAGAAGGGAAATATGTTTTGCCAGTTGAATTACAGATTTTTATGAGTGTAAAATATAGTATATGTTTATGGGTTTCAAAGTAAGAAATTATGCAAATTGCAGATTATATTTAATGAGCTTTATTAAATTGTGTGGCATGAGAAATAATAATATAGTTCATATTTCTATACAACTTTTACAGAACTACAGTTATATAGATTTCTACACAACTTTTACAGAACTACAGTTATACAGTTTTATAGAATCATGATATACAGAATATACAGTTTTATTTATAGAGTTATAACTATACAGTGTTTTACAGAATCATGATTTACATTGTTCATACAGAATTCAGATATACAGTTTTACAGAATTTAGATATACAGTTTTACAAATTACCATGATTATACAGTTTTTCAAAATCATGACATACTGATATACAGTTATACAAAAATACAGATTATTACAGCGTCATGGTTAATATAGAAAATTACAGAATCATGGTTAATACAGCTTATACAGAATCATGGTAAAGCAGATAGATTATATATAGAAAAATATTATATAGTATCAAACCCTGATGGACCATAGCAGATTATAGGGCACAATACCGCAGCTATTTCAATACAGAGTGCAACCACATATCTTAGATAGTGTGTGAATTTTATGAGTAGTCAATCGTGCATTGGGAGAGACGATGGCTCCCCAATAGTCCAAGTTGAGGCGGTCGATCTGACGACAGAGGTTTTCAGTTGACTTATCCTGGAGGACCATCTAGTGTTAAGTCCAACCTTCGGGCCACACAACCCAACCATGAGAGGTTAAATCATGACATACAGTTATCCATCCAAGGAAGTTTTCACAGTTATATATATTTACAAATTTACAAAAAAAACAGCAGATATATTTATAGTACTAAAATTATGATTAAATTGAAAGTTCAGATTCAGTTGTATTTTAAGCTACATAGGTATGAGTTATATTGTATCTACCTTTATATGATATCTCAACTATAGTTTAATTAAAAGTATATTGTTTATGTAAACTCATTGGCCACACACTGGTAATAGTATATTTGGTCTTACTGAGAGTTGTTTCATCCCAGTATTTTAAACATTTCAGGTGATCCAGTTAGATGAGTAGATTAGGCTCAGAGGTAGAGTGGACTATTGCACTGCCCTGTCTGTAGGGTAAGTGGTTTTTGGAGAGTTGTATTTTTGGATAGATCCTAGGAGGTTTGATGGTTGATTCTGGGGAGAATCGTATGTATGTTTTGAGAAATATTGAAATTCTGGTATTGTAATTATGCCTATGTAATTTATGTTTTCCGCTGCATAGGTATGTGTAATGAATAGGAATAATCGGTGCCCACTTTGGGACCATGATGTTTTAGCAGATATTATAGGGGTATTAGAGTTTTATAGTTTTTAGTATATATATATATATATGAAAAAAAGGGTATGATTTTTGGGTCGTTAGAGTTTGGTATTAGAGCCTAAGTTGTTAGGTTCTGTAGACTTTAGTGTATAATGAAAAATAATACCAGAATATAGGAATGACATTTTGAGAAGGATAAAAACTGAGATAGAACAGAATTTCAGTGGGTTAATGTTGGAAAGTTAAGATTTGAATTTAGGGTTCTGTTCTACAGTCTGGAGACAGGAACTTTGGGGTGGTTTCTGTGTTTTTCCTAAGGTGACGATTTCAGGAAAACTATAGTAAACTGTCGTCGGTTTCTATTTCCATATGGTAGGACCAGGCCTTAAATTAGTGATAGGAGGTATGAAGATATTTTAGTTAGATTAATGTAAGAATAACATTATGAGATTTGGATTCTTAGAATAATTTAGTATTATTATAGAATGAACCCTGGAGGTAGTAGTGCTTATGTAATGACCTGCCTAGTTTACCATATTATATTTATATATCTTTTATTCCATAACAACATTTAATATAATAAGTCTGATATCCTATTCAACTGAATAGCATAATCAACCTGGACCCATGGGTACCAGGGACATACCCAAAATACAACTCGGATACCTAAACAACAGGAAATGTAATTACATACATATCATCCAACCAATCACAATACTAGAGTTCTACTAAACCTGTTATGTGTACAGTCATCCACCAAATGGCCAAAAGTACCCTAGGGTCTCAACCCAAAAATAAACCTGACCCTAACTTAACAACTCACCCTTCAAACAGGGTAGCCCCATTGGTCTCTACTGTCGCGGAGCTCTATCCGCTCCTCTACTTGGATTTCTTGAAATGTTTATATAGTTGGGGTGAGACACCTCTCAGTAAGGGAAATAAACTAATATCAGTATGTGGCAACATGACTGTTTTCGTGTTATACATAATATTAGTACATACATCATATTTGGTAAAAACCATTGATATTGTAATAACCTAGAAAAATTACACAGGGTCTTGTTGACGAACACAAGGAGTTTGTCGACGAGCTCATAAGGGGGCCTCGTCGACGAGAAAATACTGAAAGGGGTTTTTAGGCAGTCTAAAATTCGTTGACGAGGAAGGAAGGTTTGTTGATGAAATTCCTTAAGAACTCGTCGACGAGATGACGTGTCTTATCGACGAATTCGGGGTTATAAATCGTGGAAACCCAGATTTTTCATTGTAATTTGGCACAAAAATCTCTCTCTTTCTCTCTCTCTAAACGTCTCCCACTCCTTCTCTCTTCGATCCCGGCCCCGTTTCTTGCCGGATTGACGATCTGAGACCACCACGATGCTCCTGAAAAAGTTCTTTGCAAATATGTCGAAGCAGATCGTGAGTAGGAGTGGTTCAAATTTCATCCCCATTTCAGGGTAAGGCAGTTTATTCAGAATTTGCTTTTCTGTAGTTATATAAAATGTTGTACGTAGGAAAATAAGGATATTTTATTCTGGGAGATGTTGTTTTTTAGGGTGTTAAGTGGGGAACCCTGTGGAAGTAAGACGAGGCACAATAGAGGGGCTTTTTGCAGAAATCGGGTAAGGGAAATATGCTATGCGAGGAGTTTATTAACTATATTATCAGAGATTTTATGTATATACATGTATGGCAGTTATTATTCAGTTTTTACAGATTAAGAATTTTAATGTATGTGTTGCCTGAGTAGATATTTACTTGATATAGAATTTATATAGTTTTTCTAGTATATTATGTTATACAGTATATACAGATATAGTCAGATGCTCACAGATAATTAACAGGCAGACATATACAGATTTTTATCCATTTCAGTATGCTACCGTATTTTACAGAATGTTATGTTTTCCTAATACCATAACACTCAGGTTATACAGACAGTTTATACAGACAGATTATACAGTTATAGCATCAAGATACTACAGATATGTTATTTAGATATTACAGTATTTATAGTACAAAATGATAGTGTTATGGTTATTTTGGGAACATGAAAAAAACAGCAAAGATAATTATAGTGTGTGTATATATATATATATATATATATATATATATATATATATATATTTATTTATTTATATAATATCAAATCCCTGATGAGATATTACAGTTTACAAAGTACGGTACCGTTGCTATATACAGAATATAGTGCAACCACATATCTTAGATAGTGTGTGGGTACCGTCAAACCGTGATCGAAGAGGATGGCGCTCCCCAGTTTGGGTTAAGGGGGCCGGTTTGACGAGGTAGCAGTTCTAGTTCGGTGCTTAGGAGTGTAGAGTACAGTGACTTACTTGGTAGGCCAACCAGAGTTAAGTTCCGCCTACGGGCCACATAATCCTGTCATGAGGGGTCTAGTCATGACATACAGATTTTCAGGAAAAAAACACAGTTATATATATACATGTATACATTTGTACAGTATTTGATGAATATAGTATGATATTAGCAATATGAAAAGTAGAAAATACAGATGATACAATTTTATTTTTAAACTGTGATAAATGTAAGATATGTTTTACAGATTTATCATGATTATACAGTTCAGATGTTATTAAAATAGTATGCAATTTAGTCGCTACACACTAGTAATAGCATATTTCCACTTACTAAGTGTTGACTCATCCCATCATTTTAACATTTGTCAAATAAGACAGCTAGGCGAGCAGATCAGGCTTGCGGATAGAGAGTCTCTTGGTTGCTCTATATTTAGGGTAAGTTGGTACAAGGAGGTTTAAGTTTTGGGGAGGTGATACTAGTATATGTAAATATAACATGGAAAATTTCTAGATTCCGGTATTGTATGTATATTTGTGGTTATGTGATTTATGTTTTCCCGCTGCATAGGTGTGCCCACTATCTACAAAAATACTTCAGTGCCTATATGAGGCTTGTGAGACTATAGCAAGGATATTAAAATTATATATATATATATATATATATATATATATATATATATAGTGATTTATGTTTTCCCACTGCATAGGTGTGCCCACTATTTACAAAAATACTTCAGTGCCTATCTGAGGCTTGAGAGACTATAGCAAGTATATTAAAATAATATATATATATATATATATATATATATATATATATATATATATAATGGATAAATTTTGGTTCGTTACAGATATCATACCTGAATAAAACATAATTCCACATAACATAATATAACGTACTAAATTACTAACATGAAACCATCTTATATAATTGTACAATACTGAAATACACCCACGATGGATAGTTAGCTGATGTCATGTCTTACCCTCAGATGACTAGGTTGTGTAGACCGAATGCGGGACCTAGCAATGGCTAGCCGACCATGCTAGATTAAATATAAGTCTGTAAGTACGATAGGCCCGCCCCTACCTGGTCCCGGACTGCCAGGGGGACTACTCCACTCTACACTGAAGCCACATCGACTGCCATCTCCCACACTACTGGTCATGTGGTGTAGCACAATCATAATTCTGAACATATAGCTACGGTACCATGCTCCTAAAAATGTACTAAACCATGTCATCTGGGTTCTGATATCATATAATAAGTTCCATATACTGAACATAGCTGTTTCTTATTTTATAATAATAACTGTCATATACATATATCATAAATTCTGTCTGATCATACTTGATTATGGAATCTGCGCCAACATGAATCTCGGCATCTGCACCGGCATAACATAACATGAAACAAAACATCTGCACCGTCATAATATAACATACTAAACATAATTTTTATATACTGTTTAATATGTAAAATCATGATTCCTGTACTATTTTATAATTGTCATGAAAACATCATATCATGCTTGATCTCGGAAAAACATTTTATTCTGATATACACAAATATATGGAAATTACACTCATGCAATACAGAAAATAGGGTAACCTCCTGAATGTAAAATATGTTCCAAAAACATATTTTCTGATTAAACAAGTTTAAATCATATCCATGTTCATAACAGTATTTCCCAAACATAATTATATAATATACATACTTTCCTAAAATTTAATGCTGTAAATAAAAACTAATTTCATGGAAGATTCTGAGTTAGTTTATCCTCTTACCTGGCTTACTGATAAGCCCACAAAACACTCAATCCTACACCTGCAGTGTTCCCAGAACAACACCTTGAAATTAACATTTTTCCCAACAAAACTTCAGTATTATCTTCCCCAACATATTCTTCTCAGTACTGAAACACCAAATACCCTGAAAACTAAGGTGTAGTCCCAAAAGGGGGGTGAATTGGATTTAAAAATTTTCTTTTAATTCATTTTAAGAATTCTTGACTTCTTGTTGATTTATCAAATACACAACAAATACTTAAAACAATATCCAATCCACAACACAAGTACTTAAACAATCAAGTAACCAATCAATCAACCAAATGAATCAATTTTTCCAATCAACCACAATATCCAAACTAAGATATAAGATTCAGCTTTTGTTTGTTTGCAGCCCTGTATATATGAAAGTTTGATTCAAGCCCTGTGGTTAATACAAGTTCTATTATAATAAATTCAATTTCTCAAAATGAAGTGCAATATAAAATCTAATACTCTTTCCAAAAGCTTAGACGTTAAATAAACTTTCAGTTAAAGAGTCTTTGGGTGTTTCACCAATCAATGTACTCCCTTACGGTTTCCGCAAAGTATGGATCAACCAACGTACTCCCTTTTGGTTTCTGCAATCCCAAAAAACAAATTAAGCTTAAGTTTAATTAATATTTAATCCACGTAGTGATTAAGAAATTTAAAACATCCACGCAGTTTATATATGCTAAAATTAAAGAGAGTAAGGGAAAGAGAGTGACACCAGATTTTTACGAGGTTCGACTTATCCCAACCTACCTCCTCGCCTTTGGCAAACCACCAAAGGATTCCACTAAACTAGTTCCTTTTTGGGTGGAACAAAACCTTACAAGCGATACCCCATGCTCAAACACTCCTTCACTAAGCTAGAGCAATGCCTCTTCAAGCGATACCCCACGCTTGGGCAACGATCCAAACAATCCTTGAATCGTCAAATCTACAAGAAAAAGATCAATAATATGTGTACAAAGAATTACCCTCAGATAGGGTGGATTAGTACAATTTCAAATACTATATACTTCAATCAAAATATCAATATGAAATACAATTGAAGCTCAAGAGAGATTTCACCAAGTTTTCCTTCTAGATGAGAATCAACAATTCAGAAACACATAGAATGTTTGATTAGTTGCTTTAAGAAAATCTCAGCAATTCATATGTGCAAATATGAGAGCATGAGAGCTTTGAGAGTATGAGAGTTTCAGTTTTAAGAATTGATTTTCAATTGCTTGATCTAACTTGAATTGCAAAACCATGTATTTATAGAGTGAGTTTCCTTGTCTCTTGTAACGCCCTAAACCCTTAAACCCGGGTTCGACGCGTTATACCTGATAAAATTCTGATTTTCTATAATTTATAATATACGCAGCAGAAAACATAAACATAATCTTCATATAATATAATACCAGAGTTTACTAATTCTATCTATACACCATAATAAACCATGCATCCACCCGTACTCCCATATATACACATATCTCCCAAAAATATTCAGTATTCACAATACCAATATGTTTCACAACCATTCATAATATCTAGAAGAATTATAACATAAAACATAAAATATTTGCATTCCCAAAGTATTATCATTATATACCCTTTTTCTTTTATGATTCTCAAAAAGGCTAAAACCCTCGAGCTCCCTAAGCTCGATCTCGAGGAAATCCTGAAAAAGATACATTTATATTCGGGTGAGACACATCTCAGTAAGGGAAGAAACAATATATTAAAATGGTGTGTGGCCAACATGAGTCTATATAACAACATAATATTTAACATTTTAAAATCATTAACATATTTTCTGAAATCATTCTCTGAACCTAATCAATCACATGTAAAGATTTAACCCACGAGATTACCCAAGGATAGGAGTGATTACCCGCTCATACAAGTAACACCCCTCTGCTCTGATATTTAGGTAACCCTAAGGTCACTAATAAAGCATACCAGGACACTCACCTTACTCAGTAAGCCCTCAAGTGTTAGATTGATCTCGTATTCATACCGTTCAACAATAGCGTACAGGCAAAGGCCCTAAGGATAAAGAAATCTACCCGCCCATACAAGTAGGTTTCCTTTGCCCTAGTACGTTATGCAGCTACTGCCACACCTGAAGCTACTAGTGCACTCGCCTTACTCAGCAAACCCTCAGGCGAAGAGTACACTTCGCCCAAATGTAACATGTTCTACATACATAAATACTTCTAATATCATAATAAATTATTCTTTTCTATCATTATTTAATCATACACATTCGTTCATGTTCATAGCTTAAACATTGCATTTCATTTCACTTTAAATGACTCTTTCCCATTTTACATTGTTCACATTTCACATTTCATTTCCATTCCATTCATTTCCCTTTTCATTTCATTTCATTTCATACCTAGCATCTTTCAGTTGTTTTGCCCAGCATCTTTCAGCTGTTTTACCCAACATTTTTCAACTGTCATATATTTACTCAGCATCTTTCAGCAGTTTTACCTAGCATTTTTCAGCTGTTACACATTTACCCAACATCTTTCAGCTGTTTTACCCAGCATCTTTTAGTTGTTTACCTAGCATTTTTCAACTGTTTACATGATTGCATTAACATACACAAGCAGCATAGTCCATATCATGTTTTATTCATAATACATTACTTACTTAACCTGCATCTCTTACATTTAACATATATTTGCACAGAATCTAATGCCACACAGTTTAGCAATAAAATTCATACATTGCCTGTAAAATAAGTTAACCAACATTTAACGTTTATATACTGAAAATATCTTTCATTTCTTATATAATTATCCTGAAAATATTTTTCCACTTTCATCAGTTCATTTTCGCATATACATATCTAATAAAAAACCCTAAACTCAAAAAAATATAATTTAAACAGTTGACATTTTACCAATACCGAAACATATATACGTATACACAATTTATTTTTTCATTAAATTCATACAAATTCTAATTTAATATATATTTTTCCCCTTATATGATTTCTTGAACTACGCCAATAGGGACCTCAAAAAGATGCCTGCGGCGCTCACCCGGACCTTGAAATTAAAAATTCTAGTTCCATATAATTAATCCTAAACAAAATATTATTTTAATATTTCCTAAATCCATAAATTCTAAATAAATAAATATACCCTTAAATATAGCCAAATTACAAAATTTCCCAAATCTCACTCTCGCTTTGGAGTGGGGCCTCGAAAATCCTAATTGGAACTTTACTTATGTAACGACCCAGAAAATACTGATACTTAAATATTAAAGAGAGAGGAAAAAAATGGAAACAGGAACAGAAGGAGGCAATAGATTTTGTCGACGACATCGCATTTTGAAGATAATAATAATTTCAAGAGATTGCCAAAACTCGTCGACAAATACAGGGTTTCGTCGACGAGTGCATAAGGAAACTCGTCGACGAATACAGGGCTTTGTCGACGAGTACATAAGGAAATTCATCGGCGAATTCAGGGCATCGTCGACGAGAATATACCGAGAGGGGGTATGGAGCAGCCTAAATTTCATCGATAAATACAAGGACTTGTCGACGAATTTAATGAAAGACTCGTCGACCAGGTGATGTGTCTCGTCGACAAATCTGGTAGTATAAATGGAGGGAAATTGGGAAATTTTGTCATTTTCAGCGCCCCTCTCTCTCTCCTCTCTCTCTCTCCCTCTCTCTCTATGACTCTCTCTCACTTCTCTCTTCGTTTTCGGGCCCGTTTGTCGCTGGATCGAAGATCTGAGGCTATCACGACGCTTCTGGTGAGATTCTCTACAAGTCTGCTGGAGCTATTCGTTGAAAAAGTTGGGTTGGATTTCGTCCCAATCTTAGGGTAAGGCATTTTATTCAGTATTTGTCTTTCCTTCAGTTATAAGAAATGTTGTAGATAAGAAAATACTAATGTTTTGTTTTGAGGGATTGTGTTTTTAGGATGTTGATCTAGGAATCCTACGGGTATAGAGTCAGAATTTTTAAGGGGCTTTCCAAAATTAAAGTAAGGGAAATATGCTATGCTAGGAGTTTTTATAATGCTATTAGAGATCTCATCGACACATGTTTATACCAGTTTATTATATAGTATTTACAGATTATGAGTTTAAATACTTGTGTGGCCTAAGTAGACTTTTATGTGACAATGCAATTTTATATAGCTTTTATAATATATATATATATATATATATATATATATATATCATACTATACTGAATGCATGAAAGTAGACAGTGTATACAATTTACATAGTTTTTCCTAGTGTATAGAGTTATATAGAATATACAGATACAGATATATATTCATAGAAAATTATATAGAGAATTGTACATGCATACACAGCTTTTATACGAATAGTTTCATGAAACAGAGATATATATACATATACATGTATACAGTGTTATTCAGATCAGTATTTATATCACAGCTTTAGACAGTGATACAGACACACACACACACACACACACACACACACACACACACACACACACACACACACACATATATATATATATAGAGGTAGCATCAAGATGCTACAGATATAGTATACAGAGTTTATAGTATTTACAGTATAGAAAGATAGCATGATGGTAATTTTGGAAACATGGCGAAAACAGTAAATGAGTATATATATATATATGTATATAGTATCAGATCCCTATGGAAAGATTACAGATAGATACAGTATAGATATAGATTACAGAGTACGATACCGTTGCTATATACAAATAGAGTGCAACCACATATCTCAGATAGTGTGTGGGTACCGTCTAACTGTGTTCGGAGAGAATGCAGCTCCCCAGTACGCTGGGTAGAGGGGGCTAGTTAGATGAGGTAGCAACCAGTCTCGCGCCTAGGAGAGGATGCAGTTTGGCCGAGCTGAGGTAGTGTAGAGTATATTGACTTATCTGGAGGGCCGACCAGATAGAGCCTCGCCTACGGGCCGCACAACCCTGTCATGAGGGGTCAAATCATGACATATAGAGTCCCAAGGAATAAATACAGTTATATATATGTATACAGTTTTGCAGTATATAATGAGCATAGTATGATATTATCAGTATGAAAAGTAAAAAATACAGACGATACAGTATATTTTAAATTGAGAAAGAAAGATATGCTTTACAGATTAATTATTGCATTACAGTTTAGTTGCTATTTTTTTAAATATTCTTAACTTAGTTGCCACACACTAGTAATAATATATTCCCACTTACTGAGCGTCGACTCACCCCATTATTTTACCATTTTTCAGGTGAGCCAGCTAGGCGAGCAAATCAAGCTCGCGGATAGAAAGTTGTTTGATCACCCTGGTTATAGGTTGAGTTTTTGTCAGAGCCGAGTATTTTTTAGTAGATGATGTTGGAGGGGTATTTTTGTGTAATTATGGTTTGTATATATAGAATTCTGGTATTGCATAGTAAATATGTAAATGGTTGCATGATATTTGTTTCCGCTGCCTAGTTATGGATGTGGATATATATATATATATATAAAATTGGTATGAATTTTGAGGTCGTTACAACTTATGTCAAAATAACGAAGATCATGACTAGGACCCCGTGGTGGTGTCTGATCGTCGATTTAACAGCAGATTTGATAAGAAATTGAGAAATTAGGGGAAAGTTACCTTACCCCAAGAATGGTGCTTACACCGTTCCCACGATAAATCCGCTCCAATAGAAATGTCGGTGGCGGAGTTAGGAATCCAATGACACCTTCCGTTTCCCAATCGGTCGAATATTCATTGAGAAATGGGGGGAGAGAGAGAGAGAGGCGGAGATAGAGAGTGTACGGACGGACGTTGAAGAGGAGAGAGCGCAGAGGCTCTCTTTCTCTCTCTGTTTTTTTCGCAGGAAGCCTCTTTAGGCTTCCTTATCCCTTTTTTTTTTATTCTTTTTTTCCTTCTTTTTACTTTATTATATATGTTAACAATATTATATTATATTCTATATATATATATATAATCACCATTTTATTTAACTAAATTAATTCAATTTAATAATGGTTAATTAATTAATTAGTAATAAATAATTTTAATTTAATTTAATTCTTTTTTTTATATTTCCTTTATTTGTTTATTTAATACATTAATTTAATAATGTTTAACTAATTAACTGATTAATAATTTTAATTTATTAATTTTTTTAATTTAATTTTTTAATTTTTTTTTCTGGGTTGTTACAAGTTACTTGGATTATCCCCCAAGTTTTTATAACGTTTAGATTTAAAAAACTAATTTTTAGAATTTTCCCGTTGAAGTTCAAAATTTAAATTCCCGTAGGGTCAGTTGACTGGACAGGCAGTTGACTAGGTAGGTGTTTATAGAGGGTCAGCCAGCTGGACAAGCGACTGAGACCTTTTTGGCTGCCAAAAATTGATTCTGTTAGATGGTCAGTCGACTAACTAAACACAGGTCAAAATGGTTAGTCGGCTGACCTGTCAGTTGGTTGACAAAACCAGTTCATTCTGGTCAGTTAGCTGACCAGTCAGTTTGCTGAGGTGCTGACAACTTCGATCACCATTCAGTATTTTGGTTATAATTTTTTTATATAACTCTAAATTGGACGTTCTTAGTATCAAAAGAAAGCGAAGAGAAAATCTCATAACTTACATGTTGAATACTTTTTAAAATAAGGAGTATTTGATAGAGAAAAATGCTCATCAATATAGATATAGAAAGAAAAAAAAATAGAATTTGGAAAATTCTGTTTTAATGCTTTTCATTCCAAAAACAATTTTAACCTTTTTGAAATAACTTCTAACCTTACAAAAATATTTTCCAAGTATTTTAAAAGGTATCTAGGCCCAAGTAATTACCCTAAGAGCTTCATGTATCCATATTGAAATCGAATAAAGTACTTACATAAAGACTTTTAGGACTTTGGACATTCTTGGCGCTTGAGTCTTTATGCTTATCTTTTAAGTTCTCTTGCTTTGCTTTTCTTTGACTCTCTTGCTTTGCTTTTCTTCGGTTCTCTTGTCTTCAAGCTTTAAGCTTTTAGTACTTTCTTTTTAACATCCACACTCTCATGATCTTCAAACTTTAATAGATATCATCTTTGCATCCATGCTTTGACTCATCTTTGTGACTCATCTTTAAATTTCTCATTCTTAAATCTTGAAATATCATTACTTAACCAAATATGATAAGTTTCACTTGTCTGCTAGAATCAAAATAAGATGTTAAGTCTTGTAAGCCCAATAATTTCCCTCTTTTTGACGATGACAAACAATGAGCAAAAAAATAAGTGAGCCTTTAAAAGACTCCTCCTTACAATAAGCATCATCTCAACATATTTAACAATATCAAGATCAATTTTAAAAACTATTTTAGTATCATGCTCATCACAACCATGCAAGTTCAAGATCATCATTAAAGTTCAAATACTTTTCTCCCTTTTGATACATATATCATGTTCAAATTTTTAATTTCATGCTCAATTTTTACTCAAAACTTCTCTCCCTTTTGACATCAATCAAAAAGAGTAAGATATCAAAAATGATTAAGTTCAAATAAAAACATATTTTGAGCATATAAATATCAAACATGCATATCAAGCAAATATACACACTCAATTCATTATTTTTCAATATGGCATGTGTAGTGTGCTTCAATAGTCAAATAGTCATGATACCAATTTAAAATTTCACTAATTCATGATACCATTTGAACTTTTGAATTTGTGATACCAATTAAAACATTAAAGAATAATACTAATTGGACATTTCATTAATTCATGATATCAATTGAAAAATTAAGAAAAAATCATAATACAAGCAATGAGTCATAATATTCCCCGTGAATTTAATATATTCAGATTTGATACCAATTATGCTTTCTAAATTTATTGTCCATGTTTCAGACATTTGATTCATATCATGTATATGCTCATGGATATCAAATATCAAATATTAATATTATATCAATGTCACAACATACTCAATAACTTAATGTTCAGATTTTCAAAATATAGTCAGCCATAAATCATCAATATTTTCATTGTCTTTAAAAATTTCAAGATACCAAATTCAAAATATACACATGTATCATATCGCATTCATATAAGCATGGAGTATATCATATCATGTGCATTGTTCTATGTGCACTGTATTATACTTTTGCTTGGTGCATTGTACTATACTTTTGCTTGGATTGTTCTTATGTTGCTTAAGTATTTTATTTCAAACTTGTTTAACAGTTTTACCTTCAGCCAGTCGGCTAAGCTTATGTCCAGTCGGCTGACCGTCACAATTTTTCTGCCAAGTTTTCTTCTATATCAAAGTACTTATACAATAAGCTCTATTTGTTTCAGATATTCTTTTCTTTTATAAACATTCAAACTTCATATATCTTAATGCTTTCTAATTTGAGTTTTGTATGAACCATACCATGATTTTGGCCAACAATGTTATTTTTGTTTCAATAAAACTCTTCTTTGAGATTTTCCATACAAGACTTTTTATCTAGGTACCCATACTTTCTTGGGTCCGGATGGTTTAACAAGTAATGCTTCTTTTACTTTCCATACTTGTTTTTTTTCACACCTTTCCTCTTTAATGGAAATTCAAATTTGACATGCCCCTTTTTCTTACATAGAAAACATGTGGTATGTGTGTAGGCATTTGAGGAGGTGCTAGCATAATCTTTAGATACTTTTGTAAAGTATTCCATGTAAAGATTCTTTTTTCTTTTATTTTTAATTCCATTAAATCCTATGTCTTATTTATTTAAAGACATTCTTTGTGAGTCAATCATTTTGTCAAAATTTTCTTTTCCTTTAGTGAAATTGTAATGATTTTGGCTTGATCCTCAATTTCTTTCTTAAGATCATAAATTTCAAAATTTTCTATATTTTTACCCTTTTCTTGGTTTTTAGACATCTTAGTAATTGTATTCTCTAATTCAGAAATATATAAGTCTTTCTCATTTTCCATAGAGGATTGAGATCTCAAGTCTTCTACTTCCTTCATCAATTTTTCATTCTTGCTCTCTAATTTCTTGATTTTCAATTCTTTTTCTTTTTTAGCAAGACTTTTAGACTCTAATTCATTCATCACAGCTTCATTTTTATTCTCTATTTTCTTGATTTTTGAATCTTTATCATTTTCAGCAAACTTAATTGATTCTAGCTCTTTCATCACTCAATCATTCTTGTTTTTCAATTATGTGTTTTGTTTAATTACTTTGATTAGCATCTTATGTACTTTGAATAAATCATTTTGTAATTCTTCATAAGAAGGCATGCTTTCATCATTGGATTCATCACTACTATAACCATTTACCGATTTGGATGAGGAGCTTTCCTCATCGTCCAAAGTCATAAAGCAAGTATAAGCAACCTCTTGGTCACTTGATTCATTATCAGAACTACTTGTACTAAAATTGTCCCAAGTAGTGGCTTTCATGACCTTTTTCTTTTTCTTTTTAGAGTCTTTCTTAAGTAGTGGACATTCCGATTTTATATGTCTAGCTTTGTTGCAATTATAACATGTGGGAATTATATTCTTTGATTTCTTTATATTGGTTTCTTCTTTATCTGATTTGCAGTTTTGGATTCTTCTTTTGAATTTGTTCTTTCTTCTTAGTATTCTTGCAAGTTTTTTAGAAATGAAGGCTAGTTCATCTTCATCCATTTCATCTTTATCCTCATCACTAGAGTTTTTGTTTGAAGTTTTAAAGGCTATAGATTCTTAGGCTTTAGCTTTTCCACTCCTTTCATTCATTGACATTTCATATGTGAGTAAAGAACCTATTAATTCATCTAAGGAGGTGTTTTTCAAATTTCTTCCTTCGGTTATGGCAGTGGCTTTTGGTTCCCATATTGGTGGCAACCCTCTAAGAATTTTTCTAATCATTTCATAAGTAGTGTATTTTTTTCCTAAGGCATTGAATGAGTTAATTATGTGGGTAAACCTAGTATACATACTAGTGATTGATTCATCCGGATTCATTTTGAAAGCTTCGTATTCACTAGTTAGCATGTCAATCCTATTGTCTCTAACATCGACTGTTCCTTCATAAGTTACCTCTAACTTATCCCTAATTTCTTTGGCTATTTTGCAGACCATGACTCTATTGAATTCATTAATATCTAGAGCACAATACAAAGCATTGATAGCACTTGAATTAACTTGCAGCATTTTGTGATCTATTTCAGTCATGTCCTTTTTCTCCTTAGGGACTTGTTTTTCATCTTCTAGTTTGAGGGGAATTAGGTCACCATCCGTGAAAACCTCCCAAGCTTTCCAATTCATAGTTTGAAGATATATTCTCATCCTTTGTTTCCAGAATGTATAATTTAAACCATAAAAGATGGGTGGCCTAGTTGAGGATTGTCCTTCTCCAAAGGGAGCTACGCCTAAGTGTGCCATTAAGATCTTTGAATAGCTACTAATTAAGATTTGCTATAACCCTACTCTGATACCAATTGAAAACTAAGGTGTAGTCCCAAAAGGAGGGTGAATTGGATTTAAAAATTTTCTTTTAATTCTTTTTAAGAATTCTTAACTTCTTGTTGATTTATCAAATACATAACAAATACTTAAAACAATATCCAATCCACAACACAAGTACTTAAACAATCAAGTAACCAATCAATCAACCAAACTAATCGACCAAACCAATCAATTTTTCCAATCAACCACAATATCCAAACTAAGATATAAGATTCAGCTTTTGTTTGTTTGCAGCTTTGTATTATGAAAGTTTGATTCAAGCCCTGTGGTTAATGCAAGCCCTGTTATAATAAATTTGCTTTCGCAAAATGAAGTGCAATATAAAATCCAATACTCTTTCCAAAAGCTTAGACGTTAAATAAATTTTTAGTTAAAGAGTCTTTGGGTGTTTCACCAATCAACGTACTCCCTTACAGTTTCCACAAAGTATGGATCAACCAATGTACTCCCTTTTGGTTTCTGCAATCCCAAAAACAAATTAAGCTTAAGTTTATTTAATATCTAATCCACATAGTGATTATGAAATTTAAAACATACACGCAGTTTTTATATGCTGAAAGTAAAGAGAGTAAGGGAAAGAGAGTGATACCAGATTTTTATGAGGTTCGGCTTATTCCTGGCCTACGTCTTCGCCTTTGGAAAACCACCAAAGGATTCCACTAAACCAGTTCCTTTCCGGGTGGAACAAAACTTTACAAGCGATACCCCACGCTCAAACACTCCTTCACTAAGCTAGAGTAATGTCTCTCCAAGCGATACCCCACGCTTGGGAAACGATCCAAACAATCCTTGAATCTTCAAATCTACAAGAACAAGATCAATAATCTGTGTACAAAGAATTACCCTCAGATAGGGTGGATTAGTACGATTTCAAATACTATATACTTCAATTAAAATATCAATATGAAATACAATTGAAGCTCAAGAAAGATTTCACCAAGTTTTCCTTCTAGATGAGAATCAACAATTCAGAAACATAGAGAAGGATTGATTAGTTGCTTCCATAAAATCTCAACAATTCAGATGAGCAAAGATGAAAGCATGCGAGCTTTGAGAGTATGAGAGTTTCAGCTTTGAGAATTGATTTTCAATTGCTTGGTCTAATTTGATTTGAAAAACCATGTATTTATAGAGTGAGTTTCCTTGTCTCCCAAGTTTCTTGGAGTATCCCTCAAGTTTTTATAACGTTTAGATTTAAAAAAACTAATTTTTAGAATTTTCCTGTTGAAGTTCAAAATTTAAATTCCCGTAGGGTCAGTTGGTTGGATAGGCGACTGGGTAGGTGTTTATACAGGGTCAGCCGGCTAGATAGGCGACTGAGACCTTTCTAGCTGCCAAAAATTGATTCCGTTAGATGGTCAGTCGGTTGACTAAACACAGGTGAAAATGGTCAGTCGGCTGACCTGTCAGTTGGCTGACCAGTCAGTTTGCTGAGGTGCTGATAGCTTCGACCACCATTCAGTATTTTGGTTATAACTTTTTCTACATAACTCCAAATTGGACGTTCTTAGTATTAAAAGAAATCTAGGAGAAAATACCATTACTTACATGTTGAACACTTTTAAAAATAAGGAGTGTTTGATAAAGAAAAATGCTCATTAATATAGATATAGAAAAAAAAATAGAATTTGGAAAATCTCGTTTTAATGCTTTGCATTCCAAAAACAATTTTAACCTTTTTGAAATAATTTCTAACCTTATAAAAATATTTTCCTAGTATTTTAAAAGGTATCTAGGTCCAAGTAATTACCCTAAGAGTTTCATGTATCCATATTGAAATCGAATGAAGTACTTACATAAAGACTTCTAGGACTTTGGACATTCTTGGCGCTTGAGTCTTTATGCTTGTTTTTTGAGCTCTCTTACTTTGCTTTTCTTTGGATCTCTTGCTTTTCTTTTCTTTGGTTCTCTTGTCTTCAAGCTTTAAGCTTTTAGCACTTTCTCTTTAACATCCACACTCTCATGATCTTCAAACTTTAATAGATATCATCTTTGCATCCATGCTTTGACTCATCTTTGTGACTCATCTTTAAAATTCTCATTCTTAAATCCTAAAATATCGTTACTTGTAAGGTCAACATACCCAATAATAATGAAATTAATGAAATTAACTAACTTACCCAAATTTTGGGATGGTTCCCAAGTTAGCCTAACCAACGATTCACTTCTGCAGAAATAAAAAGAAACTTCCCAGAAGTAGCGTGGCGGCTTCAAATCGTCGATCCGGCGAAGAAATGGGCCGAAATCAAAGAGAGAAGGAGTGAAGGAAGGTTTTTAGTGAGATAAAGGAAAATTTGCATGCAGAATCCAGTTGAAAACCCGAGTTTGAGTTATTTATACTCGTGGCTTCGTCAACGAGACACCTCACTTCATCTATGAGGTCAAAAAGGGACTTCGTCGATGAACTCATAACCTTCGTCGACAAATTTTAGGCCTTGAAATAGCCCTCTCGGTAATTCCTCGTTGACGAGACACGTGTCCCCGTCGATGATCCTAATAAGCCGCTTCTTCGACGAACACTTCGCGTCTCTACAGCTCACGCTAGCGGCGATGATGGAGCAAGGCTTTATAGCATTGGAGGCGGGGATTTAGATGTTGTTTTACGTAGCATAGCTTAGTAGATTATGACTAAGATTGCACGGAGCTCCAGGGAGCAGGGAGGCCCGTCTGTAGGTCAGGGATGTAAGATAAAGAAGTTTACCAAGATGAACCCTCCAGCGTTTTCAGGAGGAGCTGATACTACAGTTGCCGAAAATTGGATGCAGGAGATTGAGAAAGTACTAACAGTGCTCCACTGTACGGATGATCAGAGGGTCTTTTATGCCACCTATAAGCTGACAGGTAAGGCCGAGAGATGGTGAACGACTATGAAGTTATTAGAGGAGTAGAGACCCGTACCAGTGGCTATGATCTGGAGCCCATTCAGGGAGATGTTTTACGACAGATATTTTCCCGCCACTGTCAGAGAAGCTAAAGTACAGGAGTTTCTGAGTTTGTCCTAGGGACAAATGACAGTTCAGCAATAGGTGGAAAAATTCATTGAGCTGTCACGTTTTGCTCCTTACTTTGTACCAGATGAGGCTAAAAAGGCAAAAGAATGTTTGAAAGGGGCATGAAGCAGGAATTCTATAAACAGGTGGAAGTTCTAAAGGTGTAGGATTTCTTTGAACTGGTGGACAGAGCCGCAGTGGCAGAGAAGAGTAATCAGAGGGATGTGGGTGCACCGAGCCAGAGAAAAATGCCCATGCCTCTAGAATTTCAAGCGAGTTCCAGCTGGAGCCCGTGGAGGGGAGATCGGTACGGTTGAGGCCAGAGGTAGATGACGGGACACCGTGGCTTTTAGGGTGAGCAAACTTATCCCATCTACCCTAGATATGGTCGGAGGCACGTGTTCGTATGGGAGAGAATGTTTACTACCAGTGTGGATAGCCGGAACACATTGCGAGATATTGTTGGATATAGCCAGTGAACATACCGGCCCCTAGACCATTCTGGGGAGGTCACCAAGTACCACGTGGATGCCAGTAGAGGAACACAACCCCGGCGAGGGTATATGCATTGACGCCGAGAGATGCTAAGGCTGATGGAGACGTTGTGACAGGTATTCTTATTGCTTTACCGTATAAAGTTGTTGTTTTGTTTGACTCAGATGCCACCCATTCTTTTGTGTCGTTGGGATATGTTAAATTATCTGGAGTTGAGGCACAACTTTTAGATGTTGAATTGTTAGTAGCTACACCGACTAGATCAGTAGTGAGGTGTAGGAAGGTACTTAAAAGTTATCTAGTGGGCATTCAGGAGAGAATTTACCAGTCGATCTCATGGTATTAGATATGCAAGGGTTTGATATTATATTGGGTATGGACTGGCTAGCAACTAATTATACTAGTATTGATTGCCATAAAAAAAAGGCAATCTTCAGATCCCCTGGTGAGCAGGAATTCAGATTCACGAGATCGCGTGTGGGCCTCGTTACAGGAGGCAAAGAGGCTGCTTCAGGGTGGTTACTAGGTATATATAGCTTATATAAAGGAGCTGCCAAAGGAAGAACTGAAACAAGTTGATATTCCAATAGTTAGAGAATTTCCAGATTTTTTTTGCAGAAAAGTTACTTGGTTTACCATTGAATTGAGAAATTGAGTTTACAGTTGGCTTGCTTCTAAGGACAGCATTGATATCTAAAGCACCCTACAGGATGGCTCCAGCCGAATTGAAAGAATTAAAGGACCAGTTACAGGAGTTTTTGGATAAAGGGTTTATCAGACCTAGTGTGTCGCCTTGGGGAGTGTCAGTGTTGTTTGTAAAGAAGAAAGACGGGACACTAAGAATGTGCATTGATTACAGGGAGATAAACAAGGTGACGATTAAGAATAAGTATTCTCTTCCTAGAATCGAGACTTATTTGATCAGTTACAGGGGACCGAAGTCTACTCCAAGATCGACTCTCGATTGGGATATCAACAGGTGAAAGTTAAAGCAGAGGATGTTTGAAAGACAGCTTTTTGAACCAGATATGGGCACTATGAGTTCTTGGTAATGTCGTTCGGATTGATTAATGCACTTGCAGCGTTTATGGACCTAATGAATCAGGTATTTCATCAGTACTTGGACCAGTTTGTTGTGTTCTTTATTGATGATATGCTGGTTTACTCGAAGAGTTTTGAGGAGCACGAGGATCATCTAAGGCTGGTATTGCAAGTGTTGAGAAAAAAAAAAAAAAAAGCTATACAATAAATTCAAGAAATGTGAATTCTGACTAAGGTAGATCACTTTTCTTAGGCATGTCATCTCTAGGGATGGCATATCAGTAAATCCAAGAAAGATAGAAGCAGTGGTGAATTTAGTAAGGCCAGGGAATGCATAGGGGATCAGAAGCTTACTAGGTTTGGCAAGGTATTACCAACGTTTTGTGGATGGTTTTTCCAGATTATCGAGGTTGACTGACATGACTCACGAGGAAAAATATGAAGTTCGAGTGGACTGGCGATTGTGAGCAAAGCTTCCAAGAGTTGAAGCAGCGGTTAGTCACTGCACCGGTACTATCTATTCCATCAGGAGAGGATGGATTTGTTATATACAATGACGCATCCCAGAAGGGACTCTGGTGTGTATTGATGCAGCACAGGAGGGTTAAGGAGTATGAAAAGAACTACTCGGTACATGATTTAGAGTTAGCTACAGTGGTGTATGCTCTAAAGATCTGGAGGCATTATATATGTGGTGGGAGATGTGAGATCTTCACTAACCATAAAAGTTTGAAGTATTTCTTCACTCAGAAAGAATTGAACATGAGGCAGAGAAGATGGCTAGAGCTTATTAAGGATTACGACTACACCATCAATTACCACCTAGGGAAAGCAAATGTGGTGGCTGACACGTTGAGCCGTAAATAAGTTGGAACAGCAATATCAGCAATGGAGACTCAGCATCCGATTTAGATGGATTTGGAGAGGCTCAGTGTGGAGCTAGTAGATGATGATCACTAGGCGTTTATTGCCAACGTAGTGCTACAACCCACTCTACAGGAGAGGACTAAAGCTACTCAGAGGAATGATGTAGAATTGGTGGAACTGATAGATAAAATATAGGATGGATAGGGGAAGGAGTTAAGTATTTCAGATGATGAAGCTTTGAGGTTCCACACCAAGCTGTGCGTACTTGCAAATGCTGAGATTAGGAGGGCTATCCTAGAGGAGGCACACAGATATCTTTACATAGTGCATCCTAGAGGCACTAAAATGTATTGTGACCTTTGGGGATCCTTTTGGTGGAGCGGCATGAAGAGGGAGATAGCTGAGTTTGTAGAGCAGTGTTTGACATGCCAGCAGGTAAAGGCTGAGCACCAGAGATTGGAAGGACAGTTGCAGTCACTCCATATCCCTGAGTGGAAGTGAGATCACATATCCATAGATTTTGTTACAGGATTACCGTTGGCGTTGCTTGGGCAGAATGCCATCTAGGTGATTATTGATCGGCTGACAAAGTCTGCACATTTTCTCCCTATTAAACTCAACTACTCTATAAATAGACTAGCGAAGTTATACATTCAGGTGATAATCCGCCCCCATGGTGTGTCAGTATCCATAATTTCATATCAAGACCCACATTTTACATCATGATTTTGGAGAAGCTTACAGGAAGCTTTGGAGTCTCAATTATCATTCAGTACAATATTCTATCCTCAGACGGATGGACAGATAGAGAGGACAATCCAGATATTAGAGGATATGATGTAAGCATGTGTATTGGATTTTGAGGGTAGTTGGACCCAGTATATGCTGCTAGTTGAGTTCGAGTATAATAACAACTACTAGACCATCATCAGGATGACACCTTATGAGGCATTATATGGTAGGAGGTGTCGTTCTCCACTATATTGGGATGAAATGGGTGAGAGGCGAGTTTTAGGACCAGAGTTTGTGCAGCAGGCGTATGATAAAGTCTAACTTATTAAAGACAGAATCAGTGCAATTTAGAATCAGTAGAAATCTACACAGATACTTGTTGCTGGAAGTTGGAGTTTGATGTGGGAGATCAAGTATTTTTTAGGGTAGCACCACTAAGAGTAGCTATGAGGTTTGGGAGGGAAGTAAAGCTGACCCTAGGTACATTGGCCCATTCGAGATACTAGAGAGAGTGGGTCCAATTGCCTATGGATTAGCTCTATCACTAGCATTAATCAGAATTCACGACATATTCCATGTTTCTATGTTGAGAAAATGCATCTCAGATCCGTCTCATGTGATCAGCTACCAGGAGATAGTGCTTAGAGATACTTTAGCATATGAGGAAACTCTAGTGCAGATACTAGATAAAAAAGAACACGAGTTGTGCACCAAGAAAATTCCACTAGTTAAAGTACTGTGGAGGAATCACGCAGTGGAGGAAGTTTCATGGGAGCTCGAGGAAGAGATACGATAGAAGTACCCACATTTGTTCAGTGGGGATCAGCATTAATCAGTTTAGGTAAGGTAAGTATTGTGTCGATTGTGTTACATACAGTGCAAGGTAATTAAGGTATAAGTGTATTTTAGATTATAGAATAAGTAGTGTTTTGGTTTTGGGAGAATTTTCTTTTATGTGCATATTTGTAATCTCTCAAAACCGTTTATGTAACCACGGTATTCCTCCACCATAAGTGAGGGCAATTAATATAAGTAGTTTTCGAGAATGAAATTTTATAAGGAGGGGAGAATATAGAGATCTAGAAAATAGAATTAATTAAAATAAATAAGGAAAGAGGAAAAAGGTTTGGGAACAGCCCAAATCGTCGACGGTTTGGAAGAGGAGCTAGAAAATCGGCGACGGTTTTCTTTTTACCGCAATTAAGTAAAGGATAAACTTTAACTTCAGGTTTAGTTAATGACCAAACCGTCGACGGTTTTCTAGAAACTTGAGAAAACTATCGACGATTTTTTCTAGAGACAGAATGTATATATTTTGGCTGCATGTCATTTTTTTTGTGTAACTCGTAAATCTCTCTCTCTCTCTCTCTCTCTCTCTCTCTCTCTCTCTCTCTCACACACACACACACACACACACACAGAGCTGCGACTCCCTTCCCCTCTCTCATCATTTTCTTACACTAGAATCACCTAATCAACGATCAAAATATACCACAGGGGTTCGTGGGAAGATTCTTTGCATTATAATCAAAGCAGAATATTGATTTGAGGAGTTTAGGCACCATCCCAAAACTGAGATAAGGATGTAATTTGGATATTTATTGATGATTTAATTTATTTAATGGATGTATGGGTTTAGAAATGTGTATTTGAATGTAATTCTGAGGTCGAATTGAGAAATAAGGATTTTGTAAAATACAGGGTTTGGTGTGTATACCACAGGTAGGCTAAGGATCGTAGTGGGTGTTCTCTCAGAACCCAAGTAAAGATGATAATTAGTTAGAGTTTAGGAAATTATGAATATGTGGATTCGAAAAAATGGGAATATGATACTTATTTTGGAATTTAGTTGATTTACTGGGAAACGTTTACGTATTATTGTAGGGTTATGGATTCATGGACGTCATAGGCGTGAATTAGAAATCAGTAATGAGTTCGGTTAGCCAGGTAAGGGAAATATGCTATGCCAGTTGAATTACATATTTTTATCAATGTAAAATATAGTATAGGTTTATGGGTTTCAAAGTAAGAAATTATGCAAATTTGCAGATTATATTTAATGAGCTTTATTCAATTGTGTGGCATAAGAAATAATAATATAGTACAAATTTCTATACAACTTTTACAGAACTACGGTTATATAGATTTATACTCAGCTTTTATAGAACTACAGTGATACAGTTTTATAGAATCATGATATACAGATTATACAGTTTGATTTACAGAACTATGGCTATATAATGTTTTATAGAATCATGATTTACATAGTTCATACAAAATTTAGATATACAGTTTTACAGAATTCAGATATACAGTTTTACAGATTACCATGATTATACAATTTTTCAGAACCATGATATACAGATCATAGAACCATGACAAATAGATATACAGTTATACAGAGATACAGATTATTACAGCGTCATGGTTAATTCAGAAAATTATAAAATCATGTTTAATACAGTTCATACAAAATTATGGTAGAACGGATAGATTATATATAGAAAAGTACTATCTAGTATCAGACCCTGATGGACAATAGTAGATTACAGAGTACGGTACCGTAACTATTTCAGTACAGAGCGCAACCACATATCTCAGATAGTGTGTGGATTTTATGAGTAGTCAGTCGTGCCTTGGTAGAGACGATGGCTCCCTAGTAGTCCTGGTTGAGGTGGCCGATCTAACGACAGAGGTTTTCAGTTGACTTATCCAAGAGGGCCAACCATTGTTAAGTCCAGCCTTCGGGTGGCACAACCCAGTCATGAAGGGTTAAATCATGACAAACTGTTATCCATCCAGGGAAGTTTTCACAGTTATATATGTTTACAGATTTACAAAAAAACAACAGATATATTCATAGTACTAAAAGTATGATTAAATAGAAAGTTCAGAAACAGTTGTATTTTAAGCTACATAAGTGTGAGTTATATTGTATCTACCTTTATATGATATCTCAGTTATAGTTTAATTAAAAGTATATTGTTTATGTAAACTCATTGGCCACACATTGATAATAACATATTTCGTCTTACTAAGAGTTGTCTCATCCTAGTATTTTAAACATATTAGGTGTTCCAATTAGACGTACATATTAGGCTCGGAGGTAGAGTAGACTATTGCACTACCCTGTCTGTAGGGTAAGTGGTTTTTGGAGAGTTGCATATTTGGATAGATCCTAGGAGGTCTGATGGTAGATTCTGGGGAGAATTGTATGTATGTTTTGAGAAATATTGAAATTCTGATATTATAATTATGGTTATGTAATTTATATTTTCTGCTGCATAGGTATGTGTAATGAACAGGAATAATCGGTGTCCACTTTGATACCGTGATGTTATAGCAGATATTACAAGGGTATTAGAGTTTAATAGTTTACAGTATATATATGAAAAAAAATGGTATGATTTTTGGGTCGTTATATATCGAAATACCAAATTCATAAAACAATGAGCGAATCCAAACAAGCTCGGAGGTTTCCGAAGCAAGAGCATGATATTCCACATCGATGGAGGAATGAGCTACAGCACGCTGCTTTCACGTGCTCCAAGAAATGGGACAATCACCTAGAAAAATAAGATAGGCAGTGGTGGAGGATCTGGTATCCCTATCACCTGCCAAATCTGCATTAGAGAACCCTTGAAGAGTGAGATTCTTAGTGCACTTGAGGAGAATGTCACGATTAAGAGTGTCATTCAAGTAACACAAAACGCATTTGGCAGCTGTCCAATATTGAAGCTGAGATGGTTTATACATGAACTAAGTTAACTTACTAGATAGAGGAAATCATGTAGTTGTACTAGATTTCTTGAAAATCGTCGACGGTTATTACATATCCCATCGACGGTTACATCAACAGTTAAAGACAGAAACATTTTCAGAAAGAAAACATCGACGTTTTGTTGAAACCATTGATGTGACCGTCAATGAGCTATGCAATAATAGTCAACGATTTTCAAGAAATTTGGTACAAATACATGATTTTCTTTATAGTGGATGTGGATTTGGGATAAAATTTCAAGTTTTATACTTGATTCTATTTAGAGTAAGGAATCAAATATATAACATTTTATGATTCTTAGTAAAAAGGAAGACTTTAATACAAAATAGGCACACGATGATACACACATATGAAGTTCATGCATCCATTTGGATCAAGTATTCTATAGAAGAAAAGGCAAAAAAAAAAAAACACAAAACAAAAAAACAAAAAAGAGATATCAAGACCAATTTTCTTTTGTATTTTATCCCTTTCTAAGAAACAAAAAGTTTTATTCAAATATGATTGAACAATAAGAAAATAGAACATTAATGACATGCAAAAATAAAAATTTATTCATTTATATATTATATTTTTTTTTCTCATTCTCATTTTTCTTGATAATGAAATAAGGAAAAATCGACTTTTTTATATTTTCCTTTTCATTTGTTCATTTATTTTTAAAATTTAGAATAGAACCTTACGGTTTTGATCAAGGAATTTCCAAAGTGCCACATTAGACGTTCTTGTAATTTTTTTTTTATAACCCAAGGACTTCGACTACTATCGTGCCATATTCGAAAACTATGGTGTGGCACCAAACCTGGAGGGTGAGAGTCGTCGTCCGCCTATTGACGCGTCTCTGATAATTCACTGGCATAATATCTCAAGAGGAAATCGAATCCGTGATCTTGGAGTCTCTAAAGTCATAAGTTTGCCCTTATCATTTGAGCTGACCCAGCTAGGCTTAAACGTTATTTTTAATTACTTGTAAGATCAATAGAATTTCTTAGTTTTTCTTTCAATAAAAAAGCAAAGACATGAAGAGAAAAATGAAACACATTCATAATGGATGCACACTCCATGCTTCATCAATATACAACAATTTCCTTATCCAATTGAATGATCATATGCATAAAGAAAATGCAGACTCCTCCAGCTCATGCAACAATTTCTTTACTGCAAGATCTATTATAATATATTACATTCTAATTTTTTAAAGGTGAAATATGAAAGCACAACTCCTTGGTCAATTTGATTTGAACTTATTAATGCTGATAAACCTCACAAGTCAAATTTAAGCTGTAAAAAGAAAGAAATTGGCTCCATTACACTGTGCTGCAACATGAGTAAACGTTTTGGGTCTTCCATTTTTGTTTAAAAAAATGAATGACTTCATTTGTTCATCATAAAACATTACAAGAGAAGGAATGTTGAGAAAACCCTATTGGATTACAAGCTTACTCATTCTTATTTTATGGGAAAAAGATTTCTTCTGCCTTTATAAATGAAGGTAGGTCATGATGCAACCCAATTGCCAAATTAAAAAATTGATTAGAGAAGATTTAATGAAGTGCAAAAAACGACTTTAAGTCGAATTTATCACATCAAAAAATTTTACGATCGACTTTGAAAAATTCATAAAAATGTATCATTATCATTGTCATTGTCATTGTTATTGTCATCGCACTTTGAATTTATCATTGTCATTATCATTCCGAAAAACCTTATATATTAACTATCTCAGGTTTTAATCTCAAGAAGAGTGAGAGCTGATATGAGATTTGGAATGCTCTATTCTTCATTAGCACCAAATAGCATTCTTGGCCTCTAGTTGATTTTAATAAATATTTATGCGGAAGACATAAATGATTATTCATTTTCCATTCAAAATATCTTTGTATTTTTAATAAAAAAAATTGAAAATTAAGATCTATAATATGAAAATCACAGAAGGAATAGCGAATAAAAAATCTCGTGCTAGCATGATGCACGACGGAAGTGGAGACATAAGAGGATTAGTCATAATGACCCATTTCAAAGTCCGAAGAGGAATAAGAAAGGAATAAAAGGTAAAGAGTTTCAAACACATTTTTGTCTCAAACCAAAAGATAAACTAGTGGGTACACTTATACTACCTTAGAAAGCAAAAAATATAAAATAAACTGTGTTTACAGCTAAAAATGATTTTTTAAGTTTTCAATTAATAAAAATTATTAGTCATTCTGAAGGTAATGCCTTAAGATGCATCTTAATAAGACGTGGTTCGATATAGAATAGGCATTAATATGGAAGTAGTTATCCATCTATTTCTTATTGAGAATCTGAGATGCCTCATAACACACCGATAGCATTTTCATTACGTGAAAAGCAAATGGCTGCTCATTTTCTGCTCTAAAAATCTTCGTAATTTTTAACAAATAAATTAAAAATTAAAATCTCTGATATGAAAATCATGGACGGAAGAATGAATAAAAAATCTCGTGGTAGCATGATGCATGGTGGAAGTTGAGGCATAGGAGGATTAGTCATAAAGACACATTCCAAAGTCAGAAGAGGAATAAGAAAGGAATAAGGTAAAAAGCTTCAAGCACATTTTTGTCTTAAGCTAGTGCGTACACTGAGCTGAAAACCGGTCTTTCTAAGTCTTCAACCCATGTAAAGTATTAGCCATTCCGAAGATAATGTCTTGATATACATCTTAATAAGACATGATTGGATATAGAATAGACATCAATACGAGACATTGTTACATGATCTGTGTCTTATTGCAAGACATCGCTAGCATTTTCTTTAATAAAAGGAAGAAAAAGAAGTCAGGGTGACGGATCTAAGGGCTAAAATTCCATGAGAGTCGCATCAACGGCATCGCGGGAGGGGATCCGAGCTCACCCACGTAGGCCGCGTAGCAGAGCAACAAAACCAGGAAGGAGCCAAGATGGCACTTGGCAGAGAGTATTATTACGGAGTGGGACGACGCAGAGGGGGCAGTAAATAATAAGACCAGAAAAAGGAGAGGTGTTGGGGGTGAAAAAAGGAAGGTGGCGACTGGCGAGGCCTGAGGGGAGGGAAGGGTGAATCCGTGGTGTCCTTAATAAGGGCACTGGGCCGAGAGATATGGGTGCAGCATATGGCATGCAGGTCAGCAGGTGCAGTGCAGCGAAGGGTCGGTGACCCTTCAGTGCCGCTCACCCGTTCTCCCATTAGGACACCTCGCCGCCCACCTGGCGTTGACTTTTTACGGCCGGTAAAAGGAGTGGGAACCCCGTAAAAATTAGGTTGAAACGACAAGGCCCATTTCACACACTGCTATTTTTAAAAATAATTAATATAAAATTGAATAATTTAAATTTGTTGGGATGGGTAAAGCTACAGCCTGTGTCATATTCTATGGCATACAACATATATATGGGAGAGAGAGTGGGTGCTGAGGGAGAGATTTCAAAGGTTATGGCAGGAGCAGTGAGAGCTTTTGGGTTGCAGTGATCTTTTTGGGGGTCTCGAAAGATAAACAGAGTAAGATACAGGGAGGGAGGGAGACAGAGAGCAGGCATTAATTGGCAGGAAAGAGGAAAGGCTTTCTGCATCTGAATCTGAATCTGCATCTGATTCACGGCCTCGTCTTCTTTCGTTTCTTATCAAATCCATGCTTTTTCTCGCCGAGCCATTTACATCTCCCTCCTCTGTTCTGTTTGTTTCTTACGGATCCAATTCCGTGAACAGTTGCTAGCACTATTGGGATTTGTAGAGAGAAAGAGAGAGAATGGTGGGTGGGTGGAGAAGAGCATTCTGTACATCCATATCTCGGGATCGAAATCAAGAAGCGACTGTGGTGACGGAGAAGAGCCCCAGATTCGGCACCAAATTCGGGTTCTTCTCGAACCCTTCCACCCCTCGTTTGCAGACGCTGCCAGTTTCCAGCCCCACACTCCGCTGCCGAACCACTGTCGCCTCCGCCGCCAGCGCGGCCGCCGCTCCTCCGGCACATTCCGAAAGCTCTAGCCCGAAACTTCAATGCAAGCTTCCCAATAATAACACCGCTGCCACGGCGAAGAGCCCGCGCCTGGTCTCCAATCCATCATCGCCTCGTTCACCTTCTACTTTCTCCCTCCTCAAGTCCACCTTACGACTCTCGAAAGTAAGCTCTCTCTCTCTCTCTCTCTCTCTCTCTCTCTCTCTCTAAATAATTTTGGTGATTAAGAGAATGATGTAGTATTTTGACGCAACGGTTTTTGCCTTTTTGGTTGCAGAATAGGTGTGGAATCTGCTTGCAGAGCGTGAAGACAGGGCAGGGGACTGCTATTTTCACGGCTGAGTGCTCTCACGCATTTCACTTCCCCTGCATAGCTGCACATGTCACGAAGCACTCCGCCCTGGTCTGCCCCGTCTGCTCATCTAACTGGAAAGAAGTGCCTCTCCTCGCCGTTCACAAGTACCAAAATCCTCCGATCGATCAACACAAGAAGAGCAGGGATTCAACTGCCAGAGATTTGAAGATCTACGATGACGATGAGCCATTAACGTCGCCGACCTGCGGTGCTCGATTCAATCCGATTCCGGAGTCCGACGAAAACGATGAGGACTACGGCGGAAATCAAGAGTTTCAAGGATTCTTCGTAAATACCCCTCCGCCGAAGAAGAATGAAGCAGATGAGCAGACGATTGATGCGAAAAATGTTGTAGTGAAGTTGTCTCCGGAGGCTGCCGTGGTCTCAGTCGGCCGGAGTTACGAGACCTACGCGGTGGTTCTGAAGGTGAGAGCTCCGCCGGCTCCGGCTACATCGTCGCTGTTAAATCCTGCTCGTCGTGCTCCGATTGATCTGGTGACTGTGCTCGACGTCAGCGGGAGCATGACCGGCGCGAAACTCCAGATGCTGAAGCGCGCCATGAGACTGGTGATTTCTTCTCTATGCTCCAGCGATCGTCTCTCCATTGTTGCCTTCTCTGGAAGCTCGAAGAGGTTGTTGCCTCTCAGGAGGATGACGATCGCCGGACGCAGGTCGGCGAGGCGCGTCGTCGACGGGCTGGTCACCAGCCAAGGCACCAGTGTCAGCGACGCGCTCAAGAAAGCCGCCAAGGTGCTCGAAGATCGCCGCGAAAGGAACCCCGTCGCTAGTATCATGCTTCTGTCCGACGGTCGCGACGACCGCGCGTCCAACAATTCTGCCCATCGCAGCCGTTCATCAACTGCCGCATCCTCCACGCGCTTCGCGCACGTGGAGATCCCCGTCCACGCTTTTGGATTTGGCGTGAGCGGCGCGTGGGGTCACGAGCCAGCCGAAGACTCCTTCGCTAAATGCGTCGGAGGCCTATTGAGCGTCGTGGTTCAAGACATTCGGGTCCAGCTCGGGTTCGTATCCGGTTCGGCTCCTGCAGAAATCGCAGCTATATACTCCTGCACGGGTCGCCCAACTGCTTTCGGAACCGGGTCGATTCGACTTGGCGATCTATACGCCGAGGAAGAGAGAGGACTGATCGTGGAGTTAAAAGTACCCACATCAGCAATTGGGGCCCACTACGTTCTCTCCGTACGATGTTCATTCAAAGATCCATCATCGCAAGAGCTAATCTACGGTAAAGAACAAGCTCTCCTCGTGCCGCGACCCCACGCCGTCAGATCATCGGCCCCCAACATCGAACGGCTGAGAAACTTCTTCGTCACCACCCGGGCGGTGGCCGAGTCCCGGCGACTCACCGAGCGCAGCGACTTCACCGGCGCGCACCACCTGCTCTCCTCTGCTCGGGCGCTGTTGCTACAGTCAAGTTCGCCGTCGGCCGACGATTATCTGCGGGAGTTGGAGGCGGAGCTGGTGGAGGTGCACAGGCGGCGGCAGCGCCGGGTGCAGATCCAACGGACGAGAGCCACCGAGAGGGGGATTTCTGGCGACGAGAAGGCAGAGCCGCTGACGCCGACATCGGCTTGGCGAGCCGCCGAGAGACTGGCTAAAGTGGCCATTATGAGGAAGTCGTTGAACAGAGTGAGCGACTTGCACGGGTTTGAGAACGCCAGATTTTAATTTTTATATTTTCTGATGCAAAGAAAAAAAATATATAAATAACATGAGAAAATGTATAATTGAAAAAAAAAAAAAAAAAAAAAGGAAACAAAGAGAGGGGGCGAGAGAGAGAAACTCCTGGCGCATGATAGCGACAAGCAGGTACAAGACGGCTCGGCCCTTTCTGTGCACAGGAAAGCAACGGATACTGTTTGGGGGATTATGGGCTTTTGGGGACCCCACAGAAAATTTGAATGGGCGGAGAGGCTGTGTTTGTCTCTATTCTTCTCCTACCCTCCCCCATTTGTTTTTGAAAAAGAAAGATGATGGAATTGTGGAATGGAGGGAATAACAATGATAATGGAGGAAGAGGGAAGGTGGGGAATGGGAATGGGGATATTGGGGGGAGGAGGGAAATTGTCTTTGTTTCTTCTGTTTAGTTTGTAGATTTTTCTTCTTTAAATCTTTTTGTTTGTTGGGTATGAATCAGTGAATGTGATCAGCAGAAGAATGTGTAAATGTATGTAGCAGATGATTGGTTTGGCTTCTCTTCTTAGAAAAGGTTTTTGGCGTTTTTTGGGTATTTTTTCTATATGGTGGGGGGTGTCCCAATTGGGTATTTCGTGCCTAAAAGCCAAAGTGGATGTGCACTGTTGAACAAGATGATGCCAATTGCCCAAATGCTTTTGTGTGGGTTGTGAATGGATGGCATAAAATACCTTATGTTATCCACTTATTGCAAGATTTTTTAAGGGTGTTGCTTTCCTTCCTAGTTCCAACTTTTTTGAACATGCCCATCTGGCATTTTGGCCTCCTAATTATGCTTCTCTCAGGACAAAAAACTACTCTAATCCAAAATTGCTTCATTTTTTTTAATCTATTAACTTGGAAGTATTTGGTATTGAATGGGAATCATGATGGCAATGGTGTTGTCACTTTTCAGTCTGTTTTTCATTCTGTTTTTCATCCAAAATTCATTCCCTAGAGATTGGGTTGAAAAACTGGCAGATAGAGTTGATGCTCCAATCCAACTAGGTCTTTTTTGGTTCTTGGTGAGTTAATTACAAAGCTATACTACTTTTTAGAGTGCCATGGATATGAACAAATTTTCATATACTCCATAAAATTAAAGCATGCTAATAGTAACATAATCTTAAAAGGTGCCTTAAATTTGTTTCAATACAAGGTGATTTTAGGGGAAACTGTTTTTGATATTTTATTTGAAAATGATCAACTGGATTGATGTAAAAGATGGAGGGAGTCAAAATGGGGTTCTTCTAATTATTGCCAGTTATTTTTATAGCTGATGATCTTTTCGCCTTTGCCACTTGCTTGGAGGTTGCATGCAACACTTTTCACAGGTCAAAGGATTATCACATTTTGCTTAGCCTTCTCCAACCAAAGAATCTACCTACCTCCTTGTGTGAGTTGGTAAGGTCTAGAGATCTTAAATTCACCCAAATATCCTTCTTACAATGCCCTTTTCCATAATGTTTGTCATGACCCCCCGCAGAAAAGGTGGGGAGGGATTTTTATTTGTTGTGTGAATGTCTAGGCATTAAATGAATAGAATCCAAAGAAGAGAGAGAGATAGAGATAGAGAGAGAGAGAGAGAGAGAGAGAGAGAGAGAGAGAGAGATGGAAACTTTGTAGTTGTAGAAGGAGAAGCATACGTCTTATGTGTCTCAGAAGAAAGGCACGTCACTTGAAAAACATCTGAAGCCCGCCAGGGCCCCCACACATTCAATCACTCATTCCGTGTAGGGCCGAGCCTCTCATTTTTTTCTGAGGAACCCTAATAATCATTCTTTTAGCGGCAGTAACTTTACTGTGTTTCCATACATGTAATGCTTTGCTTCATGTAGTTTTACCATTTCACGTCTTGAGACTCCATTCCGGGAGTTCTTTGGAATACCAAACAAAGAAAATTTTGAACAATGAAATGTGTAAATGACAAAGCTTGAGAATATGAATAAATTGAAGAAGGGTTTTTTAATTGAAATTAAATTTTTTATTTTAGTGATGATAAATGGAGAAATAAAACTATTATCCTGACGAATTAAGGCTAACCACTCGAACATCTGCCCTACACAACTAAACAAGAGTGATCAAATTGTTAGAATTATACGAGGACCACGCAATCATGAAACCACATTCATTTCATGCTTATCCAATAGGGCTCTGACCTCTTTCATGAATATACAAATTCCTCATTAGCGTGACCACAGGACACAACACGATTGAGAAAAAATAAAAATAAAAATGAGGAAGACGGAAGCTCCAAAAAAATAAAGTGCAGAAGCTTTTTAAAGATCCAAGTCCATAGGACAGAGGGACAAAAGAAAAGAAAAGAAAAGATAGAGGGAGATGATGAATCTAAGATGGAAAAGATCATTCTTTTATCTTTTTGTTATCGTCAGAGATGGAAGATGGTGAATGATGCTTCATTGTGCTTTCGAGGTGTTTGATGATTTTGCCCTGAAATTGCGCACCCCCTTTTCAAAGCTTTCAAGTGCTTTTGATGGCTAAAAAGAACTGCAATTTCAAAGCAATGCAACGTATTGGTATCCTAACACCTTTGTTTCTGTTTTTTCACCGACAATGACATGACCATACCTTAACCAAGGCTCATCTTTACTCGTGTATTTCACCGCTATGATGTGATTATACAAAAAGGAAGAGTCCCCTCAGTGTGAAGGGAAGCTGCGGGGGCCCTTAAATGATCCTTTCACTGGAGAAAGGAAAGCATTCTCAAATGCATTTTTGAGGACGAGATTGCTAGATAACATGCATAAAGAATGTATTCTTCAAAATGAACGTACAATGAGTGCAAAAATCTACATGGGACAACTATTACTATAATTCCCACTATGAATCTACAGAGAACTACTTAGTACTTGCACCTGGTGCATCAAACTCTGCAGTCTAAAGAAGAAAACACGGCTTTTTGCAGCCAGACGGGTACCTACACAACACATATACACAAATAATATTTGGAAACATGAATTTCAAGGATTGGAGTTGATTGTGTGGATTTGAAAAAAATTCAATATATAATTTTATAATATGTTTAGTTAAATCTATATAAATTCAAGTAACGGATCTAAACTCTATGCTCCCAAAGTAGATGTTAGAAATGCACTAACGGGGTATCATGGAGTGGAAAACAAATTTTACAGGCCGGACATTCGAAACATTTCAAGTTTCTGCTCAACACTAGGCATTGCCTGCAGATGACATGTCCTTAGGGCAGCCTCATTGGTGGGTTCCCTTTCACTAGTCTGCTCCAGGCACAATGGCCAAAATAAAGATGGCATGGAACTGGGATCCTGTGTCCATTTCCACCGCCACGATGCCACAGGCAGCTGATTCCCCATCTTCACATTAAATAAGGTCGGCAATGCCTGAGCTCCAGCTACTATTGCCATCAAAACAGTGGACTGAAAGGAGACTGCTCCAGAAGATTGAAGTACTGTCATACTATATCCTCAGATGTCAGCAAAAATAATTCAGAATTCGTGACTCGTCCAAGTTTTCCCTAGCCAATGCGGCAAGACAGCCTGATCTTTAAAAATTTCGGGTGCATGTTTAGGTTCTGAACAGGCAATAGGAGCAAGAAATTTTTCTTGAATAACCGCTAGCTACATGTTTTTCACCCTTTCCTAATATACCAAAGACCTGCAGTCGATGAAATATTAGTCCCATACCCAATCCTTCTACGTGATGATCCTTCCACCAGTCATCAAAAACCCACACCAGCGCTGCATGTAGGTCCCCTCCCTCATCCCTGTCATCATCTCATGCAGTTGTGCAAATTGACATTTCGTCTCATCAGGCTTCAGGTTGTCTAACCTCATTTCTGAAAGCAGTCACCAATGCTGAACAGGTTTCTCTGATAAAAATGGCTGGCAATTATCTTGTTGATTATGCAGGGATCAAAGTTGACATTCTCATGGATCTTAAAAACAGTTGGACTGAAGTATCCATTAAGGAGTTCTTGGTACTGGTCCAATAATTTAAACAGTCTCTTCTGATTTGCTTCCAGCAGATTAGATGAGGCTTTCTCTCTCAACCATATTTCAAGTTTATTTAAGACAGACTTCATGTTATGTTCAGATGTTGGATCATCAACTGAAACTAATTTTACATTGCCTGTTTAATTTCATTGCAGATATTCTCAATTTGTTCAATTACAATAGAATACACCTTTCGCTGCATTTGAACATCAAATACCACTTCAATGCTCTTAGGTCCATCGTCAATGGCCACAAATGTACTCTGGGGTTTAACTATCTGTGCTGAGAGCTAGTAACAAGTGAAAATCAAATCAGCTGCAAAAAGTAAAAGAAAAACGATGAACTCTTGTAGTGTTGATATTTTAAGGTGAAATGCAAACATGAAAATAATTACAAGAATAAACTTAAATTGAACTCCAATATACTTTTCTTACAATCATGGAAACATATTAAACTGACATAAAATTGATGATGTTATCAAGCTTTCCTCAATATGTAGGGTGATCAATGAGTGGAAATCAAAAAGAATAGATAACCTTGTTGGGATAACTGGGTCAGAAATTAGAGATAAAATCACACAGGACAACACCAAGATATACATGGTTTGGCCAATTCTAGCCTACGTCCACAGGAGAGATAGCTACTATATGAGAATTCTCACACAAAACTCTCTTAACTCTCACAGCTCTCTCTGCCTACACTAAACTCACTTCCCTTAACTCGTTCTTCACCAATATGATTTGCATTCACAACACACATATTTATACATGGAGGGAACAATCGGTCGAACAATCACTCAAAATCTGTCAAAAATCATGCCCAAAAATCTCTCCTAATTTAGTGGAAAGAAACCTGTAGGGATGGAGAACACCTGAATATCTGCTCCCATAATTTCTGCCTTAATTAGGGTATGGACCCATCAATTCTCTCCCTCCATACCCATCAAAGGAGAATGCATACAACCATTCTTCAACTGGTTCCACTGTCTCTGCATAGCTCAAACTTCTCACGAGTCACTACTTTTATCAACATATTTCTAGGGTTCTTGTCTGTGTGGATCTTCACTAACTTTAACAGTTGTTGTTCCATCACTTCACATATCCCATGATAGCAAATGTCGCTACGTTTCGTTTGGGAATGATACATTGAATTCTTACTCAAGTCCAAAGCACTGACTATCACAATGTACTTTATACTCTTTCTGTGTGACACCCAGTTCTTGGATAAACCGCTTCTGCCACTACATTTCTTTACCTGCTTCTGTTGTGGCAATGTAGTGAATGTACTCTACCTCTGTTGTAGATAAAGCAACACACTTCTGCAACTTGAATTGTCACGAGACTGCTCCTCCTGCAAAAGGGGAAAAAAAAATCCTGATGTAGATTTTCTACTATCATGATCACCTGCCGGAATCGGTATATCCTCCCAAGACTGGTTTAGCTCCCCTAAAACACAAGCACATCTTTGATTTAATCTTCAAGTACCTAAAAATCCACTTAACTGCTTCCCAGTGGTCATTTCCTGGGTTTGAAAGAAACCAGCTCACAACACCTATCGCGTGGGCAATATCCAACCTAGTGCAAACCATTGCATATATCAGACTACCAACTGCTAACAAGTATGGAACTGCTTCCATTTCTTCCACTTTTTTCCTCGAAAAGGGACACGATCTTTTACTAATGTTGAACTTTTCAAGCACTCGTTCAACATAATTTTTCTGTGACAACCATAATTTCTTGGCTTTTTTGTCACGAACAACTTTTATGCTCAATATGTGCTGAGTTGGGCCTAGGTCCTTCATGTCAAAGAACTTGGACAGTTCATGCTTTAATTTGGTAATCATACCTGAATCCTATCCAATAATCAACATGTCATCAACATAAAGTGTCGATACAATGAAGTTACTGTCAGAGAATTTTTGAATGTAGACGCATTGATCCGTTGCACTTCTCTTTTAACCATGACCCACCATAAATGAGTCAAACTTTTTATACCAGGGTCTCGGTGCTTGCTTGAGGTCGTATAGACTCTTTTCCAATTTGCAGATTATATGCTTGTTCCCTAAAACTTCAAAACCTTCAGGTTGTTCCATGTAGATTTCTTCTAATAAATTTCCATGGAGAAAGGTTGTCTTAACATCCAACTATTTAAGCTCCAAGTTCAGACTTGCTGTCAATCTGAGTATCACTCGTACTGAAGTCATCTTCACCATTGGTGAGAAAATCTCGTCAAAGTCGATACCCTTATTCTGCTGAAAACCTTTGACGACCAATTGAACTTTATGTTTGATGATTTTTCCACTGCCATCTTTTTTCAACTTGTACAACTATTTGTTTCTCAACGCTTTCTTTCCTTTGGGAAGTCTTACCAATTTATATGTCTAGTTCTTTTGTAAAGAACTCATCTATTCTTGCATAGCCTGCAACCATTTACCTTTGTCTAGATGATTCTGAGCTTCTTGAAAACTCTCTGGCTCTCCCCCATCAGTAAGGAAAATATATTCAGACTTTGGATATCTCTTTGATGAAATCAACGTGCAATTTCTCTGTGATCGTCTTGGCTAAGGCTCTTCAACTCTAGTTTTGGTTCTGTAGCTTCTGGCAGAGAGGATTGATCCTCCCCCTACTCAAGAGCTACTTTTGGTTCTATAGCTTCTGGTTGAGGGGATTCTTGCTCCCCCTGCTCAACACTCTCAGTATCCGCTTCCTGTTCTATTTTTAGAATTTCATCTTGCAAATCTTCGTTGTCTATGGGCAATTGTACTGGTGTAGGATCAAGAATGAAATTCTAAGCACTGGAATTGGAACTAGTAGACCCTGTGACTTTCCAAAATCTTCATGCACATGGTTTTCTTGAAAAATGACATCTCTATTTCTTATCAGCTTCTTTACTACTGGATCTCATAGCTTGTATCCAAACTCTTCATCTCCATAGCCAACAAAGATGCATGGAGTTGACTTTATGTCAAGTTTCTGTCTCTGCTCCTTAGATACATGTGCAAATGCTTTGCACCCAAACACTCTCAGATGAGAGTAGGAAGGTTCCTTTCCAAACCACACTTTCTCTCGAATTTCAAACTGCAACGGAATAGAAGGTGATATGTTAATGAGGTAGCAGGTGGCACGAATTGCTTCACCCCAAAATGGCTTAGGCAGTTTAGCCAAACTGAACATACTTCTGACTCTTTCCAAGCTGGTCCGGTTCATCCTCTCTGCTACACCATTGTGTTGTGGGGTTGGTGGGACCGTCTTCTCATGTTGGATACTACGAACAGCGCAGTATGCTTCGAACTCTCTAGAAGAGTACTCGCCTCCGCTGTTTGATCGAAGGCACGTCAACTTCTTTCTTGTTTCTCTTTTCACCATGGCATGAAACATCTTGAAGTTGTCAAATACTTGGTCTTTTGTTCTCAAAAAATATACCTACATCTTTCGCGAAGCATTATCAATAAATGTCAAAAAATATTTGTTACCACCTAAAGTTTCTACCTCCATAGGACCATAAACATCAAAGTGTACTAAAGTTAACAACTCTGATCTTTTCTTTGTAGAGGAATTAAATGAGACTCTATGCTGTTTTCCAAATAAACAATGATCACAAGGGTTTAATGATGTACCTTTAGACACAATGATGAGTGCCTTATTTGCCAATGTGAACAACCCTCTCTCCCATGCGTCCGAGTCTCTTGTGCCACAGATTTGGTGATGCCCCATTTCAATTGCATTGAGGCTGTCCGACATTACTTTCACATGGGTCTTGTATAGGGTACCGCAGATGTGTCCTGGGGCGACAACCATGACTCCCTTTTTCTAGCTTCCAATTGCCATTTCTGAAATAGTTGTCGTAGCCTTGTCGATCGAGGGTTGCTCTGAATATAAGATTGAGTCGAAGGTCAGGGACGTGCCGAACATCCTTTAGAGTCATCGTGCAGCTAACATTAGTCTTGATTTGAATATCTCCAAGACCCACGATCTTCGAAAAACTGGTACTTCCCATCCTCACAGTACCAAAGTCTCCTGCTTTGTATAAAATTAAGAAATTACCGTGGGGAGTGGCGTGGTATGAAGCTGTTGTGTCTACCACCCACTCGGTATCTTGACTTGCTACGTGAAGGCACGTCTCTTCATTAGCTAAGAGAAGTGATATGTCCCCCCCATATGGGTGACCAGAGTTCCACCCCCCTTCCTTCTTCGGCTGGCTCTGCTCCTGCCTCTACTCCTATCTCTCGCATTTGCTTGAGGTCTTCCTCTGTTTTCGGTGACAAGAGCATGTGCCTGATCCATGCTACTTCCTTTCGTCTGGCTTCTTCGCTGAGTAAAGCATCCTAGACCAATGACATGGTAAGTTTGCCTCCAAGAGCTAAATTTCCTAGAGATACTACCAGCGTCTCTCAATTGTTTGACAGAGAACTAAGCAGTAATAAGGCTTGAACTTCATCATCAAGCTTCATCTCTACGTTGACAAGCTGGTTCACCAGGTTTTGAAACTCATTGGTGTGCTCGGCTACGAAGGTTCCACTTTTTAGCTTCATGCTTGTTAGTCGTCTCATAAGGAGGGCTCTATTTCTAGCCATCTTTGTCTGATACATGTCCTCTAAGTTTTTCCAAAGGGCATAGGCTGTGGTCTCCTGGGCAACATGATGGAATACATTGTGGTCTATCCATTGTTTAATATAACCAACAGTTTTCTTATTTATTTTATCACAATTTTGTTTAGAAATTGACTCGGGTCTCTTACCTTCATTTTCAAATGGATCTATCAGATCCTTGCAATTCAAAATATCCTCCATCTTCGGTCTCCATAGAGTATAATTTGATGACGTCAATTTGACCATAGCTCCATATCCTAAATCCTCCATGTAATGGACTTGGATTTTTGGTTCCTACTTACTAAAACGATATTATCGGAGCAAAATCACACAAAACCGACTGCATGGTTGCGTCTGGAACGACCCAAAATCTTAGAAACAAGTCCAACCTGGTCAAAAATAGGCTTGAAATGGATTGATTCAGCCTAAAAACCCATTCTGGAGTGAGTCGACTCAATAACGGAATATTACCTCACTGACAGAATATTCCCTGACCGTTATAACGTTGTCTATGCTGATGTGGCTCTGATGATGTGGCAGTGATGGAACCCGCTGCTGGCGTGGCACTAATGATGGTTGTGGGACCCGCTAATGATGTGGCACTGATGACGTGGCCGCACGACCTGCTTATGGCGTGGCACTAATGCCACGGTAGTGGGTGTAACGCCCTGGCCTTCTAAGTGGCCCCAAAGTGCTACTAACATACATAACATGCATATCTTTGATAATAAACATAAACTACCAGCCCTAATAAGGGACATACAAGTGTATCATAATAATATGTATTCTCATGCACAGCGGAAAACATAAAAGTTCATACATTTTCTGATAGACTACCAGAGTATCTAACTGTTTCTTACATACATTCATACGTACTAAAACATAATTTGCTATTACAATCCCCAAAAGACATCCTGGCCAAAAATCCAGTACATATACAAAACTTACATAAACTAAAACAACACTACGCTCCAAAGTCCCTCTAGAAATCTAGGACCGATTTCCTATAGGATCTGAAACAAAGGTTGTATATTGGGGTGAGACACTTCTCAGTAAGGTAGATCATATTACATCAGTGTGACAACATGAGTTTATTTCAATAGAAGCAGTTAAACATTTAAAACATTCTCAATCCTGTAATATAGGAGATATATATATATATATATATATATATATAATTCCTGCAATAGATAATCCAGCATCATTACAAGCAAGAGTTCCCGAGGTTAGGGTAGGGTACAAGCCCATACACTGTACAATCCCTCCGCTCGGTACTCAACCCTGTGACTTTGCCCATTTTAGTTTTTAAATCATATATATGTATATAAAACTCATCCCAGCTTTGAAACATCATAACTAAGCCATCTACTGCCCCCATGGCAAGGGTTGTGCAATAATAAAGCTCTGATATAGCCCTATTCGTGCAGGCATTGTCAGGCATCATGTTCTCTCCAGTACGATTTGGCCATCACCACTCTGGCCCTTAAGTCGACCAGTGGACCTTCGTACCAATCGACAGTCTCGATACCCACACCAAAGAAACTGTCGTGTGGTTGCACCGTACCTCATATTCTAGCAATGATACAGCGCTTACTGATAATAACGAGCTTTTTAGGGCTCTCTGATAATAAGCTTATATAAAGCTTTATTAGTAACAAGCTTTCTAAGGCGGTTCCAACATCATATATACAATTTATAATAAAAGCATATTAACCTGTTTCATTCCATAAATCATCTAAACAATTCCAGTATTTTTCACAAACTCATTCATACATTCTTTCATACATTCATTCTGTGGTATAAACCGGCACACGCACTCTCAGTTTAACCCTTGCATACATAGCGCTCGGTATCTAACCGGCATCTCTTTTCTGTATTTCTTGATAATCATTTGGAACTCCGGTTCCCATATTTCATAAACAAGCTTTTCATTTCAATACATTCCTATTTCATATCATATGCCACACTCATTTGGTTAAGTATATAATACATAGTAAAATGGTTCGTAAAATATTATTTAAACTGCAAACAAGGGTTTCAAGCATCTCCTACTTTAAATTTAAGGCAAATAAAGGAGTTTTAAGAAGTTTGGAGATCATACGCCAAAACCCTAGTTTTTACCAAAACTGTAAAATCGTAAAAATGACCATTTTACACGATAGAATTTTCCAAATGAACAGTCATAACATATATATAAACATAAGCTACAGTTCTACCGGTTTAGTTTTCTAAAATAACAGATGTAAAGAAATCCCCTTACCTATTTCTTGAAAAACAACCTAAGATGCTCGAAAACCGAACCCTAACTTTTTCCCGAGTTCGAGAATCCGCTTCCCTAAACTTGTAGATATTCACTCCTTGATCCTCGTGGTAACTTCCGATCGTTGAACCGGGCAATGATCAACGAAAGATCGAAGAGAGAGAGAGAGAGAGAGAGAGAGTTATATATAAAAAGAAATACATAACTTAGCTCTTAAGTAACTAAAATATCTCCTCTAAGATATTTATATATAAATATCTAAAAATATCTCCTCCAAGATATTTATTATTTTATTTATTTATTTATTTATTTTATTTTTCGGGTTTGGGTTCGTATAGTGGGACCCACTGCTGACGTGGAAATAGGACCCACGATGATGTGGCATGATGACATGGTAGCTTCTTCAACCTTCAGCAAATACAATTTGCAGTTGCAGCACATTCAATCTAAAAAACAGGGGAAGAAATTGGATGTTGTGGTGGCCCGTGTGGCTTCATTCAGAATCAATTTTTGACGCCTTTTTCACCGTTGTGACTATCTCGACACGAACTACACGATGGTACAACCAAATTAAGGTTTTGAGCAACTCAAAAAAACTTGCCAAAAACCTTCAACACTGCTCTAATACCACTTGTTAGGATAACTGGGTCAGAAATCAGAGATAAAATCACACATAGAACAACACCAAGATATACGTGGTTTGGCCAATTCTAGCTTACGTCCATGGGAGAGATAGCTACTGTACGTATTTTGAAAATACAGAGGAGGAGGAGGAGACAAAATTCTCCCTCAAAACTCTCAACTCTCACAGCTCTCTCTCTGCCTACACTAGACTCGCTTTCCTAAACTCGTTCTTCACTTATATGATTTACATTCACAACACACACATATTTATACATGAAAGAGGGAACAATCAATCGAACAATCCCTCGAAAACTACCAAAAGTCATGCCCAAAAATCTCTCATAATTTAGTAGAGAGAAATTCGCAGGGGATGGAGAACAACTGAATATATGCTCCCATAATTTATGCCTTAATTAGGGTATGGACCCATCAATTTATTGTTGAGAATTCCACTTGTGAGTTTGTCCCACATTGGAAAATTTGAGTAGATGAGGGGTGATTATATACATGGTCGGGCCCAAGACCCAATAGTCTTAAACTTTGGGTCAAGTTGGTGTTCCTCCATGTATATCAAGCCCACCCATGGGCTCCTCTGATCCTAACAAGTGGTATCAGAGTCAACGGTTCATAACTCTAGGTGAGCAACATCATAAAAGTTGAGACATGAAGCTAATTCTCCTTACGTGCTAATAGTTGGAGGACCAAGTATTTGATCGAGGCCAATAAGGATCATTTATTCCTAGGATGGATCCGAATAGGGTCAAGACATGAGAGGTGGAATTGGTTCGGAGGCATGTGGAATGCAATCCAAGGCACGTAAGGCGCCAGTGGTAAGGCCCACTTGAGCAAATTGTTGGGGAATTGGGCTTACTCCCACAAGGGAGACGGTGTTCATTCAAGGAGAAGCAATTGGAACTCACAAGTGAGAGGGAGATTGTTGAGAATTCCACTTGTGAGTTTGTCCCACATTGAAAAATTTGAGTTGATGATGGGTGCTTATATATATGGTTGGGCCCAAGACCCAATAGACTTAAGCTTTTGGGTCAAATTGGTGTTCATTCATGTGTATCAAGCCCACTCATGGGCTCCTCCGATCCTAGCAAATGTAATGCAGCAATTCAACAGAAGATTCTTGCCCTCACTTTACCACATTTATTGATTGCTTATGAGGAACTTCTTGAGGAATCTGTGGGGTTTGATCTCAAGCATCACGGTATAACTAACCCGCTCCTCCTCATTGGTGCACTATTTTGTTTATGTTGCACATGTCCAAACCATCTAAAACACCCTCTCGTATGTTGTTTCTTAGTTTTCCAACATTCTAACCAACATATCATAGCTGGTAATCATCCTATAAAACTTTTCTTTTAATTTTAAGGGTATTCTACTATAACACAACACGTTCGGAGCACTTTTCCATTTTATCCAACCTGCTTCAACTCTATGTATAACATCTCATTTCTCCGTTAGCTTGCATAATAGATCTAAGTATCAAAATCTAGTAGTGCTATTAATTTCTTGAGCATTAAGTTTAATCTTTGCTTCAGTAATCCTCCTACCATAACTGAACTTATATATATTCTATCTTATTTCGAATTATACTAAAAATTCTAAATTCTAAAGTTTCTTTCCATAATTCTAACTTAGATTCTACTACATCCCTAGTTTCATCAATCAAGATAATATCATCTGCAAGAAACATACACCAAGGGGCCTCATTTTAGATATCACTTTGGATATTCCTAGTACATTCATCCATCATTAGTGCAAAAAGATAAGAGCTCAAAGTTGATAATTGATGTACACCCATTGTGATTGAAAATTCCTTAACTCTCCTTCGGTCATTACTTTGTTGTACATATCCTTAATGACATCAAACCTACTACACACTCCTTTTTTTTTTCTTTTCTTTTTTTCTAAAATCCATTATAAGGAAGTTCATATCATAAGCTTTCTCTAAGTCAATAAAGCAATATGCAAGTCCCTTTTCCTATCTACCAAAGTTTAATCCTTTGTTCAATTTCTCTTGCTTTCTCTCCTACCTAATTTCTTGAAGGCAAATTATGTTAATTTTTATTCTAATCATTGTAGCAACTATCTCCATGCTTTTACATACAAGCATCCTTATATTTCATGTTGCTAATATAACCCTAACCTCTTGAACTAATTTCTTTGCCTACCACATCCAAAATGATGTAGGAACCATAAGATATTCGTCACCGTACCCAAGCACCAACATAGCATGTCACTTTGGAGAGATGACCAAACCCACCCTCGCCTATTTTTTTCCAAACACAGGTAGTATAAGTGCAACACATCATTTGTAGAGGACTTCACAATGCATAATTGATAAGGATTTAGATCATAGAGATATGACAAGTTTTACACTATGTCAACTATCTAGCACAACCCTCCTTTGCTTGGGTTTGGGATTGACCATGTGTAAAAATAGTTAAGACATTAAGTGCATCACAACCAGAGTTGCTTACTAACTATGACAAGTATAGAATGCTACAAAGAATACATTGTCAATCAAGTTCTACTTCCTTTATGCACAAAATGGTCATTCTTCACATATCATGAATCCTTTTCCGCCAAGTCACATGATCTTAGGCAATTTCATCTAACAATTTGAGTATTATTAAATTGTTACTATCTTATTCCAAGTTATTTTAGGTCTACCACTAGCTCTTTCTATTAGCTCACTCCTCATATGCAATATTTGACCTACAGTACCGATACTCAAACAATCTTAGTTGCTTCCCCCTTATCTTAACTTCTATATGTTCTATGCCTAGTTACCACCAAATATGTTCATTCCTTAATTTATCTTTTAAATTTATACCACTCATCCACCTTAAATTCTCATTTCAGCAACTTTAAAATTTTGTGTATTTTTTTTATTAGTTTCTTAACATTCAAATCCATACAACATAACTCATCTTATAGTTGTCTTATAAAAATTTCCCTTTTATTTTTAAGAGTACTCTACGATAATACAACAAACCCAAAAAGTTCCTCAATTTTATCCAACTTGCTTTAGCTCTATGTATTAAATTTTCTTCTATTTCTCCTTCAGCTTGCATTATATATCAAAATCTAGTAGTGTTATTAATTTCTTGACCATAAAGCTTAATATTTTCTCTAATATTCCTCCTATAGTGAATGAAATTATATTTCATATATTCTATTGTTTTAAAAGGCTCAATTAAGGCTTGCCCAAAACACCTTGAGGCTTAATTTAAAATACTAAATCTCAAAAAAGACTAACACATTTGTACCAAAAAATAACACGCCTTTTGCACTTTTCTAGTTGAGGTTTACGCATTTTGGGTGTGCAATTCTCAAGTTATAGTTGGCTAGAAATTCAAACTCCAATATTAGATAAAAGGAATGTCATAATATGAGTTGATTTCTAACAACATGATTCGCATCAAATTCAAGCATTTTCTTGCAATATATTGTGTCCACAATCAAAACATCTTGTTGCAAGTCAAAATACTGCAGAGAAAATTCAAAATATGGTGCCTGGGACAATTTCTCACAAGACAAAAAATTGCAAAAGACACAAGGAGACTTCCTCATGCGCATCGCCGGCACATGCACCTCTGGTAAGGGTTCTCCGGCGATGATTTTTTAATCAAAGGTAGATCAGGGGGTGAAGAATATAGTGGTGGTGGCGGTGTGAAGAAAAAAGCACAAGAAACTTGGGTTTCCGAAAGGCCAACATCTAGAGAATCTTTTGCCAGTGCATGGAGCTTTTCCAATGATCGGACAACGATCAAACTTTGCAGGTATGCCTTTCAGTCGTGTCCACTTCTAATAGTGGTGGTGGTGTTGCCATTTTATCACTGGGAAGTCGTGGTCAAAGGTTTGGGGACATAATTGGATTTTTTAAATTGTTTACTTTTTTTGTTTTTTCACTGAAAGAAGAAGAAATCAGAATCAGAGAGGAGTGACTAAGAAGCATAGAATGGAGAAGATATTAAGGGAAGTGAGCATAAAAGACAGGAGAAGAAGAAATTAAGAGAAGTAGAAATTCAGAGAATTGAAAGAAGAAGAAAAGGGATTGCAGCAGTGTAGGACCAAAACTTGAAAGAGAATAGAACATAGAAGAAGAAAGAAGAATAATGTTATACGGCAGCAGAGGATTAGAGACAAAACAGAGGAACAGAGTAGAGAAAGATCAGAAGAGAAGAAGAGAGGAGGAAGAAGAAAAGAAGAGAGGGAGAAGAAAAGTGAAAGGAAGATGGGAGAATTGAAATGGAAGAATGGAGATAGATTTGGGGCTCTGATACCAAATGATGCAGGGGCAGCATCAAGGATCTGCAGCCATATTAGAAGAAATTCAAGAGAGGAAGGAAGGGGAAGAGAGGAGATAGGAGATACAAGGGGGCAACTCACGTTCACTTCAATTTAAATTATTTAAATTTAACCACAACTATTTAAGAAAGGCTTTTCACATGAAATTACACATATACCTATAAAACTACATTACATTACAAACATATCCCTAAAAATACAAAAATATTACAAGAAAACCCCAAAATAGACATAATCCTACACTATTAAACTAAACATAAATAATAAACTAATTAATTAAACACAACAACCCTTATCCAATTTTCCTCCGTTAATCCCCAACAAGAATCTTCCTAAGGTCTTGCTTCTTGTCATACATCACATGTACTACCCAAAAGGGCAATTTGGATGTAGTTGCAGCTCTACCACTCCCAACCAAACGAAAAAACCCCCCAACTACCAAGTTCTAACATCTCCCCCTCCCCCAACAAAAAAGAAGGCAAAAAGTAAACAAGAAAAGGCATTGAATTAAAAAAGTAATTGGACCATAACATATAACTTCATTTTCTTGTAGTTAAACTCTCATGACAAGGAAATAAATCAAAATAGGAATGACAACCAAAAGACAACCACGGATGTTTCATGTTTGTAGTGGCGTTTCATACACATGGCCAATGGGGATCGAAATACAAAACAAGCACAAATTGATTAAAGTAGTGAACATAGTGTTAAAATATATATTTTTCTTTTTTAAAAATTTTTGTTAAAGGCTTTGTCTAAATTAAAGATTTCACTAAGGAAAGGGAAATAAGAAGAAAATTCATTTTCGATTGTATTTTTTCTCTATATCAAATACTATTAAGTTCTAATATGATTACAAATTAATAAAAATCACCTGCAAAGGAAAAAGATACTTGAAGCTAGAGCTTAGGCTTACCATATTTTAAATGTATTATTGGAAATGGAAAGTTTATTTTCATACTTTTGATAACTAGCACCCACATAGTCCTTTTATGGAGCACTATGGCTCTCACCTACACATTGAGCTTGGCATTTCTGAGTATGCAAAGGTTGAGACTTTGGTTGAAGAACAAAGTTGGATTTGGCCCAAGAGAATGTCATGAGTAATCCAGTATTAATTTTTTCCCAGACTCAAGAGAAGAGGATACCTACTGGAATTTTACGTTCTGCAGCATGGGACACCGGAAAATCCTGTTAAGGGCTAAAGCACATTACCAATCATTCCTTCATTGTTTGGTTAGCTATCCATAATAGGCTAACCACATTCAACAAACTGGTTTTTGTTAGGAAATTAAATGGGTAGGAACAGTATTGTACAGCTAAAATAAGAAATTAGAAAATAGGAATTGACACCAAGATTTACGTGGAAAACCCCCAAACAAATTGAGGGAAAAACCACGGGCAAGGCTAGAAAGAATCCACAATAAAAATGGGATGATACAACTTCTCTCTAATTACAAGAAGAGAACAATGATATCTTTTTCTTGAATTAGGAGTACACAAATCTCTCTAATTATAATAGAAGAAAATATAAAAAATTGGAGATGCTTTGGGTTATATTTTTGAACAACAAGCATGCCCTTTAAATAGCCATTTGGGCATACTCAAATAATTTCACGCGGGTTTCTCATCCACTCATAAGTTGGCGTGGGCTGCAGATGGGCATGGGCGCAGGCTTCACATGATGGTATGGGATGGGCAGCATTTATTTATTGCTGCAGGTCATGGGCTGCACAAAATTGCATGCGAGCAGCATGGGCTGCCATGGGAAGGACATGGACATGGCAGGGCTGCATGTGAGCAGCATGGGCAGCACACTGCCCCACTTTCTGCTCCAATCTGCTGCTCCTCATTTATTGATAAAAAACAATGGCTTTACATTTCACAGTTTTTTGGGGCAAAACTGATGATATGATGTGCAAACTATGCATAAGTAGCGTTGAATCAAAAGACCACTTATTTTTCATCTGTTTGGTTGCCAAGCAGATCTATTCTCAAGAAAATGCAGCTCTTGAAATTCAAGGCACATCTATGGATTGAGATTCTATATTGAGGTGGCTATCTAAAGTGGGAAATTCTCGCCCTGGGTAACTCTCTAAATTTACATGGGCATCAGAAATATATCACATTTGGAATATGAGAAATACAATATTGTATACAGACCCGAAGGTGGAATTGTGTTGCATGTTAGGCTTGCGTGTGCTAAGGTCAAAGGATTTCAATTCTTAGCAAGTTAAGATGTAAGATCGATCATGTTGTAAAGCTTTACAGCCTCTACTATCCCAGTTTCGGTAATATATGCTTCTTTCTTCTTACTCTTCCCCCCCCCCCCCCCCCCACGCCCCAAAACAAAAAAAGAAAAATCAAATGTTGAATCAAAATTTTGTTTATGATTTGCTATTTTATTTATCTTCTTGCTTTTCCTATAATCCGACATGGAAAAGTGAAATACCGAATTCTTTGGCATTTTCCTTTTTTCCTAATGTTTTCCAAGTTCTAAATGGGGCATTTAGAAAAAAAGAAAAAAGAAAAACAAGGTCAGGGCTAGAGTCACCTAATATTTGCACAACCAACATTATCTGATCAATATGAAGCTTTACCATCCAGGGATGTTCAAAAACAGTAAATACTTTTGCACAAGTATCAAAATTACATATCAACAAACAGAATACCAAACTGTGCACATAAAACGCACAATTTCGCCGCAGCCACGAACAATTTCTCACTCACAACAACATATTATTCAATCATACATGCCTGCCTGCAAACATCAGACAACAACAGAAAATATTGTAGAGAAACGGATGAAGCACAGAATTGAAGACTCAAGATCATCAAGAGGGCCAAGGAAATGATCATAAAAAGCACTTGGTTCAGAAATTTCAAGAACAATAACAAAATACCAGCAACCGGGGTTTGAAAGATTAAAAAGGAAACATAATATGGGTAAAAAAAAAAATCATGAAAATAAAGTAAGTTCAGGTAACCCCAAATTCCAGAGAGAGACCCGGGAGAGTAATGCTGAACTTCAAGTCGGGGAGAGAGACACCTTAGCGGAGTACCGCCGAGGATCGCTGCTGAGAGGAATTTTTCTGAGAAATGCAAATGTAAAATAGGCACCAACCCTCTCTTGCACCCTTTTTAAACCCTTCCCTCTTCGTACACTTGTTAGTTGGAACGCATAAAAGAAAATCAGACAGGCTGGCGCCAAAAAATTCAAAAAAAAAAAAATGAAAAAGAGAAAACACAAAAGTTGGGTGAAATAGGAATAGATAACATATAGTTTAAATTTTAAAAATTAAGAAAATAGTAATTATTAATATATTTTAAATTATTTTATTTAACATTTAATAAGAAAAAATAGACATTCGATAAAATTTAAAAATTATTATTTCTTATTTATTACTTATTATGAACTCATAAAATGTTTCCTATTATTATTTGTTTTATAATAATTATTAATTTTTTTAATAATTAATCTATTAAAATTAATTTATTCCTATATATAGACATTCTTCAAACCAAACAAGCTAAAGTAAGGGATAATAAAATTTTGAATCATGATAAATGAGGAAGAATTCCTAACTAAGATGCAGATTGACTTGGATCGATAGATATTGCATTCCTATTGGAGTGAATTTAGTAGTCTTAAAATATGTTACAAATAGTATTTCGGATGAATTTTGTGATATGAATCAAGTTTCGGACAAAAGGTGAAAAATACATTTTCTAGCCCCAAATCTATCTTGCCTAGAATACTATTATGCTTAATGGAAACTCATTCTAAATCCTCTCAAACATAAATATATAAATAAACAAATAAAGTATATGCATGTGTATATTTTTATATTTATAAATATAGCATTTTCATTCAATTGTTACAATTTCTAAATAAATTTATTTTATTTTATTCTACTAGAAAGATTATGTTATTTATAATTGTATTAAAATAAGATGAAAATTATTTTCATAATATAAAACTATAGGAGACAAGGTGAATTCAGATTTTGCACCTCTTGCTCGAAATCCTCCTCACTTATATCCCTATTTACTGGGGAGGTTTCCACCATGTAGGATACAAGATTTCAAGTTAGCTGGTTACAACATCACTATGCAGGGTCCGAATATTTAAAGACATATTATGTAATTGATGGATTTCAAATCTTACATGAAATTAAAGAGTTGTCTCTTATAATCCACTTATAACTTCGAAAACGTTAGATAAAAGATAGTAAAATATGAAATAACTACTTTTTTCGGGTTTGGTTCAAGAAAATTAAAAAATAAAATAAAATATATAACAAATTAATAAACTAAAAATTAATTTTACTTAACATTAGCATTTGACATTTTTTAATTTCTAGTCATATTAGAACAAATACTCATTTTTTATATTTTTTATATAGAAAAATATAATAGAAATAAGTTTCTTTTTATTTCTCAAAAAAGTCCTTGATCCAAATAGAACATGATTTTATTTAAGAAAAAAACTCGTTTATCATTTGCATCATCTCTCTACATTAACTATTATTAAAGAAATTGGTCTACTATTGTTAAAATTAAGAAAAGTTAAATGCTAATAATTTATAAAATTAAAATTTTTTTCATTTGATATATTTTTCTCACTTTCTATTGATAACCAAACATGAAAATATTTTTTAAAAAAATTTATTTTTGGAATATTTTTTAAGTTTCAAATGGGATCTATAAATTTTTTCCGTGAGAAATTAAGAAATAAATTGTTCCATATTTAATTTTTAAAGTTTTATATACATATATAATACAAGTATGTTATATAAATAATAAAACAAAAATAGTATCATTATCCATGCAATATGTATTATTATTATAAAATTTGATAGTACAATACCTAAATCATCCTCAAGAAATTATTTGGTGGAAGCCTTCTAGCACAGTGAAAAATTCAATAAAAAGTTTGCATGAAGATCATGACAAGCCCATTTGAATTATTGATATAGATCTTTTCAAGTTAAAATAGAAATAATTTTCAATGGGAAGTGATATTTGAATTCTAAACAATACTATTGGCATTCCATATTCATTTTTTATGTATTAAATCATAATTTTATCTCTTAATTTTCACAATAAAATGACGAATTTCTCCTCTCTTTTTCCTATTTTTTCATTTGTAAAGTAAAAATTCAAAAGGAAAAATTGTCATTTCATGCATGATAAAAAATAACAATAAATTGGTGTGTTGTGAAATAACGCCTCTTCAAATAATGCACAGCGGAATAACAATATTATTGTAAAGGATCAAACATACACTTGCAACAATCTAAATGGTAAATGCAGAAAATATTTCCACAGCCATAGCAACATAAAGAAAGCAATAATAAAAACAACAACACCAGGAACTTCGTGGTTTGGCAAAGCTTACATCCACAGGAACAATCAGCAAGAGTTTCACTATGAAAATCAAAGATACACACTACAATAGTATACAATAATTATCTCTCCTTCTCTCACCCTCTCTCTCTCTCTCTCTCTCTCTCTCTCTGCAATATACTCAAAATAGTATATTTAATAACCTCACAAAGGCTTCTCTCTGAATCCCCAACCGTCATAACGTTTATATTCAAAATTTGAATTCTTTCTTGCAGTCCTGAGAGCACTTGTTGATGAGTAGGGCACTCGTCGACAAGAGAGAGAAGTTCACTCATCGACTAGTAAGACCCACTTGTTGACGAGTCACTAAATGTCAAGAGCTTTTCTGGCTCTCGGTATCTCCTCGTCGACGAATCCCTACTACAGAGCACTAATAACTTCATCCATATGCTTTTCTTCCTTTATTATAAACTCCACCAAGTATAAGAGTCACACACAAATACAACAATCTCCACCTTGGTGATTATACGCTCCTTAGGGGAACCTGAAAAAAAATATCTAATTGCTCCACCTTGACCTTAGAATGTTCGATTGGGACCATCTCCTTTCTAGTAGTTGGAGACATGCACCAAGTCCAAGCAACGCTGCTTGAACTTGTCGATGGCAACTTCAATTTCTACCATCAACCCTGATACAGTTGTAGATGCAACATCCGAAAACTTCACCCTAGGCTTCCAACAAGATATTTCCACAATAGAAAACACAAACACTGTTGCAAGTCTTATATCACCAAAGCCCCCCACATAGTCTTCAACAAAACTGACAATTGATGGTTCACTCTATTGTCTGCTAAAACACCTCATTGCATCATCATGGGGGACCTTTGACATATCCCGAACATCACAACCCGCCCTTATGTACCGTACGACAGATATTCCATATTGATTCTCCACAAAACCCCCTTGAGACAACGAACAAAGTCTCCCTGCGATTCCATTCATAAAGCCACCCAGAGATAACTCCAACCTCTCTATAGCCTCGTCCACAAAACTACCCTAAGATAACACTAATCTTCCTACAGTTTTGTTCATGTGAATTAGCAAACCAAGACCCATCTTGGACGTACCCAACACATTCATGTCAAAACTTTCAACAGAGTTCTCAACTGATTAGCCTCAGTTAAAGCTTTTCCAACCAATAACATGTCATTCACAAACAATAGATACATCACTCAACTGCATACTATCACCCTCTTCCACACTGTAAATCTCACCAACTCACACACCTGGTACATATACAATACATCCATTTTCTCTACCATAACACTTATCCTTTTATTTTTCCCTTTTCTATGCATTGTAACTTGAAAAATAGTAGAAACCTTGCTACTAGTAGTAATGAATACATAAAAACATCAGAATGTCAAATTTATACCTAAGTGGTGGTCTGATATTGCACATAGGCCCACCATGATTCTGCTGGTCTCCCGAACTAAAACTTCGTGCAATATGAACTATGTCATCTCTACCTTGAGTCTGTTGCTCCACCTGTATCACATGCTCATTCATACCATGACATTGTTGACCCGAAATAGAACTCCCTGCATTCCTGCCCTGAGTCCCTAACTCCACTTGAATAATATAATTGTTGTTGTTGTAGTTTTCTAGCATTTGTTTCTCTTCCTTTACCTGAGTACGCTGCACCATGACTTCATCAACAAAAATCATGTCCTCGATCACCCCTTTATTTTCCACAGGATCACGTAACTCGAACCCACCTCTCTTACACCCTAGAAAAGTGTACTGCCCAAACATAACACCAAGCCTAAATCCTCCATCAATAGAATAGTGCACCAGTGGACATCCACTCACAACCGAATAGTCTACTACAAAACCTGCCCACAATTCACTTGCAACTTTCCCATCTAATGATACCTTTGGCAATCGGTCACACGAGAAATGTGTCATACTTACTGACTTCACCAAGAAGTATCCTGCAAGCCTTGCATATGATCTGCCCTACTCACAAAACTCCTTGAACAAAACTAGCGTACTCAGCCCCAATGTTTGACTTGAGAATCTCTCTCCCGGTCTAGTTCTCCACCTCAACCACCACATGAAGTACACCGAGAACCTTCGTGATAAATCCATGAAATACATATGTCTATCCCCTGATGCTATTATCATCGATTCCCAAATATATGAATACATGTAGTCACCTATATGATTTAACCACATATGCCATAAGATATTTGACTCAGATTCAACAACTACAAATCCACCTACAACCGTAACACCTTGTAGTGCATATATATTTCCCGTTACCTTTTCTCCTTTCATCACTATTGAGTCACCTTGACACACTTTCATTTCTCCACATTCAGACTTGTAACAATATCCATTACAGTTTAAAATACCCAATGAAATAACATTCTTCCATAGACCCGATTCATGCTTTACATCACATATGACTTTTGCAACACCATCATACATTCTGATTTTGATATTTCCAATAACAAATATTTTGCATGAAATATATTTTTCCATCAAAATACAACCAGCATAAACTGACATGTAGGTGTCAAACCATTTTCTACGATAAAAGCATCCAGTATCTAAGATCCAAGACTCACCTATGAGGCACTCCGAACCTGATGAAACACATAGCATATCTCCATCACTACATTCTGAATCTTCCTCCACTACACGTGCAGATTTTGACGAACCCTTAGACATATTTCGGCATTCCCGTTTTCACCAAACTAATGCCGAAAAATTCTCATTCATGACGTGATACAACACGTCATTAGTCAAACAAAGTCGAATGATTCCTCCCAATTCATTCCAAGTCGTTGCATTCATGCTATCCGGTTGAATCCTATATAAAACTTGCACCATACCTTGTTGCACCAAGAGATCCTTCAATGCAGAGGACATTAAAACTTCACTCTGATATCATTTGTTGTGAAATAATGCCTCTTCAAATAATGCACAATAGAATAACAATATTGTTGTAAAGGATAAAACATACACTTGCAACAATCTAAATTGTGAATACAGAATACTTCCACAACTATAGCAACATAAAGAAAGCAATAATAAGAACAACGACACTAAGAGTTACGTGGTTCAGTAAAGCCTACATCCACGGGAGCAATCGACAAGAGTTTCACTATGAAAATCAAAGATACACACTACAATGGTATACAATGATCTTCTCTCCTTCTCTTACCCTCTTTCTCTCTCTGCAATATACTCAAAATAGTATATTTAATAACCCACAGAGGCTTCTCTCTGAATCCCCAACCGTCACAACGTTCATATTCAAAATTTGAATTCTTTCTCACAGCCCCCGAGAGCACTCGTCGATGAGCAAGGCACTAGTCGACTAGTGAGGCCCACTCGTCGACAAGTCACTGAATTTGAGATTTTCTGGCTTTCAGAATCTCCTCGTCGACGAGTCCCTGCAGCATAGCACCAATAACTTCAACCATATGCTTTTTTTTTTCCTTTGTTTATGAACACCAAGTATAAGAGAGACACAAATGCAACATGGTGTTAGGGTATTTTTTGGAGCACCAATAGCACCTCCATTTCAAATTTGGATAATTCAAATTTTAAGAAAAGATAGGACAAGTTTCTAGGCTATGTTACGAAGACTTGAAACACATTGATGTAGTTTCTATTTTGGTCTAACATTACAATAATCATGGTTCAAGAAGTTTATGAGATTAAGAGCTTAATGAATGAAGTGGTGGCAGGTTTCTATCTGATAATTTCTCCTTAAATGCATAATAGAAGAGTTTGACATAGCTTTTATCATCATTTTTTTTTTAGCTAGGCCAAATGCTAACATAGTTATTATCATATGTTATCACCTTATCAATCACAAAAGATGTGATAAACTTCTTACAAACTTTAACTTGATAGGCTAGTTTTTAAACAATTTTTCCTAATTTTAAGCATGTTTGGGATAACTTCAGAGAAAATGATTTAATAGCATAAAATTATTCCTATATCACAGTGAAATTAATTAATTAATTAAAAAATGAGAAATGATCCTAGTGTTATCCTAAACCCTTATGTAACATGACTTAAGTATGCACACTAAAACAAAGTTGGGGACAAATATTGGTTTCACTTTAGGAGGAGAAAAGCGAGTAAGAAGGGGAGAGAAAGAAAGGTGATAGGAGAGGAGAAAAGACTAGGAAGAAGAAGAGCAAACGGAAATAAAAGAGAAAAGAAGCAAAATATAAACAAATAATTGAAAAGATTTGAAATAAAAGGGCTAGAAGAATTGCCAAAATGATCGAAGAATTTGTTGTTGTTATGAAAGCAAATAAAAATGAACTTGAATAATTTCTTTTCTATATGTCAAAAGATGCCTTATAATAAGCATTTTTTTTATATATTTATACATTCACTAAGGTGGTTACCCTAGATCTTATCATATTTTAAATTTTTAGGAAAGGATATTGACAAGATAATAACAAGGTAATGATACAAACTATAAAGAAAATCATATATTTTATCATGATTTTTCAGTTATAAGTGAGCTCAATTTTGATGTCAATCATTTTATAGCATTTTAAAGATTTCTTATTGATTAACTATTTTCAAAAGTTAAAAAATAAAAAGGAACAAAGAGCCTCTCAACACGTTTGGCTACTCCATCTTTAGAGATTTCCCAAGCATTTCAACGATCAAGCTACATTCAGCTAGCATCCTTGCTTTCTAGTGAGCCATTATTCTTTTACTATTCTTTATATTCTTCCTTTGATTCAATTTTTTTTTTTATATTCTTTATATTATCTGGAACACACCACTCTCTAGTTTCAAGGCTAGTTGGGTCATTTTAGATTCCACAAGTTCCTCTATGACTACCTTCTTTGAAGACTTCTTGTGATTTATATGGTAGAGCCAATCAAAAATTTTAAAAATAAAAAACAAAGAAAGCAAGCAACAAACAAGCCCTTGAAGGATAAACAAATGTCAACCACCTAAACTAGCTTGACCAAACCTTATGTAACCATTGAATCATCCAAATTTCTTGTTACCAAAAACTACAAGCCTTCAAGCTTAAGTAATTCTTCAATCCTATTTTGGCATTTAAATATGCTACAACACCATGCACCCATATTATCGAGCATATATGGAGGATCTAAAGGAAACGGACACAAACGATTAAGAAACCACATGACATCAAGTGCCAGTAAAAATTTCCCTTGCTACTAGTTAAACACCCCTTAGCCACATATGGATGGTGTTGGGGTTATCCCACATCGGTTGTGGAAGGGGACGGTGGTCAGTTATTAAGTGTGAAGGAAAGTCTCACCCCATGAGCTAACTTTTAGAGTTAAGAAGGCCCTGAACCACCTAACACTGGTATCAGAGTCATGGTTCAATATTCTCCCTGGGATGTGGGGTATGTGGTGCCACCGATTTGGAGCCCGATGTGTGAGGGGGAGATATTTGTTGGGCTTTGTGGAGCCTAGTTGTGTTTGATTCGGATGATGACTCAACTCGAAATAATGTTGCGTGGTTTTTTAATAGGAGATTTTCTTTAGGCTTAGTCCATGAGCGGAGGCTTGGGCTGATAATTTTTTGGTCTATTTTGTAACCCATTGTGAATCTTGTGCATGGGATATAGATACCGTTGTTTTGGTGATTAGGGTTTTTTGACGTAGTTTTTGAGAGAGAGGAAAAATTGTACTACCACACTCTGTATTTTTTTCCCTTATAATAGTGAAATCCCTACAACTCTATAGACGTAGGCAAATTGCCAAACCACGTAAATACTGTCTTGTGCATGTGATTACTTTTTTTTCGTTGGCGTGTGTTTTTCCTCTATTTTGTTTCTCACAAGTTTTTTTTTTGGAATTTCGTGTTAAGTTCCCTATAACTGGTATCAGAGCCTAGGGTTAGGTTTGAGTGGGAGCAATGGAAAATGAAGCAAGAAAGGCGCCTAGAATAGAAAAGTTCAATGACACTGACTTTGAATTTTGGAGGATGAAAATCGAGGATTATCTTTATGGGAAGAAGATGCATCTGCCACTTCTAGAGGAAAAATATGCAACTATAAAGGATGAGGAATGGACTCTTCTTGACGTAAAAGTACTAGGAGTTATCAAGTTAACTCTACTTAGGTCTGTTGCACACAATGTTGTAAAGGAGAAGACCACATTAGATCTGATAAAGGCTTTGTCTGGTATGTATGAAAAGTCGTCAAAAAACAACAAGGTGCATCTAATGAAGAAACTGTTTAATTTGAAGATGGCAGAGAATGTATCAGTAGAACAACATTTGAACGAGTTTAACACTATCACAAATCAATTGTCATCTATAGAAATTGATTTTGATGTTGAGATATGTGCACTGATCGTTTTGGCTTCCTTGCCAAACAATTGGAAGGCAATGAGGATGGTAGTAAGCAATTCTATAAGAAAAGAAAAACTGAAGTACAATGACATACATCATTTTCATTGATGACTCAAGTAGAAAGGTATGAGTTTATTTTCTGAAAAATAAATCTGATATATTTGAGACTTTTAAGAAGTCAAAGTCTATGGTTGAGATAGAAATAGGTTTGAAAGTAAAATGTTTGACGTCAGACAATGGAAGAGAGTACATTGATGGAGGGTTTAGTGAGTATTGTGTTGTACATGGAATCAAGATGGAGAAGACCATTCTTAGGACACCACAGCAAAATGGTGTGGCTGAGTGCATGAACATAACTCTTAATGAGCGTTCTAGGAGTATGAGGTTGCATGCTGGACTACTAAAATTTTTTTGGGCTGATGGTGTTAGTATTGCAGCTTACCTGATAAACCGAGGACCTTCAGCTCCCATGAAGTTCAGACTTCCTGAAGAGGTTTGGAGTAATAAAGAAGTAAATTTTTCTCATTTAAAAGTTTTTGGTTGCGTTTTTTATGTTCATATCCGATGCTTGTAGTAAACTTGATGCAAAGTCTAAAATATGTTTTTTCATTGGGTATGGTGATGAGAAATTTGGCTATTGGTTTTGGGATAAACAAAACAGAAAAGTCATCAGAAGTAAAATGTGATATTTAATGATCATGTTATGTACAAGGAGAGGTCAACTGTAGTGCTAGATGTCATAGAGATAGATCAGAAGAAATTCGAGTTCTTCAACTTAGATGAATTGACTGAAAGTACTGTTTAAAAATGGGGTGAACAGGATAAGGAGAATGTAGAATCACAGGTAGATTAGAGTACACTTGTAGCTAAAGTATGTAGATCTTCTAAGACCATTAAACCTCCAAAGAATTATTCACCCGCTCTAAATTATCTCCTGTTAATTGATAGTGGTGAGCTAGAGTGTTATGATGAAGCCTTGCAGGATGAAAATTCAAGCAAGTGGGAGTTAGCTATGAAGAATGAGATGGATTCCTTGTTGGGGAATCAGATATGAGAACTGACTGAATTTCTAGTAAGGAAGAAGGCTTTGCACAATAAGTGGGTATACATAATAAAGAATGAGCATGATGCTAGCAAGCGTTACAAGGCCAGATTAGTTGTCAAAGGGTTCCAGTAGAAGAAGGGCATTGACTACTCATAAATATTTTCTCCAACTGTAAAGATGTCAACAATTAGACTGGTACTAGGAATGGTGGTTGTAGAAAACTTATATCTTGAATAGTTAGATATGAAGACGACATTCCTTTATGGTGACTTGAAGGAAGACATTTACATGATTCAGTCAGAAGGCTTCATTGTTTAGGGATAAGAGAATATAGTATGCAAACTGAGAAATAGCTTGTATGACCTAAAACAAGCTCCAAGACAGTGGTACAAGAAATTTGACAGTTTTATGCATATAATTGGGTTCAAGAGATGTGAAGTTGATCACTGTTGCTATTTTAAGTTCTTTGGAAATTCTTACATTATTTTACTATTGTATGTAGATGATATGCTCATTGTAGGGTCTCGCATTGAGGAGATTAATAACCTAAAGAAGCAATTGTCAAAATAGTTTGTAATGAAGGATCATTAGAGACAAGACTAATGGTATATTGAAGCTTTCACAGTCAGAGTATGTGAAGAAAATTCTCAACAAGTTCAACATGAATGAAGCTAAACCAGTGAGCACACCCTTGGGTAGTTATTTCAAACTAAGCAAAGGACGATCACCGAAGATAGAAGAAGAAAGGGACCATATGAGCAAGGTGCCCTATGCCTCAGCCATTAGCAACTTGATGTATGTTATGATCTGTACAAGGCCAAACATTACACATACAATGGGAGTTGTGATCAAATTCATGAGTAGGCCTGGAAAGCAACATTGGGAGGTAGTCAAGTGGACTCTGAGATATCTGAGGGGTTCATCAAATACATGTCTTTAATTCACAGGTGCAAATTTGAAACTGCAAGGTTATGTAGATGCTGATTTTGTTGGTGATATTGATAGTAGAAAGAGTACTACTGGGTTTGTATTTACTTTGGGTGGTACAATTATATCTTGGGTTTCAAATCTACAAAAATATTGTTACTTTGTCTACTATAAAAGTTGAGTATGTTGCAACAACTAAAGCTGAAAAGGAGATGATTTGACTACATAACTTCTTAGAAGACTTGGGTAAGAAGCAGGAGATGGGCATTCTATACAGTGACAGTCAGAGTGCAATTTTTCTTACTAAAAATTCAGCTTTTCATTCAAAGTCGAAGCATATACAGACAAAATACCACTTTACCTTGTTAAATATAAGCTGGTAATACTTAAGAAGATCTTTGGATCTAAGAACCTGGAAGACATGTTGACTAAGGGTGTCATTATTTAGAAGCTGAAGTTGTGTGCAACTTCAATTGGCCTTCTAGCTTAAGAACAGGAGGATGAGTTGCAAGGATAAGTGATTATTCTTTTGGAGGATTGCGGTTGATGTTGGTGATTGAACTAGTCTCCAAGTGGGAGATTTGTTGGGCTTTGTAGAGTTTAGTTGTATTTGATCCGGATGATGACCCGACCCGAAATAATGTTGCAAGATTTTTTAATGGGATATTTTTCTGAGGCTTAGTCCATGGAGCAGAGGCTTGGGCCAATAGGCCCAAGCAGTAGGGGCAACGCACCCCTAGGAAAAAATTTTTGGCCTGTTTTGTTGCCCATTGTGAATCCTGTGCGTAGGATATAGTAATCATTGTTTTGGAAATTAGGGTTTTTTAACGTAGTTTTTGAGAGAGAGGAAAAATTGTACTACCACACTTGGTATTTTTTCCCTGATAATAGTGAAATCCCTGCAACTCTGTGGATGTAGGCAAATTACCGAACCACGTAAATACTGTCTTGTGCGTGTGATTATTATTATTATTTTTCCTTTGGTGTGTGTTTTTTCTCTATTTTGTTTCTCACAAGTTTTTTTTTTTTTTTTGGAATTTCATGTTAATTTCCCTATAGATGGGTATATCAACCTCCCAATCAAGCTAAACTCCCACAAATTCTTGAGGCTTTTGTGTTATGGATTAAGAAATTAAGACTAATATCAAACTTAAGAATTGACCTTCATGATTAATGAGCAAGCATCAAGACTTGGAGATTTTGAAGAAGTCACCATATTAGGTAGACCAACTCCTAACACAAGTAAATTTTTTTTCCTACAAATGTTGATGCTTTTTAGTCTAACAAATACTAATTACTCCTTTCCTTTTACAATTGCCATTCTAGGCAAACTTATTTAAACTAATTATATAAAAATAAGTATAAAAAAAAAAAAAAAGGCTAGCTAACAAAGCTTTGTAGGCTCCCGTTCAACCCTAAAATCACCCAAAGGATTTAACTTTTATTCAAGAAATAGTCACAACTAAAATAATGGTTAAGTTATGCCCCTTTAGCAAAGAAAGATCACACACCTCCTTCCACAATTAACATCCAAACAAAAGTCCACTCACACCATTAATGCCACTTGGTCTAACATATATCTATCAACCACCAATGTTGCTATGCAAAAAATAACACAATCATATTCAAAATGGTTAAGCTCCAACATAGAAATCTCCAAATCAATTAGATTATGAAGAAACAACAAGCTCATGCAAGATGTGGCAATCAAGATGGATCCTAAGTCTAGTTTGTAAAAGCACCCACAAGGACCAACCGTACAAATTCATAAAGAAGTGCCAAGGCCATGATAAATGAAGAAGTCTCTAGTAGAGACACCAATCTACAGTTGAATAGAGACACCAAGCCCTAAAATCTCAAGCAAACAAAATTTTAACGACCTCAAGCAAACTTATGCAAAGTAGCCAAGTGGCAAGCTCGTATAATAGTCTATGGGTCGATTGGCAACCGAGAAGTAATGGAATATAAGGGTGAAATATTGACTTTCTAAGATAAATCAATCAAACAAAAAACAAGCTTTGGAGTGATAAAATAAAGTTATTTGGATGGAATGAGAGCATCAATTGCATTTATAAAGCGAAATGCCTCAAAGAGGTGGCATGGGAGCAAACAATGATATGGAACTAGCCAGCACCATTGGGAAAATGGAATTTTAAATCAGTCAAGTGTAAGTCTTATCTTTATTTTAAACTCATTTGTTTGTTTGTGTTACACTCGTATTTCACCATAAGCTATGTTCAATATACATAATACAATTATGAATCAAATGGATGATTTATTTCTCACTTCACCATACATAAGCAAAGAACTTTGTTTTAAGACTCAACCAATTATATTGAATGCCATCCATGTCAATCAACCTCTTTGGAATTTGGAACTTCCTTAAGCTTGGGTGCTTTTAGCCAACTTGAAGGCGCACATTCCATTTGAGTTTAGCCTCCTTTAAGGATTTAGATTTTAGGCTTCACTTTGTTGTATATAGAAGAAAGTAAAAGAGAGAGAACTATACAAGAGGAAGTGACTATCACTTGGTGTACTTCGCCTACAACTTTGAGATGTATATATAGCTATAGAGTGAGGTTATCCTAACATTCCGATATGGGACTAAAAACTATACACTATGTTCAATACTCCCCCTCAAGCTGAAACGAAGATGTTGACAAGTCGAAACTTGGAGAGAGCAGTCTGAAATAAACCTAGGCCAACAGACTTGGTGAAGACATTAGCAACGTGGCCTTTGGAGGAGATAAAGTGGGGAGAGATAATCCCAAAATGAACTTTTTCCTTGATAAAGTGAATATCCACCTTAATATGCATGGTCCTCTCTTGCAAAACTGAATCAGAATAGAGAGATATAGTAGAATTGTTGTCACAAAATAACAAAGAAGAGTCTATCACAAGAAAGCCAATCTCAAATAAGAGAGAGCGTAGCCACAGGATCTCACAGGTACCTTGTGCCATTGCACGGTGCTCAGCCTCAGCAAAAGAACGTGAAACCACTGCTTGCTTCTTACTCTTCCAAGAAAGAAGATGATCACTCTAAAAAGTACAAATACTTGAGGTAGATCATCTGTCAGTCTTAGACCCAGCATAGTTACCATCTGTAAACACGAAAAGACCTGGTTGTAGTCCAGATGAATAGAATAATCCCAGTCCAGGTGAGGTATTCACATATTGTAAGATGTGATAGACGACATCAAGATGTGAAGTCCAAGGAGAATGCATGAGCTAACTTACTAGGCTCACTCTAGGCTCACTCTATAGGCCAAATCAGGTCGAGTGTTGGTCAAATAGATGAGGCAACCAACAAGTCTCTGATACACCGAAGGGTCCGTCAATAGATCACCAGACTCTGAAGAAAGGGAAATATTAGGATCCCAGGGCGTAGAAACAGGCCGGCATCCCAACATAACAGTGTCCATAAGGAGATCTAGGGCATATTTCCGTTGAGAGAGGGAATGCCCTTGCGGGAGCGTGCTATCTCAATGCTCAAGAAATACTTGAGGGGTCCTAGATTCTTGATGTCAAAGGTGTCCCCCAAGTTCTTTATAATCTAAGCAATTCTAGATAAGTCATTACCTGTAACAATAATACCATCCACGTAGACAGAGACAATGGTGCAAGGACCATGGGAGAGACACCTAATAAAGCAAGTGTGGTCTAACTGGCACTGAATAAATCCCATAAAGAGAATCACATCATTGAATCTTATTAACCATGCATGAGGTGATTGCTTAAGCCCATATAAGGACTTGCGCAATTTACACACCTTTCCAGAATACTCCCCCTAAGTAGAAAAATCAGAAGGGGAATCCATGTAAATAGTATCAATAAGATCACCATTCAAGAAGGTGTTCTTAACATCAAGCTGATATAAAGGCCAAGTGAAAGAAGCCGCCAAAGAGATCAGGAGGCGAACAGTAGTAAGCTTCACCACAAGAGCAAATGTAGCATGAAAATCCTGACTTGGAATCTGTGTAAAGACCTTGGACACCAAGCAGGCCTTATACCTATCAACAGTACCATCTGCAAGGTGCTTAACTATGAACACCCATTTACAGCTCACCGTGTGTTCACCTGAAGGAAGGGGAACACGATCCCAAGTATGCTGTTACTATAGAGCTTCCGTCCCAGTACACAAGGTTGCAACTCATTTAGGGTCCTGGAGGGCCTCATGAACTGAGCGAGGTACGATAATAGCATCAACTTGTCCCAAAAAGGCTTGATAACTCGAGGAAATATCCTAATAAGAAAGATACTGGGAGATAGGGTAGTCAGTAGAACAGGCCAAAGAAAGTCTATCAGGAGCTCGACGGATTCGAGAAGGATACCGTGAGGAGGAAGCGGGGGGATCGGGGACTATAGGAGACATACTTGAGCTCGGTGAAGATGTTGGCAAAGGCTCCAAAGGGCGCGATCGACGAGTGTAAACCTGTGGAATGAAAGAGATATGGTCTTGCCCAATGGGAGCAGAGGTAGGAGGCTTAGAAAATGAAGACGACACCAGAGAAAAGGGCATCGGTACATATAGGAGAAAGATAGGCTCAGGTCGAGGAAGTGGACATGGCACTGGCAGAGATATGGAAAGAGAGGAGTCAGTGTAGAAGGGGGTAGACTTATGGAACATGACATCGAGAAAGTGATAAGTGTGTTGACCAACAGGATCATAACAATGACATCCCTTAGACATAGAGGAATACCCTAGAAAAATGCACTGGATGGCTTCATCATCAAACTTGGTCTGAGGACTCCGAACATGAACAAAGCAGGTGCATCCAAACACTTTAGGTAGAATGTAGAGAAGGGACCTATCAGGATGCAAAAGATAAAGTGGAGCAGAATTCTACAAAGCACGACTCGGGATAGGATTGAGAAGATAGGCTACAAGAGAACAACATGAGGTCAATAAGACTTGGGGACTTGCATTCCTCGAAGAAGACAACGGACAATAGACATGATGTGGCGATTTTTGTGTTCATCCACACCATTCTATTCAAAAGTGTAGGGACATGTCAGCTATTGGAGAATACCTTGTTGACACAACCCAGCATGAAACTCATTACTAAGGTACTCACGACCATTGTCAAACCTCAAGATACGAACCACGGTATTGCATTGAGTCTTAATCATTGGTAGGAAAGCCTGAAAATGAGTGAAAACTTCGGATTTATTTTTCATGGGGTAAACCCAGGTACAACGAGAGTAATCGTCAATAAAAGTGACATAATATCGATGCCGAGTAAGTGAGAAGACAGGGGAGGGACCCTAGACATCACCATGAACAATATCAAAAGTTACAAGAGAACGGTGCATACGAGACAGATAAGATGAACGAACATGCTTAGATAATTAGCAAGTAGCACACTGAAAATTAAAATTCTTGTAAGTTTTATTAAATTATGGAAACATCTAGCACAAATATTTAAAATTTGCATGTCCCAAACGGGCATGCCACAAATCCAAGGTTAGAAGGTCCCCGACCTTTGCCACGGCCACGACCATGAGAGACCTGTTTGGAGTAACGCTCCTACAACTCAGGGTGGAGAATGAAGCAGTGCTTAATGGTGTGATTATTTCGTTGGCAGTCCTAGTAGAATCGAGTCTTGCGATCAACAACCCTAACACCAGTAGGGGCTGTAAGGGCAACCTGCTTGAGCACACTAGAAGAAGCAAATCCAGGGAGAAGACGTCGTCGCCGATCATCACCATCAATCATTGCAAATGCCTCGTACAAAGAGGGCACCGAGGATGTGTTCAAAATCTGAGTCTGGAGTGATTCAAACTCAGGTTTTAAACCCATCAAGAATTGATAGGTATGTTGATGATCCTGGCGCTTTGCCTCAATAGTTGTTGCCTCGATAGGAAATTCAGAAAGAGGTTCATACCGGGCGAGCTCGTCCCATAAAGATTGGAGATAGCCAAAGAAGTCAGTCACAGATAAACCCAAAGAAGCTTGGGTCGCCTGGTGGAGCTCCCAATAAAGCACAAAAATTAGAGTCTCAATCCTTGTGTGGGCGAACATTTTGGTCAAGGCAGGGCAAAGGCTATGAACAGTATCGTGAAACATGAACATCCTATAGAGACAGTCTTCCATAGAAGCAAATATCTAACCCAGGATGACACAGTTATCAATGGACCACTGTCAGTGAGCCAGAACAATATTAGCAGGGCGAAACTCCAATCCTAACAACGACTCAGCCTTGTCACAGCCCCCAAGATATAAGAGAAGGGACTGTGACCAGGCATGAAAGTTGCCGCCATTCATAAGAATGCTGGTAACCTTCTAAACAGAAGCAGTTTGAACTAGAGATAGGTCAGGGCGTGGAAGGTTCAAAGAAGAAGATGAGGATTTACTATCCTCGGTAGGCATATCACTGTCTTTGGTAGCCATTGTAAAGAAGAGGAATAGATTGCAAAAGTATCAACACAGCAAAGAAAAGCAAGTCTCTAGAAATCGTTGGAGTCACCGGGAAAGTTGTTGGAAAAGTTGCCAAAGTTGCCGAAAAAGCCACTGGAAGGCATCGAAAAAGTCGCTGGAAGTCGCCCAAAAAGGGCACCGGAAGTCATCAAAAAAGTCAACGAAGTCACCGAAAAGTTGCCGAAAGTTGCCCGAAAAAGGTCACCGAGAAAATAGTAGACTGAGTTTTTTTTTATGCACAAGATCCACTAAAAGTGGCAAGTACAGAGCATATGACTCAATTGAGAACCCGGACCTTAAACAAAGAACCCAACCTTACTCTGATAAAAAGAAAAAAGTAAGAGAGAAAATTATACAAGAGGAAGTGAATATCACTTGGTTAACATAACTTATAACTCTGAGATGTATATATCGCTATACAAGAGAGTGAGGTTATCCTAACATTCCAATATGCAACTAAAAACTATACACTATGTTCAATATATACAAATCCATTTGACTCTTCTTTTTAAGCAACCATATGCACAGGGCTTGTAAACTTACTCCATAGCACCCTCATTGTTAGCAACTTTTCATTGAGTACTGGTTAAAACAAAACGGGGGATACTTTTTCTTATAGTTCTTCTCACTTATACCTTTATTCTTGCACCCTTTCCTAGAAAACTCAACTCTCCAATCCTATATTATGTGATCACTATCATCAAAGGTTTTGGCATCCATTGTTCACGATGAAAAAAATCACACATCTTAAATTAGCCTTAAAAAAATCTTTAAAAAATTCTATTTCCTTTGCCTAACTAAAAATAAATCCACAGATCCCAAAAAGCTTTTAATTTCCCATATGGATAAATTTTAGAATTTAATATTTATTAACCTTATGTTTGAATAGGCCTTAAATTTAAATTTTTATTAAATTTAGATAAAATATAATACAAAATTATATTAAACTTTATTGAAATCCACAGACGCAACTTAAGTTATGCACTCTTGCAACCTTTAGTAAAAATTTCTCTTTTGCTCCTCCCACCACCAAATTCAACAAAACATAAATTTCCATTACCATTGCCGTCCAACATGTACGACTGAAAAAGCAATAACATCAAGCCAAAATAATAATAATAATAATAATAATAATAATAATAATAATAATAATAATAACACCACAAAATGCCTTCAGTCTTCAAGTTCCCTTCCACCTACAAAATACATAAAATTCACAAATTAAACAAATTTATCAAAATTCAAATTAAAATTAACCTCTACACTAACTTTGTAACCCCGACAAAGTTCTATCACATTTAAATTTAAATCCAAAATTAAGCTTGCTAATCCAAGCTCAACCATAAACCCAAATCACATCAAACAAGCAATAATTCTAAACCAAAAATTTTCAAATCCATAACTTACATCGAGAATAACCTTGAGTTTGGGAGATGTCTTGGATTTAGATTTCATGAATTTAATAAACTATAGTGCAAAATTGTATTGAGTTTTGTTTAAATCTATACAAATCCAAATCCAAATCCAAGGCCCGAAATTCATACATGTGTTTTGCGAAATGCAGCGTAAATAAACGTGAAATTTCAACCCTTGTCTCAATTCAATGCCAATTTGACTAAATTTTGAACAAGATAAAAACATGCAACTCCCCCACATTCTAATTCAATTCCCATTCAATCATAAATTCCCAAACATACATTGACATCAAACATGAAATAAATATGAAATTTCAACCTTACCCCAACACCATTTCAGTTTAATTTAATCTAATTTTTAAACAAGACACATGCAATTTTAAACTATTTCAACTCCAATTCAACCTAATCCTAATTCCACTCCTAAACAAGAAAGAAACTTGCGACTTCAGTCTCAATCCAAATCCAAGTTTCCAATCCCAACTCAAGTTGACTAGCACATTTAATTACACATTAAACCTGCTTCCAAAATCAATTCAAATTCACCTTTTCAACCCAAACCAAATTCACATGAAATTCAAAATGGCCATATGGCCTGACGCACACCCAACAACAGCCACTTTTTGGGATCTAGCTAGATAATTATTATGCCCTGGGGAAAGCCCTTGCAGCAGAACAAGACCCTTTGACGAGGAAAGAGTTTCACTAGTATGGTACAATAAAACCTTCATACGAAAATTGTTTGTCTTTCATATTTGAATTTGAGCATTCTCTCCACACATGCAATAGTTCCATTTAACTTCTGTTTTCTTGGTTTATTTTGCAACTGCTTCTGTTACTGCTTCTGTTAATATTGATGGTATCAAATTAAATACAATCACACAGACTCACCCTCATGCTCATTTCTCGTTCTGTGTTAAGCACACACCCCAAAATTTTTCCACATTGAGCTTCTACTCAATACTGTCTAAGCACACTTGTACTGGCAGTAATCCAAAATAAATTCACATTTTGGATTCAAGGCAACATCACCTCACACCATCAAACTCATACTGGCTCAAATAGCACATGCGTGCTGCTATAAGCCATAAACAACGATCTATGAGTAGTTCAAATTTTCACTGCTAAAAAAGATCCACACAAAATTAAAATTCAAGACCTTCAAACTGTGACGGAGCACAAGACCAATATCATGCAAGGAAGCATACAAGAACAGAGGAAATAAAAGTCAAAAGAGGGGGGTGATGGAGAGAAGAAAAGAAACAAACCTGGAGAGAGAGAGAGAGTCAAGGGCGCATGTGAAATACAAAAAGCTAAAAGCTATTGGGCTTCAAGAAGCTCATAATTGGAGGGTACTACAGGAGCGAGCTTATCGAAGTAAAGAGTAAATAAGCCACTTCATGGATGCCTAAGTTTTTAACCAGAGTATAAAAAACATCAGAGATTAGCTCTAGCAATTTGACACTATATTCCACATTTTTATAGGGATCAAAATCAGGGTAAATAGGTCGTCAAGGGTACACAAATTTCGGATGAAGCTCTGTTTTTGGAGGAATCTAGACAGAATATCTCTTCTCCCCTCGCTTCTTCGGAAATTCCAAACTCAATTCTTGTTATCACATCAGACAGCCCAGTTTGCAAACCTGGCATTGAACCTCTTGGGACTTCTATGATTAGTGCAGCTAATTCAGCAGGTATTCTTCTTATCCCAAAGCATTCCATTTCTACATCTAATACACTATTGTACCAAAGGAGGTCAACTAAAACGGGGGACTTGCAGACAGTGGACCTCCTAGGAGATGAGAGGGACAATCGTGATGCCCAAAACCTACTTGACAAGTTAGGTCTTAGTCCTGTGAACAGTGAGGGGAAAGTGGTTAGGATTGGTAGCGGGTTGACAAAGGAGGGAAAAAACATAAGAAGAAAAAGATTATCTAAGCTGAGTAGAGGGCTAGGTAGGGTTGCCTACTCAGTCAATTATGATAAGGGGGAAAGGCGTATGGGTGGTGATAGTAGTTATCAACGAAGATTCTTTCTTGGAACATCTGAGGATTAGAAAATAGCACGAAACAGGGCTAGTGAGGGAGTTAATTAGAAAGGTACTCCTGATATGTTGTCCATCCAAGAATTCTAACACTAAATTAGAGGATGCCTTACTGGTGAGAAGTACATAGCAATCCAGGCTTAGAGATTGGGTGCTCATTCCCTCTTCAAGAGCTTAGGGGGGACAAATCATTGTATGGGATATAGGTTGGCGTCATTTAAGGACAGTGTTGTTGGTTACTTATCTCTTTGCCCAAGGTAAAAGGGTTTAGGGATTGCTGATTTTATCTGGACCCACACACTCATTTGCGGATTTCGAGCTCGCTAGTCTTTTAGGCCTTTGTATAACTCACATTGGGTGATGGGTGATGATTTCCATACCATTCGGCTACAAAGGAGAAGTGGTTCTAGGGTGACCGCCAGCAGAAGATGTCATTAGCTAGATCCCCGAAGAGAGAGAGCAATGCAAAAGTAGTTGCGAAGCAGATTCAGAGCTATCAAAACACAAGAAACAAACATCCAGGTATAATGCTTTTAAAGGCTTCCTGTCATGCTACAGATTGTTAGTGTTGACTATTAAGAACAACCAACCAAGTAAACCGCTTGGTTGAAGGGGAAAGGATTTATGGGACTTGAGCTTTCCATATTAAATGATGAATGGGAAAGAAGTTATAAGATATAGTCAAATGCTCAAAGAAAGATTTTGAAGAATAGAAACATTAGGAATCCAACTCTAACTAGACCAACAAAGAAGAAAGTTTCTCCATCTCCCTCTCATTTAGGAGCCCGCAAAAGAAGAAATCCCAAGAAGAAGTAGATCCATTTGAATTAAGAAAGGAGGCAATAACATTATTATGAGCCGAAGGGAGACAATATAAACAAGGAAAGAGATGGAAAGCGCATAATTCCCCACATAATATCTTCCAGAAAAGTGATCCAAGACCTATTGCTTACAACATATTTTATGTAAAGAATAATCAAAGGATAAATTTAAGCAATACTCTTCCAAGGGCTCTCCACAGAATATTGTTGGTCTTACAAGGTTCAAAATCTTGTTTTGATACTAACAAATAAGTGGAACTTAACATATTTGGTTAAGTGATGATTTCAGGACTCACATGTGTGAAAGCAAGGTCAAAGCGCTCACAAGGATCAAATGAAGCTTAAAGAATCAAAAACATGATTTTAAAGATGATATGTTAAAGCTTGAAGTCAAAATGGAACCAAAGAAGCAAAGCAAGAGAGCCAAAGAAAAGCACAGTGCTCAAAGCAAAACAAGCATGAAGACTTAAGTATTTCAAAATGTTAAATGTCCTAAAAGTCTTTATGTAAATGTTTCATATTTTAAATATCTTTTTGAAATATTATCGAAGAGGATATTTATGGACTTAGAGACCTATTTTAAAATCCCGGAAAATGTTTTATGAAAGATCAAATCAAGAGAGCAAAACTAATTTTGAAAAACTAAAAATGAAAAATCAGAACGTGGACTGGTCAGCCGACTGACCAGAAAAACACTGGGTTTACTCAGCCGACTGACAGGAAAACACCAGAATGAATAACTGCCTAGCCGACTGACAGTTTGCATTAAAATCATTCAGCCGACTAACATGCCCAGCCGACTGACCATTTTTGAACTGTGTCGAGCCAGCCAACTGACAATTTACTGAATTCAATTTCTAGCAGACAGAAGAGTCTCAGCCGCCTGTCCAGCTAACTGACCTAGTGAAAATCATTACCCAGTTGCCTGTCCAGCCGACTGACTTCACGAGATTTCAAAATTTTAAACTCCAACGGGAAAGTTTTAAAAATTAGTTTTTCAAATATGAACATTATAAAAACTTGGAGGACACTCCAAGTAACTTGGGGAACAAGGAAACTAATCCTAAAAAGTCTATAAATACTACCTTAATCCCAAGAAATTAACATACAAGCAAATACACAGCATACTTGCATTAAATCTCTCAATATCTCTCAAATTTCTCTATTGCTCATACTCTTACTAGGGGAAATCATTTGAATTGCTGTTGAAACATCAACCTACGGTTCTCATACTAAGTTTTCTCAATCACTAAAGAACTCTTAGTGAATTCTACATTTCAACTTCAATTCTATTTCATATTGGTATTTAATTTCTTTAAGTACATAGTGCTAAAATTGTACTAACTTGCTCTTTGTGAGAGTATACTTGTACGCAGATTGTATCTTGTGTTTCTTGTAATTCTTTAACATTCCAAGGTGTTTGGAGCATGGGCTAAGCGAGGGAATATTACTTAGAGAGGCGAGCTCTAGCCTAATTGAAGGAGTGACCGAGTGAGGGCATATCGCTTGGAGAGTCGGGCTCTAACCTACTAAAGGAGTGTGTAAACAGTGTTGTTCCACCAGGTAAAGGAATTGGTTTTAATGAATCCTTTGGTGGTTTGCCAAAAGCGAGGATGTAGGCTGGGTATAAGCCGAACCTTGTAAAAACTGTGGTCTCACTCTCTCTTTCCCTTGCTCTTTATTTTCAACACATATAAATTGCGTGGATGATTTAATTTCTTAATCATATATACTACGTAAATCTGGAAATTAAGGAAACTTAAAGTCTAATTTTGATTTGGGTTGCGAAAACCGAAAGGGAGTACATTGGTTAAACCATACTTTGCGGAAACCATAAGGGAGTACGTTAATTGGTTAACACCCAAAGGTAAATTAACTAAGAGTTTATTTGAATTCTGAATTTTGGGAAGAGTGTGAATGTTTTGTTGAAAATCATTTTGAGAAAGCTAATTCATTATCAAAGGGATTGCATTAACCACAGGGCTTGAATCAAATTCATATCCACAGGGCTTATACAAAACAAACAACTATCTTAAGTTCTTACATTACTAAAGTGTTGTATACTTTAATCTTGATTTGGTTGTTTGCTTTTAAATTGTTTGGTTGATTGATTACTTGAATGATTGAATGTTTGTGTGGTTGCGGATTAAATAAAGAAATAAGTTTTTACTGAAAGTTTGAAGAATCAACAAGAAGTTAAAGAATTAAAAGAGGTTAAAGATTCTCAAAAATAATTAAAAGAAAATTTTTAAATCCAATTCACCCTCCCTCTTGGGACTACACCTTGTCTTTCAAATATCTTAAACCCCAATTAGAATGTAAGAAAAATTTAGGGAATTCTCCTCAAAAGGAAAACACAGCTATTTCCCCAATAAGGCCGTGTTTTCAGACGCCAAATTGCCAAGACCCAACCACCCTCCATCTTAGATCCACAGTCACACACACAACCTCCCAACTAACCAAATGATCCCTCTTCTCCTATATGCCTAACCAAAGGAAATCTCTCATTACTTTCTCAATTTTCCCAACAACCCCTACTAGAATTCTAAAAATGGACAAGAAAAATAAAGAGGGATACCAGAGAGACAAGCCTGGATAAGGCCATAAGGGTGAAATGACAACATAGGAAAACACAAAGACTTTTCACCCATCCAAATTCTTACACAATCTCTTCACCTACTGGATACCAAAGCCCAATAGCCCCCCCCCCCCCCCCCAAAAAAAAAAATAATAATAATAATAATAAAATAAAAAATAAAAAATAAAGGGGAACTCTTAAATAACACACCATTCAAGAATGCCACACTGAGCTAAAGAAGCCAACTCCAAAAACCTGATACTACAAAAATTAATAGTAGAAATATCCCACTTCCAAAATTTAATTTTAAACCTGAAACCTTCTGAAAAATCTGTACAATTGTAAAAACATTCAAAAAAGACCATGATTCATCTCGGGGAATAAAAAAAAAAAAAGTATCATTTACAAACTAAAGATTATACACAACCATTGCCTTACTACCCAAACCCAATTCCTTTCACAAAATCTCTATTCACAGCCCTACTTATCAACCTACTTTTAAGTATCAACAACTATAACAAACAAAAAAGGAAATAAAGGATTCCGTTGCTTAACCCCTCTGAAGGCTCTAACCCACTGTTCAGGGTCCCCATTGATAATGACTGAGGAGAAAGCATTTGACAAACACCCCCTCATCCAACCTCGCCACCTATCCCAAAACCCCTTTTAACAAATATCTAATCTAGAAATTCCAACTAACTCTATTATAGGCCTTTTCAAATCTAACTTAATTACTTAAATATATTCCTCTTCTTATTCTCCTATGGACATCCTCAACTACTTCATTACCCACCAAAATAGCATCCACAGTCTATCTTTCCCCAGTGAGAGCATTGTGGGCCTGAGAAATAGTATCTCCTACAACTTATCTTCAAGCACATTTGCAACAATTTTACACACCTGTAACTAGACTAATAGGTGAAGCCTGATCCTCCTCAGGCCCCAAAGCAATCATAGTAGGATAAAAGTTTTTTTGCTTAAGACCCCATTAAAATTAATTTCATTACAAGCCTTCATTAGATCAACCTTAACCACATCACAACAATCCTGAAAGAATGCCATACAAAACCATCTAGGCAGGGAGCCTTATCCCTATCCATCCCAAACACAACAACAACAACAAGCCTTAGAGTCCTTTCCCACCAATTCAACTGATCGAGAGCATTTTCCTCTACTAAATTAGGACCTATCAATTCCTTCCACTACCTCATTCCAATATATTTTAGGCCACCCCTACCTCTTTTCATAGTAGAAACAATAACTCACTCCTTCCCACAGGTGCACTACTAGGCCTGCCCAAACCATCTAAACACTAGAAATAGGGTTCCATTCCAACCCCTTAATCATTGGTCTACTCCCATCTATTCAATGATCTCATTAGCAATCAATTGAGGATTGGAAGGGAGCACTCCTACTCTCAAATCCAATTCCCTCACTAAATTTCTCATCTCACCATCAGTAAATGTATGAAATTTAGAATTGCAATCACCCAATCTAACACATTGAAACTTAGTCATTTGCCTCCAGACTCCTCATTTCCTTGAAAATCACCTCCTCTAGTTCATTTTTCAATGAAACCTACTTTGCCTCGTACAACTCCATTAAAACTCCTACACCCTATTTTCTATCCAACAAATCAATCACAGCTAAGATGCTAGTTTTCTAATCCAATTATCACCAAACTTCCAGATTCCACTTTTCCAAAGCTCCTTTTAAATGTTTTAGAGTTTTTTCACAATCTTAAAATCTTCCCAGCTACTCAGGCACCCCAGCTCAAGGTTTTTTAGTCAAAGAATGGACTTATGATCTAACCACTAGTTTTCAAATCTAAATAGGGTAGGGCCCCACCTAACATTGCTAGATTCTAACAAAATAGCAGAGCTTTCCGACACTGGTCTACCAAAAAGCAAACGCAACCATAACAATTCCCAAATGACAAAACGAAGGGTACTCCTAGGACCATAGACTGAAGAAACCCACCACTAACTCCTACCTTTAATTTACAGCAACACAAATAAAGAAAAGTAAGTCATTATACTATCAACTCTATAGAAAGAACTAGAGTCCCACAAATAATAATACCCCCAGCAACGCCATGAGCCACAAGGAATTTCCAATCCTCATACATAACCTCCCAAACACTCCTAATCAACACCACTTCAACTCTTTCAAGTTTAGTTTTCGCTGGAAAAAAGTATTAAGCAAGTTTCTAGCCAAAATTTCCTCAAATCGAGCTCCTTTTCCTAACATCCCCTAGACCCTTAACATTCTAATTATAATTGGATGTTGGAAAATTTTATCATTTTGTATTTTTCCTGAGGATAAAGGCGAAAAATTGACCACTGAATTTCCCCTCCTAACGAATGTTTGACATCAGAATATGCCTGATTTGGTCAGAAAATTTAGTAAATTAAGAACTACCACCAAAATGCTTTGATGCTTGACTAGTTCATATATCTAGTAAACCAATTTAGACATGAGTGTCTATTCATAAGCCATTCAAATCAAACGAATGCTGATGACCTGCACTGTTGCCTTGTTTCTCATTGTTCACTTTGATTTCAATCACTAAATATGGCTGCATGACCATAACAAGAATTAGGTTGGTTTCAACACCATTTGCTCAACTAAACAAATGTTCTTTCACTGTTCATCTGTATCAGGTTCACATCCAACTTAACCAAGACAAAAAAGAAAAAATGTCCATTTTATATTGCTGACAAGAATGACTCTTTTCCATTTTAATACATTCTGTACAATTGTTCGCTTTGTAAAATTTGAACAAGCACAATGAAGATTATGCTTGTCAATATACAAAATTAAAAGGAAAAAAATAAATGGGGCAGCACATTGCCCAAAATGACATTACAATTGAGTCAAAAACTTGAAATTGTTTGGTTTAAGAATATTGAAGTTCTATATTTCTAAAGCATTGCATGAGCATAAGCCTACAAGGATGCCCAGCAAAGGTAAGTGGGCTCCTGATGGAGCTGTTGCCATTGCCTTTGTATTTGTAGAAGTTTATGATAAAAAATAAAATATGCACCCAAACCCCCATCCCCAACACACCAAAAATAAATAAATAAATAATAATAATAATAATAATAATAATAATAATAATAAACCAAAAAAAAACGAAAGAGATAAAAACAAGTTATGATAATTTCATGTTGCCTCTAGAAAATTTTAGCGAAGTCCTAAATAAATAGAGAGAATGAAAACTGAATCAGGCAAACTCACTAGGGTATTTTTGGTTTGGATGCCGGATGAAGCTGTCCTACGAACTGCCAGTCTTATCTACTTTCACTGAGAAAAATTCGGTTTCTATTAACAAACTGGTAATACATTTCTTCTCCATAAACTTGCCTGAAAGATTAAAAAAAAAAAAAAAACAGCATAAGCTAAGCACCAGACAAACAGAGACAGAGGAAGAGGGCAAAAGGGGGAGGGAGAAATTTTATCCAATACAAACAAAGAAGTAAAATTGTCCAACAACTTCCTGGAAAAGAAACGATCAGCTAGTTACTGAACAATTCCTTCCTTTTTTCCTTTTTATTTTTTCCAGCGGCAACAGATCAGTTCTCTAGCTGCTGTAGTAAGCTTAGAGTTTTCTTTTTTTACAACTTGCCAACAAGCAAAATTGAGCATTATGATGAACATCTTAGAATTTGGAAGTAAATGCATACATAGGAATTCGACGTCAAATATTAATTTGTGCCTAGCACCACAGATGCCAAGTCAAGTGGGAACGGAGAAGAGACCTAACCTGACATCTTGTGCAAAAGTTGAATTAAAATACAAACAATAAAAGTTTACTCAGCTAAGACAAGTTACATTCTATTCAAATGTTAAAATAATTTTAAATATATTAAGGAAAATTGTTTTTAATATGTATGAGGTGGGCCTTGGATCAATGGAGAGGTTGCTCCAGTTGGTCACTGGTTTGAGTCTAAGCAAACAGTCTCTCTGCATAAAAGTAGGGGTTAGAATGCGTACATTGTGACGACCCTTCCCTTACGCTCACAAAGCAAGGAGCCTTCTCGCCAAGGATGCCCTTTTGTTTTTAATATGTGTCTAATAACAAAATTAAGATATTATAGTGATTACCTTAATTTAAGTTATTAAAATTTTATTAAATTTTCAAGTTTAATTGTTTGAGTTCCGATGCAAATAATATAGCTGAAAATAAATATTGATTTTCTTACACCATGGGATGATTTGTACAACTTTAATAAATTTACTTTAACCAGACCTGTCTTTATGTATACACTATTATTATGAAGTAATTTATCAACATGCATTGTTTATTATGTAGCTAACTTATATTTAAAATGTATACATAGACACACATATATAACATATATCTATTAGTTGATATATATATGTATTAGAATGAGAAAGAGAAATTACAAGTGGAGGAGACAGGAAGTCCCCCCCAAAGACTAAAATAAAATAAATAAAAATAAAATTAAAAATTAACCAAAGGGATCCCCTCATCAATCCTTTTCCATCATAACTAAGTTAACTAACTCCCTTTAACCCTTCTTACCTCGGTTTTTGCCCCCACTAAAGTGCACTTCCTTTCCTCCAAAATCACACAACTTTAAATCCAATTTATCCATAAGATCTTGAGCTTCTAAATCCTTCTTTGGAATCTCCTCTACAGGTATAGGTAGAATTCCATGTGTTGTTTTGAGTTTAATCCCTGTTTTGATAATGACAAATCACAAGTATTTCATGTGTGTATTTAGCACTCGAACAAGTTTATATTTCAGCACACGCATATGGAAGGCATGGGAAACTTAAAGCTCAGGGGAGATTGAAGAGCAAAAGAAGTGAAGACATTCTTGTTTCAATTGTAATAGCATTTAATTTGTATTTGTAATTGCATGTCTTGCATGATAGGATTGAATGCTCAATACTAGACCATAGACTAACCTTAGGGAACACAATTTTCATGGAAAACCTTCTACTCAAAATTCCAAACTCATACACATAGGGTTGAAACATTTTTAAGGTCAAAAGAGGGCTTAACTTCAACTTTTTAAGGTGCCTAGTCAACCAACTAATGCATAAGGCCAGAATTCTTATATATATAAAAAGCCCCAGTCGACCGGCCCATTTAAACCTGTTCAAGGCCCAGTCGACCGGCCTTAACACTCGGCCAAAATACCAAGGCCCAGTCGACCGGCCCTGAAAACACATAAAAGCCCCAGTCGACTGGCCTGATGATCCAGCAGACTGGATCTTGAGCCCCAGTCGACCGAACCTCGATGATTTGAATATCGCCTTGGCCCAGTCGACCAGACCTCTCGGATTAGGGAATTTTTAAGCCGAAAACGGTCATTAAATTCAAATTAAACAAATTAATAATCCCAAATGGTCCCTTAACGGTTACTTTTTGAAGCACTCTAAAAATAGCTTGCCCAAAAGCTCATTTAATACTTTTGATTATCTTGAATATCCTCTAAAATATTTTGTGCTTTATTTCTCTCATCCTCATACATACAAGCAACAATTTACTCTCTTACTCTTATTCCTTTGAAAAATCTACTTTGAAAGAGAACATTGATTATCATTCACTTCCTTCATTTGCAAATTTATTGCTCTTGAGGGTTGTTGAATAAGTATTTATTTGGGCATCAATTTTTATCATCAAAGACATTTATTCTCTCCTACTTATTCATTTGAAAAATCTCTTGAGAGCATATCTTTAATTTCTCCAACATCTTTTATTGAAAAATATATTTGGAGAAACCTCTTTGTGCTTGTGAATCTTTGAGCATTCCATTACAAGATTCAAAAGCTTACTTAAGTTTTCATGGCAATATTACTTTGAGCAAAAACCCTATCTCCTCCTACACTTTATTTTTGAAAATCATTTTTGGAGATATCACTTTTGGGTTCTAGATCTTTGAAAGCTTTTCTTGCAAAATTTATTTTTGAATCAAGGATCACATATCTTTTACATCCTCTCATTTAACTCAAAATACTTTTTGAGAGAGGGAATCATACAAACTCTATTGAGCATAAATCCTATCATATAAGAGTGCATTGATTTTACATTGTACACACTAGCTTATTTGAGAAGCACTGTATTGTATACAAAATTATTTTTCATATCTTGTATCCATGCGGTTTGGGTATTAAACTGTGTTCCAGGCGTGGGATATCATCTGAAGAGGAGAACTCCATCCTGTATAGAGCGGTTGTAAGCGGGACTTCACCCTGTAAGGAGAATTTGTAAAAGGCTTTGCTCCGCCCGATTAAGTGAGCTGGATAGTGAATCCTCAAGCGGGTTGGCTTGAGGCGAGGACGTAAGCAGGGTTTGCCGAACCTCATAAAAACCCAGTGTCATTCTTTCCTTATACTCTTTACATTTCTGTATTTGCATGTTTATATTTACTTGTTGAGATTACTGCTTTTGTGTTTAAATACTGGTTTGTGATTGATTGAGAAAATACTGAAATTGTCATACTTGTTTAAATTATTTGAACTCTCATATATCTGCTAAATTTATGATTGCATGGAAAGACCCTAGGCTTGTGTAATACTGGTTGTGATTTTGAAAATAGGACATACTTGACCTAGGAATTTTTAAAATCTTCAATTCACCCCCCCCCCCCTCTTGGGATTAGACCAAAAATCACACCATGTTTGCATTGTAATTCATTAAACAAATCATTGTCTTCAGAAATAGAAACCCCTTCCAATCCTTCCAACGAGGATGGATGTACATAGATAAATCACCGAGAACATTACAGGAATCAGAAACATATCCATATTGTTCCCTAATCTCAACCAACAGCAAACCATCATTGCAATCAAACTCGCTAGGATCATCATTATCATTAACAAATAGGTTCCCCCATTTCATTACCTCCTTTCCTTTACTAGTCCTATCAAAAGAACTGTAAATCTTTTAGCATAACTATCTTCCACAATACTTAACTCTCCTTGTAAATTTCTCTTTAAAATCCTTAGCACTGTCTGACAAGAGTGCTCTCTCTTCTCTTCGAACAACTTCCTCATTTCTGCACCCATCAGAGTGTTCTTCCTATGAGCGTAAACCTTAGGACTCTTAGATTTATTTGACTTACGACCTAAAACATCATATTTCCTCCCAAAATCACAATCTTCTCTTTTAGCCTCGACAACACCATCCTCTTGTCCCTCTACAAAACTAGAATAATCACACACTTTGACACTTTTGATTTTATCATCATTGTTACCAAAAGACTTTTCCAAAGCCAAGCTAATGGCATCCTAGAATTGCTCCACAACTAGATATGTTCCACATGTGTCTTTGAGATCTGGAGAGAAGCTTTGGACTTCGTTAATAGACAGATGAGGATCCATCTTCCCTATATTCTGCTTCTATGATCTAAGGCTAGGGAAATGGGCCTACTAATTAAAAGGATCTATCAAGAGATCAACCTATTCACCTTTTTTTTTTTTTTTCCTTATAATGGCCCGATGAGATAAGCCATCCCTAACATCCAATTTAAGGCCCGAAGCATTATGGGCCTATTCTATAAGTGGCCCAACTTAGTTAAAAAGGAGACCCCTTTTTCAATTATCTAGTCCCAAATATCTTAGCCTCCTTTTTCCCAAGTGAAATCCTAGCCACCTTAGCTAGTATTGCAACATCCTCTGCAACCCTAGTTGCCATAGTAGTATGAGCAAAACCAATTGCCTTCATAATATGAGCGTACAACTCTGACAGAACAATTGACTATAGCTCACCCCTGCACCAAAGACACAACTTTCCGTTCTCATTCACCACATCAAACTTTCTTGGTTAGGATCGATTTGCACATCCTTCTCCTTCACCGACCTTCCCTTCCATCTCCACTTGACCCCAAGATCTAGGAAGTGAAGGACTTCCATCACCTCCACCTCTAGCTTGAAGACAAAACTTCTTAGCTAATTCACAAAAATAGCTCACAGAGCTTTGCCAACCAATCCCTTTTGTGCCATAAAAAATAACCAAAAAAAAAAAAAATTTTACCTTTCCAACCCAGACCTAACTCCAGATACTTCCCCACCCTTGTCAGCATAATCATCATCCAAAATTGCAAATTTCCCAAAAAAACATTACAAGAACACCTTCTAAACCAAACAAAATCTAAAATACCAGTGACAAACCAAAGAAACCCCTTTGGATCAAACAAAATTTGAAATAAACAAGCAATGTTATTCTCAAACACAAATAGAAAAAGAAATAGGGCAAAAGACACTCACCTACCCTGAGGTTTGGTAAAAAGACAGATACCGTTCCTAAGATTTAAAAAATGCCATAGACCTCCCTGAGGTTTCAAAAATGCCACAAACCTCCCTTGAGGTTTGCCAAAAATAAATAGACCTCCCCTTAAGAAACTTGTCTTTTTGCAAGAAGAGGAGGTTTTGTCTTTATGGCAAACCTTAGGAGAGGTCCTTGAAATTCTTAAAACCTTAGGGCAGGTACCTGAAATTTTCGAACCTTAGGGGAGGTCATTGTCTTTTTACCAAACCTTAAGGGAAGTTAGAATCTTTTGCCCAAAGAAATATCTCCCACCTCGTCCAGTCTCACATCAAAGGTGAATTGATGGTTTTAACATCACCTACTACTTTCAAAGCCATAAAGAGTTTTGTGAGAAGGTAAGGGTCATTTTGTGAGAGAGAGAGAGAGAGAGAGAGAGACCATCCATTTGATCATTCTTGATTAGTTGATGATATTTTCTACAGTTTTTTATGGAATAAGAAAAACTGACAATTAATTAACATACAACAGTTATATAATATGGTACTTTTCCATATTTTTTATTTTAAATTTTCATTAAAGTTTGTTATACTCTATATCTTTATGCGTAGTTGCTTGTGCCATATAGTATGTCAAGTTTTTAATCGTATTCCTTTAATGAACAAAAATAAATAAATAAATATATAAAACCAATTAATATGGTATATTGCAACTTTTCCATACCACTACTATGGTCTTAGGTCTAAACATTTTAACCAAATGGGGTATTTGAAGCCCATCCAACCTTCCTACAAGTCATACCTACCTTGTGACAATTGAAATAATATTGTGCTCAAATTGATGAGTGCATTCAACCATACATATACCATGGTCTTAAATTTCCGTCGAAATTTTCGATTTTTGTCACCCTCAAAATCAAAATGGCATTCGATTTCCGTCTTGCATAATTTCCGTTGAAATCTCAACGAATAATTTGAAATTTATCGAAATCTCTAAATTTTAGCAAAACTTGTCGAAATTTTAACTATACAATGAAATTTCATTGGAATTCAAATGATAGATTTAGGAGTGAAGTGAAATTTCTCTCTAAATTTATTTTATCAAAACAAAAGATTATTACAAGTGCTTTTGAAATTATATGAAAAAATAAACTTACAGTAACATTTTATTTAACCATTCATGTCTAAATTATCATTATTTGTACAATAAATAATATTTAAATGATTTATGAATGTCATTTATATTAACTGAATATGTTTAATGTACATTATCTTACAAATATGGTTGATACACATCATACTATTTTACAAATTTTCCACCTCCTGCAAAACATAGATGCATTTAATTTGTAATATATTAGTCCTAAAACTTCTATTATTATGTTTGTTAACCATTTCTAAAGTTTCACAAAGAATTCCATGCTTTACTATTAATTTTCGTTATTTTTTCAAATCGAAATCGAAATTTCCGTACTTTTGGAGCTTCGAAATTTGAGTTGAAATCGAAACTTAAGACCTTAATATACACACACACCAATGTAATTGTGTGCACGCATCCATGTCCAATACCCTAAGTTGTCCATGTTTTGGTCTTTATTCCTTCATCTAGCTTTCTTTTTTTTTTTTTTTTTGGTCTTTTCTATATTTAAATCAGCACCCTACTCTTCTTCTTCTCCTCAATAACAGCGTACAAAAAATTACTGAAAACCGAAAATCGGGCCAAACCGTATTTCAAAATAGTTTGGTTTTTAATTTGCAGTTTCCATTTTCAGTTTTTGATTTTCATTAAAATCGGTTTTCAGCTTTATGAGGGAACCCAACCAAACCAAAAGATTTATATTATTTTATGTTTTCAGGTTTATTTAATTATATAATCATTATACATAAACATTTTTACTTCATTTTTATCCAATTTTAATTTTTACAAATGATTTTTACTTTTCAGTAAGTAATGATGATAATAATTATGATATTGCACGAAATGAGTGGGAAGAGGAAGGAAAGAATGATTTTTACTTTTCAGTAAGTAATGATGATAATAATTACCATATTGCACGAAATGAGTGGGAAGAGGAAGGAAAGAAGCTTTTGCATCTTATACATGAGAGAAAGCTCCCCTCTTATTATGTTTTTCTGATGTGGGACAGAATGCATTACTCAGCCTGGTTTGCTAGGTGCTACTTGCTACTGCCTACAACCTTGTGTTGTGACTGTCATCTCCTATTTGTCCCACATCAGTTCAAAATTAGAAGACAAGAGTCTTCACCTTCCTATAAAATACACCCCCATCCCTCGGACAAATCACACGTGGGCTGCAGCCCAGCCATGCATCTATTTGTGGGCTTAATTTTAAAGGATTCACTTCTTGAAGGTGGACAACTCCATGCGGATGTATATATATTAAAATATTTTTTTAAACAAACCAATGGATAACCAAACCGACCAAATAACCAGTGGTTTTTATTCTTAAGAACCGACAATCCTTAGTTTGGTTTCCATGTAAATTTTTTGAAAACCAATTAGTTTGGTTCAGTTGTCTATTTTGGCAAAAACCAAACCGCACCGGACCAATTTCACCCCTATTGTTCTTGCATGCATATTTTTTGTTATTATTATATGTTATGACATGTACGTATTTTTCATGCAAAGCAAATAATTTAGCATGCACATCCGTTAGATCTCTGCTTGCGAGTTATTGATGACTTTAGGTACATGTCCATATATATATATATATATTTCTTAGTGCATGAAAAAAAATTTTGGACTAATCCAAAATCTTTTTTCACAATGTAAATAACTTTTTTTCTTTTGCCTGGGTTTAATCATATAATAAAGTATTAACTGCGGTCCACAATCAAATATTCATTACTTGCTTTACTAATTTTTTTTTTCATAATTTTTCTGCAGGAATTGAACCATCTATGCACACTGAGGATTGATCACAAGACACGTGGCGAGCCCCTTAATCAATCCCGAGTCTTGTGATGTTACAGAGAGATTTGACCTGGTGGGCTCAAACTAGATTTCATTAAGGGTCACCCAATCCCCTTAACCCTTCCTTAGCTAGCTCAGTGTCACCCACGACACATGGTTATCTTATTGTAATTTCTTTTTTTTTTCCCCCATGTGTTGTTACATCATTGGATGACTCAAGTTCTTTTTGTCCCAATGGTCAATATCTTTTTCGGACTCTCATTTCTCATCAGATGCTTCCCTACATCATCTCCCCACCACTAGACACTTAAGCTCCTAAGGATCACTCAGTTCTCTAATGGCAATCTACTCTACATCCCATTACTTTTATGCAATTCTGCCTCCCATCAATATCCAAGAACCTGCATCTACAATCAGTAATTTCAACAAAACTACAAATACACCCTAACAATGAATTGGAAATCATCTGACAAGTGCCCACTCGAAAAAACTAATTGGATGCTTTGAGCCCCTAGCTAGTCAAGGGGATTCAAAGTAGGACAAATGGACATATAGTCAACCCTATCAGTTAGGATTAGACTTCGTTTTGTTTGCATTTGATTTCGGTCAAAGGTTTGACCAGATGAAACAAAAAAAGCACAAAGCCTTAATGCAGTTCTGTTAAGGAAACGATCTGGAATGCATTGCAACCAAACAATGATTAAAACAACAACTGAACTGGAAATTAACCGAAAACCTTCAGATCTAGTAAGGAAAACGCAGATGGCCAAGCTAAGGACTTACGCTAGATCTGCCATAGTTTCTGATTTAATCACAGCTTTTCCCTCAGGCAATTCAAGGGAAGAATAATGCATTATCATCTCCTTTAATGTATGCTTTGTGCTTTTGACATCATTATCCCATAAGATGCTCTGAAATCAAACATGCAGAAGCTAGTAAATTTGAAGTGCATGGCAAGAACGCAGAGCTGCAAAGGCAGCCAAATTGTAACATATGGCAAAACCACAACAAAAATTGGTTCTAACACAGTTTTCAGTCCATTTTGATGTAGGGATTATTATGAACGAAATACCTTCCTAATGTATTCTCTTTTCACAATTTCCCAGGGTACTTTGCCTTCAGGAGAAAAAATTGAAGCATTCCAAAGTGCTCCTCTAGCGACCATTACTGACAAGGCACCTATGTAGAAAAAAAATCACTAAAATATTCAAAAACACATCATTATAAGTGATGTGCAATAGACACTAAACATCATCTATAAGCATGAGAAGCAGGACACAAAATATGCAAAGTTAAAATGAGCAGGAGCCAACTCAAACATATTTCGCCAAAGGAATAAGAAATTAAGAATTTAAGAATTTCACACTCGTAGGATCATATTGTCGTGGTTTAATACCTACAAAGCTCACTACAATCAAGTAACTGTATCATTACATAGGACAGCTAAAGTGCAACAGAACATATAAGAACATGCATAAATGAGTGAAAGCCATATATATTCATCAGGACTTGAAATGGTATTAATATATAACGATTAACGGACTTAGTCACAGAATTCCATTTTTCACATGAAATTCCTGCCAAATTTAAAGTGACCAGTATACCTTCAATGAAATGGTCGACAGACAGCAGGGCAGAGGTTCTGTGCTGGTACATTCTTTATAAACTACCGAGTCTCACCAAAATAAATAGCACTTAACCAGTGCTGCAACTTCAGAATTCCCTTCTGCAACTTGTTTGACTTCCTTTGGTGAAAGAAGTCTGTCCAAGGAAGAAAGAAGTTAGTTTCAGAGGCTGGGGAGAGTGAAAGGAGTCTATTACCAATGCTTGCAGGGAGACTTGTACAATTACATGTTCTAGGAGAGAAGAGGCTTTCCTGAATCTTAATTAACTTTGCAATGGTTATCTAGATAGAAGGAACTGGTAGTTCAAATGCAGCAAGATCAACCCATAGAAGGAGGCAAATGGAAAATCAAATGTTTATACAACTATTTGGTAATATATTCTAGAATGAAAAAAAAAAAAAAAAAATGGAAAAAACACCCCCATAATGAGCTTGAACAAAGGGTTTTGGCTTCTGGACATTTTGACTATAAGACAAAAGCATAGAGGCAGCTAGATGCTTTTTTGAGCCAATAGGAATGTTATCAAGACTCAAGTAGAAGATGACAAATGTAGCAGGACAGAATAAAAAGGAAATTGGGTGAACCTTCAGACAGTGAGGATGATAAAATCAAATGGAGGTGGATGTCAGCTGCATCTGTTGTCCATATCAATAGAAGGGATCAGATTTACATAATTTTCTAACAGATGTGACACAGATCTGTAACTGTAAAGCAAATCTATCCCTTTATATACACAATGGGAAATCAAATACTCTTCATGTCCAGGCTTTCATAGTGAAATCTGGAAAGTTATCCCTCATGGCACCATTTTTTTCACCATAAAAATACATTCAGATGCATAAGGGCGCACACAAGAACAAAGCATCTTATACGCCATCAAGGATTATCCAACTATCTGATCCTATGTATTAGGTCGTCTTCCAACTAGGAAACAACGGTGACCACTGAGAGGAGCTGAAAAACAAGGCGGCAGTACGTAGCTTCAAATTTTTTGCTTTACCCTTTTAGGAAAGTCCCTATTGAAATCATACAAAATCTGAAAGCAGAAGATGACCAGGTAATAATAATTAAGCTGCAGGTTTCCAGGGGGTTGTACACTTATATCCCAAATACAGATTTACAGCATAATTCCACTGGGTCCAAAAGAAATAATAATATTAACAACACCAACAATAATAAAATACAAATATTTTCACTTTAGATATAAATAATGATTTCGTATACATAATAATAAATAATACTATGAGTCTTTAACCTTAAATCTAAATGATCATCATATATGTATACCTAAACATAGACATACACAATTTTTCTTGAATTTTTCCATATAAAATGGTAAGTACATAGGAAACATAAACATTTTGAGCAATATCTGGTAAATGGCCAGTGATAAGATTATATCCCTCAAGCATAAGATATGGATGCCATTGGCAATTTTAGCTTCGCACTATTCATCATTCATTCAGGCATCTTTAAAAACAGAGACCATTTGAAAACTGATCATAAATTATCTTCTAGGTACCTGTCGCAGCTTTAATGCGTTGAAAATCTTCATACTCAAAGACATCACCATTTGCAATAACTGGAATAGACAATGCTGCTACAACATCAGCAATCTCACTCCACTTAGCAGCATCCCTTGGCCTGTCTGCAACTCTTCTGCAATTTATTCCAAAGGAAATCATGCAGCCATTTTATATGCAATTACAAGGAAGACTCATCATATTTATAATCAGAAGATCGTATAATTTGAAACAAAAACAACATTGTTGAAATATTTCCCAATTATAGCATAACCCAAATTTACACCCATGTTCCTCTTAAAATGTGTATTATAAATACAAAATCTATTTGAATACCTAAATTACCAAAGAAGGCATTAGTCATTAATGCCTCAGACAAAGGAGATTGCAATTTAAAACTAAAATAGAAAACATATTTGATCACTTATCATTAAGTTGCAATAGGAATCCTTCTATTTGGGTTCCGGGTATTAGTTTTATAACATAGTCTGCTGTTGAGTATCGACGAGTGCTCCTACTAAAAGCACCCATGGTTAAAAATCATATCTTTGGCTTGAATTCACCAAGGGCACCTAAAAGTTCATTGCTCAACCAAATCATGATTTGAGCACATGGTTTTTGGATTTCCGGGAATTTAAAACTCCACTAACACCAAAGTTTTGGTTTTGAATTTAAGAAAGCTTAATTTTTTGAATATATATCAGCTCAGAATGACACGACTTATTCTGGCTATTAAATTGGGTCATTGACAAGATCTCATATAATAAATTTCAAAAAACAGATTTTTTCAAATACTTGAAACTAGTAGTTTTATTTATTTTCATGGCACTTTTTAAAACAATTTCTCACTTCCTCACCTGCAACGGGAATCAACTTTTGAACTCTGAGGTTAAGTAGATAAGTGGTTTCTAATTGTGCATTAGTTTCACTTTGTTCTACATCCTCATTCCCTGAATCATTTGCACTTTGGGCCCTATGTTAAAGTTCCTCCCTTCAAGCTTTAGAAATCTGATCTTATTTTTCAGATTTTGCTTCACTTTGCGAACAGACAATTTCATCAGAATGTAACATTACAGGATACTTTAACTGCCCCCGTGCTTGCAGACTTGCATTGTTAATTTTGAAGAAGAAATTACCATATAAAAATAATAATTCTAAGTAGTTATGATGAGTGAAACTAATATCACAATGGAATTCAATATCTTAAGTGAATCAGTCTAATTTCAAATTAGATTTCATGTTTCTGTAATATACTTGTAGGACCATAGTGTGACTACTCCAATCTAAGTGGATGGAAATCTGTATCATTACTGTTCAACAAATTTATTGAGCATTCAAATGGAAGAATACATCCTGAATTGCTGATGGAAACAAAATATCACTGTTTAAAAGAAATTAAGTTTGTTTCTAAACAGGGTAGTCATATTACAAATTAGATATTACCTTCCATGGACAGCAAGAGCAGAAACACCAGTTTTCTCAATTCGCCTTGCTAGTTCTACTGTATCCAGAGATGATTTCAGAAGTCGAATCTTACATGTTACTGGTGTATCCAGGTTTCTCTTTAATGTTGTCAAAATCTGGGTTATGACAAAGCCAATGTGAAGGGTCGAGAAAGAAATACAAGGGAAAGGCAAGAAGAACAAACTTTCAAGAGGATATTCATTGCATACATCATGAATAAGCTCCGGTTTAGTCAACAGTGCAGCACCCATGCCTCCACTGGTAGAGAATGATTTGGGGCAACCCATGTTGATATCAACCGCCGCAACATCATTACACCTAAAAAAAATAGCGTGACAACAATTCTACCAAAATTAGAGACAAAAACATTTTTGAGCTTGCTCGGGCAAAGGCACACCAAGGCATTCCTTGCATTCATTTTGTATGAATCCATCCGGATTCAGCTTACACACAAAAATATGTCCATCCATCCAGTATCGGTTTAGGCCAGGCAAGGAAGCAAATTTGAGACAGGTTTGCACTTCCATGCATGAACTAGATTGACAAACACATAGCAATTATTGAAATACTCATGCACATATGCACATCCACACATGCACATGGTTACCCAACATTCTAGGCAGTAGATCAGGTACAGGAACAAGGTACATTAGTTAGCTTGGTATGCCCCGTACATGAGGGATAGGCTTAGTTGGTTTGCTATTTCAGGTCGCTTGTTATTGAAAATGACAATTGGAAGATAACTTTTTTAAGCCAAGTGTATCTTCATTTATATGTAGAAATAAAATAAAATATGGTGTTGAGATTTAGTAACTTGTTTGAGTTAGTAATTTGGCATGAAAACAAAAATATTAAAGTAATGGGAATTATGACAAAAATATAAAAGTTGAGGGTATATTAATCTAATAGTTTGGCATGTAATTGTCGCATCTGCAGTTTGCTTATGATACGATTCTTTTCTAGACAGATGACAGGAGATTTTTGCGATATTCACACTAAAAGTACTAAGTTTGGGTTGAGTAAGAATGATTGGGCTATCAGTGTTAGATTAAGATGTCCTTCGGAGAGTCCAGAGATCCATCTCTCTGGTTTATCCCTTATTCCCTCCTCACACTTGATTTGTGGTGGGAGGCATTCTCAAATTCATTTTTGGAAAGGCCCGTGGTTGGGGAATGATGTTTTATCCACATCTTTTCCTGGTCTCTTCTAATTAGCTTAGTGCAGAATAGTGTGATTTCCTTCTTTGCGGTTGATTCGCTCACAGCCCTTTGGTCTCTTGGAATTTTCATTTCAAGAGATCTCTTAATGATAGAGAGCCAGTGGAGTTATCTTTTTATCTTTATTGAAAAATTGTCATTTTCTTCAGTTAGGGATGTTTGATCTTGGCCTTTGGATCATTCGGGGGTTTAGTTGTGCAAATCCTTTTTGAGTTCTTGTTCTTTTTTTCTTTATATTCTTTTATTTGGAAGACCAAAATACCTCCAAAAATTAGGGCATTTTTAGTTGGTTGGTTGTGCTTAGTAAAAATCAATAGTTCAACACCAATAACTTGTTGCAGATCAGGAGACCTTTGAAGGCTCTATGAAACAGCATCTCATCCTTTTAACAATGTGATTTTTCTTGGAGGATCTAGAATACATTATTTGGTGTTTTGGGAGAAAATTGGATGTCTCTAGCATCGGTGGAGGAACTGCTCACTACTTCATTTGAGGGTTTTGGAAGGAGAAAGGATAATGCTATATTATGGAAATTTGATATTTTGCAAAATTATGGGGGTCATGATTGGAGCCTAATGCACAAATCTTTTCAGGATAAAATTGAATTGGCAGCTGATTCAGGAGAAGATTCACTACTTGGCCTCTTTGTGGTGAATTGGGTTGTGTTTTATAAGGGAGTTAGCTTTCCAGAAGTTCAACGAGATTGGAGGAAACTTTTGAGTTGATTTTTCCTCTCCTTTCTTTGTTGTTTTTAGTTTTTTACTTCTGGTTTGTTCCAAAATTATGACAGAAGATGTCTTTTTCTCCTCTTTGTACATTCTCCTCCTATTAATGAATCTCTTCTTTTGTTATCAAGAAAAAAATATTAATTTAGGGAAGTGTGGTTTAGCTACTATTAATTTGAGCACTAAGGTGGCTTCTAGATTGGTCACACTAGTTGGTATGGGATCTTCCAGTGGCTTTTGTCTTATTTAAGAGTTCCTTTAGATGTGAATCCTTGGCCTGTGAAATTTTGGAATCCAGTGACCATTAAGGTGTCTAAATGTCAAGATGGTTGGAAGGGAGCGCCTTTAGGGAGATTTTCAGTTCCTTTTGTCTTCTTGATATTCTCTTCATGGGGATCTTAGGATATGGTGTTTGGATAATTCAAGGGTTTTCTCTCGTAAATCATCTTATTCTCATCTAAACATGTATAGTCATTCTAATCCGCTTGCTACTGGGTACTAGAGAGCTAAAGTTCCTTCAAAGGTAAAGGCTTTTGCATGAATCTCCATTCTTAAGACAGTTAACGCCAATGGCCTGTTGCAGGCTTGAAGACTGTACATGGCTCTATCTCTAGATATGTGTGTTTTGCATCCCAGTAGTAATGAGGATGATATGTTCATTTATTTCTGGACTGCCCTGTAGCTTGGTCTTTGTTGAACAAACATTTGGTTTGTAGGGAGCGTTGGCTGAGTCCCTATTCTTTGGAGGCTTTCTTGTTGTTGATTTTGGAAGGCAAAAAAGCGCAAGGGCTTAGTGGCTGTGTTCTATTTGCTGTTATTTGGGTTGGGCAGGTGAGAAATGCCCAGATTTTTCAGGATAGAGGGCCTTCTGTGGAGTTGACCTAGGACAGCACTGCGATTATAGCACTCATGTGGGGATTCACTACAGGATGTTTTGTCAATATGGTTTTGTCTGAGATTCAATGTGATTGGCTGGTTCTTTTGACTTGGTTTTGGGTTTCTTCTTGTATTCTTCTTTTTCCTTTTCGTTTTCTTGAGGAATCCTCATCATCTTTGTACATACTTCTTTTGTTTCCTCTCCAAAAGAAATAGTCTGGCATGTACCTCAAATATTAAAATGATTGGGCTAATGACAGAAAACAATGTCTTACTGTTAATTGACAGCCCTGAATTGAACTTTCATTTGATCATTCTAGGAGAGAAGAGAGAGAGGGAGATTGGCTCACAAATGACCAAGATCTCAAGGGAAAGAAAAGTCACATAGCCATAGAGATTAATTAGGCCGCTGATTCCTCTCAATCTACTGAAAGGAAGGATCCACAATGATGATATGTGCCCTCTTTTCTTCTTCAAAGACTTCAATATTTCTTTTTATTTTTATCTTGTTTTCATTTAATAGGGATAGTTTATTGTGTGTGCAGTGAGTTTTTATGCAACATGATTCAGGTCGCTAATTTCAGTGTTCCAGATAGCATGCCATCACAATTTGGAACACAAAAGAGCTTCATCCCAGATTGCAGTTCCAGGGGGGTAACACGACCCATAGCTATGCAAATGCATACGGATACATGAATGGGTTGAGCATGCAGGACACTTGTAGTGAAAAAGATAACCATGAAGAAACTTACACAATCTGAGCTGCACTGAGAGCCCTAACAGCATCAGAAGAGCCCATTTGGAATACCACCCGACTTCTTTCTTCATCACAGGTTCTAAAAACAACATTTTTGGTTCCCTTCTCCACAAAATCAATAGATCCAACATACTCTGGTGATGAAACAGTGATGAAGAGAATTAAACTATCAACCATTTTCCATTCAAAATTTACAAGTTTAGAATCTTTTACACAAACACGCACACACCATAAGCATACAAAAAGGTTGCTCATACTATAATTGCTTACAAAAAACACAAATGCAGGCGCATGCACATGCTATTGAGAATGAAAGTTAGACTTCACGAACAAAAAAAGGATGCAAGTTCTATAAACTCTTTTTTAAAATCATATAATTGCAGTATAGCAGTCATCATTGAGGAAAAAGGGGTGAATTTCCTTTAAAAAATACCACCATAATAACAAACTCTCAAACAGACAAAAATGTGCACAAATATTAATGTTTAATGAGAAAAATGGATTGAGATTCAGAACCACATATAATGTCATCTATCTTTCATCAATACCTAATTTTACCCATTGCACGGTATTTGTAGTTGTTTAATTATAATGGGTTGAGTCTGTTAATCACATAAGGAATAACAATGTAAGGGGGACAATCCCTGCCTCCAAGGCTGTTCTAATACACTACACACGCACACAAGCAAACACCCAATGATCTACATAGCGCTTCCTCGAGTAAGCTTGGAACTGAAATATCTTTATCTATACATTGTGACTAGTCAGTTTGACAAACAGTCAGTAGTCAAGTGGGTTCCCATTGGTAACCTTGAATCATTGTAGTATTCTACTCATGCAACATACAGTGAACTTTTTCAAAATGATGGAAGTACAATTTGATATTGTTGAGGGAAATATGAGTTAGCATACATTAAGCAGCCCAACTCTTATTCAGCAACTCAACAACATCAAGGGCCAAAAGCAGCACAGCCCAATAGCAGCAAGGGCCAAGCCCTCTCCTCTACTCAGCTCACTTGGTCAAAGCCTATCGTTATCCAAGCCACCTAGGCCACTAGGCCTTGCTCAAGTCCAGCCCAAGAAAAGGCCTATACTCTAGAACACAGTGGTAAACTTGTGGATCGTTGACACACCTAAACAACAGGGAAGAGCTCAATTGCCTTAACTCGGGGAACAGTGATCCTGACATGAAAAATAGAATGAATGGAAATGGTGATGACTATGAGAAATAGAGTCAATAAAATCCATAGAATCGCTATTAACTTTTTATTCCTTAGGTGTGGTTGAATCTCCTAAATTCTATTGATTAATTGGTCTCTAAGCTAAACCAAAAGCCAAAGAAACTGTTCGAGGTTATGTATGTCTTTTAGTATTATTGTTATTGAGTGTGTTAGTATATTAATTAGTGACATTAGAATGTATTTAATTTGTATTATAAATAGAGGAACAGACCTATCTTCAAGTTAGTTCATTCATTTTAATCAAATCTTAACATGGTATCAAAGCATGATCCTACCTAAACCCTATTCTCCTCATCTGTTGCTGGAAAACACCATTCCCGCAGCTGTCCTTCCTGCATCCACCTCCATCCCATATTATTTCACAAAACCAACCATACACCCATAAACAAATCCCCACCCCCAACGACCCACCCCACAAAACCCCATCGCCAGAGGACACCCTCGCACCCCCATGCGCGGGCAAAATGACGGCAGAGCTGACCCCACGCACTGGTGCGTGAGTGAAGTTCCGACCACTTTTTTTCTCTTTTTTTTCCCTCTGCCATGCTCTGATTCCTTCTTTAGACTATATTATCAAGCTGTTAGGCCAGTTTTTTGCTAAAAATTCAACCTTTTTCAACCATGCACTCGCGATATTCCATTAATTTCTATTCAAGGTTTGTGAAGTCTTCTCTGCGAGTTTTTTGGAGCCATGGTAGCATTCGTATGTTCAATTGTAGGGGTGAACATAATTCAGTTAAAACCAAATTAACTAAGTAAGTCAGTTTGGTTCGATTTTCATTTTCATTGAATTTTGGTTTTCGATTTTCGGTTCCGATTTTTGAGTTCGGTTAAGTCAATTAACCGAATTAACCGAATAGTATAAATTAATAATAATTATATATATTAATATATTTTAAATATTATATATATACTAAAATTTAATATATTTTTTATATATATTTATATATTATATATATATTTTTATATTTTTTATATATTAAAATATTAAGTCGGTTTAAATTGGTTAACCGATTTAATCAAAATTCAGTTCGGTCAGTTTTGAGTTTAGTTAATATGAAATTTCAATTCGATTAGGTTCGGTTAATGAGATTTTTTAGCCGAAATTTTTTCATTAATTCAATGAATTAACTGAACCGACTGAATGCTCGCCCCTATTCAGTTGTCAGGTTGTGGCAGTGCTATATCTGTCGGTGAGTTGTTCACCTCTTCCGTGGTTGTGTCGCTACTTCACATAGTTTGTGAATGTCCCGGTTATTGATTGTTCTTCTTGTTTTTGGTGTGGTTGCTGAATTGTCAGTGCAGAAGCAGTGATATACTCGTCGGTGAGTTGTTCACCTCGTCCATCATTGTGTCAGTGCTTCACATAGTTTGTGATTGTCCCAATTATATTTGATTGTTCTGTTTGTTTTTGGTGTGGTTGCTGATTTGAGAGTGTTGGGATGGAATTTATGAATCCCAAAAATTTGTTAATACATCGCTGCCACAAATAATGACTCAAAAGTTTGATAGAAAGAACTATGTTCAATGGTCTAAAGTTGTTCAGATTTATTTAGCAGGATTAGGAAATTTGACCACTTGCTCTAGTGTGATTCTTCTTATGAGAAGAGAAAAGATGGGTGAGTTCACTAAGATGCCTTGATTGCTTCCCTTTTATGGAATTCGATGGAGCCACAGATTGCATGAATGCGTATGCATCTAGATACATGCAAGGAGATTTGGGATTATATTAAACTTCTATACTCCAGTAACATTACACGCATGTATGATTTATCCTAGGAGTATTTTCATTTAGAACAAGGAGATAGGAGTATTACGGAATATTTTGGAGAGATTAAACGTATTCATGAGGAGCTTAACGTCGGGCAACCTATAACTGTTGACGTCCGTGAGATTCAGACACAGTGGGAGCAAATGACGGTTCTTCATGTTCTAGTAGGCTTGAGACCTGAATTTGAGGTAGTTCGGTCCCAGATACTCAGTAGTGTCAAGCTGCCATCATTTTCTGATGGTTATTCTCATGTCCTTCGTGGTTCCTTTAGCACGCATTCTCTTGCTCTTGCATTTGGCTCTAAGAAGACAGCCTTTGCTGCATAGAGTGATTCTAGTTCTCTACCAAACAACTGCAAAAATTATCGCGGTGGTTTGAGTGGTTGTAGTGGTAAAGACAAACAAGGGAGAGGTACTCCTCGCAAGTGCACTCATTGTGGACAGAATAATCATAGTATTGAGCAGTGTTGGGATCTTCACAGTAGACCTTCACATGTTGCCAATGCAGCCACCAATGACTTCACATCTTTAGGGGCAGCCAATGCAGCCACCATCAACTCCTCACCTTTGGTGTCAAGTGGGGGGCAATGTGCAGTATCTAAGTTAGAGGAAGAGTATTCCAAGTTCCAACAGTATCAAGCGTCAAAACAAGCTTCTCTTCCCATTGCATCTCTTGCCCAAACAGGTAATCACACAGCATTCTTGTCGTCCAATGCTGCTACTGATCATATCACAGGTATACCTAGGGGTGTAATCGGTTCTCTTCGGTTCGGTTGTTAATAAAACCAAACACTGAACCGAAATTTTCGATTTTAAAATTTCATAAACTAACACCAAACCATCAACAGTCGTTTTATAAAAAACCAAACCGCCGGTTTTCTAGTTCGGTTCGGTTAAACTTTGGTTTTTAAAATTTTAAATTATAATAAACTTTGCATTTTCCAAATGAGAACCATTGGCCTATATGGGCATGGCATCAGCCAACTAAGGACCGTAGGCCTATATGGGCCTGCAACTCAAGCCCACATATGGGCCTGCAACTTAAGCCCACATATGGGCTCAGTTTGTAAAGTTGAAGCTTGAAGAAAGAGTGGGGTGGAGTTGGTATTTATAGGAAGGGAAACTAATCCCGTTCCCATGTGCAACTGATGTGGGACAAGAGATGGTGTAGCTGTCTAGGATTTTGGAACTAGAAGGTGGGGCAGGTGGGCAGCCTTTCCATTTTGCTTGAGAAATTCAATTGTCACACGTTGACAACCTTAAAACTGGGGGCTGTGGCAGCCTCATATATAATCCCACATTGCCACCCCAAGATTTTCATACTAATTATTATAAACGAATGGTGCTTAAATATTTCATTATTAAGCATATTAGCCATTTTGATTTGTAATTAAAGTATAAAATAATATTAAATATGAGTAATGAGTATACAACAACTCTAAATATTTGTCTTATGTAAAATTATATAATTATAATCTATTAATTCAGATTTCGGTTCTTTCAGTTTGATTTTGGAATTTCGACCAAAACCGAAACCAATATTTTTATCTTTCAAAACCAAAACCGAAACCAATATTTTTATCTTTCAAAACCAAAACCGAAACCGCAAATCGAAAGACCAAACCAAGATATATTTCGGGTCAGTTTTGGTCCAGTTTTCAATTTTCCAGTAAATTTTGTACACCCTAGGTATACCTAGCTTTTTCTCCACTCTTCAATA